>NC_092046.1:14787343-15987343 GCF_003086295.3 Arachis hypogaea | reverse complement strand
ATTACTAATTTTTTTATTTTGTGATTTGATTCTATAAATTTAATTATATTGAATGGATAGATTTTAATAATTATATTCATAATCATCACCTATGTAATCTTAGTTGTTAAGAAAAAAAATTATTTTATTAAATTTAGTCTATATAAAACTACAGATGCTTTGTGTATTATGCTGTGTTCTAAATAATAAGTTTTATGAGAATCGAGAAATAGTCCTTTATTTTATGAGTATTAGTAAATTTAAAAAATTGAAAAATATAATAACATTATTTATATAAGTGATTTTGGAAGCAATTAACTCAAGTATTATACTTACATATGACCAAATGGTATTTATATTAAACCAAAAGGAAAAAAAATAATATTTTTTCATATTGTTAAAATCATACAAGATGGTAACTTTTTCAATCATTTATAGAGGATAATTACACTCTTCTTTTAATAAAACTATTAATTAAAGGATTAAATACGGAATAATTTGATACAGAACAATATATTGATATAAATCAACGTGTTATAAACTTATAATAAAAAAGGTTTCTAAAGTACTAAGAAACTAAAACATCACAGAATCTTAATTGAAGCGTTCATAGAAAGATATTATCCAATAAAAATGATATTAAAATAAAATGGCATTCAGAATGAGTAGGAGGATTATCTTTCATCACATGAATAATCATAAGATGACAATAAACATATTCCTCATCATGCCGGAAAAGAAATACGAAAAAAAGTATTCAAAAAAGAAAAAAGAAATGAAAGGAAAAAAAGAAAATGCAAAAACAGAAGGAAATGGAAGAGTGGAATCCTCTCAGACAAATGCCTCGATTTGTCGTCAGCTTTGTTAAGAATGGATATCGGACTCGTCATCAATAATTTAATCATCACTGAGAATACCACACAACACTCATCGTGTTCGTTCAAAACTTGCACAAAACTATAATATTCAGAAAGAATAAAAAGAATCAAATAAAAAAATAGACGGAAAAAGAAAAAGAAAAAGGCGATGGGAGGGAGGGGAGAACAAAGAGATTGAAGAACTATCTCAACGTATCAACCGAATTTGGGGTTTTCGCCCTTCCAGAGCCGATAAAAATTGAGATTGGCTTCTCCATTTTGCAATTTATAGAGAAATGAGAGTGACTGTGAGCACCTGTTATTTAGGGTTTGCGAGTCGTAAGGGTGGCTGTGAGCTCATATTATTTAGGGTTTATTGGGCCTCACCTTCCAACATTAATGGGTCAGCATCTAGAACTAATATAAAACAAAATGCAACTAATTGGGCTCATAAAAGAAATTTCAGTGATGTAACAAAAAAAATTCAATAGATCGCCCTCTTTAAAGTAAGGTTACCCTAACCATTTCTTTACGGTTCCACATGGGTAGTGGGTTACTCCCCATGACCCCATCCCCTTGTAACAAGACTCTTTCCATCTCGTCATGTAATAATCATGATGGGTAATGGGTATCCGTCACCTCTCGAATACTAAAATCCTCACGATATTTGTGGGTTTCAAAAAAAATGAAAAAGTCAAATCAAATTAATTTTATTCGGCCAGATAAATTAATCTAAGAAATTTTACTTAATATCAAAAGTAAACATCAAAACAACCTAAATAGCCAAATTGGTATAAAAAAAACTAAATCGAAAATGAAATATTTAAAAAAAAAAAAAAGAGTGAGGAAATGAGAAGTGGTGATCGTGGCAATCTACACAAATGAGGCAAAGGCGGAGTATGAGAGACGGAGGCAACGGTATAGAGGTATGGGCACCGCAAAAGGCAGATCTGCGTGAGATAGAGGCAGAGGCATTTGTATAGGCAAGGGTGCTAGGGAGTGGCGATGACATGCGGAGGTGTTGAGGTAGTGCACAATAAGAATAACAATAACAACAAAATCTTGTCCCATCAGGTGGGGTCGGCTACATGAATCAAATGATGCTGTTATGTTCTGTTATGTATCATGTTTAGAGAGAAATTGTTTACGTGTAGATCTCGTTTGACTATCTCATGGATGGTCTTTTCAAGTCTTCCTTTGCCTTTCACCATTTGTCCATCGTCCATCTCATCCACCCTCCTGACTGGGTGTTCTGTCGGTCTTCTTCTTACATGTCCAAACCACCTGAGACGTGATTCAACCATCTTTTTTCACAATTGATGCTACTCCAACTCTCTCCCTTATATCTTCGTTTCTTATTTTATCCAATCGCATATGACTATTCATCCATCTCAACATCTTCATCTCTGCCACACTCATCCGCTTATGTTCGTGCTCCTTTTTGACTGCCCAACACTCCGTACCAAAAAGCATAGCCGGTGCAATAGAATTTACCTTTAAGTTTTAAAGACATTTTTTTGTCGCATATAAAACCAAATGCACTTCGCCATTTTGACCAACCTGCTTGGATCCTATGATTTACATCCTGTTCAATCTCTCCATTATCCTATATGATGCACCCAAGATACTTAAAACTTTTAACTTTTCGTAGGATGTTTTTTCCAATTTTCACCTCTATATTAGGGTTTTTCCTTTTCAGACTGAACTTACATTCCATATATTCCGTCTTGCTACGATTTATGCGCAGACCGAAAAAGAAAAAGAAAAAAAAATATAGAAAAACAAAAATAATTGTGAACAATGAATTAAAAAAATTAAAATAAAAAATTAGATTATTAATTAATTATTTAATTTCAAATTTTAAAATTTGAAAAATTAGGATTAATATTTAAATGCATTCATATTAGATACGATTATTTCTAATCTCACCGTCGCCGTCATCGTTCTCTGATCTTCACGTCGCGCCACTGTACTCCGCCGGCCGCACCGATGCGGCCGCAGCCTCCTTCCGTAGCAAAGGCTGACAAACTCTATATTATGTAAGTTCCATTGCTCTTACACATAAAAACACTATAATTGATGATTGAGCATTGTTGCTAGCTAAGTTCTAAGTGAAATTTGAACATCAGAAAAAGGGGAAGGGACGAAGGTAGAAAAAGAAGCAGAAGCATCACAATAACCACGTAAATAATGGGCTTCCTGAGGAGTGATGCCCAAGGAAGTGAGCAACGCAGGCTAGCAATTATGCGTGATGAGGGTGATTGTAGAGCAACAGTTGTAGCTAATATGAGTGACGCCGCCAATGCTAAAGTAAAGGAGCACGCTGCATAGCAACTCCGGTAACGGAGGTGGCACGTGCACCCACAAGCTGTCCAAGGGTTAACAATGTCTCATATCCAATGAGGAGGGTGTGGAGTGAAGGGGGCTTGATCATGGTTGCTTCTTTTGTCTATTCATTTCCTTCTTCTTATATTTCAATGGCTAGTTTAGGATGGTCATTTGATGTGAATGATTATTTTGATTGGATTGGGTTTAGTTATATATAATTAAAATATGTTGGATGTTCATTTTATTAGTTACACAAATGATTATTTTTATACTTAAGTGGATGGTTATTTTTACTAGGGGTGAGCGACATCGGTGGCAACATGTGGCAAGTCAAGCAGCGACGGTGAAGTTGGATAATTATTGATGAATGTGAGGATGGTAGTCGGTTGAGAAAGAAGAGGATATTAGAGTGAAATGCTTTGGTAAATTAAGGTTTGGGATGGTTATTTTTTTAATAACTAAGTAGATTTTTTTATTTAGATAATTTATGGTGTATTTTTTATTTTTTACATGTATTGGGCTAAATCTACAGCTCATTGTTTACATTGTTTAGATTTTCTATTGTCTCTCTATCAGAGTTGTAAAAAAAATTGTCTTTAGCGGCAATATATACTAACACTTTTATCAACAATTAAACATGAGTTGTATTACTTTTTATCGCTAAAAGATTTTAGTGTCGATAAAAAATTTTTTAATAGCTACAAATCCTATCATTTTTAGCAACCATTATTCTCACAAATTTATATGGCCACTAAAACTAATTGTAGAATTTTTCATTTTGTTCACTTTTAGTTATTATTATTATTTTATCTAAAACTTTAAAAACCTTTTAATTATATTATAGTAATTGTTTTTACATAAAAAAAATATACAAATAAAATAATTATAACTGAATAGAAAATTTCATTAATTTTCAAGTAACATTGTAATTTGTCACCAAATCTAAATATCTTTCCTGTTGAGTTTTACTTCAATCTTTATCGTTGCTTAAAGTGAATCAAGTTACAGAACATGCTTAGTGCACATTTAAAATGCGGCTTTTTTATTGAAATAAATAAACAAAAAACATTATTTCTTTAAATACGCACCTCTGAAAATTATTACTTAAATACGCACTACCATTTCTTGGTCACCACCCACAAAATGAATTTAGTCTCTATTTCATATATGCCACCCACGAAATGGAGCCAAAACTGATATAAGAAGTGTTGACCACCATCTCAATCCTGCAACCCGCGAAATGGAGCCAAAGCTGACATGAGCCAAGTGTCCTTTTTCTCCCACCACGCAATTATTTTTTCACTCCCATTCCATTTAGTTTCACCATTTTACCCCCTTGCACATAAATATTTTTATCACCAGACTTCATAATAAAATATTTTTAAAAAATTAATAATTAAATTATTTTTTTTAAAATACCTATTTTTTAATAATTTTTTAATTATTAAATTATGATTTTACTAAAATTTTTGTTAATAATTATTTTTATATTTTACTATTAATTTTCGATATCAATATATATTATTTTAACATTAAATAAAAGTTTTTTTATTATTATTAATATGTATAACAATTAATATATATTGATATTCAAAAATAATCTTATTAAAATTTTTTATTTAATGTTAAAATAATATATATAGATATCAAAAGTTAATAGTAAAATATAAAAAAAAAATTTAAAGGGTATTTTAGTAAAATTATAATTTAATAATTAAAACATTATAGAAGGATATTTTAGAAAAAAAATAATATAATTATTAAATTTTTTTAAAAATACAATTTAATCAATAAAATGATAATTTATTAAGAAGTATTTTAGTAAGCAAAATTTAATGAAGAAAAATAAAACTTTTGTTAATAGATATTTTTTTTAAAAATAATATATTTTTTCAACTAGGTATCCTTTAAAAATGACACAATATTCAGCCTTTTATTACAATAATTAAAAAAATTAAAATAAACACATCTAAAAATTATGAATAGATTTACTATCTTTTTAAAATTAATACACATTCAAAATACAAACTAAATAAAACTGAAATTTTAAATTTACTGTGTAATTTCTATATTTTGGAAGTGTTTCAAAAATATTTTTTGTATAACTTTATAATTTTAGATGTGTTACAATTATTTTTTAATGTTTAAGTTTAAATTTTAGATTTATGATTTTGGATGTGTTTTAAAAATAATTTCTATATAACTTCATAATTTTAGATTTATGATTTTGGATGTGTTTTAAAAATATTTTTTGTATAATTTAATAATTTTAGATGTGTTACAATTAAAAAAATTACAATTAAAAATATTTTAGTTTGTATAAATAATTGTATTCGATCATTCATCACTACAAAATCGTAAAACAGATCCTGCATTTTATCAAAGGTACAATAAGTAAGGGATTAATTTTTTTTTAAATGCACTGACTTTGAATTCTTTTTTTCTCCAGATACAAATTAGAATATTGTAGCACAACAGACGAAAGAAAAAACGTAAAAAAAGAAAATAATAACTAATTATGAAGTAGGTAGGAAGTTAGAGAAATTTTAGTTTTTAAAATTTAAATTAATTTTAATTATAAATGTGTATCCTAAAAAATAGGAATATGTTTTAATTAAATAATATTAAAGACTGACCAAACACTAAATTTTGTTCTACAATTAGCATTTTCCTAAAATGATATAATATGCTACGGTAATGGTAGAACTACACCAACTCGAATATGTCAGGAGCGGGATGCTCCATTTCGCATGCGCCGCCCTTGATGTCGCCATTTCGCTGCTGCCTCCAATGATGTGCAGTTCTCCATTTCGTGGGTGACAGAATTGAAATGGTGGTCAATGCTTCTCATGTGAGTCTTGGTTTCATTTCGTGGATGGCATTTATGAAATGGATGCTAAACCCATTTTGTGGCTGATGATCAAGAGGTGGTGCTGCGTATTTAGATAATAATTTTCAGGGATGCGTATTTAGGGAAATAATGTTTTTTGATTATTTATTTCAATAAAAAAGCCTTTAAAATGCTATGAGAATTGAAGACAAGCTGAAGGAAGATCATATTAAAATACCAAATCTAGCAATTTTAACTTGTGTTCTTAGAATATAAATGAGCTAAACCCATTAAATATTAAAGACTTAAAAGAGAGGAGCATTGATTGCCACGACCCACGAGTTTACAACTTTTTGAACTAATAGATACTCACAGAACACTACAAAGATTTTCTGGTCCGTTATGCAATCAACAAATTTTTGTCTCTGCATATCAAATAATTTGAGAGTAATTTGGTTTATTCTGTATACCTTTAATTAAAGCAATCAGAGACTACTTTATGGCGTGTCGGAGCAATCAAACACTTGTACTATTCATTGTGTAAATTATTTCCGTTGCTAGAGTTATAAGAAATTGACAATTCCCCTTGACTAAATTAATTTGACATGTCTTAGATTTTATATAATGCCGATCGAGGTAAATGAAATTATTAGGATCATATTGATAGTAATGCTTATTAATTTAACTATGTTAGTATCAAGGAAGTTGCACACATTTAGATACTTGACGGAAGCACAAAACATTGAACACTGATGATGTTAGTATGTTACATTAATTATGTCACAAGAAAAATTTTCTAATGGATTTGGATATATGAATCGTAGAGGATAAGAACTCTTTAGATATGAAAGATAGTAAATCACCAATATAACTTATATATCGGTACAAAAATGTAACAAATCCTCAATGAGAAAAACAAAACAAGGAAATATCATCGGTTAATGCAATTAGTAAAAATGATGGTGGTTAAAATCGAATAGGTAATCGAACCGATTAAATTATTAGTTTATTAATTTATTGATTTAATTGGTATTAGTTAAACTGATAAAATTAATTTTACATAAATAAAAAATATAAAATAATTAAAAATTTAAAATTAAAATTTAAAATATATATATTCATTAATTTTTTTTAAATTAGTCAAATTTTAACAAATTATAATCAATAAATTATAATCTGATAATTATTAAATAAGTATATAAAATTTTAGTATTTTTCATAATAAAAATTTTTTATTTTATTTTTATATTAAAGTAACTATTTTTTATTTTAATAACTAACTAATTAGTTTATATTTATTATAATGTTATATAATATATGTATTTTTTGAAAAATAATATTTATAAATATCATATAAATAAAAAATAATTATATTATAATTAATAAAAATATTTGATATTTTTTATTTATACATATTTAAAAATATTTATATTAATAGCTATGGATAATAAAAAATATAATTAATTTAAATATAAGTGAGTATAAAAAAATTAAAATAACATCTAAAATAATTAATCATTAGCATATAAAATAATAAAGAAGAACATAATTTAGTGGCCAAGAAAGCATACAATTATAAAAAAGACTTAAATTTAAACCACATTTTTATTAATTTTAGAATTTTGTTTCAAACAGTTTAATTGAATCGATTTTGATTGATTCTTATCCTTAAATAGTTTTAAAATTGGATCGGACCATTTGACAGTTTGATTTACTAATTTTTCGGTCGAATCGATCAATCCGATCTAATTTTTACAACTATGATAAAAACAGCAAATACATAGTAAGGCATCATGTCATATTTATTCATGAGATATATAAATCATATTAGAGGAGAAACTAAGCACAAGGTAGTAATGAGCAAATTACCTTTGTAACCTTAGGACGGAGCTACCTAGCTTTTATAATAAGTTTTTAATAATAGTTGCATAGTAATACTTTGTCTCAAAAAGTTACTCCATTACTTTATTGAATTTTAATTTTTCCATAATAATATATACTAGCTTCATATAATTAGTTGCAAAACAAATTAATTTGTAATAATACTAACAAAATAATAATAGTAATACAAAATATTGCACCATCAATTTGTTGCAACACAAATTAACAAGAAGTTAGAAAAATAGATTGAATAGAATAAAGACGAGAAAATGCTTAATAAAATCAAGATTCACATTGAGAAGAAAATTAGAATCTAAAACACGATTCAAATTTTAATAAAACAGAAAAAGTTTGATTGCGAAAAAAATTTAGATATTCATTAAGATTGAAAAGAAAACCAAAAAAAATTTGAGCTATAATAAAAAAGATGGAATAACGAAGATAAAAAAAATTAAAAAATAGATAAAGTAACATATATAAAGATGTAATAGAAAGGACAGAAAAAAAGAAGGAGATGAAAGTAGAGAAGAGGATGGAGATAAACATCCGAAAAAGATAATATGTTATTTTCAAAGAGAATAACAAATACTTAATCACTTGTTTGTAAATAAGTGGTTGAGTGTTTTTATTATTTTTAAAATCTTTTATTTTTATAGTGTCAATTTTAAATTGTCATTACAATCTTTAGTATTAATGACAAATGTATGATTGTTAATTTGTTATCAAAAAATGATTTTCAAAAGATAAATTATGACAGTAACATTATTGTCACAAAAAAAAAAAATATTTTTTCCCTTTTGTAATGATGACGATGACATGTAGTGGGCAGAGAAGAAAAAAAAGGCTCGAACAAGAAGCACGGTAGAAATCAAAAGAACAAAAATGTGAGACAGTGAGAGAGAAGGATTATCTATGCAATTGAGATAGAGACTCAGAAAGAAATGGATCGGAGGAGGGTATGAGAGACGAAAAAAGTGAAAAAAAAATTGCAAAGAGAATTAAGAGGATTTGAGAAGAAAGAGAGAGAGTGAAAAAGTGAAAAAACAAGACAGAGAGAATTTAGATGATTTAAGAATTAAAATTTAACAACTAATATATATTAAGAATTTTGAAGTAATTTTATTTTATTATCTATTTTTCTCTCCATCTCTTTGTTTTTTTTTCTCACTATATTTAGAATCTGATATCTTTATTTTTAACAAATTGTTAGCTAAACCTTTCTTTTATTATAATATAACTATTTTAATTAAATCTTAGAACTTTTGAATATATAATCTAAATAGATTAAAATCTTTTTTTATTTTCAAAAGTTTTAAAAATATTACTCTCTATATTTCGGGCCTCTTATTAGTTAAAATTTGGTTAAAAGTTAACTCTACACCTAATATTACTCTTAATTATACAAAAATATTTAGAAAACAATAAAAAATAATTTAAAATAACATAAAATTATTTTATTTTATAAATGATTAATTATTACTAAAATAATTAAAATATTATTAAATTAAACAAATAATTTTAAAATGTTATTTCTATCTCTATCGTTATCTAATGACTAATGCAAGACAAGATGCGACAACCAGTTGTTTCATGTTTGCAGCTTGTCAACGAAACGACGTTTCTCATTCTCTTCTCAATCTTTTCCAGTTTTTCGTAATTGGCGCAGACTTCAACATGTTCCATACGTTGCTGCTTCTGATCGATTTTTTCCCTCCATATTATAATCTACGATAATGACATCTTAATTTTGTGTGATAAATTCCTAAATCATATTGAATTAGGTGCACACTCATTTGATTCAAATATTATGAAATAATTCTTTTTCAAAACTTTAGTCTGCTAGATAAATTAAGATATGTATGTGATTACTTTACTTTTATGCTGGTTGACATGTTTTTTGTTCATTTTCTTTTTCTAAATTTAAGGTATAGACTACACAAATTCTTCTGTATTTTGTGCTTAAAATTATTTATTTTTATTAAGAAGAATAAAAATAAGAAAATTTAACCTATTTTATATTTTAATTATAAAAATTCTTATATCATATTACAAACTAATTCTCCTAAACCAAAAAACAGTTACATTGAACTACAAGATTAACTTTGTATCTTATAATTAATTTGTTTGTAAAAACAGAGTGTCGTAAAATTATTTATGTGTGATTATACATAACTATATGTTATTTTATATGATAAAACTATTTATTTTAAAAATTAAATTATTAAATAAAATCACATAAATATTATGTACCTAACAAATGTATGATAAATCTGTGTGTGGGCCTCTACGTTCATTTGATAGATTTTGCTGGAACTATGTAAGATATATGATATGATTGAACCGTAATTGGTTAGAGCATTAAAGCCTAAAGGTGATGAGTCAATAATGGTGTCAATTTGATATTAAAAATAATAAAGAATAAAAATAAGTACACTTAGAATATATCAGCTTAATTTTAATATATTAATAATATAAAATGTTTTATATAATTATTTAATTCATAAATTATATTATTAGATTAGTTTAATTTTGATGTACTGATAGTATAAAGCGTTTTATTAAGTCGTATAATCATATTTATTTTTTTAAATGACTATTCACACAGTCAGTAATCGGTATAAGAGATAATTATTTTTATTATGTAGTATTACATAATTAAATATAAATATAAAATTATTTTATACAGTACATCAAAATTAAATTTTAATTTGATATATATAAAAAATTATTTTATATTAATTCTATATGGAATTTAAATTCAAAATATATACGACAAATTTCCAATCAATATTATGTGCTCGGGAGGAAATGGATAACAACGAAGGCAACATGAACAAGATCACTTTGCAGACGTGGTATATAACTTTAATGACCAAGTTGCAGCGCACCGTCGCCGTTTCTTTAAAATTTGTTGTCCTGTTTGGCTGTTTTTTATTTCATGATTGCAACGCACTAACGCATTCGTTGATGACACTCGAGCAGTGTCTTATTCGTTCTGTCGTTCTAATCATATCCTTCTAGTTGTGTTGGTTTGATTTTGATATAAAACGTCTTGAATATTAGCCCCACAAGAATAAAAATTTGCTAAGGCGGTGTCCTACATCTAACAATCATAGAGGCCCAAAAAGTTCCACATTCACCAAGGGACATCCTCAATTTTATCTTTCATTATCTGTATTGCCTTAGCCCTTAGGCTTCTGTTCTACTGGAACATTGTTATGACTGGTAGCCTTTCTAATGAATAGAGTATTATTCACAAATTAGGCACGCCTTCCTTTTAATTTAGTCGAACTCTATTAGTGAAAGATTTATAATTTTTTTCTGAGTTTAATTTTAATGCATTAATTTTTTAAATAACTATTTATATTGTCAAGATAAAAAATAGTTATTTTCATTTTATTTTATTTTTCTTTTAACGAAGATAGAGATATTCGAATCCGTAACCTCTTAAATGAATATAAGGAGACTATGCTATTTGAGTTATAATTCATTGACAAATAATTATTTTTATTAATATAATGATATGTAATTAAATGTACGTATAAAACTGTTGAGTAAATATCCCATCCGACCCTTGTCCATTTTTACGAAGGACAAGACGTCTGTGTAAAAAAAAGGGGACATTTCAGTTCTCAACCTTTTTATTTTAGGACAATATGACTCCTTTATTAAAAAATATGTTAAATAGTAACAAAATTAATTTTGTGGGAGTTTTATTTGTAATTTGGGGGGTTTTAAACACTTACAAACTATTAATAAATTATTTTTAAAAAATTCCTTCACCGATGGTTAAGTGGAGAAAGATCATTGCTGAAAATGATATCGCAGGAGAAAAAAGTAATTGCAGCACGAAGACTTTTTAAAGAGAAAAAATAACATCGAACAATAAATGAAATAAGATAATATTAATATTGATGATATTTGTATTGGTGACGATGAAAGTAAAAGAAATAACAATGGTGACAAAATATGGTTATACAACATAAATAGTAGAGGTAAAATTGATAATGATGAGAATAAAGAAGATGGTGATAATAGTGATCATAGTTGATTATATCATTGAAAAAATATTTGTGGAAGATTTAAAACTCCCCACAAATTACAAATAAAACTTCTACAAAATTAATTTCCATTATTATTTAATAAATATTTTGACAGAAGAATCACATTATCCTAAAATAAAAAAGTTAGAAGATCGAAATATCCCTTTTTTTATAAACAATAAACACCTTATACTTTGTGAAAACAAACCGCAAGCTAGGTCTTTACTCATGAAATGTTAGTATAAAAGAGTAATACAATAGAATCAACAAAATTTATCATTTTTAACCAATATTTAATTAATTATAAATTTTAATAATATAAAAATAAAATATTGATTCAAAATATTCATTAATATTGATAAAAAAAATTAATTCTAATATTTTTCATAATATAATCCGGTTTTAATAGAGAGTGAACTCTTCTTTAACTAACAATGAGCATAAAGTAATAAGTAGCAAAAAAAAAAAAAAAAAAAAGAAATATTAGTTGATTATTAATTAAAAATTGGTTTCTAATCTTCTACCAATATGATAACAGTGAAACAAAAAATATCGATGAAATGTTTTTTTTTATGATTACAAATTCACATATCTCTAAAGAAGGAAGTAGAAAAAAATAATGATGAAACCTATATGAAACTTTTAATAACTCATTTATATAGACATGATCTTTAATGAATTATATAACTAATAATGCTAAATGGCCAACAGATTTTATTATTTTTTGTTAGCATTTTTAGTTAATGATCTAATTTCTTTTATTTAATAATCTAACAATATATTTTTAATTTATATTTTTAAATATTATTAATTAATTACTAATAAAAAATAAATAAATTTTACTAATTCTCTAATATTTCTTTTATACAATAACGAGTCAAACTGAGTTCTTCACTTTTAAGGCTAAAAGACTCAAGTTGAAAACCTTAGATGTTCAAGAATCAACATCATATATAAAACTAAAAATAAATTGTTACAAAGTTATTGACATAAGCCTTATTACAAATTAAAAATCTCTTGTTACAAAAAAGATGTTATATTTTAAAAATAAGTATATTTTGTAACAAAATTTTTAACAAAAGATGTTATGAATTCAGATATTTTTTGTATTACAAAACTTTGAGAATCATGCAACAGTATAAAAAGACAATATATGATACAACAAAGTCAACTCCAAAATTATTAAGATCTTGGCATATAAGATCTTATCATATCCATTCACATTATTCTTTTTCCAAATTTGCTTTTATGTAGTTTAGTTTATAGAAATAATTGTTGTGATGACAAATATAATTGTTGGATTAAGAATATAGCCCAAATTATTTTGTGATTTAATGTGTGTGTTAAGTGTAACAGGTTACAGGTATGACTTAAGTTCATGAGAAGAGCTGTTAGATAATTCATTCTGACGAAGCAACAATAATGTGATCAAAATAATGGCTTAGATTATATTAGTTCCAACTTGGTGAAAAAGAAAAGAAAATGATAGAATTAGAGCACTAATCATTAGCAAAGACAAGGGGATCGGAAATCAAGATAGTACACTTGGCACCAATCAAGCGGAAACAATGATATTAGAATTGGTGATTTTGTTGCTGGCATAACAATGGAAAAAGATAGAGTTGTGGAACAGAATTTGAATTACGAAAAGAAACTGTTGGAGTGTTACTTAACAGCAAAAACAACAGCACAAATTTGAGAAGAGACACAGGATTTAAAGCACACTCCACATGAGAGTCATTCTTCCTCTTTTTTCTAAGTTATTAAGTGAGGGCTAATTTTTTGAGGGCTAATTTTTTTTTTTTTATATTATTTATCAATATATGTAATTTAGGAAATATTTATTAATTTATGTAATATTATTTAGAATAATTACTTAAATTAGTTCTCGAAATTTTTAAGATTGGATATTTTAGCCTTTCAATTTTTAAAACACATACAAAATTCTCCCAAATTTAACTTTGCCAGATAAATTAATTCTTGTCTTTGTTTCTCCATCAATGACAAACAAAAATGCTGACATGGAGGCATGAATAAGCACACATAGACAGTTCAATTGTTTGCATATACAAATAGGATAAATTAGTCCCTAAACTTAAGGTTTCAAAACTATGTCGTTTTTAATCTATCTCAAATTATTAGGCTTTTTTTTTTCATTCTCAAAAAGATAATAACACCCTTCGTTCATTGATTCTGCATTTCTAATAATCAAATATTTTCTTCTGAAACCAATCTCACTGTCATAAATTCAAACTTCTCTTCCATCAAACTCAAGCTCTTTCAAACCACAAGGACATTTGAATGAAAGAAACAACTAATGAACCAAAGTACTAATACAACAACCACCACCAATTAACGTGAGAAATAAAAAACCAATTTAAAACAAGCAATCACCACCGATCAACAACTAAAAACGTGTTAGGATTTGGTTGAATTAGTCCCACATTGCTTAGGATAGCAAATGGAGTGGGTGACCTAGGCTATAAATATGAGGCTAAGTTCTCCATTTGTTTTTGCACCAGTCAGAAACACTTTAAGCTTGTATCTGATTTTTCTTTTCCTCTGTACTCTTTGAATAGAGAGTGTTGTGAGGTGTAGTTAGATATTTGCTTTGAGAGAGTGTGGGTGTACTGGGGTGCCGGTGTTAAAGAGAAAGAAGTCTATGTGTTGTAACAATTTTCACATAGTGATATTCTCTGGTTGTCATTTGACAACGGCCGTGGTTTTTTCTCCGGTAATTGGAGTTTTCACGTTAAATTCTTGTATTGTGATTGTGTCCATTTTATTCCTCTGTCAAAGGTGTTTTCTCAAGGGGGAATGGTGTTTTATTCCCAACAAGTGGTATCAAGAGCTTCGGTTCGGTGGGATTTATTCTTAGTATGCTTTGTAGTTGCAGCCTAGTCTGACCTTCCACATCAGAAAAGAATTTTGTCCTGTGGCTTGAGGTTGATCTTTGGTTGCTGTTGTTGTTGCTGGAAGGCAGTGTGACACTGTGAGAGTGCAGTTTGGAAAGGTTCTGGCTAAGGAAAGACTTGATATTTAAGTGTGTCCATTGTGACCCACCTCTCTTTCCTGGGGACCCTTCCTAGTGCACGGTTGAGTTATACTATTCCAGTATACGGTTGCAACAATGTCAGGATATTCAAGTGCTGTGAAGCTTGAAATAGAGAAATTTGATGGAAGAATCAATTTTGGCTTGTGGCAAATACAAGTCAAGGATGTGTTGATACAATCAGGTTTGCACAAGGCGTTGAAGGAGAAGATCTCTGGTTGCTCTCTCTATGAGAGAAGATGATGTTCTCTAGAAGACAAGAAGTATCCTCATGGTATTACCGCACTGCCATGGATAAGGATGAGTTGTGACAATCGGGTCCACAATTGCACACGGACATTGGTTGGCGTTGAGATGCAAGGTGTGTGGCGGAGTTAGGTCGATGGCTGAAGAACTTCCAGGAAAAGCCAATTTGGAAGTTGCACCATGAATTTTCAGCAAGGTTTCGATCTGTACCAAGGTGAAATGCTTGGAGTGGTCTAATTCCAAGTGAGTATACTTTCATGGTGGAGTATGATAGTTCTCTGAACTATGATTGTCGGTATAGACAATGGCAGCAAAGAATTGTCGGTGTTGACAATGGAAGCTGAAGATGTGTGACTATTTCAATCAAGGTGGAGATTGTTAGGATTTGGTTGAATTAGTCCCACATTGCTTAGGATAGCAAATGGAGTGGGTGGCCTAGGCTATAAATATGAGGCTAAGTTCTCCATTTGTTTTTGCACCAGTCAGAAACACTTTAAGCTTGTATCTGATTTTTCTTTTCCTCTGTACTCTTTGAATAGAGAGTGTTGTGAGGTGTAGTTAGATATTTGCTTTGAGAGAGTGTGGGTGTACTGGGGTGCCGGTGTTAGAGAGAAAGAAGTCTATGTGTTGTAACAATTTTCACATAGTGATATTCTCTGGTTGTCATTTGACAATGGCCGTGGTTTTTTCTCCGGTAATTGGAGTTTCCACGTTAAATTCTTGTGTTGTGATTGTGTCCATTTTATTTCTCTGTCAAAGGTGTTTTCTCAAGGGGGAATGGTGTTTTATTCCCAAGAAAACGAAATAAAAATTCAATTGAAAATCTTTCTGAGAAACTTAAGGAAGGAAAGGAACGAGAAGTTAGGCTTACATGAGAAAGAAGGCTTTGATGGTAATGGCTGGAAAAGGAGGAAGATGGGAAGCCACATTCGAAAAATCTTTCTGTTATGTTCTTCCTATTCAGGTGGCTAGATGACGTGAACCCAGCAGCGACATCTAGAACTGGAAGGTATGTCTGGAGGCGAGCGCGATGTGAAGAGGAAGACGATGAGAAGGCGACAGCGATTGCAGGTCAGTAAACTAGAACTGAAATCGCGACTTCAAGTTCAGGGAGAGGAAGAATGGCGGAACAGATAGCTGGATAAGGGAAAGAGCCGCAGAAGTGAGAATGGTGACCGGGAGGAAAATGGAGGAAGAACTATAAAATTTTGAAGTCCTAAGCCTAGGGACTAATTTGTCATATTGCACACGTGGATAACTAAGTGCCATATGTTTGTGTTCATGCCTCCATGTCAGCTTTTTTCATTTGTCATTGACAGAAAAAGACCAGCGATTGATTTGTCTGCTGGAGTTAAACTTGAGGAAGTTGTTTTGCATTTTTAAAAAGTTGGGAGACTAAAGTATTCGATCTTAAAAACTTCGGGGACTAATTTAAATAATTACTCTATTATTTATCTTATGTACAGCGTAAACGAGATAAGTCATAATTTTATTTAGCTTTATCTCATTTGCAACCAGATATATAGAGTTTGAAAAAAATATCTTGTTTACACTGTAAAGGAAATATGTGAATTATTATTAAAAAAATTTACGATTTAAATAATATCAATTTATTTTTTATTTTTAAATTAATTCAAACTTTTAGCATGTAGTTACTAATATCTTAACACAGTTACTAATATCTTAAAATGATTATATTATGTGTTTCAATACAATTTAATTTTATAAAACATTTTCAATTTGAATTTTGTTTAATCCAATTAGTACTTAAAAATATAAAAATTTGTGGAAGAGATTAAAACGATGGATATATTTGAGCAATTAGTACTAAAAAAATAAGTAGTTTCTACATACTCTCATTCTTTTAAAACAAGATTATTACTCTCCACTCTTTTTCTATTTTATTTACCCCATCAACCTCGCGCTTCATTCAATTTAATAACTTCCTACCCCTTATTTTTTTTCACTCACTAAATCTTTTAATTTTTAAGAGTGGCTACAATTATCACACTCCTTTCTTATCATGGAACCTGAACATTTTTTTCTTCCTTTTTTTTTTAATTTAAATCAATTTAATTTACTTTATAATTTAATTTAAAAATTTTTATGTACTCTTTTTAAATACTAATTCAAATGTGTTGGTTTATAAGAAAATAATGTGCTAGTTTCAAATCACTGGTTTTAAAATAGTGAAGAGATACAATTCACTTACAAAAAATCACTCGCGATCAAATTAGACCAGATTCAAAATAGTAACAAAATATATCGATTTTTACTTTTTAAATTGATTCAAATTAAATTATTAATACTTTTTTATAATTTTGAAAAATTATATTTTTATACCTATAAAATATAATTTTTATACCTATAAATACATATATCTCGTTTACAATATAAACGGTAAAAGAGATATATTGAGTACATTAACTCCCACATATTACGGGTGCACCCTTTTTATTTGTCTAAAATTTGTACTCGTTTACAGTGTAAATGAGATATAATGTATAAACGAGATATATTCATAATTAATTTGTTTACACTATAAATGAAATAAATAATAGAATACAAAAATATAAATTGTGTCCAAATTACCTATATCGATAAATAAAATATTTAAAATATTTATTTTAAAAAAATCTCATTTTTGATTTATGTCTTAGGTTTTTAGGATTTCTTCTTCTCCTTCTTTCTATACAAAGAAAAAGCTAATATACTATATGAGAAAAACATGAAAAAGCTATAAGAGAAAGAGAGATTAGAAAGAAAATCTAACATTTACTTCTTTAGTTTTTATCTTGGTGATTAGGTAATTCTGGTACGGAGTTGGTTTAACGTGATAGGAATCTTTTGTTTAAAACTTCATGGAGCTTTCTTCAGTGATGAAAGTATAATTTAGCCCTTCAGAAGGACCAAATAACAAATTGAATTTACTTTAAAAGGAGGGACCGATTCACAAATAGCCTTTTGTGGTAAGAAAGTTTATACACAATGGGTACAACCCGAGGGAATTTATGGAACACTTTCAACATTATCTTGAGTTTATAACTAATGCTTTTTCTCAGTATTTCACAAAATGAGAAATACAAGAACAAAAAAAAGTTGTTTAATCTACCTACTCCATTACAGTTGTTCATATAGATTAGTCACAACTTTACTTTTTCTTTTAATTTAAATTATTGTTAATAGAAAATTTTAATTATCATACACACTTCATTGTTCTTAGGACTATCTGGACTAGATAATGGGTTTCATGCTGTCTGCTCAAGCCTTTTTTCTACGATAAAAGGAAGCCCGTGAAAATCAAATAAAAAAAACCAACAACCAACTATTTCGGCCCAAGTCCACAACGCAAAGTGGAATAGACTACACAAGAGAGAGAATCTATATACACTTGCCCCCCTTTTTGACTATCTGTCTTTATCCACAATCTTCATCACCTAAAGAGTCTACTTCAATGCTTTGCCTCCCACCAAAAAGTCTTTTAGACTCTCCTTGATGCCATTTTGTAACTGCACCACCTACGATTGATCAGGTAATCCATGCTGCTTTACTCACTTAATATCTCATAATCGTTGTGCTCTTCTCGTCTCCATGTCCATTTCATAGAGAATTGAAAAAACAAAACCCCATATGACATATAATGGCTCATTCTTAGTTTTTTTTAATCAACAATAGTCATTTTTAGTTGTATGTTTGTTTGTATTCTTTCTTTTTTTACACTTTCAGTAAACCTTAATTGCAGTGTTTTAGAAATGAAATGGGATCTCTCCCTCATTTTTTTTATGCTTTTAGTAAATCCAAATTGCACTATTTGAAAAAATAAAACGGGAGTTTTCCTTCCTTATTTTTCTTACGCTTTCAGTAGATCTTGAATTCCATTCTCATGCTGATTTGTATTACGTGCACATGTCTTCCTCTAGCGGTAAGCAACCAGCAACAAGTGTTCAAAGTCACCACCAATAAGATCATCTGTGTTTTTTAAAGCCAGTAATCAAGTTAAGCTCCTTCAAACTGGCAAGCCATAACCCCAAACCGTAATTCCCCTCCAAAACTGCTTTGGTATGACCTGCTAAGCTACTTCACAACAAAATTAGTTTTTCCTACAATGCTCAATGTCTTAACCATAGTTGTATGTTGTTGAACAGTCCCTTTTGATCACTCTAGATGCGCTACCGAACTGGAACCCCTAGATTAACCTAGTAGTCCCTGATGGAAGGAGTATCCATATTTAGTACTACTGGATACTACAGGAAGATGGCAACATCGCATTGACGTGAGGTTTGTCATAGTTCTACCGAATGTAACAAATCATTCAAGACTCCATTCTCTTTTTTAATCACAAAGGCAACTCCGATTTCCAAATCTGTATCTTTAATTTTGGTAGTCTCGAAAATACCTACCAGCCCCACCAGTTCGAAGGACAACCCTCTGAAACTAGAGGTAAGTTCAAGGGTAGCAAATGTATCATCAATCCTTCATCTGAGAGGGCTAAAGCTATTGTCGTAAAATTCAACACCAAATGCCTCTTCTTTGTAATGGATCTAACTAGCTCCATATTGTGCTCACACTTGTTGGTAAGTCAAACTAACCACAACTTCTTTTTTTAATACTAATTTTACATTGTATGCCTACACTAATTTATACTCATATATGTGCTTTTTGCTTTACTATCTATCTGTTACTAATTTGTTCTTGTGCTGCAATCAGCCAAACATGCCGCACCTGAGTCATTTCACATGTCAAAAGCACTCAATCCAACTTGCACATGGCCACATTGAGGTTACAACACGCTACACCAGATACAGTTGTAGAAGAGACAGTAGCTTTGGGGTAATTTCTGGAGTGTGGGCAGATTTTGCTCGCTTGTGCAACTTCAAGCTCGGATGTGTTGGAGTGTTCGAGGTTGTCATCCTCAGACCGGTGACAATCCATATGGTCCAAACCTTCTTGGCAGTTGGAAGCTAATGAATATATACATCCTTTTCGTACTTTATAAGACTCTCAATATGTAGGTTACACTATTATTTAACTTCGACATTGCTGCTGATACACTACATTAAGTATTTTAGAAAACTATCTCACTAGTTACAGGCGGTTTGTTTCCTCTTGTTTATGGCCATTACAGCCTAAATTACTAAGAAAATATGATTTATAAAACTTACCAGCCTAGTGTGGTCCATCTTCTGTTCTCTTCTTCTATGATTACACTAGTTATTGTACCAAATAAGTTACGTAATACAAGTCCTACACATTAGATATATGTGATTATACTTTATTAATCTTTTGCACCATTTCTTTAACAAAATTGCAACTACCTAAGTTATTATTATCTGTCTACATTATTGGTGCGAAATTAGAATACCACAACTGAACCGACAAGTGCACCGAGTCGTACTAAGTAATACCTCAGGTGAGTGAGGTTCGATCCCACGAGGATTGATGGATCAAGAAACAATGATTGAGTGATTTACTTAGTCAAACAAGCAGAAAATGATATTTTGAGAGTTTAATTGCATTAAATAGTAAATTCAGAGAATTGGAAGGCAAACAGTAAACTTGGTGTGAAAACTATGAGAGAAAACAGTTAAGGTTTCAGAGTTATTTATTTTTTGGAATTCTATTTCTTACCAACTATTTTAATCATACAAGATTTAATTCATGGCAAACTATATTTGACTAAATCCTATTTCTTAGTAATTTATTCTCCTCTAACCTAGTTAATCGCCAATTCCTTGGTCACTTAATTTTGATTAGAGGTTTAAGTCCAGTTCTAGTTTATTAACCACAAAAATCCTAATTACGCAAATATAAGAGGATTATATGTCACGTATCCCGTTAAGTCCAGATAATTAGTGTTTAGGAGGAATTGTTTTTGAGCTGTTGTTCAAGTAAATTACTTTTCCAAGATTTAACAAGAACTCAAATAGAACAAAGGTTATTCTTTCGATATACCCAAATCCCTAAGATGAAGAAGGAAAACAAATCCTTGAAATTGGAACAAATACATTAATCAAAATAGAATGGCAATAGTATTAATCCATAGAATAAACAGAGCTCCTAAACTTAATAGGGGAGGTTTAGTTGCTCATGGAGAAAGTAAACCCTAGTAGAGAAAAAGTGTCCGATTCTGAAAAGTGCGGAAGAAGAAAAGAATAAATCCTAGGCTAAGATCTCTTCTCCTTTTTTATCTAATCCTAATTAATGTAAAATATATTTTCTAAAACAAAATAATATATATTCTTATTGTAAACAAAATAAAGTTTTAATCAAAATCCTTAGAAGATCACGTTGCTGGACTCTTTGAGATGTGGGGACCACCAAAGAATCTGAAGCTGGCACCAAACTTGGGCCGGGCCAAGTTTGGTGCCACCCTACCTGCGAGAGTTACATGTCAATGATTGATCCTAGCACCAAACTTGGAATTCCCAAGTTTGGTGCCACCATGCCAGCATGAATGGAAGCCTTCCTTGATGATTATGGCACCAAACTTGGAGGTTGTCAAGTTTGGCGCCACCTTCTTGTGTTGTCCAGGTTCTGTTTCTTCCTTCTAAACTCTGTCAAATTCGTTTGAATGCTACCTGAAATAAACCAAATTGCACACAACTCAAAATAGCATTCATAGTGGCTTAAAATTCTTAAATCTTGATTAAACTTAACAAATTCAAATGCAAATTCAGTAGAAAAAGATAAGAAAGATGCTCACGCATCACAACACCAAACTTGAATTATTGCTTGTCCTCAAGCAACCGAAAATAATATAAGCTTAAGATGTGAATTTGCATGAGTTGAGTGTTCAATTAAGCTCCTATTTGTCTCAAAGTGGGGTTAATAATACTGAAACACCGAATAGTTTCGGCGTATCACTATCCTTTGAATCTTAGGAGTGTTAATGTCATTCGGAATTAGAATCCGGATAACATTATAAATTATCTTGCCTTTTTACTTCGGATTAATCCTTGAACACAGCATTTTTCTTTTCTTTTCTCTGGTGCTTTGCACCTTAAGCCTAGCTGTGACTTTAAATGCTTTGTCTCAAGCTTTACTTGACACAAAAATACCACAAGCACTTAACTGGGGAAATCTTTGAGTTCTAATTTCTCTTTTAGTTGCTCCCAGACAGTAGTGCTCAAAGCCTTTGGCATACTCTGTATTTGCACTTGGTCTCGACTCTTAGTGCTCTGTCTCAAGGATTACTTGACACATTCACACCACAAGCATATGGCAAGGAAAATAACTCTTTGAGCTTTAAATCATACTTGACCTTCCTAGTTGATGCTCAGAGCCTTGGACCTTGCCTTTTATTTTCTTTTTCTTTTTGCTGTTTCTTTTGCTTCAAGGATCAATTTCTTGTTTAATTAAAAGAATTCATAATAGTTATCTAAATTTCTGTTCCTCATGCATCAACATCCTTTGATCCAAATTCAAATATGCATTGTTCATATCATGCATTCAAAGTCATAGATAATACCACTACATTTAAGTAAATAAGACTACTCTTAAATATAAACTTAATTCCTCATGTAATACATCACTTCTTTTCTTTTTCTTTTTAGATTCAAGCTCCGTGAGCGATACATGAGACATCTTCTCAAATTAAAAATAAACAACTGAATTAAACTAAAATCTTGAGATTGAAAATACTAAAGATCATGCAACAAAATAAGCACAGCAACAGAAAACAGGAATTTAATATAACAGTAACGGAAGGAAATAGGAAGTGAAAAAGGAACTAAACTACCTCAGTCCTCCAGGTGAGGTTCTCTCTCTTTAGGTTGCGGTCCATATAGTCCTCTCAAGTGTCCAAAGTCATGCCTTAGCTGAAAAAGCTCATGGCGCTGAATATCTTGCTCCGCCGCCAACTGATGGAGAAGAGTGCTCTAACTGTCCTGTACTGCCCTCATCTGATCGAGGGAGGAAGTAAGCTGCTCCTAGGGGTGGCAGCAGGCCTAAACCCGCCGGCTTGGCCCGCGTAACCCGCCAAAAAAGGTGGGCTGGGCTAAAAAATTGGGACCGCCAAATAGCAAAAGCCCGCCTAACCCGCACTGCGGGTTTTGGCGGGACGGGGCGGGCTTCCCCCCGGGCTTAGTATTTTTTTTGGCAAGGGGTATTTTTACAATTTTTTTTGCCAAAATCCAACTTCCCCCAACCCAACTTACAAGAGAATGAAGATGAAAATTAAGTGTTTTAGATTATGTTTATTTTGTTTTAGAGACAATATTATAATTATGTTTTGGATTATGTTTATTTTGCTTTGGAAACAATATTTATAATTATGTTTTGGATGAAAACTTGGTTTATAATTATGTTTATTAGATATTTATAATTACAAAGACTTTAATATTTGTGAATATAAAAATTATAATTTGTTTATACTTTTAGAAATTATAATAGTTAAAAGTAAAAATGGAAGAGATTTTTTTATTCCTTTATATATATTATTTAATAGTTAAAGTAAAAAAAAAAAGAGGATATTTGGCGGGCTGGGATTCTGGGACCGCCTCACTAGGCGGGGTGGGCTTCTGGCGGGGTGGGGTGGGGCGGGGCGGACTTCCCCGCTTGCCACCCCTAGCTGCTCCCAGCGGCTATACTGTGTCATCCTCATCTGCTCAAGAGAGGATGTGAGCTGCTGCCAGTACTCCTGAGGCGGAAAATAGTATCCTTGAGGTGATGGAGGCTGGTCTTACTGAGGCTCTTCTTCGGCTTGCTCTCCTATGTGAATCCTTTGGTATTCCCTAACATATTCCATAGTCTTTTTGGTGATAGGCCTTTCAACTAGAACAGGAAAATCATTTTCCACATTCACCCTAGCGGTTTCACAGAGGCGGTAGATGAGATGTGGGAAGCCCAGCCTAGCATGTGAAGAGGAGTTAGAGGCAATGCTATAAATTTACTGTGCAATGATGCCATCTACCTCCACCTCTTCTCTCATCATAATGCAGTGAATCATAATAGCTCGGTCTATAGTACATTCGGACCGGTTGCTAGTAGGCACGATAGGCCTCCGGATGAAGGTCACTGCTCTTAAGTTGGTACGGTCTCCCTTTCGAACCTATTCTCTACTGGGCCCCCGGAATGCATATCTCAGCGAACACTTGGTCTAATTGCTGATCTCGATTCACCCTTTTGCTGTAGCACTCTGCCATATGATCAGGGGATGGCAAATGGAGTGTTTGTCGGATGCTCCTTGGACTTAATTCAAGGATTCTTTCTCTCACAAAGCTTTGGTGGTTCTTCTTATTGACCTTGACAACATCCTTATAAGTGATCCAAAGATTGCCATAAAATTCTTGAACCATCAATTCTCCGACCTCAATGTGTGGATAGCACAAAAATTGCCACCTCGTCTCTGAATCTGAAACTATAATTCTGGATACTCGTCCGGTTGAAGTACAATTTTCACTTCTGGAATCACAGTCCTCTTGGATATGACCTCATAAAAATGCTACTGATGTAATTTAGAGTGGAATCTCCTTGAATCATAAGAACCGGTGGCCGGTTTCTTTCCTTTCTTCTTTCTTGAGGCCTTAGCGGCCTTCGGTGTCATAGAATTAAACAGAAAACAAGCAAAGCGACAACAGCAAACTTGAACCTTTGCTCATCGTCGAGCAAAATAAAATGGAGTTAGGAGGAAGAAAGAGGGGAGAATGATGAGAGGGATGGTGGAAGGGTCTATGGGAGGAAGAGGAAAAGAAAATAATAATAAAAAGGGGAAGGAGAAGATATATAAGAAATAAATAAAAAATGTGTATGAAATAAGATATATAAGAAATAAAGAAAATAAGGAGAAGGGAGGGGGTGGGTACTTCAAACTACAGGGAGAGAAGGAGGGGATGGGGTTTCTTTTCTTGCACTACTAGGGTGGGAAAGGGGGTTTGAAAAAGTGTGGGTAGTGTGGGTATGGTTAAGGGGGAGGGGCTTTATATAGAGATTGGGGGTATAGTGTAGGGATGGGATTGGTGGGGGGAGTTCGGTCAAAGAGTGGGGGTGTTGGAAAGGGGTTTGTGATGGGAGTGGATGGAGTTTAGGGAAGGAAAAAGAGAAGGTTGGATGGGATTGTGGAGGAGATTTGGGGAATATGCAACTATCGGGGGGTTGGGGAACGAATCATTGAGATTCGTTTGCAAAATCCCAAAGATTTTGACGAAGGGGTAAAAATAATGGAGTTATTGCCAAACTTGGGGAAGTTGGCATTTGGCGCTGCATGCCCAGTGCCCATTTCACTTGAAGACAACCCTCCTGGCACCAAACACCAGTGATGCGGCGTTTGGCGCTGAAACGCCATTTTTTTCTCCTTACGTTGGTAGGTGGCGCTAAACGCCAGGGGGGCCAAGTTTGGCACCACCCTGGCATAGAATTTGGCCTTTTTTCCTTTATTGGTGGTGCCAAACTCCAGCAATTTAAGTTTGGTGCCACCCTTCCAACGAAACTTCTCAAATGTTGCGTAGCACCTGGCGCCAAACTTGGAAATTTCAAGTTTGGAACCACCCCTCCAAGGAAAATAGCTCCAATTTGCTTCATATGTGGCGCCAAACTTGGACTGGTCAAGTTTGGCGCCACCCAACTCTAACCAAACTCCTCCAGGGTGGCCAAAATTCCTTCTGATTGTACCTGTTCTTGTTCTAATCACTCTGCATGATCAAAATATACATAAAACAAAGGAAAACTACAGAGTTATCATCAAAAGATAAATATAAAGGAGAAAAGTAAACTGAGCATGAAATCAAAGAATATTATAGTTGGATTGCCTCCTAACAAGCGCTTCTTTACCCTCACTAGCTTGACGGTTAGTTCTGCTAAGTCAGCAGATGAGTGGACCTTTGGCGATCAATCTTGCCTCCAAGATAATGTTTCAACCTTTGGCCATTAACTGTGAATCTTCTATCAAAATTTGCTTCCTGAAGTTCCACATGACCATATGGTGACACTCTGGTTACCATGAAAGGTCCTGACCACTGGGACTTCAGCTTCCCGGGAAAGAGCTTGAGCCTTGGATTGAACAATAACACTTACTGGCCTGGCTCAAAAGCTCTTGTGGCTATCTTCTTCATGCCACATCTTAGTCTTTTCCTTGTAGAGCTTGGCATTCTCATAAGTAAAGTTTTAAAACTCATCAAGCTCATTCAGTTGGAGCAATCTCTTTTCTCCTGGAGCCTTGCTATCAAAGTTCGAGAACTTTGTTGCCCAATATGCTCTGTGTTCCAACTCCACTGGCAAGTGAGAGACCTTACCATAGACTAAGGGATGGCAATTTCCTCCAACAGGGCGAGTATCCGTGGGAATTTACCTGCCGAGGGACAGAATTGGGGGATATTTTTCCCTCGCAGGAGGCGGGTACGGGTCCCAGTTTAATTAACAGGGAGGGGTGGGGGGAGAGGTACCCACCCCTTGGATATCCGTTTATATGAAATTACGTAAATGTCCTCCTATATATATATATATATATATATATATATATATATGAAAACCTAATTTTTGACTACTCCAGTGCCTCCCTCGTCATTTCCTCACCTCGCTCACCCAGTCACTTTCCCTGCATCACCCAGACACTTTCCTTCCCCCTCATCCTCTCAAACAACTTGGTGCGTCACTGGCGATGCTCTAGCCGCGTCGCTGCCCCACCCACACCTCTGTCTTCACCCGCGCATCTGTCTTCACTCGCGCCTCCTTTTTTCCCTTTCATATCATTTGGTGTGTCACCGAAGAGGCTCCAGCCGCGTCGCTGCACCCACCCATGCCTCTGTTTCCACCTGTGACCCTCTCTCTCTTCCTATCAAATCACCTGGTGCGTCGCTGGCGAGGCTCCAGCCGTGTCTTCACTGATGAGCGGATATTTTATACGCTTTATGGCATCATTTTCATATAGTTTTTGTTATGTTTTATTTAAGTTTTATCAAGTTTTCATAAGTTTTAGTACAAAATTCACATTTTTGGATTCTACTTTGAGTTTGTGTGTTTTTATGTAATTTCAAGTATTTTCTGGCTGAAATTGAGGAGCTGAAGCAAAAGTCTGATTCAGAGGCAGAGAAAGCACTGCAGATGCTGTCAGGATCTGAACTTCGTGCATTCAAGCAAGCATTTCTAGAGCTATAGATATCCAAATGGAACGTTCTCAATGGTTATGGAAAGCTAACATCCAGGACTTTTCAGCAATATATAATAGTCTATACTTGTCTTTGGAGATGAAGGCCCAAAATAGTCGTTCAACGCCAGCTATCTACCCCAGTCCTGGCGTCCAACGCCCACAGAGAGGTGACCAGCGTTCAACGCCCCTAGGGAGTCCTAGCACGTGGAGACATCCTTAGCTCAGCCCAAAGACTCACCAAGTGGGCCCCAGAAGTGGATTTTTGCACTACAAGCCTAAGCCTATCATATTTCTGTAATCCTTAGTTATTAGGTTAGTATTTATAGGAGAAGATCACCCTTTGTTAGACACTTGATCACTCTCTAGCATATCATATTTTCAAACACCATTATGTACAGTATGAGCCCCTAAATCTCCTAGGTTAAGGTTAGGAGCTCTGTTGAGTTTTATGATTAATAAAAGTACTACTGTTCTATTTCAATTCGTGTTTGATTCTCTCCTAAGATGTATCTTTGTTCTTCAACCTTATGAATGAGTTGAACCGTCAAAAGTTATCTCTATTCTACATGGGTTCAGCGAGCGTCTTTCATCGGATATCAATGAACCACTAGCTTGAGGATACCTCTCTTAGACGGCTAATCCACGACTTCGTTGGGGACTTCTCGAGACATCAGTTTAATCGAGGTACGAGGAGATTAGGGTCTTTGTGGTAAAGGCTAGAATCAAGGCACAACATTCTCTGATCCAGAAGATTCGACCTTGTCTGTGGCGTTTTAAGTAGGATCACCAAGGGAATGAACTGCAGGAGCTTCACCCTCATTCAGACTGGATGCGCATTAAACCTGGTGTTCAGCCTAGAGAAAGATTGGCGGCCGCTCAAACCGGCGTTGATCACATACAGCGTACTATAGAAGAAATCATTTATAGTTGGAGTAGACAGTAAGAAAGGATTGATCCAAAAGAACAAAGCATCTCCGAGGCCTCAACCATCTTCTTATCATTAGATTCACAACCACTAAGTAACGTTATCTTTATTTTACTTTTATGCATTTAAACAACTAAACAACTTTTCTATCCGTCTGACTAAGATTTACAAGATAACCACTGTTTGATCCAAGCCGATAATCCTCGTGGGATCGACCCTGACTCACCTCAGGTATTACTTGGACGACCCAGTGCACTTGCTAGTTCAGTTGTACGGAGTGTGAGAATCCGTGCACCAAGTTTTTGGCGACGTTGTCGGGGATTGTTCGAGTTTGAACAAACTAACAGATTATCTTGTTGCTTAGATTAGGTATTATTTTTAATTTTGTTTGAGTCTTTTGTTCTCTTTTTCGAAAAAATAAAAAAATTTCAAAATTATTTTCTTTTCTTTATTAATCTTTATCTTTTGTTTGAGTCTTTTGTTCTTGTTCTTGTTGGAGTTCGAACTTTCTTGAGTCTTTTTCTAAAAATTTTCAAAAATAGTGTC
Organism: Arachis hypogaea; assembly: GCF_003086295.3. Lineage (NCBI taxonomy): Eukaryota > Viridiplantae > Streptophyta > Magnoliopsida > Fabales > Fabaceae > Arachis > Arachis hypogaea. The sequence continues at coordinate 15,958,574 of NC_092046.1, read as the reverse complement.
TTTTGTTTGAGTCTAGTATCAAATCTTAAGTTTGGTGTCTATTGTGTGTTCTTTAATTACCTTGAATTTTTCGAGTTTGTTCTTGGTGTTCTTCCTAGTCTTCAAGTTGTTCTTGTTTTTCTTCTTGTTTTGATCTTTAAAATTTTAAGTTTGGTATCTTTAGGTGTTTTTCTTTAAAATTTTTGAATTCTAGTGTCTTTAGATCTAAAAATTTTAAGTTTAGTGTCATTTAATTATTTTTCTCTTTCTTCATTAATTCAAAAAAATAAAAAAATATCTTTTCTATCTTTTTACTTTAATTTTCGAAAATTACAACAAAATTTTCAAATTTTAATTTCAAAATCATTATCTTATCTTATCTTAGTTTTAAATTTCAAATTCAAATCTTTTCAAAAATCATATCTTTTTCAAATTACTATCTTTTCTTTTTATCTTTCTTTAAAATTCAAAGAATCTTATCTTATCTTATTTCAAATTTCAAAAACAAATCTTTTTCAAAAATCATATTTCAAAATCTTATCCTTTTCAAATCTTTTTCAAATCTTTTCAATTTCTATGTTATCTTTTCTAATTTTAAATTTTAATTTCAAATCTTTTCTAATCTTCTATCTTATCTTGTTTTTCAAATCTTTCTTAATTAGTTACTTGTTTTCTCTTTCTTCTTTTTCAAAACTTCCTAACTAATTCTTCTCTCTTCTAATTTTCGAAAATATCTTCTCTATTTCTCTCTCTTCTTTTTTGAAATTCATTGTTTAATTTTTAAATTTTTTAGTTAATTAGCTTTAATTTTTGAATTTAATTAATAAATAAAATAAAAATAAAAATATTTTCTCTTTTTACTTCTAATTTTTGAAATCTTCTTCCTTTTTATTTGAAATCTTCTTCTCTTCTCTCTATCTCCATTGTTCTTTCTTCTTCACATCTCATAGGGAGTCCTCTGTTCTTGAACATAGAGCTCCCAGTCTTCTATCTTTCTTTGCTCTCTTTTCTTGTTTATGAACAGGAACAGAGATAAAGAACATCTCTTTAATTTTGATATTGAACCTGAGAAGACTCTAAGGAGGTGTTTACACAAGCTAAAGTACAACACTCCGGAAAAAACCTCACAGAGATTTTCGAACAAGAAGCTGAAAACATGGTAGCCGAGCCTAATAATGAAGGAGATGCAAGAAAGGTTCTTGGTGCATACACCATACCAACTTCTGATTTCTATGGAGAAGTATTTCCATACCTGCCATTAGAGCAAACAACTTTGAGCTTAAGCCTCAATTAATCTCTCTAATGCAACAGAATTGCAAGTTCCATGGACTTCCACTGGAAGATCCATATCAATTCTTATTTGAATTCTTGCAAATCTGTGACATTGTTAAGACCAATGGAGTGGATCCTGAGGTCTACAGACTTATACTCTTTCCCTTTGTGGTTAGAGACAGAGCTAGGATATGGTTGGACTCTCAACCTAAAGAAAGCCTAGACTCTTAGGAAAAATTGGTCAATGCTTTCTTGGCCAAGTTCTTTCCACCTCAAAAGATGAGCAAAATCAGAGTAGAAGTTCAAACCTTCAGACAAAAAGAAGGTGAATCCCTCTATGAAGCTTAGGAAAGATACAAGCAACTGATCAGGAGATGTCCTTTTGACATGCTCTCAGAATGGTCTATCTTAGGCATCTTCTATGATGGTCTCTCTGAGATGTCCAAAATATCATTGGACAACTCTGTAGGTGAATCACTCCACTTGAAGAAAATACCTACAGAAGCAAGAGAACTCATTAAGATAGTTGTAAACAACCAATTCATGCACACTTCTGAGAGAAATCCTGTGAATAATGGGGTAACTCAGAAGAAAAGAGTTCTTGAAGTAGACACTCTGAATGCCATATTGGCTCAGAACAAGATCTTGACCTAACGGGTCAATATGATCTCTCAGCATTTGACTGAAATGCAAGTTACAATTGGCAGCACTCAAGAAGCTTCCTCTGAAGGAAAAGTGATATGAGAATTAACGTTGATCTAGAATTTCACAAAAATAGAATCTTGTTGCAAGCATAGTTCCAAACCAACAATGAACTCTCACAATCAAAGTTTAAATCAAAGATGTCACAATCAATACAAAATAACCAGGAGTTTGAAATCTCGGGTCGTCTTCCCTAGGAGTTACAATGAAATGTACAATTATTGGCTATGTGGGAATTGGGGGTTGTGAATGCAAAAGAAAGAAAGTAATGTAGATGGCAAGAAATTAAAGTGCAAGAAGGTAACTTAGCATGCAAGGAATTAAATGAAAGCAATAAGAGCAAGAAAAGGGGAAATTAAATGCTAAAAAGAACTCTTGGAAAGAAGTGGGTAATTAAGGATTCCTATCCTAGTTGTGGATCACAAACATGGTAATTGTGTGTGGATTAATCCCAATTAGTCAACCCTACATCGATGATAAGTCAACTAGGCATAATTAATCTCAATCCCTAAGTCCTAAGTCAACACTATTCATGGGTCATTTAGAGTTAAACGAAACTGAAGGTTGTGGTAGGCTTAGAAAAGGGGGGGTTGAATCTATGCCTTCCTTTGAGTTACTGTTATGACCCTTTAAAACAAACTTTCAATTCTGATACTGTTTGTACTCAGCAGCGGAAATTTATGAGACAATTTATTTTTTTCTCATGACTATCAGAAAACAGAACACAACAGAGAAGAGAAAAGCTAACACCAGCATGTATCCTGGTTCGGTTGCCTTGTGCAATGCAACCTACGTCCAGTCTTTTCCACAACTATGGAGAAATTTCCACTATAGTTAAAAGTATTACATACACCAATTTCACACTCAAGTTCTAACCTAACTTGACATTGGCTATGCTAATACCTAACTCTTCACTCTTAGTACTAACCCAACTAAGAAAGGGATATCTAACAAGTACAAGATACAAGACACTTAATCAACCTAAAGAAATCTGAAATAACTCTAGACTTTTCTCTCAAGTGTTTCACTCAGCTTTTTTCCACTTATGGCTTTTATTTGAGCTTTCTCACAATGCCTTTTCTCACAAGAAATTACAGAAAGATAAACATTGAAAAGTATATCACAATCTGTAAAACATGAAGGAGATTGACTTCATCAATAGCCTCTTCGCTAAGTGCAAAACCAGATTTGCAAACCTCAGATGCAGTTCTTCAGTATTGGCCGAATGCTTCTTTGAAAGAAAGCATTATCCAAGTAGAGGAACTTCTTTACAGAACACTACTCACACAGCTCTAGTTTTCTCTCCTTGCTTCTGAATGAGCAGAAAGTCTTCTTTTATCTCATTGCATGTTGCTGGATTCTCCTTCCTAGGTCAACTTCTTGAGCCTTGAGCTTCACCAACCCAGCTGTTCACCTTTTTCCCAGTAATCTTCAAAATAGAAACTTTGCTTCTGACTTCTCTATCTTGACCGAAAGTCATAAAGCAGCAAACACAAGAGTCTTCCAATGGTCAACCGAATCTGAAACCTTGAAAACCAACTTGGACCCCAAGACATGTTTGAGACCGTGGATTTACAGCAGAGAAGAACATAAATCCTCTTTTCCATATAGCTCAAAACGGAGTGACAGAGAGTTGAAGATGAAGAGAAGAAAGTGTGTTGCATGTAAAAGGAAATAGGTTACCTTTAACCTAAGCTTGATATGGTTTGAATTTGCTGATTAGACTTCTGTGTTTCAAGCTTGGACTTTCTCTTTCTTGCTTCTTTGATGATCACCTTAGGGAAGAAGCTTTCTCTTTCTCTTTCTCACTTTTCTGAGTTTTGTGATTTGACTAAGACAGAGGAGAGAAGAACGTTGCTTTGGGGGCAAGTTGGAGGGATTTGGTGAAATCAAATCGGGCTTGGATCAGATCACTTCTTTTTGCCCGTTTTGATTTTTTCCAGCCTTGTTTCCTCATGGGCTTTGTTTATTTATTGACCCACTAGCCTTGCTATATTATTTTCATACCAATTTGGGCTGCTAAACTAAGTTTTGGCCTGCAAAATATAATAAATAATTAGTAATATACACTTATTTATAATCAACACTAATTATTTATTTTGCCCAAAAATAATGTTTGTCATCACTAATTAATTTAGTTAATTTTGTAACTCAACAGAAACCAAATTAATTAACAATCCTCACACAATGTGGAATGGACATCCACCACTCAAGTTCACCCAAACACACAATTTCCCAACCAAGAGTGGGATAAACTAGGCTAAAACCAACCCAAGTATTTTATCAAACACTTGGGAGGTATGAAAATAAAGCTTGGTAAAATGACAAGAAATAATAAATGCTACAACTACCAAGCAAGAAAAGTAAAGATAGCAACTCAATAAAGTAATAAATGACATGAAACATAAATTGTATTAAATGTAAATTAAAATAACAAGAGTGTGCTTAAACATAAAAATAACCAAAATGAGAAATTAACAAGATAAACTAAGGAGATTAAAATAATGAAGTAAAGAAAGGTAGAAGAAACTAGATCAAAACAAGAATTAAACATAGAAATTACAAGAAAATTAAACTAAAAACCCTAGGTTCTAGAGAGAAGGGGGAGCTTTTCTCTCTAGAAAATGAACTACATGACTCAAATCTAACCCTAATTTCTCCCCCCTTCACATGGAATGAGGACTCCTCTGATATAGCAAGAATTAGTTTTAGAGAGTCCCAAAACTGGGCTCTAGAGGCCTAAAAATTGCCCCCAGCAATTTCCATTAAGTGAGTCACGTACTGGCTGCCACGCGTACGCGTCATTTGGCGAAATACACTCCCACGCGTACGCTTGCGTCACGCGTACGCATCGCCAAGCTCGTGCGTGTGCGTACGAACACATCACTGTGTGCACGCACGGAAGCTGATTCTTCCAAAACTTCATTCCTTCATGCTTTTTCCCTGTTTTGCATGCTTTTCCATCACTTCTTCCATCCATATTAGCCTTATAATCTTGAAATCACTCATCAAACGCATCAAGGCATCGAATGGAATAAAAGTGGAATAAAATTGATTAAATTAAGCACAAAATAGCATGTTTTCATAATTAATCTCAATTTAGGGAGAAAATATAAAATTATGCTATTTACATGAATAAATGTGAGTTTATATGATGAAATCCACTCAAATCAAACCAAAATATATCGAAAAATATGGACTCATCAAGAAGCTTATGTTCCTGACCAACCCATGATGGAGGAGGTGAATTACATGGGAGAACCTTATGAAAACACCTACAACCCTTCATGGAGGAATCATCCTAACCTTTCATGAAAGGATCAACAGAAGTCTCAGCAAGGCTTCAATAATAATCAAGGTGGAAGAACCCAGAATAGGTTCAACAATAGACCATCATTCCCATCTTCTCAGGAACATATAGAGACTCCTAGGCAGAGCCTTTCTGACTTAGTCACTATAGTCTCCAACCTCTCCAAGACCACTCATAGTTTCATAACTGAAACAAGATCCTCCATCAGAAATTTGGAGGTAAAAGTTGGTCAATTGAGTAAGAGAATCTCTGAGATTTCTCTTAACACTTTTCCTAGTAACACTGAAGTAAATCCAAGAGAAGAGTGCAAGGCCATCACTGCTGAAGTTGAGGCTGAATCTGAAGGGAGTAATCTGGCATTGAACGCCAATAATGAGATCCCTAATAGGTGTTCAATGCCCAATGATATGCCATCCTTGGCGTTGAACGCCAGTAAGGAAGTCCTTACTGGGTGTTCAACACCCAATGCTACACCTTTAATGGCATTAATGGCGTTGAACACCAGGAAGGAGGTCCCTCCTGGGCGTTCGACGCCCAAACTGGCACAAGAGCTGGCGTTGAACGCCAGTAAGAAAGACCTTACTGGGCGTTCAATGCCTAAATTGGTAGAGAAGGTGGAGTTGAACGCAGTAAGGGTGTTCCTAATGAGTATTCAACACCCACTGATGAAGTCCCTATCCAAGAATTAAAGGAAGCCAAGGCTCATATAGATACCATAGAAGTCCCCTTGCAAGCACTCTTGCAGTGCATGAGTTCTAATGAATACTCATCCTCTTATGAGGATGAGGAAACTAGGGAAGAGCAAGTTGCTCGGTACCTAGGAGCTCTCATGAAGCTAAATACTAAGTTATTTGGAATAAAGCCATTGGAGGAAGAACCTCCAGTGTTTACCGAAGAACTCAATGCTTTGGTTCAGCAGAAGCTGCCTCAAAAGCTTTTGGATCCCAGACGCTTTCTAATTCCTTGTACCATAGGCACCATGACCTTTGAGAAGGCTCTGTGTGACCAAGTATAAACCTCATGCCACTCTCTGTGATGGAGAAGTTGGGAATCTTTGAGGTACAAGCTACAAATATCTCACTTAAGATAGCAGACAAATCAATGAAAAAATCATATGGCTTAGTAGAGGATGTCTTGGTGAAGGTTGAAGACCTTTATATCCCTGCAAACTTTATAATCTTAGATACTGTGGAAGATGAGAATGAATCTATCATCCTTTGAAGACCTTTCCTAGCCACTGCCAATGCTATCATTGATGTAGCAAGGGGAGAACTAATTTTACAACTAGGGGAGAAGCACATCTTGTTCAAGATGCCTCACCCCAACTCTCCCTCTGAGAAAAAAGAGATAACTGTAAAACACTTAGTGTTCTAACCATCTCTCTCAGTGTAGTACTTTACTAAGTCCCCAGACACCAATTCTAAGTTTGGTGTTGGGCAGCCATCAACAAGCACTGAAACCAAAGGTACTAAGAAGAAAGTATCTAAAGGCTGGAAAGACAAAAAGATCCCCACTGAAGGCCTCAAGAACGAACCGGTGAGAGCACATCGAGATAGAAATTTTGACAGTGGTATGAGTGATATATGTGATATTAATGTGTCAGTTTTAGATGGTTGAGTGAAATACTTGGAGGTGAATAGTTGATTGAATGATTTGTTTAATTAGGTTTTAATGTATAGGATCTTGAGGATTTAGAGTATAGGAGGCTTGTGAATAGGTTTGCTATAGTTTGGTTTCGAACTGGAATGAAAGTTTGTGAAATTGAACACTTGTGTAGGAATTGAGAAATGACTAATTATCAGGAAACCTATGTTATAAGTCTTGAATGATTAGGATGTGAATTGGAATGACATTGGGTAGATGGTGAATTGTTAAGTGTTGAGGTAGATAGAGTATGAATTGGGCTTGGACTTGGCTGAGTTTAATATTGGTTGGCATGTGCATGTAGTTATGATAAATGTGTTTCATTGGATGCTTAGTATGTAAGGCTATGGCATTACGCTTAAGGAAGAATAAGTGGAGTGAGAGATTTTGAGATTTGTTGATTGAGGTCCTAGATAATGTGTTCACGAAAAATAAAGATTTTGAGGAAATTTTTAAGTTAAACATAGAGATACGCTAGGGACCTAAGTTACCATTGGATTCTTGTGGATGATAATCAGAGTGACGCAGTGGAAACTTGCAGAAGCAGTAACACAGGATAGTTACGAATAGGAGCTGTAAAAGTTGACTAGAATATCTTAAGTTTGAATACTCGAAGGGTTTAGTGTGTTAATACAAGTAATGATTCCCAGATAATTGGATTTGATTGCGGCTGTGAGCTTTGATGGTTCTAAAACGGATGAGAAAATGACCGTGCGTAATTGGATTAGATTATGAGTGAGTGTAAGTCATCGTATTTGAGAAATGAGTACTATGATATTTGATCATGGTGGCCTTGAATTTAGATTGAGATTTATAATGATTGGTTTTGAAAGACGAATTTGAAAACCATTAAATTGAAATGCTGATGTTGTAATGAGATTAGTTTGAGGGAACCCGTGACGGGTGGCAAACTACAGTTTTTAGGGGAGGTGCTGTTGAAATTTTTCCAAGAATTTGAAAAAGTGTTGGTTATGGTTTTGACAATAATTTTTTATTTGAGTAACTTTAACAAAAGAGATGTGTTTCGAATACTTTTATAGACTATTGAAAAAATTGGATTCTTATGATTTTGTTAACTTGTTATTTCAAACTCATTTGATTTCTAAAAACGAAGAAAGTTTTGATTAATTAGTCAAAGACTTTAAAACAACAATTTATATATAAATTCAAGGGTTTGGGAATAAGAAATTAAGTCTGGAGGTTAGCTGTGATTAGTGGTAATTAGCTTGACAGAGAGAGATGATAATGATAGAGTATGATTAAGGTATGGTGATGATTTTTTGTTGATTATAGTGATGTGGGATAATGACTATGATTAATGATGATGGTGATATTATTGACGACATGATTTGAGATTTAATAAGATGTGAGTTGATGAGATGATGAAAGTAATGAACGAGGCTGTTGGTCGGCGTTGAACAAATGATCGAGACCCTCGAAGATAGAGGAATCAGAGCACGGCAACGGGAGCGCGCAGAGTAAAAAGACCTTGGAACTACTATGCATTGGATATAGAGGCAGACTATGCTCAAGTACTCATGGTGACGGATGGAATTTTAGAGGGTGAAAATTTCTGTTAGGGAAAAGAATGTAAAACCCGGTCAAACCGTAATTAATTAAATAATAAATTGAATATGAGCGAATATGATTGGAAAATTTAGCAATTGAAATTTGATAATTTAAATATGATATTTAGACTCAGTAGATTTTTGAGTCGGAAAACATAGTTTTTTGAATAAAAATGCGCACTGGAAATTTGACCGGCAGTACCGGCTGCGATCTGTCTGGTATTGCGGCTGAGAAAATTAATTAGAAGTGAATAATTTTAAGAAATAAGAATTTATAATTTGGGAAGCTATAAATATTTAAAATACAATTTAAAACTCTAATCTTGAAGGTTTTGGCCCAAAATTGGGCCAACGGACTAAACCAAGTGAACCGATCTCAAGTGGGCCCAAGACCCAATATATATAAACATTAGTTATGAGCATTTCAGCTCATTTTACCCTAAAGAAAGTGTGGGGCGCAGCTATGGTAAAGAGAGGAAGAAGAGAGAAAATCCTAACTCCGTCAAACTTAAAATCACCATAACTTGAGCTATGGAGCTCCGATTGACAAGCCGTTTGTGACCACGCATCGCTCTTCTCATCCTCTACAATTCTATATAAGTTTTGTAGTGAGTATTCCATTAATCTCTGTCCAGTTTTCGAAATTCCCCACTATTATGCATTTTTGGGTAGTTACTGTTGAAATCTTGTGATTTTGGTTGTTTAGTGATACTCTAACATGGATTCTAAGTGGGTTTTATCCCTATTTCATATGGTATGAGGTAAGAAGTACTCAAACCCTTGTGATTTATCATTTTTATGAACCCTAGGTTGATGTATATATGTGAAATTGGTTATGTTAGTGTATTTGGTGATTTTGGTACACAATTGGGAAGTTGGTGTTGCTTGTGGAGCTTTGGTGAGGCTTGGAGCTAAGGGTTGATAGAGACTTCCTAGAAGGAGCTCAATTAATTTGGCTACAAGAGGTACGGTTTAAGTTTCATTTAAGTACCGTGTGGTGTGATGAGAATTTCTAGCCTAGATGCCCCTAGTATTAAGTTTGGATTGTGTATATGGTTAGTGCTAATATGCATAGTCGATATGTCATGTGAATTAATGATTGAGTTGAGAATTTTGCGAATTGTATGTTTGGTGTGTTGAGAATTTGATGAATTGGATAATGAGTATTGGTTTGTGGAATACGCAATTAAATTGTGAATTTGGGCTGGAGGCCGTGAATCTTGGGCCAGAGGTCGGAAAGAGGTAAGGAAGGTAAGTTGATATGTGTATTGTATGATGATATAAGAGATTGGATGGATTTTAGATATTGAATGTGTGAATAATTGATGTGATTATTGAATAATAAGGTTTGAGGAATTGAGGTGTAGAATTTGATAGTTTTGGGTGAAATTATGTAGATGAGGTAGGTTTGGTTTTAGTTGAGTGTATTTATGTGAATGAGGTTGGTTTGTGGCCATTTGGATGAGTGGAAATGAATTTAGCTTGTGAACATTAGAAAAATTGATACTTTATATTTTTAGGTAAAAACTGATTTTTGACCAACTTTGGTGGTTCGTAACTCGGTCCACAGAGCTTGGAATTCTTCAAAATTGAATTTTTATGAAACTTTATTCAACAATCTTTCCAACGGTTCAGAAATGGTTGAAAAAGAAATTTTGTACAAGAAGTTATGTGTTAGAAGTTTGGGGTTTGAAAATGTAATTCTGCAGCTTTTTAACTTAGTAAAAATTTTGGCAAATTGTGCTTCCACGTGCACGCGTGGCCGACGCGCACGTGTCAATCTCGATTTTTACTCACCCACACGTGCGCCTGGCCGACGCGTACGCATCGATGCACTGATGCAAATGCCCAGTAGAAAATCCAGAGAGTTGCGCTGGAACTATGCTGGTTTTGTGCGAGGAGCACAAAACGCACCCACGCGTACGCGTGGCTGACGTGTACGCGTCGCTCTGCTTTTCTGACTCCCACGCGTGCGCATGGGCGACGCTCACGCTTCACTCTACTTTTCAGCCTTCCACGCGTGCGCGTGGGCGACGCGCAGACATGATCCTGTTTTCAGCAAAAGTCGATTTTGAGTTGTTAAAGCCGAATTTCAGACTTTTAAGCCTCCATTCTCACCCTTTAAGTCCTAAATCCTTATAGTATGCCTAGTAATGAAAAGAAGCTAGGACATGTGATAACTTGTGGATGAAGTAAAGTGAGAATCAATGATGAATGATGAGTAATGATGGTTGTATGAGTTACTGAGGGTGTGGATGGAAGCGCGGTGTATGCCATGAGCCGAAGGGCTGTATTTAATAATGATTATTAGCTGGTTATGGGTTATGTTATGAGCCGGATGGCTATGATAAATATTGATTCATGACTAGAAATAAAAATATGACTTTGAATGATTGTTTTATCTTGAGCTCTCTTTCTCGAAAGTGCGACCCCAGAGAAATGAAGGAAGGTGAGGATCCCCTTCCCTGTTCTTCCTGGTATTGTAAAATCGCCCCCAGCGAGATGGTGGGAGGTTAAGATCCCTTCCTTGGTTCCTCCTAGGCATATGAGAATGTACCTCCTGGGTAGATGCGAGGGTTGTGGTTGCGCTCCACTTGCTCCAGGTTGGTTATATAGAGGCTCCCCGGGTGGACGCAAGGGTTGTGGTTCGTCCCACTTGCTCGGGTCAGAGATTGTGATGCCTGGGTAGTAGCAAGGGTTGTGGTTGGTTCCACTTGTTCCGGGTCAGAGATTGTGACGCCTGGGTAGTAGCGGCAGTAGTGGTGATTCCACTCGCTCCAGGTTGAACTTTTAAACACCTGCTTAGGTAGATGTAGTGGCATTGATCCACTTACTCCAGAACGTGGTGAGATATACATGCCTGGGTAGATGCAGTGACATTGATCCACTTACTTCGGGTTTGGTTTTGAGACTCCTGGGGTAGATGCAGTGTCTAGCCCCCACTTGCTCCCAGTCGAGTATGATTTGAGATTGAAACTATCTGAGTCTCGGATTTCCTTGGGTAGATGCAGTGGGTCGGCTCCACTTGCTCCAGGTTGAGATTCGAGATTCTGTTGACCCTATGTCGTAAGTGTGGCCGGACACTGTGAAAGTTCTGGATGAGCTCGCCCCCGTGGATAAACACCAGTGTGGGTGTTGTGTGATTATGATTATGATTGTGAATAACTCGAGTCGAGGATGCACGACAGAGGGACAGTCCAATGGTTAGCTTCCAGGACTTGTCGAGTTGGCTTTATAACCGACAGATGAAACTCATCAGCCATAGGGCTGGCATACATCATTTGCATATGTTTGAATTGTTTGGGTTTACCTATTTGTTTGGATTGATATATCATATATGCTATGTTACCTAACTATATGCTATCTGTTCTACTTATACCTTATTTGTGTATTACTTGTCTGTATTGATTGTGTTTGTACAACTGAGAGGTCCCTCATGCTAGTGTCAGTTGACGCTGAGGGCTGTTCTGGTTGAAATGGAATAATGATATGATTAATGTAAGATGATGATTACTAAATGAGATAATTTGAGTTCCTTGGGTAGACGCAGTGAAGTGATTTCACTTGCTCCAGGTGAGGATATGAAGTATTGATATAGAATTGCTGAGATAAAATAACTCTAATGGTTTGGCTTATGATTTTGATTCCGATTTGTTAGAGAGTTATAAGTTGGGAAGCATGAGGAAGAGGAATTAGATTTAGCATTCTCTTATGACAGTTGTCTATTCATGGATTAGCGAGACCATAGGATGAATATTTGGTGAAAGAAAGTTTAGAATGCTTAGTGAGTTTTTATTGCAATGCATTGTATTTATTTAGCACTTTTACCGTACTAGGAACTCATGGATCGGGAGTTCTCATTCCGTATATATCTCTTATTTTTCAGATACAGGTTTAGGTGCTCAGAAGTGAGCTGTGGTTCATCTGAGAGATGACAAAGATCTTTATATTCTCTACTTTATATTTTGCTTAGAATCTCTCCACCTTTATTTTGAAAAGCTTTATTATGTATTGAACTCTTTTGAAATTGCCTATAGAGGCTCTTATGTTTCTTTTGGGAGAGATTAAGAGATACTGTTGTCAACTACTTTCATACTGTACTCTAACCGACCTAAACTTCGCGGGTCGCAACTAGTGGCTATTTACTTATGTTATATATCTATATACTGTCTTTCTATTATTTTCCTCTATGCCTTTATCTGTACATCACTTTTGGATTCACGCTTTATCTTTTAGTTATCGATACGTGAGCGATACCATTTCGCGATTTTATTTTGCTCAATTTCAAGCTTCTCAATTAATACTCTCTTTAATTTTACCTATATTTATATGTTAAAAATCCACCATGTGAGTCGTATCACCTTATTATTATTGACTTATGACTTAAATATAAAGATTTGAATATTAAGATATTACAATAGACATGCCAATAAAGAAGTAAAGATGGGTGCAATGTTGGGGTTGGTGACGTGGATGGTGAGGACTAGTTCTGCATGGAGGATGGTTGGAAGTATGAGCTTGAAAGATGTGAAGTTGATGAAGATAAAGTGGAAAGGTGGGGTTTTTGAGCTTGAGAGAGGATGATGAAGTAAAAAGTAGAAAAAATGAAAATGAATTTTTGCCTTTTAAGTTTTAATAATGCTCTTCCTCTTGTAGTACGGTAGTAATTTTTTAAAATTAAAGAAATAAAAATAAAAAACAAAAACTTTCTTCTCGCTTCCAATGAAATACCTTTTTGAATTTCAAAAAAATTTAAAATCACTCTTCTCACTCAATGCAAAAAATCGTTTTTCGCCGGTTATAAAAATGTAGAGTCCACCATTTTTCAATCTAATACCTCTTATCTCCATCTTTGGGAATAAGATAAAAAAAATTCTCATATCTAAATTTTTCGGCCTTAATATGCACAATATTTTGGAGTTTATTAATTTACTTTTTTCTATTAAATGTATACAATATAATACAGTAATATTATTCAAAATGGAGAAACTAATAATTCAGATTTCAGAACTGAAGAAAAGTGCTGAAAGCACTTATTATGAACTATGATATCTCAACAAAAGGAGTCAAAGGCCTTCAATTCGGAGAATGAACATTTCCCGCTTCTGGGGCAGGTTCACAATGATGTATGATATATAGTAGTCAATCGAGAGTCAATATTAATGTTTCTCAAGTTCGTCGTCTTTTCTGCTATACATGTCTCTTTGAACTTGGCATATAAAATGGGAATAGTTCACAATATGGCCATCTTAATTATTAGTTTATTACATGGCCAGGCCGTATGCACCATTTTGTGATAAGTTCGGTGCTAGGTGACAGATCAAATTTGATAAAAACAAATTGAATTAGTTGAGTGGTTATTAATTTGTTTAATTAAGTATTGGAATTTGAATTTTATTTTATGTATATTTAGTAATTTATTGATTAATGATTTAACGACAAATTTTTAAATATATTTTAAATTATTGATTAATTAATTTTTAATCTGTAAAATTAAAAATACTGCAAAAAACCAAAAAAAAAAAATAAAAAGTATATATGTTGAAATCTTTCTTCTTTATAAATTCTAAACTATTTTGTTAGGAGAAAAAAACTCAACATTCAAAATTAGTTATCTAATTAAAAATTAAAGGATAAAATATATTTTTTATTCTTTAAAATTTGTCAAAAAATTTAAAAATATTTTTAAGTTTTATTTTGTTTTGATTTTGTCCTTAAAATTTTTTATTTGCATCAAATATATTCCTAACAGCTAAATTTTTAAAAAGTTTAGGATTAATCCAACAATAATGCATGACATCTAACTATATCTGATTTGTTTGTATTAAAGATTGTTTTTGTGAAATTGTTGCTAAAAATTCATCCTAATTTTTTTAAAACATTAGCCACTAGAAATATATTTGATGTAAATAAAAAATTTTAGGATAAAATTAAAGCAAAATAAAACTTAAAAATATTTTTAAAATTTTTAACAAATTTTAAAAATAAAAAATATTTTACCCAAAATTAAAAAGTTACACAAATTCAAATCGTCTCAGCTTTTTTTAAGATGATAATAAGAGAAAAGTCCAAAGATCAGTAATATTTATTTCTTTTATCAGTATTTTTAATTATTTATCTAATTTTTTAGTTTAACAATCTAACAATATATTTTTAAGTCATATTTTTAAATCTTATTAATTAATTACTTACTAAAAATAATACCAAATTTTGTTGGTCACCGAATATTTTTTCAATAATAATAGATGTCTGCTTTCTGAGATGTATAAGTGACGAGACAGAATATGTTACCTCGTGTTTTTGTTATTTACATTTTAAGTAAAAAAATATGTATTGTCAATAACAAATTTTAGAAATTTTTTTTGAAATTTAAAAGAGAGTTGCTACACATACAAATTTTTTTGGTATATAAATCTATATAAGTCAGCTTAAATCCAACAAAAACAGCTCTCAATTTAAAGAGCGTGTAAACACGCGCTTCTTCAACTTTGAATAGCGCAAAATCAGAAACGGTTCTTCTTCAACGTTTGTATTCCACGTTCTTCCTTCTCTTCATTCTCCTTCTTCTTCTTCTCCTTCTTTTTTGCGTTCCTCCTCATTTTTCTCTGCATTCCTTCTTCTTCTTCTTCGTGTTTTCATCCTCATTGTGGTTCTTTTTATTGTTGTTATTGTTGCTGCATTTCTTTTTTCCTCCTCTTTCTATTAATTTTGTAATATTATATATTTTTTTGTTTGATTTTTTTCTTTCAAAAAGAATTATAAAAAAACGAAATAAGAAGATGAGGAAGAAGAAGTAGTAGAAGATGAAGAGAATGAAGAGGAAGAGTTTTGAATTATGCAGAACTTATCAGAATAAAAATACACACAAATATCTTCGTGTTACACCCAAATATCTTCGTATTACACCCAAATTTGCTGAAATACAGAAAAATATTTCTTTTAATGCTGCATTTTTTTTCTTCTTTTTCTTTTCCTTATTTCTTTCTTTCTTTTAGTTAAATGAATGTAAGTTCATCATCTTCCAAGTAATTTTGCAGCATTATGTGTTTCTTCTTTTTCTTTGTTTGATTTTTTTATTTTTATTCTTATTAAGAGAGTAAAATAAGAAGAAACTTGAGAAGTTAAAACAAAAAGGAAATTAGATGAATAAGAAAAACAAAAAAAAGAAGATGGTGATGATATATATAAAAAAAAGAATAAGCAGTAGAAGATGAGGAGGAGAAAGAGGAAGAGTTTTGAATTATGCAGAATTTATCAGAATAAAAATACATCCAAATATCTTCGTGTTACACCCAAATTTGCTGCAAATACAGAAAAATGTTTCCTCTAATGCTGCATTTTTTTCTTCTTCTTCTTTTTTCTTATTTCTTTCTTTCTTTTAGTTAAATGAATGTAAATTCATCCTCTTTCAAATAATTTTGCAGCATTATATGTTTCTTCTTCTTCTTTATTTGATTTTTTTGTTTTTATTCTTATTAAGAAAATAAAACAAGAAGAAACTTGAGAAAGTAAAACAAAAAGGAAAAGATGAATAAGAAAAGAAGAAGAAGAAGATGGTAATAATGATAAAAAAAAAAAAGAAGCAGTAGAAGATGAGAAAGAGGAAGAATAAGAGTTTTGAATTATGCAGAACTTATTAGAATAAAAATACATCCAAATGTCTTCGTATTACACTCAAATATCTCCGTATTACACCCAAATTTACTGCAAATACAGAAAAATGTTTCCTCTAATGTTATATTTTTTTTTCTGAATTGAATTACACCTTAGCCACTTGATTGGATTCAAAACAATAAAAGAAGGAGAAGAAATTCCAATGAAAAAAATGAGAAAAATGTGGTATTGATGACGACGATAACAAAAAAGAAAAATAAAGAAGAAGAACGTGTAGTAAGAAGAAGAAGAAAAAGAAGAAAAACATACAGCAACAGCACAAAATGCGTGAATATAAAATTATAAATACCTTGTAAAGACTGCTGAAAAAAATGCTTGTATCTAAAAAATAATACAATTTAAAATCATTATATCCAAATTCTTGGCAGAATTACACTCGTGCTTGGGAGGGATCATTGAAGGAAATGCTAAAGCCTAGAGGTTCTATACGAAAGGCGATATTAGAAAAGTTGGTGTTTTTCTTTTTAAAATTTTTTTAAGACTCTGTGTACAGTGTAATTGCGTAAACCCCGGCATTAGTTAAGAAAAGTTTCGATATCATATTGAAGTTTTGGATGAAAAACTTATTGAACTCAAATGTGAATAATATCATATTTTATTTTATTTTACATCATAACTGATGATTAAATAACAAAATAAAAAATATAAAATTAAACTCGATCCTAAAACTAAACATAACAACTTAAATCTTTAATTTAAATTTAAATAAACAACAAATTTATATATTCTTTGACAATGTGCATTCCTCATATTTATTTCTCTTATAAAATTATGTGTTCCACTTCTTGATATGATTGACCTGATTTTTCTTCAACATAGCAGGTTGCACATTTTTTTTTCTCCCGAACAAGGAAAGATGAAAATGTAAAAGAAAAGATTTTAATCCACTATCATTTAATGTTGGAATATTAAATAGTTATCACGATAACTAACATGTACAGTAAAAATACAAGTTAAGATTGTTAGTAATAAAAAATTTTAAATAATTAAATTTAAAAAATATACAACAAATATATTAAAAATTTAAATTTTTTATATTTTTTAATTGATAATTTTATTATATGTTTTTAGAAATAATATTAGCTAAATTCTTAAAATAATTATGTTTGATATTAAATAATCAATCATTATCGAATAATGAGAACAAAAACATTTCTAAAGAAAATTTTTTGCACTTTTGCTTAGCATTGTGAGTTTCAAAAAATGGGATATCCCAGAAACTGAAAGGATATTCGGCTACTGAAGATGGCTGACAGTAGGAGTAGGCCTTATAATTTATGACATTATTTATTACTTTCTGTTTTATGTCATATGGCAGCAGTTCACAAAACTCCTTTGTCCTTTTATTCAACTACTAATAAGTTTTAGCCAAGTGCATGTACGTGGGAAATCCATACATAGCTAGGTAACTTTAGTTTGTTCACAAAACTCCTTTGTCCTTCAGATATTTGAATGATGGTTTGGGATCTAATTACACTACAGTTTGATAAGAAGTTTATTATTATTATTATTATTATTATTATTATTATTATTATTATTATTATTATTATATAAACAAGTAAAAAACAGCTCCAAAGATTTTCAATCCAATTTTCTGGTGTTGCATCATCTTCCCCATGCATTTCCATCGCTTCCTCATATTAGAACTCTCACCAGTTTGTGTAGAGTAACTATATTAGGTACCTCAATTATTTCAAGACATTTGTTAAATGATTGAATAAAAAATGCTTAGCTAATCACTTCCTATATAGATATAGGGATCTATCTATTATCTATTATAAATTATTAAAATTAAATTTCTTCAATTAATAACATAGTTGGTGTAACATATTTTTAAAGATATTTTTTAATTTATTTTATTCGATTCATTTAAATATATTAATTAATTATTTATTATTTGAGATAAATATCAAATTATTTAATTTTATTTTGACTAAATTAACTATATTTAATCAATTATATTAATTGTTTGATTTGACTGAAATAAATAAATTGATTTTATTTTAATTTATATTAATTTTTTATCATATATTTTGATTAACAATTTTTAAAGTATTGTAAGTAATAATTTATTAGTTGAATTGAGATAAATATAAAATTATTTAATATTTTATTTGACTAATTAACTAATCAATTATATTAATTATTTAATTTGATTTTAATAAATGAATTAATTTTTTATATTAAATTTTTTTATCTTATGTATTTTGATTAATAATTTTTATATGGCATATTTGTAAGATATTTTTATTTATTTAATTTATTTTATTGAACCAAACAATTATAATTAATTTATTATATCAATTATTTAATTTAATTAATTTAAATATATGTTATTTGATTCGATTTATTGTTAGTTTGTCATGTAAATACTTAAGTTGTTGTTTATCAAAAGTTATTCTTGTTTCCTTCCTCGATCATAAAGATTTTGATTTTAAATTTTAGATTTTTATTCATTGTTTATAATTTATTTTTTATTTTAATATCAAATATCATATTTCTATTAATATTTCTTTGTAATTTATCATCTAATAGTTATATGTGCACCATCAATTATATGGTCGTGAATATTCAATTTATTAAAAAAATATAATTTCATTCATTTTTTTTATTTTATCTATTTCTATATTTCATAACTTATTCACGGTAAAAAAATTATATATGCTAGAAAAAAAATCTCATTTTTTTACTAATTGCTCTGATCTTTTATTCGATAATACTTTTTTTCGCTTATAATACATTATTTCTGTTCTTTGAATTTTTTATAAACTATAAAACATTATCATTTGTTATTGTACTCTATCTCTTCTATTTTTTTATTTCTATTTATTTAAGTATTTATAATTTTTTATTATAAGTTTTATCATTTTTATCCCAAATAAATTAATTTATCATGACCCTTCACATGTTGAGTTTTTCAATGTTTAAATTATATTCCTTTAATTTCATTTCAATTTGAAAAATTAAGTGATAAAATAATATTGATAAAGGCTGTTTTGCATTTTCTTCTTCGTCTTTCTGATCTATCTCCCTTTTTGTAGGGATCATGATTAAAATTGTATACAATAATGCTTATGTACAAAGAGTAAATCTAAATTGTATCATATCTTCTCTTACTAAAATTTTTATTATCTATCTTAAAATAAAAAAATATTGTAAATTATTTTGGACCAATATATTTGTCATCGTTGTGGGTAACTATAGAATTTAAAAAAAATATATAATTATTCAATGGTTATTTTTTTAGTCTAATATATTAGTTCTTTTAGTCGAATATTATCTTAAATTTGCCTATGTTGAACTCGAACATTTTAACAAATTAAAAGACGTTTAAAGGTTGCAATTCTTCTTAATTAAAGAATGGATAAATTTATATGCTTATTACAATAGCTAATGTCTTAGACTAAGATAAAGAAATAGATTAAAGAATTAGATAAAAAAATTAGCATTTTAGAAAAGTTTGAAGATGATACACTTGAATATTAGATAAATTTTTGTTGTGTTTGTTCTTATTATTTTATGTTTCATTATTTATGTTTGAGATTTTTCAATATTGTTCTTTTGTATTTTGGCATTTGAAAAAAAAATTGGCTAATATATTTGTTTTTTGGTCTAATAATTATTTTTTTATAGAAAAATGATACTAAATTAAACATAAATTAATTTTAAATTTAAGTTATGTTAATTAGTAGAAGTATTACTGTATTTAATTTATTTACACATTAATATAATTGGTTGAAAATAAATAATAAATAGAATTAAAAAATAGAATTTTTGTAATTATTTTAAAATAAATAATGAAAAAAGTTCTAGAATATTATCTTATTTGAATTATTAATAATTATAAGAATCGACGGTCAGTAATTATATTAAAATAGACATTGAAATAAGTTTTATGATATTAAATTTATTTAAATTATTAATATAGTTTTATAAATAAAAATTTTGTACTAGGAGATTGTTAATAAAATTTTAATATCCATATTTATACCTATTTGATTCTTGCATTTTTTTTAATTTCTTACTTTGCACAAAAAATAAAAACATGTCCTTTTTAATTAATTATTTAAAAAGATAGTGAAATAGATTATATGGTATTTTAACTATATGTAATATTTTATATGCTTATATAGTTGTCTCATAAATATCTTAGAAGTGAAATTTTAATCGATATTTTTTTAAATTTTAAAGATTATTACCATCATATTCTCTTAAATATTCAAAAAAAATGTATGAATTTTCAATATATAAGTACGATAAGAGTAATGTTCTATGTTACTTATATAAATGCATATTTCACTCTTGGATTGATACAAAAGAATAAAAAATTTAATGATGCTATTAAAGATGGAAGCACATAGGCCTCAATATCATATGTTATGAGGTTGTTTGTCATTCAACTACCTTCCAACAATATCTCAAGATCAAAATATATATAGAATAGCTATTGACATGAGTTTTCAATGATATTTTATATCAATAAAGAAAAATAACTGTTCTTGCAGAAGTTGATCGGTGTATAGCTCATTCGTCGATGAATATCTTCGATCTTTTTCTGTCGGGATGAGTTATACATCCGCAGTGAGAGAACAAAGGGATGGGTACTTACAAAAGACACTTTGACGCTCAAGTAAGTAAGTGAATAATAAGCTTTGCAGAATGCAATGAATCAAATAAATATTTTACCTCCCTTTTATATTTTGGGATGAAGCATTGGCAGTTATACTCTCAATAATTCGTATTAATGGAAAGTAATTGCATATCAGGGCATTACAATATTTTTTTTGGTGTCCGTTATTGATAACTGATCTATAACGTATACTGCCGAGTTATAGCATTAAGGACGAGTTATAACGTCCTGCCGAGTTATAGTATTAAGGACGAGTTATATCGGCCATATTATGATCTATAACGTATACTGCTGAGTTATAATATCAAGGACGAGTTATAACGGCGATATCACAATCCTCGAGTTTGGCCTGGCTATATTTTGATAAAGTAGGTTGATCTTTTTTAGTTATAACTCGGCGGTATGAGTTATAGGTATGGAGCTTCCATATCAACTTACTTTATTAAAATAAAGAATAAAAATAATTTAAATTTCAGACGTGATTTGAAGTTAACATGTATTAGAAAGTGTAATAATCTTGTCATTGATTGTGCCTTTAGTTTTTCTAATGTAATTTTGAACTATTGATTTAATAGATACAACGGTTAGAATTTTTCATGGAACTGAATAGTTTCATTAAATATGGCTTTTGGTTTATGTTTGGAATCCTGAAAGGATTTGATGGATATTTGAGTAATTGATAGATTGATATTTGATTTAGGCAATAGTTGCCATTGGTATCTTGGTCCTTATGTTTGTTAGGGATGTGATAGTAGAGCGAGAATATCTCGTCTTTGTTTGATAATTGAGTTAGGCAATGGTTTGTTTTAGATAATCATTGATGTATTGGTCCCGTTGCTAAGACGGGTTTGATAGAAATGAATTGGTTGGGCAAGAATATCGCGTTAGTTCACATTTGTTTGGTGATTTGATTGATGATTGAGTTTGATTGTGCATGTGTAAACGATGCGACTTTGAATTGAACAATTATCGCGAATGGATAAGTGTTTGTGCTTGTTTGATATTTAATTGAATTTGTTAACTGTTGATAGTCATAGTTCGGAAGATAGTTGATATAGATATGACAATTATTGATATAGATCTGATAACGATTGATATAGATCAAATAATGATTGATTTAGATCGGATTTGAAATAGATCCGACAATAATTGATATAAATCCGATAGTGATTGATATAAATCTGATAATGATTGATATAGATTGGATATGGATTGATATAGATCAGATTTGATATATATCGGATTATGATTGATATAGCTCCAATAATGGTTGATATAGATCAGATACTGATTAATATAGATCGGATTTGATATAGATCCGATAATGATTGATATAGATCCGAGTGATTGATATAGATCGGATACTGGTTAATAATATACATCGGATTTGATATAGATCTGGTAATGATTGAGATAGATCTGAATAGATCTGGTAATGATTGATATAGATATCAATAGATCTGATAATGATTGATATAGATCGAAAAACAGAAATAATAGATATAAATCGAAAAACAGAGATAATAGATATAGATCAGAACACAGAGATAATAGATATAGATCAAAAAATAGATATAATAGATATATATCGGTCTTTTTCGGGCCATAATGATTTATTATACGACCTTTGTTTATAAAGGCGCAGGTAGACTTGCCTCGTTAAAACCTCTCCAAGCAAAACCCCTTTTGAAAAAAATCTTGTGAGTAGAAAAAAGAGTACAAGCCTGTCTCTGTCTTTTAGCTATAATATTGCTTTAAAAAAGAAATATTCTGAGAGTTAGGTAGCATTGTACCATCTAGAGATTTGAAGGATTTCTTGTTGTCCCGAGCTTTGTTGTCGTCCTTACTATTTTGATTCTTCTCGGATTTTCGTGCTTGGCATAACTCTTCAATTTCCATTCGACCTTTAGCCTTTTCGCGAAACTCGGCCAAGGTTTTGGGTTTGACCACTATGATGGTTTCTTGAAAATTTTCTGGGCAGAGTCCACTCTTTATAGCATGCAGGTGCACCTTGGGGTGGAGGTTTGGAATGCTCATTGCCACTTTGGTGAAGCGAGTGATATAGTCCTTTAAACTTTTGTGCTGCCCTTGCTTGACGATATTTGATAGTCGGAATCATGTAAATAGATGGAAGATGCAGTGAACTAATCTTCGAATTGCTAGGCGAGCTCCTGAAAGTGTGAAATTGAATCTGCAGGCAAAGATAAAAACCAATCAAGTGTAGGACCATCTAAAAAGGTAGGAAAATAACGATATAAAATAGGATCAGAAGTACCATTTACAATCATTATAGATTGGAATTTCTTGATGTATTTTTTCGAGTCTCCTATGCCATCGTAGAGAGCCAATGTGAGCGGTAAGGTGAAGCTCCTAGGCAGTTTGAAATTCATAACATCGGCCGTAAAGGGACTAACAACGTTGTCCAATTCGTCCTCGTCATCATTTTGTTGGTTTTTCTCTGGTTGTTGAGTTTTCGAGATGTGTGTTGGATCAGAATGTTCTTCTTTGTCTTCTAGACGCTTATTATCATTATTTTCAATCCGAACATTGGCTAGCTCAGCTATTTGATTTGCTATTCGTTGATTTTCTTCCTTCATGTGCTAATTAGCCTATTGTAACTCCGTTACTATTCGAAGAAGCTTGGATGGTGTGGAAGGAGGTAGGTCAGCCATGAGCAGGTATGAGAGTTTTGGGACCTATAGAAAGAAGAGTTTTTATTTCGAGTCCCACAAAAGGTGCCAATTGTTCTTGTTGAGCTTGACCGGTGTAAAGCTCGTCTGCCGATGAATATCTTCGAGCTTTCCTGTCGGGATGAGTTATACATCGGCAGTGAGAGAACAACAGGGTGGGTACTTGAAAAAGGCACTCCGACGCTCAAGTAAGTGAGTAATAAGCTTTGCAGAATGCAATGAATCAAATAAATATTTTACCTCCCTTTTTATATTTTGGGATGAAACATCGGTATTTATACTCTCAATAATTCGCATTAATAGAGAGTAATAACATATCAGGGCGTTACAATATTTTTTTTGTGCCCATTATTGATAACTGATCTATAACGTATACTGTCGAGTTATAGTATTAAGGACGAATTATAACGGCCATATTATGATCTATAATGTATACTGCCGAGTTATAGTATTAAAGACAAGTTATAACGGGCATATCAATAACAAACATAAAGAATGAGTTTTATTAACTACAATAATATAACTTTTTTAATTATTAATTATTTTAAGTTGATTGAATTTTAGTACTATTATGTATTATGTGTATAATTATCCATGTGAGATAATGAGATTAAGCAATTGTGCTTATTTAATTTAGATGAAATTTACAATCTTGTGACAAATTTAAAAAGCTATCTTCTTATGTCTTTAGCAACCGAAGTAAATAGTCCTTTGTTAGCTAAAAGAATTTTTATAGAACTAAATTTGGAGAGGGATGAGTTAAAACAAATAACCTCAATCACATTGGCTTTTGTAACACATCTAAGAAAAAAATATACATTTGATAAAATTATTACGTGTATCGTGGAGAAGGTGTTTTGGCTTTGTTTATGGTCATGGAATACAACAACATTTTTTTGGATTTTGATTTCGGTTGAAATACACTCAAAAGATAAAATGTACTAAATTTTAATTCCAGTAACATTGCATCTTTACTCATTCATAATAAAAAAATGGAGTACACTTAAAATTCAAAATATTACCAAATATAATTGAGGATTCCGTACTCAAGATCTAACTCGATTATCCTCAAGCAATGTTCTTAATGAGAACCAAACTTATAATTTGAAAAAAAAAAACACTTCTTAATTGGTAGGTAGTGTTATGAAGCACTTGATAAATGCTTGAGTGATATCTGATTTTTTTTCTACACATAACAAAAATTTATTTTTTGAAAAAAAAAAAAGTGGTTGTACTAGACGGACAAATCAACCTTGATTCTTGAATAATCAATATAATTTTTGTCTTTGTTGTAACAAAAAATTTTCTTTTTTCTGGAAATGGCATGTATCAATAATTATTATTTTATGTGTAGATAATTTAAGATTTTAAACACAAATCCTTTTTATCATTCTACAAGAGTTAAGCCAAAATATTATGCATTCAATTGTGCATTATTCATCTTATCTTTAGTAGTTTTGGTAGGTGTTTAAACTAACAAAAAATATAAAACTGTTTTTAGGTACAAATACAACTATTTCAACTCATGAATAGACAAAATATGTTAGTAAGTTTCAATAAGTAATAACGTTGGTCATATATATTACTTAGATTCCAAGAATGAATATGATATTAGAATATAAAACAGTTCTAGATAGATTTTAACAAAAACAGTTCACCATAATAGCATCTATCGCATTAGGGGGCATGGCTTTAAAATTGTTTTGGAACCAAACATATAAGGATACTATGAACTCATCAATACAATCATCCGGGGAAGTTCACCGAATAACTTTTGGAACCACACTCATGCTGGTTTTCCCCTTTCGATCAACTACTCGAAATCACCCAGACATTACATTCTATAAGGTGATCATGCAGTCCCCAAAAGGCAAGTGGGATATATGTATCTTTAGTCGCTATCGCTCCAAAATGCACTAATAAGTGGCTCATCAAATTTAAACAAATAATCATTTTAGTCTAGCAACATGATATAACCCATCACTCTCTAAATAAGGCATTATACGAATATACATTATCATCTTATGTTTCCTACGAATACTCCTTATTCACTGAGTTGCATTACAAGAAAAACGCTGAATACCGTTGTATTTAGTGTCAGAAATAAGCGGCGGTTTACCGGCGGATTTGGCAATAAATTTGACATGTAAAAAAGTTACTGTCGGATTTGATTTTTCGATAGTAAATCTTCCGCTAATATTTAGAGAGAAAAAAAAGAAAAATTGTGCGCGATCATTACCGGCGGATTGCTCAATTAATGGAACGCTGCGTTTTGGTCACGCGCAATGCATTACAGTCAGATTTATCCACCGATAATTCTGACGGTAAAGCTCAATTAATGGAACAAGCGTTTTGGTCATGCGCAATGCAGTACCGTCAGATTTATTCGTTGATAAATCCAACGGTAAATTTGCCCTAAATTGGAATCGCACACCCTCTCCCCTCATTTGAAAAACTCTCTCTCTCTCTCTCTCTCTCTCTCTCTCTCTCTCTCTCTCTCTCTCTCTCCAAACCACCTCCATTAGCCCCCTTTGCCAACGTCGGTGCCACCAACAATCTCCAAAGACCGTATGGACTCCTTGCGTCGCGTTTTCATCGTTTCGGCCACTGCTGCCGCCGCTGCTCCCTGTGTCGCCAGAGCTCCCTCCTTCCTCCCTCCAGGTAGGTTGTCCTCCTCTTTCTCTCTATTAATTTTTTGTAATTTATTTTAAAAAATCATAATGCAGTGTGCCGGTTGGTGTCATTGCCGCCACTACGCCATCCGTGCTGCCACTACGCTAGAAAAATTCTCTGTGCCACCATTGTTTCTGGGTAACTCACTCACTAATTAGTTTAGAGTAGTTAAACCCTAAACCCTAATTTATTTTGTATGGCTCTCTATTCTTATTTTATTTTGATTTTGTTCTATTTTCATTGGATTTTAGGATTTTTTGTTCTGATTTTGTTTCTTTTTTTTCTTGTTTATTCTGATTTGAATTTTGGGATTTATTCTAGGTTTATTATTTTACATTAAATTTGGAATTTCTGATTTCTAAATTCATTATTTTTTGTTTTGATTTTTGTTCTGGTTTGTTCTTTATTTTTTATGTTCCTGATTTTTGTTATGATTTTTAATTTGTTCTTGATTCTTGGTTGAGATTTTTTTGCAGTTCTCCATTGTTCTCCAATTATTGTTTGCTGTCCTTGGTTCTTAATTTTAGTTATGCTTTGTCATTGCTAGAGTTTTCTGTTGTAATTTTTTTTGTAATATTTCTGTAGTTTAAGTATGAGAACATTAGTGAAAAAAATTGTGTTTTGATTAGATATTGATGACACTTATATAATTATTTATTTAGTTTTAATTTGTCTCTGTTTAGAATTAATATCCATGTCGACTTGGTAGTGGAAGCTTATGTTTGTTGATGGTTGATTTGTGTTCAAGAGCTGTGGCAGTAGCTTTAGGTTTAATTTAATTCTCTAAGTTAATTTAATTTGTTATTAATTTTCTGAGTTAATTATTGTATTATTATTGATTGTTGTTAATTTTTTGAGTTATTACTTTTTGAATTAATTATTTTCTGAGTTAATTAGTTAATTGTTGTTAATTCTCTGAGTTAATCTTAACTTGTTTATTTTCTGAGTTACTTATTGACTTGTTATTTATTATTGTTAATTTTTTAAGTTTATTATTATTTGAATTAATTATTTTTTGAGTTAATTAGTATTGTATTGTTCGACTTATTAGTTTAGAGACGATTAAATTTAAATATTTAAAATTATATATTAAATTTTTAAATAAAATTTTTAAAAAATTTAAAATTTAAGTTTACCGTCGGTTAAATCAGTTGGTAGTTGTTAATTTAATTATTAATTAATAATATATTACCGTCGAATTTACCGAAGAATAAATCCAATGATAAAAAATATCGATAAAATTTTTTTGACTGTAATCAGCAACTAGCAAAAAATGTTACAATAAACAATCATCGACGATGTTTATACTGTCAAATTTATTTTAACATTAAATTCGACGACAAATATATTATCGGCAACCTTTTTTTATTAAATTTATCAATAAATCCAGCCGTATTCAATG
The DNA here is from genome assembly GCF_003086295.3 of Arachis hypogaea. Lineage (NCBI taxonomy): Eukaryota > Viridiplantae > Streptophyta > Magnoliopsida > Fabales > Fabaceae > Arachis > Arachis hypogaea. Next base: position 15,931,030 of record NC_092046.1, on the reverse strand, counting down.
ATTTTTTGTAGTGGTGGCTGATAAAATAGGAAAATTAAATTCACGTCAAAACAAGGCATAATAAAACTAATCAAAATGCACGAGCCGTACTCAATAAAAAAATTAATAAGAACAAATAATAGTAAAATTATAGTAAAATTATAGTAAAAATTAGCATCCGTCTTAGTTTAAATAGCTTAAAGTATAGTACATGATGTATCTCAATCCCTCTGCAACTTGTTATTGAGCTCTCAATCCGTCTTAGTAAAATGAACATCCGGACTATTTTACTGATTATTGGACTATGTCTATTGTGGCCAAAAGGTAGTTGTGGCTTTTACCAATCTTCCAATGACAGAATTCAAAGTAAACAGCACCCTAATTCTCAAAACTCTTGGACTCGAAGAAGAAACAGTAGCATTTTCATTTGTAGCTCCTGTATTTGAAACATTAAGTGAACTCAATGCAGTCATCCCTGTATTTAGATGAAAATATACCAAATGTGACAACAAAATAAATTGAAAGGTATTAAATACTAAAAATATGCAGAAAATACTAGATAGTAATTCTAAAATTTTATCCAAGTTGCAATTCTGGGACAGTTTTGCCCAACTTCTTTCTATATTGATCTATAAGACCATCATTTTGTCCAAAAAGTAAAAAATAATCACATTGTTTATTCCTCTGGCGATTATTTTTTTCGTAATCGAGTAATTTTTTATACAAATTCTTTGCTTCAATCTATATTTTAGGGAAAATTTATATAATGAGCTACATAATTACTGCAAATAAAATAAGTACAACAGATCAAAGTCAATAGCATTGCCTCCATCTTTTAATACAATGACAAATAACAGGTTACCATCAAAGATGCTAAAATCACTAAAGTTAAAAGAATAACAATATATTACTCAAAGATTTTGCCATTTTGGTCACTAAAATTGTCTCAGAGAGTTTTCCTTTTGGAACAATAATAATCACTTGGGATATCTCATTAATGTTTTAGACCGTCTGCAACATGAATCTCAATTGCTGGAATATGGAGCTTAAATATTATTAAGTAATTGAAAAGTGGAGAAAATAAGAGGAAATAGTAAACAAAGGTGATTATCCAAGAGCAGAAAATCAAGAGGAACAACACATAATTACATAGCCAAACTATATTTTTCGGTTGACCATAATCATTGATCTAACGTTCTGCAAGAATTAATCAGGAAGCAAATTAAAGAAATGAGTCCTAGTAAGAAAATCTCTTAAATATTCCTAAATGAGTATACATTCACATAGGCAAGAGGGGTCTAAATAGAAAAACTTTGCTGCAATTCAACACCAAAATCAGATATCAAGTAAGCAGTCTAGCTATAAAAATGAAAATCACGTATAACCAATAATGTGTATATGCAAATCAAAATCAACCACTTCATAGTTTACATATCATTGATTAATTTTATAGAAATCTCAAAATATATCTAACAAACTAAACAAATCAAAGGCATGAATCAGCAATAGAAGAAAAACCAGAAGAAGCTTGAGCCCTGATTGATCTAGGCTTAGTAGAAGAGCAAAAAATTCCTGCTGCAAAACCCCTTCTTGTAGTGCTGAGCTCAGTTTCCATGGTGCTCGATTTCCAAAATCAAAGAACATCTGAACCTAGGTGTCACACAAACATAATCTATAGAGTAGAACAGTAGCTTTATACTGACCTTTTGTAGTCCAAGAGGGGAACGAAGAAGACGTCGGAGGATAAAACGTCGCTGGCTGGGGGGAGGGACTTTTCCGATTGGCAAGTTTAGAGCTGCGCGAACAAAGCAACCTGCGCGACGGTGATGCAGGGGCGTTTACGGTACGCACGGCAGCGTCTCTCGAAACTATGGGTGACAGGGGCTGATGTGGGTGGCGTCGCAGCACGATGAGAGGATGAGACTGGGGAAAAAGCAATTCCGTTCACTCGGGAGAGAGGAAGACAGTTATGTTGTGCGACAGTGTTGCTCGGTCCTTCGCGGTGCTCACGGAGACGTCTCCCGAGACTATGCGCGATGGCGGCTGTTGCGGGTTGCGGGGCAACACCGTTGAGAGATGAGAATATCCGAGAAGCAAATCCGGGTAAATAGGAGAGAGGGTTAGCAGTTTTTAGTGTTGCATTATGAAATCTTTATTTGGATTGAATTTAAAATTTGAAATAAATAATAATTAATTATAATTAATTATCATTTGATTTTAATTATAAAAATATCCCTATTATATATATTATATAACAATTACATTAGCTCCCCATACTTTTTCAAAATGATATTATGGTTTTCTTCTTCACATAAATTATCCTCCACCCTTATCCTTATTCTTTATTAGTTAGTCGTCCCAAGCTTATATTTTTAACTTCTAAATCTAAATGATTTTAGACTAGCGCAATTTATATGCGTTTGTGAAGCTGTCCTAAGATGATTTACATGCATGCATTTTTGAAAGGAATCGCAATTCATAAATCATTTCAGGATATCACATTTTATAATTAAAATAACCTAAAACACAGATGCCTAGGACAATTTGTATAAAAATAAAAAAAAAAGGACTTTTACATATTAGAATTCGATTTAAGGAATTTATATAAATTTAAATCCCTTTATTTTACTTAGATTAAAAAGCCACAATTTTATAGAATAAAAATAAAATTACTCTTATTCTGATGTTAAAAGATATGAAAAAACATTAATCAAATGGTTATGGATCGGAGTAATGTCACTATATTTTTACATGAGTAATATTACATTAGTTATTTTGAATAATGAGAAAGTCTAGGGCCAGCATTTTTATTAAAATTTGACCAGCATATAATTAGCAAAAGAAAAGTGAGTAATCCGTTGGGTTGAGCGCCGGAGGGAGAGACGCGTTGGGTTGATCGGCGGAGGGGTGCCATCGGGATGAACGATAGTGTGAGTGGAGGAGGGAGGAAGATGGTTGAGATAGTATGGAAACGTGATATGACGGTATATTAAGAGGAGCTTACGTTGCCTAATCCTAATAATTTAAAGAATCCTACTAGGTGAACAATAGAAGATGCGAACAACATGAATAACAGACCAAGTTTCAGGCCCAATAACCATAAAAAAAAAAAACACTAACCCACATAAAATCCTAACCCTTTTTTTACAGAAGCCTCCCAAACACACACTCATCTTCTCCTTCACGCCATCGCATCTCCACTGCATCGCTGACTCTTCTTCTCCTTTGCGTCGTTGTCATCGCATCTCTACCTCATCGCCGCCTCCCTTGTGATGCCGCTCACAATCGCCGACACGAAGCTTCTCAGTGCCGCATACATCCGCCGTCACCGCAACGAAGCCACCTTCTCTTCGCGTCTTCTCTTCTCCCAACAGGACGCGAGTACGCGTACCGTCGCTGTCCCTCGCGAGCTCCGTTCTACACGTCCTCCCCAACGCTGCATCCCTTCCCAGCGTGGTCGATGCCATAGTCTCGAACCAGCGCCAATCATCTTCCCTGCTGCAAAAGAAGAAACTGGGGGTGGCAGTGAAAGACAAGAGCAAGAAGGGTGCATGGGTGTTCCTGAATCTTTTCACCTGGGATTTATGGATGATCACTGGTTATTCTTTCGTGTTCTTTGGATTTGTGGTGTGGGTTCTTGAGCACCGCATCAACAAAGATTTTTGTGGCCCTATTCTCACCAGATCGGTATCAATTTGTGGTTTTCCTTCTCCATCATGGTCTTTGCTCATTGTATGCATGCATCCTCTACTATTTTTTATTATTCACTTCTTATTACAGGTTAAATATTAAACATGCTAATTAAATGAGGTTATAGATTGACCAATTTGACTCAATTGAAGGGAGAAGAAATTGGAGATTTTCTTTGAGTGGTGTTTAATAATAAACATCCACATCTTAGAAAAAACAATCATCCATGTATATAGTAAAATGAACATCCTGCGTGTATACATAATTAAGCAAATCAAGTAAAATACCAATGGTATACCCAAATAAACATCCACTTTAGAATGAAAAGAACTATCCGCGTACATAATAAAATAAACATCTGACTTAGTTGATAAAAAATAAGTAACAAGACGACAACTGCAAGGGCAATGAGATTGCGATACAGCGACGATGGTAGCACAGGATTGCGAGAGAGCAGTTGCAACAAAAATAAAAAAAAAAAGATTCAAAATTATGACTAAACCTAATTAATTTAAAATTTAATTTTTAAAATATAAATTAACTTTTCTTTTATTATGATTTTTTTTGTGTTTAAACATGCAAAGAAACAAAGCAAACACTATCCTATATCCGAGTGGATGATTTACTGGAGATCAACACAAGGCTCAAACCAAATAACATTATTAGAGTTACTCTTGGCACCATATCTAGCCATCTAATCTGCAGCTTTATTTGCTTCCCAAGACACCCACTCAACGTGAACAAGCCAAGGTCGAGATAAAAGCTCTTGAATCTTGTAAACCAAATCTGTTACTTCAAATGAATACCCACATGTAAGATCATGCATGATGGGTAGAATGTCAAGATAATCCGTTTCACATATAATATCCCTCAAACTGCAATTCCAAGCTAAAACCAACCCCCTCCAAGCAGCAAATAATTCACATCTGATGATAGACCAGGGAGAATGCTTCTAGAGCAACCCGAGATCCAACCTCCCTTAGAATATCTAATAATACTCCCGAATTCCGCTACATTTGAATCTAGATACAAGCTTGCATCAAAATTAACTTTAAAATTGTTGCCTGCCGGTGGTTCCCAACACAGGCAATTTTGGAGAAACTTAAAGGCATAGTTTTGATTCTTGTAAACCTATAAGTCCTTGGCGGTAATTCTGGTCAAGGCAACAACCTTATGGTCTGTCCAAGGGTTGTCAGCATTGAATATGTCATTGCACCTATATCTCCATACCCACCAAAGCCATGCACCAAAAGACGCCTCATTGTCAGCCAAAGTCTTCCGAAACCATTCTTCAAAAGCAGTACCAGCCGTCGAGTCTAGGATACCAGGATCCAACATATGCCCGATTGTCTTTGATCATTCACAGTCTCTAAGGCAATGTTCCATTATTTCCTGCACCTTGTTACATCTCTTACACATATCTGAAGAAGCTAAATGCCGCTTGAATCGAAAGGTCTCAGTCGGTAGAGCATCATGTAAGCCAAGCCACATAGTGAATTTGAACTTTCTCCGGAATGTTAGTATTCCACAGCTAGTTCCAGTTGCTATTGGCATTCCAATTCAAGGTTTTCTCTAATAATCATCTATAACCCTCCCTTACACTATACTCTTTTGTTGCTGCAGGCCACCACTCCCACTATGGCTCCAACTCAGTCGAATTAGGATATTTTAGACCACGAATAAACTGCTTAATCTCATACAAAATAGACGTGGTAAGACTATCAACCTCCTAAAATATTCCTTTTCACAAGTCAGCCACTATGAAATCTGATTCAGAAATATACACATAAGGAACAAGGTTGCACAGCTTACCAAAAGGAGTCCACTCATCATACCAAACTGATTTGTGGATATCTCTAACATTTCAATGAAGTCCTTCCTTAAGATGCTCATAGGCACTAACAAAGTTCTTCCAGGTAGCCGATGAAGAATTTCTACTGTTTTCACTTATACTAGACTGATTCTTAAGATATTTATGCTTTAGAACCTGCACCCACAACTTTTTGCTATTATTTAGACAATCCCATACTAGCTTTCCCAGAAGCACCATGTTAGCACAGAAAGTATCTCTAATACCCAATTCTCCTGCTCTTTTAGGAGTTATGGCGACCTCCCACCTGACTAGAGGCATCCTTTTCCCGGTCGCTTGGCCTTTCCATAAGAATCGTCTCATCAAGGAATCAATTTAATTACATGCATACTTCGGAAAAAGAGAAAATTTCATGTCATAAATCGAGATAGAGGCCATAACCGATTTGACAAGACAAAGCCTCCCAGCCTTATTCAGCATGCATCCTTTCCAACTGGAGAGCATCTTTGAAAATTTCAATAACCTCTTGAGCTGTCCTCCTAGAAGCTCTGGCATGGCCGATGTTAATTCCCAGGTATTTATCCAAATCATTGCAGAACTGGATGTTAGAGACCCCTGAGAGAACCTCTTTCCTCCTCTCCGACACCCTCTTGGAACACTGGGCATTCGACTTATGAAGATTTACCTTCAGATCTGACGCTCTAGAAAACAAGTTCAGGTAATGCATAACCTCTATTACTTGAGCTTTTGATGGCTTACAGAAAAGCAATAGGTCATCTGAAAACATCAAATGAGAGAGTCGAAGTCCATTTTTAGAAACCACTACCGAGTTCCACGAACCTTGGGAGACTCTGAGAGATAAAGCAGAAAAGTATTTTCATACAAAGTACAAATAGGTATGGAGACATGGGATCTCCTTGCCACAATCCTTTCTTTGGATTAAAATTTTGGAGCCTGTTCCCATTCCACAAAACTGCCAGCAAAGAGGAAGTCACATAATTCAATATAAGATTAATGGTAGCCTTTAAAAACCCAAATTGGACCAAAGTAGCTTCCAAAAAATGCCAGTCTACCCTACCATAAGCTTTTTTCAAGTCAATCTTGAACGCCATGGTCCCTTTTCGAGATTTGGTGTTCCTCATGAAGTGCATAATCTCCTGAGCAATGATAATATTTTCTGTGGTTTCTCTCCCTGGAATGAACCCGCCTTGCAAAGGACCAATGATCTACGACAGGAAAGGTCTAAACCTATTAACTAGAACCTTTGTAACAATTTTATAAATTACATTACATAAGCTAATAGGCTAAAACTCCCGTAAGAAAGAGGGAACTTCCACTTTAGGAATTAGAACAATGAGAGTATCAAAAATAGCCGCATTCATTAGCTCACCCTCAAAGGCTCGCTTGACCAGCCCACACACATCATTGCTAAGAGAGTCCCCAAACTCTTTGTAGAAAATTGCTTGAAATCCATCTGGCCCTGGAGCTTTAAACGAACTCATGGTCATCACAACACTTTTAACCTTTTCAGACGTCTCTAGTTCCACTAGCTTTTGACAAGCCTCAATACTAAGAGACGGGCAGGGAAAAGGTCCCATGACGTCCAAGTCAATATCCTCCCTTGTAGAAAAGAGTTTTTGAAAGAAATAATTTGTCGCCGTTTCTAGAGTCGAATTCTCTGTGCCCAAGACCCATCCTCCAAAAATAACCCATGAATCTTATTCCTCTTTCGCCTGATAATCATCTGTAGATGAAAAAATTTTGTATTTCTGTCTCCACATCTCACCCACTATTCTCTAGATTTTTGGTACCACAACAGCTCTTCTTGAAGAAGGACAGAATTCAGTTTCTGATGCAAAATTTGCTCTTTGATCCTAAGTTGTTGATCCTCCTGACTCTCCAGAGCAATCTGAACGTCATTCAAAAGCCTCTTCAACTCCCTTTTCTTAACAAAAATGTTGCCAAAAACTTTTTTATTAAAGCTAGTTGCATCTTTCTGAACCTCCAATAAATATTTGACCACATCCGGAGCTTTTTTATTCCAAGTTGTATGAAAAACATTCCTAAAAAGAGGTTGAGTCATCCATGTAGCCTGGAATCTGAACGAATGATGGCCCTTGGTAGCCCTCTCTGCCATCTTGCACCTAGTGAACAACAAACAATGATCAGAGTGAAGGTGCGCCAGCACCTCAGTATAAGCCTCCAAAAATATTAGTCGCTATTCCTAGTTGATGACTGCTCTATCAAGCTTCTTAGCCACTTGCACCCCACCTCTCACCTTCCTATACCAAGAGAATCTTCTCCCAATAGCCCCCATATCAAACAGGCCACAATCTTCCAACATTTCCATAAATTGTTCTGCTCTGGCAAGACTGAATTGCCCCCTCTAACTTCACTTTACAACAGAACATCATTAAATTTTCCTAACACGATCCAAGGTCCGTGGATCGTATTACCAATTCTTGTCAAGTCACCTCACAGTTTTTTAAACCGATGTATATGCGAGTTAGCATACACCGCACCGCAGTAACTAGAAATATTACTTATAGTGATTTCAAAACTGATACATTGATCAACTACATCCAACACTCTCACAGAAATATTTGAATTAGAACATAAAACCCAGATACCCCCACTATGACCATTAGCCTCAACAATACCAACACCCTGATAACTTAGATTATTCCAAAAAGATTTCATCCTCTCAAAAGGAATATGTGTTTCAAACAAAATGAAAAAAGTAGGAAAAAATTTATTTATTAACTCTTTACTAGGAACCGGGCCAATTTATTCGAGGACCCTCTAATATTCCAAAATAGAAAGCTTAAATCTAAATAATCTATAAAACAATTGTAATGTAAAAAGGACCAACCTTAGCCGAAGTCCCCTAACGAGATGATGAAGATCCACCATCATATCCCCTTGAGACTTGCTTGTCCTTACTCAGTTGTTGCCCGGTTTGTCTGTGCCCCTCCACCGACAACCTTTCTAATTCGCTGATTTGCTACTTGTTGGCATCACCAAGGAAGTTCGGAGTTGACGAAAAATTTTGCAAAGAAGAAGAGCACAACCTCTTCTGCCTGTTTTTGATAGTGGCAGTGAAAGTCAGCACCGCAACGGAGGCAGCTTTGCCCTTCACCCCTTGCCGTTTGGAAGACGCCGTTCATGCTTTAGGGGAAGAAAGAGATCCTCCAACTGACCCGCTTTTCACCCCTGATCCGACTCCTCTCATACGCAGCCCAAAGTCATGGTTTTGGCCTAATTTTTTATTTGAGTGCAACAACATTTTTTTAGAGATTTGTTGGACTTTATTTGATTGACCCAATTTCCTTCTCCCTTTATCGCTGACTTTGGTCCAGCTAACCTCATCTCCCAAATGCTGGGACCCCACTTCCTTCCCATGCAACATACCAGCCAATTCCTCCCAAATATTTGCAACTATCACTGAATCTTCGGGATTGCATCCAAATTCAAAAGGTTTCACCTTCGAAGGTTCATGTGGCTGCACCACCCGAGCTGCCGTCTTGGTCATTGATGTTCCCTTTCGATCCACCTCTTACGACTCTATCGGGGTCACTCTGCAGTTGCTTGGTGGATGCCTGAAACAATTGCACTTGTCACAAATAAGGTGTAAACATTCATATTCCACCTTATATTCGAACTCATCGACAATCACACTCCAGACCATCGGCAGACCAAGATTAATTTACACGCAAGCCCGAGAAAAATTTTCCCATTCCGCCGACTTAGTAGTCAGATCCACCCTGACTGGTGTCCCCACAGCTGAAACAATTCTCATCAGGACTTTATCCTGGTAGTACCATATGCTCAAACCAGCGATTCAAATCCAAACCATAGTCTCCCCAAAAGTGTTCTCACAATGTTTAAAATTCGTGACCACGGCTTGACCGCAATATAGTGACCGAAGATCATCCATGGCCCCCTAGTAAAACCTTCTCTCGATAGTCCATGTGATCAAATTTGACGAGAAAATACCCAAAATCGACATCTAATATCTCATATCCGCTAGTAATTCTCCATACCCTTTTCAGTTTATGAATCATGGCTGTGTAACTAAGGTTTTTTCCAAGAACCTTAATCACAATTGCCTCCTTGTATGGTTCAGAAAGGATGTTTCTACCTCTACGGAGAAGCAAACTCTCAGAGGCATAGGATCTCCTTGTTTTCTGGTGACCACTGCCATAGAATCCTCACTAGAGCCTCAGTCCGGGCTATCTCTGAGTGTATCGAAGAACCAATAATCTTGTCATGGAAAGAAGTTTTGGAAGTCATCTTAGAATTAAGGCTGCCCTTACTTGATCCCTCTTTCACATTTGATGCAAACTCTCCTACATTCTCTTCCTTATCTCTTCCAATAGTATGACCATCTTCTTTACCATGTTTTACCCTCAAACACTTGCTCCCGCTCTCTTATTTTTTCATTCTCCCTGAGTACGGAGTACGTACTCTCTCTTCTAGGATTTTCGTTTCTTTTATTATGATTAAATTTAATTAATTCAAAATTTAATTTTTAAAATTAAAATTAACTTTTCTTCTTTAACCTATGAGATAATATTCAATTTGGTGCCTGAACTTGCATGCAAGTCACAATTTAGTCTCTAAAATTTTAATTGCCTTTATTTAGTCCTCAAACTTTGTGAACATAACTCATATTAGTCCTTGAAACAATTTTCAACGTACAAACGTTAACAGAACACTGTCGTGAACAGCTAGATGCCACATTAAACCTTGTAAAATGATGTCGTTTTAGTTTTGGCACTCAAATAACCCAAAAACAACATCATAAATGGTGTTTATTAAAATTTTACCTAACAAAATAAGTGATATGATACCGTTTTTGAGCTATTTAAATGTCAAAACCAAAACTACATCATTTTACAAGTTTTAACGTGACATCTGATAGTCTATAACAGCGTTCCATTAACGTTTTTATACTAAAAATCGTCTTAGGGACTAATATGAGGTACATTTATAAACTTTGGGGACTAAATAGAGGCAATTGAAACTTGAGAGACTAAATTGAGACTCGCGTGTAAGTTCAGGGACCAAATTTAGTATTAACTCTTAACTTATTGTTTAGGTTGTTAAAAAAAATTATTTCTCTACATTTTTTTCTAATTTAAATTCAAAATTGATTATTTTAATAAATTGGGAATCTAATTTTAATAATTAATTTAATATTTTTTAAAACCGTTATTCATATTGTTCAATATTTATATTGTTTACCTAGTCACCTGACATTTTTTTTGGATTTTTTATTTTAATAAATAAATTAATTATAATAATTATTGAAATAAATAATTTAAAAAATATTTACCGAAATAAATATCCCTCTCTTATCTCGTTTATCGTATAAACGAGATAGGTGTAGTTTTTCCATTTTTGTTTATTTCGTTTACAGTGTAAACGAGATACATGTTATAAATTAAATATAATTTTTGAAAATAATAAAAAATATTAATGATTTAAATTGGACAAAACTCTTAAAAATGGAACGTTTCAAATAATAAAAAAAATGAACGATTTTAAATGATAGAGAAGATAAACCGTGCATTTTAAATGATAGGGAAGATGGACTGTCCATTAAAATTAAACATGTCAACACGTTTACGTGAAAGCATATAAGTGCACTATTAAACTGTCCACTATTAATATCATTACCTTTTTTCTAACTACCCCACTATTAATACTATTGTTTCTAACGGATAAAATTTTTAAATTTTTTATGTACTCTCTTTATTATTAATTTTTAAATTCAAATTATATATATTTTAAATTTTGTTTGTTGGATAAGAGTACATAAAAATTTGAAATATAATTTAAATATAATTATATTTCAAATTTTAGTTGTTGCATGGGAGTATATAAAAATTTGAAATATATTTAAATTTCGTTTGTTGTATGAGAATATATTTAAGATGGGAAGTATGAAGTTGATACACGAAAAATAAAACAGAAAGAAATGAGAAGAGAATTGAAACGATTATCTTTCACTTATTTATTCCCATCAATCTCTCCTAACAATTAGCAAACCTCTCCTAACGATACGATTTCTCCTATTCTTCCTCTGTTTTATTTATCCCATCAACCTCTCCTGACAATTGGCAAACGGTTATTTTCCACTCTTTTATTTATCTCCCTAACACAATTAAACGATTATCTCCCTATTCTTTCTCTATCTTATTTATCTATCAATTTCACGCTACCCATCTTTTAATTTTTAGGAGCGGGCACAGTTACGTATTTATTCTCATAATGGAACATGAACATCGTACGAATTTTTTATTTTTAAAATTTATTAATATTTTTTATTATTTTCAGAAAATATATTTTTATATTTATAAATACATATAAACGAGATATATGTTTTTATGTTTTTATATTTTTAATATTTTTTACATTGTAAACAAAATATAAAAAAATTGAAAAAATTACGTATATTTCATCTATATCTATACAAAATTATCTCGTTTATAATGTAAATGAGATAAAAGAAAAATATTTATTTCGATAAATATTTTTTAAATTATTTATTTCGGTCATTATTATAATTTATTTATTTATTAAAATAAAAAATCCCATTTTTCTTTCGGCATCTACAATTCAATTTCAAAAAGACAAAAATGACCATTGATGAATTTTTAGCTTTTACCCTATTTAAGTCTGGTAGTGTTTCATTTCGTAATTTCTAGAGGCACCCTTCCTATAAATTAAAACCAGCTTTAATCTCGGGAAGAAACACTAGCTCAACTGAACCTCGCATATCACAGAAATAAAATAATAGTTTAAGGAAAAAAAAAAAGAAAAAGCAGAGAGAGAGAATGGGAGGCTCATATTGTGTGAGGGAGAGGAAGCCATGTCTGAGATGGGTTGAGAAATACTTCAAAGACTGCCTTTGCAATGTGAAAGATGACATCTCCTTCAGTTTCGGTCTCATAAGTCTTGTGTGTTGGGGAGTCGCTGAAATCCCTCAGATTATTACAAATTTTCGCACCAAGTCAAGCCATGGAGTCTCCCTTGCCTTTCTCTTCACTTGGGTCGCCGGGTGAGTTCCTCAACTTTCTTTTTAAGATAAAAGGTTCGTTGAACTTGAAAGTGTTGTTTGTGTCTTTGTGACTTCGTAAGTACGATTTTGGAAGTTTATAGTATAAATGTTAAACTACATACACATACACCTTCCATTTTTACTTTTTCTCTTAAAATTCTTAACTCACAAACATGTTTTTAATTAGATATAATTTTTTTAAAATATATTTAAGGGGTACTTGTTGAAGAATGTTTAAGAGCAAACTTTAAATGTATAAAAAGACTGGCAAATTTTGCTTTTGAATCAAAGATTTTGCTTTTGTTTTAACATGCGCCGATGCGCCTTTTAAGATAGATGATAATAAAGTCTTTTAATTAATTAATTAATTAATTAAATGACAGTACTATCACTAACCCCTCCATAATCTCTTTTCTTTCGAATATATTAAAAAAATTAATAGTAATATATAAAAACAAAATACACAGCAGGCCACCAGTTGCATGTTTTCTCATAGTGGCCTGTGAATTCTGTGATTTATATATATTCGATTGCAGTATCTTCCAAGTAGCGAAACCTTACTGGTGGTCAATAAAAGTAGCACTCTTTATTTGGATACACTAACCCAATTTTAACCACTTAAAGTGGCACTAATTGCTTTAATTGGTAGTTTCACTTTATTAATAAAACAAATATTTGAATGCAGTGACATATTCAACTTGGTGGGTTGCCTTTTGGAACCAGCTACGGTGAGTGACTCCCTGAACCATATACACGCTATTTAAATATTTGTCAGGTTGCAGGTGGTGGTCCTGAGAGTCCCGAGGCCACGTTTCCTCTAACCATCATGCTCTGGATAAACACAGAAACTAGAGATGCAACATAGTCAATAAGTGTTTTAATGAAGAAAAATAGGAATATAAAAAAGAATCGCCACATAAAAATATAATTGATGAAAAAGTATTTAATTAGTTAATAATTAATTATTTTTATCTTAAAGTTTATAATTTAAAATTTAATATAAATAAAATATTTTTTTAAAAGTTGGCTAATAGAAGTTAAAAAAAATTAGCTTAGGGTATTACTCTTCTATTAATCATTTTAGAGCAAATATTTAATTTTTTTTAATTTTATATTTAACATTTTAATCTCTAAAAAAATTTTTCTATTAGAAATTTTTAAAAATTAATTTTGTCAGACATATTAGTTCTTCTTTTATTTTAAATCAAATTTCAAATATGTAAATGAGATAAATAAATTTTTAATAATTTTTATTATAAGATCTTTTAATATTCAAAAATATCATTATAAAATAAATTAATTTTTTTTAAAATGACCAGATAATAATAAAAGGAAGTATAGGGAACATCTGTACAATGTGTATAATGGATGTTTAGAGATGTTCGATTCAATAGATTATCATATATTTATTAGGTTTAGAGATGCTCGATTCAGTAGAATATCATATATTTATTATCCTTGATACCCGAATGGTTATTCTGGATAGTATGGGTGTATTGTGTTTGAGAAATTAATAGTATTTTATCATGATGTTCATTTTTTAACTCATATTGAACCAAATAAATAACCAATTGTACACATTGTACAAATATTCCATTGGTTCCTTAGTGAGACTCAATAATAATTTTAAAAGATTTTAAAAAAATAAAATTTTGTCGTGGATCAAAGTGTCCAAAATTCTTTAGACACTAATTTGATGTTCACTCATTATTTTAATTAACCTTTTGTTTAATCTTAATTTATCATATAATGTACTGCATTTGATTACAAAGATAAGATAAGATAAAATAGAATACTGAAAATAAAATATAAAAAATAAAAAATAAAAAATAATATTTTTATATTTTATTTGATAATTAATTAAATATAAAAAAATTATAAACATTTAATTTATATTATTTTTTTATACAAAATTTTAAAAAATATATATAATAATAAAAAATATAATTACAAAAATTAATAAAAATTTTTAAACAAAAAATAAAATATAAATTATATCTTTTATTAATATTTTTAAATATTATATCTATATTTATATTTTATTTGTTAAATAGTTTTATATCTCTATATTTTTATATCAGTATCCTGTTCAGTAAACAAATGCAACGTATGAGATCAGAGACATTGATTTTTGTCCGTGTCGTATATCCATTATATTCTCACAACTAGACATCTTTTATCTCATAATGTAACCCTGTTTATGTCTCTACTATATTATTACGAGGTGATAATTAAAAAGCAGCCTTAAATTCCATTGGTTAGCCTTTGCCCTTTTTTCTTATGTTTTTATCATGATGATGTGCAGGTGTGGTTCTTATCATACCCCAATTTGGTTCTTTTTAATTAATTATTACTATCTGATCCTTTTCATTTTTAGCTTCATGTTCATGCGGACTAACTTTTTTCTTTTTATTTTGTTTTTTGCTTATCTTGTCTTTGGTACATGTATGAATGGATGTCATGCAGTTGCCTACACAATTCTACACAGCTCTGGTAATTTATTTATTCATTTTTTGCTCCATTCTATTTTTTCTGTTATTTGTTTTCTTTTGGGCACCATGCGTCTGAGATATGTGAATAATAAGCAGTATTTAATGGTTCAATTTAGTTTTCCTTTAGTCATAAGAACTAAGGTTATATGTTTTAGGAAAATCATTCATAATAAATTTAAAATTCTTGTGTTGAAAATGCTTTAATTTGATTTATTTAAATATAGAGTATAAATTTGTACCAATCGGATTAAAAAAAAATGCTTAATGATTCTATTTATTTATTAAAATCTTGAATTCTTACTACATAATAGTGTATAATTAAAATGGAGAGAAGGTAAATAATTAATATATGGAAGACACTGTTGCCACATTACTACAACATTCTAATTGAATTCTATTTTCATTCTTTAAAAGTATCTTTTCTTAATTAAATCCACGTCTCTCATCCTCATAATTATTTCTTTTTGTAATTTTTATTAGTCATTCTTTTTGTAGTATTTAATCTAATAAATATTAAAAATAGCATAAAATGAATAAAATTATTATTATTATTATTATTATTATTATTATGTTTTTCTTATTTTTTTAAGGAACTTTTTTTCTTCTTATTATTATTATATATTTTCTTATTTTTTTAAATTATAATTTATATTTTTCTAAAAAGTATTTTTAATATAATAAATAAATAAATAATTTTATATTGTTGTATTTAAATATAATTATTAAATAAAATTTTTTTATATAAAATATTTAAATATAAATGTTTTTTAAAAATTCTTTTAAAAAGATTTTTTTTTTTTTACAGAACCTCACCTAAATAAAAAAAAATGTGTTTAAAATAAGATAGATATTGAGATATTTGGTTGCAAAAAGTTAGGGTAGGTCATATGGGATTCCCATTTCCCAGTTTAGAAATTAGAAGAGTGAATGAATTGAACGCGTGTCAACGTCTTTGGCTGCCGCGCCTTTTGGTTGGTGGGGTGGTCTGGGCGTCTGGCACAGCCTGATATTGACACACAATATTGTATGGGCTCACTACCAGTCTACTAGCTTTGTTACTAGTTAACGTAAACCGCATTATTAGAAGTTAACATCATATGACTATAGAGGAGAAAAGGGAGGGGTTGGCAGAAATAATAAGCCATCACATTTTATTATTTTTGTTATTATTTAATTATTAATTTAATAATTTAATAATATATTTTATTATATATTTTTAAATATTAATAATTAACTGACTAAAAATAATAAATTTTAATAATTTTTTAATATTTTTCAACAAAATACATATACATATTTTTTATTTTAATTCTCGTTGCGAACGTATTTAAGATATTCTTTTAGTTAAATCTTTGAACGTATATAGTAATGAGTTAATTGTTAAATTAGTATCTAAAATTATAATTATTTTATATCTCAGTATCGTCTTTAAAATTTTGATATACTCAATTTAGTCTTTAATTTGTTATATCGGATTCTCTAATAGCTATATGTAGCGATTGAATTTTTTTACCTCCTAATTGCAATTAAGAGTTTTAAAAGTTTTTTAAAAAATAAATTGATGTAAAAAATTTCAATTGTCTATCGGATAACTGTTAAAGAATTTAATATAGTAGTCGTCAGTCTATTTCAATATGTTATTAATAATTCTGTGACAAAAATAAAATTTAAAACTAATATGAGTTTCGAATGTTAAATTGAGAAATTAAATTGAATAAAATGAAATTTTGTGAACCAAATTAAAATGTGAGTATAATTTTAGAGATTAATATAAATATTAGCTCAATTTGTTGTGTATTTGATTTTTTAGTTTGAAAAAAGTGCGAAAATTGCACTCTTGATCTTCCGGGCAGTAATTTGTTTTCAATTAACAGCTTTATACAATCACTACGATCGTATTGGTACTGCAAAGCTTATATTATGACCACCTTTACAAATGGCGCAAACGTCGGCACAAGCTCAACAACAGAGGAGTTGTATGTATTTTTCCAATTTTAATGCACTACTCGGTTCTATTCAAATTGCATTTTGCATCCTTATTTATTTCCACCTTAAATTTTAAATTTCTAAGGCCCACACCGATATTTTTTAGTTTTGATTTTTAATTATGTTATTTATACACAAAAAATTAATTATTAATAATTACACATATAAAATATATATTAAAATATTAAAAATACAATAAAAATAAGTGAATACTATTAAGTTTAGTAAAAATATTGTGTATATAAAATAATTAATTATTATGTATTTTATATTTTAATATATATTTAAAAAAATATATTTTAAAGTGACAATATTAGTAAAGTAGTAAAGTGATACTTTAATTATTTTTAAATTTATAATATATATTATTTTTGAGTCATATTATTTTAATTTAAGGGTGTCTGAAAATAAATTTTTTTAATTATTAAAAAAAATTAAAGGAGTAAAATGTGATCTCTAATTTTTTATTGCACTTTTTTTCTTTTTTTTTTTTTTGTCTCACTTATAAAATTAATAGTGAGAGATCATATTTTATTCTCTTAATTGTTAAAAAAAATTAAGATGATTTATTCTTATTAATATACTTTTTTTTAATAATAATATAATTTTAGAGATTCTATTTTAAATAATCGATGATTAATTAAGTAATTAATTTGTAGTATACATCAATCTTAGATGATATCTGAAGTTATGAGCACCTCTCTGATTGGAATAAATGGTATAATTTAGTCTCTATAATATAATCTCAGTTTGATGGATTTATATCGCATCTATGATTTTAAATACATACATAACTTATGACTCGGACTTTGGGATGTCAGTATTCAAATATGCAATCAATAACACAAGAGAGGATTTGTTTGCATTGATGGGCGCCGCATAACATTATGCCCAATCCTGATAAGTTTGACTAAAGAGAAAATTTTCAACACTTGTATATCATGTTAATTACAGGATCACGAAGAAGACAAAAAACCATTGAAACCGAAACCAAGTCATGAATCTGGGATTCCAATACCAAATGGCACACCCAAAGCAGCACCTCGACGGGAATATTACTATACGTAAGCATATTTTTTTGTTTTTGAAGATTTTGAAAAATTTTAAGAATATTATTAATATTTAATTGAATTGAATTGAATTGAATTTAATTTTTGTTTATGTATATTCTGAGTTGTTTATGTAACATTCTTCTCAAATATTGTACCTTGAAAATCTATACTAATTAATAGAAGTGAGATTTAGAGATTACGTGGACCTAGAACATTAAATCAAATAAACTTTATTTGATACCAAGATTTGGATCCTCTAAATTTTAAATTTGTACTTTAGAGGATAAAGAATCATCTTTTACTTTTGAATGGTTTCTCTCTCGTATTTATTTTTAGTCTCATCTATAAAATAAATTGTGAGAAATCACACTTTACTTTTTTAAGTGAAATTCAAAATTTAAAGGATCCAAATTCCTGACACCATAATAGAATTCAGATTCTGTGAACTTGATTTAATCTAAAAATTAGCTCATAAAGTGAAGAATGTCTCACACTTATAAATTTTTTAGAGATCTTATCCTTGAAAAATATGTGACTTGTAATACTAATTGATTTCTAACAGTTTAGCGAATGTAAAGTTATGCTAGAAGAACTAAGAAATGAAGAGAATATGAAGAGTTTGATGGGAATGTAATCGAGTTGAGTTATGCAGGTCAGCAAGATCACTAGCTGGGAGTGGCACTCCACCCTTCCGTACATACATGAGAGCTGTTAAAAGTGGCCCTTCAGCAATGGAATTGAACTGTGATTCTTCTTCGGACGATGAGGCATCGTCGTCTCCGGCGATTCCCTCTTCCACACAACCTAGGCCCATCCCACGTTCCGCAGCTGTGAGTTTTCTCTTGTTTGCCTAATTAAATATCACAACTGCAATAAACAATATCTCAAATTTCTTATAACAAAGTAATAAGAATTTTTTTAGATTCATCAAGAGCATTAATTATATTTTTCAGTTTATCCAAAATGTTTAAATTACTAAGGAATATATTAACACAGTGTTAAAGGTCATGAAATAAACTATTTTTTATTTGACATCACATTGAATTTCACACATAATAATGCTCAAAATTATTTTATTTTACTATTTGACACGAATTGATTTTGGCCCAAATTGCACATCAGAACAATAATTGCCGTCTAAATAAACCGCATCTACACAATTAGGTATGATAATGTCACTGTCAACTTGAGCCTCAGCCACCTTTCCCGAAAGTCCTTTTCCCTACAGGGATGAAGATCATTGCTAGTTCTCTTTTCCTTTTTATTTATTTTATCTAATCTTCAAGTTATTTTCAACATCTTTGTCATGTTGTACACTGCTTTAGGGATATGGGACATTTCTCGCTGCATCTGTTAACTTGCCTCTGAAGGGTAATGCTCTGAGAGAAGGATACATAAGATTCAATGGACGAAAACTTCTGCAGGTAACACTATCTAGTGTAGGGTAATTTATTCCGCACATGACGCCTTTTATCCACTGTTTGATTTTTTTTTGCATAAAATTGATAATTGAAGACGGTCAACAAGAGCACCAATGTTAGAACCCCTCTTCATATGGGCCTAATTAATGAACCTATGTAACATTTTACTAAACTGAACTAACTTCAATATTAAATCATTAATTCCTTATTAAAACAATGATAATAGTTCCTTATTTATAATCCTAATTAACAAGTAATTTCAGTTAAGTCCTATTTTGGTTTTTGAGATTGACGAGTTGTACTAATTTAGTCATCCAGATTCCAATTACACTAAATTAGTTCCCTAGATTGAAAAAAATGCATTATGTTAGTCCTTGTCCTATTTTCTATCACCGGAGCACTGACGCCTTCAGTGACGTGGCTAATTGTTGCCACGCTGAAGATACTAACAGTTAGATGACATGGCATAAAATTTGATTAGTGCCAATTTGGTCCTTATCCCCTTTTATAACCTACATTGCTTCCGTGACTTCTTCCTCTTCTTCTTTCCATTTCTTTCTGGTTCTTCGTCTCTTACTCCCTTCTAAGTTTAGTATCATAATTGCAAGTGGGAGCCAGAGTTCTATGTCGTCCAACACAAATTTTCAGTTGAAGTAGAGCATCGAGTGTTCCATAGTGGTGTGGGTGTGGCTGCCGTCCTGTTCTTCGGTGGTCCACAACAGAGGTTAATACTAACAAGCCATTCTTTGGGTGTCCTAACTACAATGTTAATGGAAAGAGGTGGTGTGGTTTGTTTGTTTGGGCTGACATTGGAGAAGAAGACGTCGGTGGAAGGATAATTTCTACCGAGGATGGTAACCAAGTGAGGGTGAATTTGGTTTGGAGAATTGAGAAGTTAGAAGTTGAAGTTAGAACCCAAAAATTGTATATTTTATTGTTGGCTCTGTTTATAGTGTTTGTTGCTGGTTTCATGTTGGTAGTTAAAGTTTGAGGATGATTTTGTTTTACTGTGTTTAGGGTTAATATGTAGTAGAAAAAAGAAAAAGTGTCATTGTCAAATTTTCAAGTTGTTAGTCATGGTATAAACGTAAAGCAAGTTTTTTTCTGTCATCCAATAAAATTATTGAAAAAAAATTGCAAAAAAAAATCTGCAGTAACATTAATTAAAGATGGAACAAATTGTCATAATAATAATAATAATAATAATATATACTATATCAATGAGTTTTAAAAAAAGTAACAATATTCTTGCCATATCAATGACAGCTCTCCCACAAAAATAAAGACTAGTCCTAAATTCAAAATACACCCATAACAAGGACAGAGAGTACCAGCATTCTTATATTGTATCCAAATAGATGAATAGTCTACTGTCATAAATTTAAACGACAAAACAAAAATATGATTCACAAAAAGATTCACAGTATCATTCAAAATGGTCTACTATCAACTACATCTTCATTTTTTCTTCCTCGGTGGCTTGAAGCTGGGTGTTGGGACAAATTTCAAGAAGTTGGCCAGTCTAAAAGTTGTGGCTGATCTTGTTTCTTGTAGTGGATCCATAGTGACTGATCCTGATGGTGGTGGTGAAGACCTCCTTCTAGTTTGTAACTTAGATGGCCTCGCAAGTGGATCCTATTTCATGTAAATAGTACATAAATTTAGGCTGAATGTGCACAACAATGTTAAATGCGGTTTGTGAAACTAAATGCAACTACTTCTTGAGACTGTTATGCATTTGAGTAGTTTGGTTGAGAGAGATCGATCTCAACCACTTGGACATCAACCGGTGCAGTAACATGAGGAGTTGAGGAGGTGCATTTGGAGGAGCATGAGCAGTGCATTTGGAGGAGCTTGAACAGGTGCTTCTGGAGGAGTTTGGAAGATGTAGTATTGGATTTTGGCTTTGGGTTGGCCTTTGAATTGGGTTTAGTTTTGGGGTAATTGGAGGAGTCTTGCTAATAGACTTTGTAGTAGTAGCTTGGCTAGGATTAGAGTTGGATGTGGTAGTAAAATTATTTTTTTGGGGTATTGGGTTATTAGCACCAGAATTTGTTGGTTCTGTGTTCTTGGGTGATGAGGTATTATCAGTTGGTTCATTGTTATTGGAGAATCGAGTCTCATCAGCAGGGACAGTGGGTTTATTAGCTTGGCTTGAAATCTTGTTTGGTAGGGGTTCATTGTCGGGTTCATCACCAACCACTCTGAGCTTATCATAGTCATCATCAACATAAACAACAATCTCATTTCCCTCAAGAATTTCTGGTGATGAAACTGCATGCTCAAAGTAAACATCAACCAGTCCATCATTTTTCTCAGCCATGAAACACATCTCTCTTAATTCATCATCAGAATTCAGAGCTCTTAAACCACGGTCTAAACTCCTCCTGGGAGCATGCCACTAACATTCTTCTATCTTATCATATCATAGTTCTTTATAATAATTTCTCACCCAAAATACATCTAAAGTATCTACATCAATATCACCAACACATGCTTTCTTATCAAGAAAATAAATAGCTATCCATTTTTCATCTTTCTGATACTTTCTCCCATGGTGGAACATAATATCTAATTGCACATCCATCTGATGATTCAAAAAAATTTATTTTCATCACCAGTTTCACACAATGATCACTTTAAAATAGTTTTAATCAACTACATTCATACATAATACAGAAAAATATCAAAATAAAACACAGTTATCAACCATGAAAAGATACTGATTGTTCCACCAATGGAATAGAACATGAAGAGAAACCCCTAAAAATAGTCCTACAAAACATCAAAATAAAACCCTAACACAAAATTCACTTCAAAACTTGGGGACTAACAATATACAAAACAATAAACCATGATCAACAAACATCAAAGCATTCCCTAAAATTTGAAAAAATAAAATTTTACAGAAGATCCTTGTAGTGGCAAACGAACTCTTCAGACAACCGTATAGTATTTCTCGTGTTCCAATATTCTCCAAAAATCCTATTGCAGCTACCAATTCCTATTTTGCGTCACTCATGGAAGAGAAACTTTTTTTTCACTGCGTCGCTCATGGAAAAGTTGAAGACGAAAAGTGGAGACAAAAGAGGGATGCTAACTTTTTATTTTCCATCACATACAGACGACGTCGTTCAAAAGGATGTTTAGCGCCAAATTAGAAACGACGCCATTTCATTGTGTCCAGCGTGGCAACATCACTGACGGCGTCAGTAATCCGGTGACGAAAAATAGGAAAAGGACTAACGTGGTGTATTTTTTCTAATCTGGGAGACTAATTTAGTGCAATTGAGATCTGGAGGACTAAATCAGTGTAACTCGCCAATTTTAAAAACTAAAATAGGACTTAACTCCAAAAAATTTATATAGGCTTAATTAATGGGCCTATGGTAACATTTTACTAAACTGAATTAAGTTCAATATCAATTTATTAATTCCTTGTTAATACAATAATAATAGTTCCTTATTTATAATCCTAATTAGCAAGTAATTCATATCGACCTAATTAATGAGCCTATTGTAATATTTTACTAAATTGTTATGTAAGACTGTAACGATTTTTAATTATCAACTCTATACGAAGACAGCTATACGGCATTTTCTCCTTATTAATTTTGCTTTCCTCAATTGAATTCGCACGTTATTGATAAATAAAGAATATGCACAGGAGCAACAGGTACACAGTGCACTTGGTCAATGGTTGGGATGGCTCATGGCTGCTATATATATGGGGGGTCGCCTACCACAAATATGGTTGAACGTAAGTATCCAAACATTTTATTATTTAGTGCTCTTCTACGAGTTGCCGACGGCAATGCCAGCCGGTAACTATTGATGACAGGTCCTGGTGCCCTGGGCAGTTAGTATCAAAACACTTGTTCAAGTGAATGAGTACGTGAGTTCCCTATTCGGCTAACTCAAGTTGATTAAATATTATAGAAGTTTGTCACAACGATATTTAGTATATAAGAATGCTATTTGAATATAAATAAGACACTAAAATCATACACAGATATTATGTTTGTGCACTATGGAATTAGAATTGATGTATTCATTTAAAAAATAGTACATAGATACTAAAATTTAGCCATCATATTAATTATTATATATTTGTGTATATTTACATATATATTCTAATTAAAAATGTTATTTGTATACCAAAATTAGTTACTAAAATAAGCCATCAATGTATTTGTGTATAAATATATATATGGTTTAATTTATTTTTAATGTATATTTATATCTCAATATGTATTTTATATTGGTGACGGACTTTAGTGACTAATTTTGGTGTACACATAACATAACTATATTTTAATATATATTTTATACAAATGTGAAGTGACTAGTTAATTAGTAGTGAATTTTTAGTTTAGACAACATGATTGATTCATTTAATAGAATCCTATTTGGTATTTTATTGTTAAACAGCTCATGCGAAATGATCAACCCATCACGATGTTAAAGAATTTGTCATTAAATCATCGATAACAAACTTGCCCCTCATATTTTAAGCAGGAACTATACTGCTGTTATACTGTTTATTATTTAGCTTTGCACTATTTATTTTCTGTTTGTTTATGATTTCATTACTTCATGAATTTCATATTAATACTCTGTACTTAATTATTGATGACCAGATTAAACGAGGCAGCGTAGAGGTAATATATTATAGATCAATTTTGCGCATTATTTCTTCTCTTCTAATTAAGATTTAAATCTTATAGCTAATGTATCTGTTTATTCATTTATGCTTTCTCGTTTTATGAAATCAGGGCTTAAATCCTTTCATGTTCGTATTTGCACTAATTGCTAATGCTACTTATGTTGGAAGGTAGTAATCTTTCTCCCTTACAATTCTTAAAAGAAAAATTATATCTATAGTTTAATCTAACTTAAGTATGTATTTGATGCAGTATTCTTGTACGAACTACAGAATGGGATAGCATCAAACCTAATATGCCATGGTTGCTGGATGCTGTAGTTTGCGTGGCACTGGACCTTTTTGTATCCTATATACTCGTCTTTAATTCATATATATATCCCCCAAATTAGTCTCTAAGAAATTTTTGTCAAACACTTTAGTCTTCAACTAATTTTAATCACCAAATCAATCCCTAATTTTTAATTTTAAGCAAATTAGATCTCACGACAAATTTTAGTAAAAAGTTAGACAAATTAGTTATTATTGTTATATAATAATGACATAATAGTTCTTAAAAACATTTAAATTTTTCATACCAGTCCCTTTATATAAACAAATAATATGATATGAGCATTGATTTGTCTATCGAAACAAAAGTTTGGAGATTGATTTGGTGATTAAAATTTGTCTAGAATTAAAGGATTCGACAAAAAATTTCTTAAGAACTAATTTGGGTATCACTCTGTATATTCAATTTTTAATCAAATATTAAAAGACCAAAGTGGCAGATTTACTTCCAAAAGATAATTTCAGAAATACAAGTATTCATAAAAGGTCATATATGGAGAAACTTACCAATGATAGAATATGATTTGATCAGTATCCTAAACTATGTTTTTTAAAGGACAAACTTACCTATAAAAATCTCAAAAACACATTATTTAAAGTTTTTGAGATGTGAAATACAATTAAATACATTTAGCTTACATTATGATTATATCAAAATCCTTAACAATTTATGACAGATAATACTGCAATACATCTACTATAAATACTTCAGGAGGAGAGCACCAAGTTGTGATGGAGACTACTACGAAGACGCCAGAAAAAGCTGATCCAGCTTGATCCCAAAGATTTAACTGATCATTGCCAATTTGAAAAATGGCTATACATTCCCAAAGTTGAGTTTTGGGTAGTGACATTTAGCATTTTTTTTTTGGCTTGGGGCTGAGTAGCTTTATCTGAATCTAACTAGAGATGGGTGAGGATTAAGTATGCAAGTGTCTAAATCATTCCTGCTAAAGAAAATGGCATGCCACTTTGCCACTAGCTTTTCAAGTGTATCAATTATGATTTCTCCACGATTCATCCTATCGTATGGTTGTTATATTTTTAAGTGATAATATAGCTCTTTGTTTCGCTGTCAAATTGAAATGCTTACCAAGTTAAACAAACATATTTTTCAAACAGAAATTTTTGCATTTGATTGAACAAACAAACTTCTTAAATTTGTTTTTGAGAGACCAAAGAATTTAGAAATGTTGGGTTTTGGGCTCCCTTCCTATATGAAAAAAAAGGCTCAATTTTAGTATCCAAATCCATGATTTCTCGTAGCTGAGAGTGAAGTGGCCGAGGTGAATTAGGGTTGTGTGAGAGAGGTTTTATTTGTGAGAAACACCAAACACTAGAGAGAAGAGAAGAGAGAAAGATATTTTCGCACATATACAAAGTTGTCTTTGTATATTGGTCACTGTAGATTCATTAACCGTTTGAATCTTCAATACAAGATCTGTAGTTGGAGATATTGGCCATGCATTAGTAGTTCTGTTTTTGTAGTATTTTCATTTTTTTGTTCTTGCTTTGTAAGCTTTGATGCTTTAGTTGTTTGCTTATTGTATGCATATTTTGTACAGTAAATTGTGATTATTTTGTACCCTATTTTGATCATAGTAAAGTTATTTCCCTAATTTTGATGACTCGTGGTTTTTACTTCGCACATTGAGGAGGTTTTTCATGTTAAAAATTTTGGTGTATTCTTTCTCTATTTCTGAATTTTTTTGTGCATTTTTAGCTGCTATTGGTGTGTTCTTACTGCTGCCATTTATTTGTGACTAGGTGTTGTTGCTCCTCTAATTATTGTAAGTAGAGAATTGGTTGTTTTTATTCCTATCATTTGGTATCAAAGCTCAAATTTGGGCATTTGGTTGTTATTTGCTTGAAAGATGGAGGCAAATAATTATACTAGGATGATAAGTTTGAATGACACAAATTACCATCTATGAAAGGACAAAATGAAGGATTTGTTGTTTGTAAAAAATCTATATTTATCCGTATTTTCTACACAAAAATCAGAATCTAAAACAGATGAAGAATGAGAGTTTCACCAACAAATTTGTGGTTTTATTAGGTAATAGGTGGATGATAATGCTTATAATCATATTGCTAATGAGATTCGTGATAGGACTTTGTAGAATTAAATTAAATCCTTGTATGCTTCTAAATCTAACAATGATAAATTGTATTTGTTGAATATGTTGATGAATTTGATATATAAGGAGGGAATCAAGCATGGGAGAAATGAAGTTTGAAGATGAGGTTCAAGAATTGTAGTTGCTAAATACTTTACCGAACTTTTGGGAGACATTTCGTATCCCTCTTATTAATTTTGCTGCGAATGGTAAACTGAGCATGCAACTTTTTAAAGGTGGCATTTTAAATAAAGAGATGAGAAGGAAATCACAGTCAGAAATGTTAGTTACTGAAAATAGAAGAAATTAGAGCAGAAGTCAAAAGGGTAGAGGTGAAAAGCAGGAACAAATCCAAGTCAAGATGCAAAAATATTGAGTGTCATTACTGTCTTAAAATGGGGCACGTCCAAAAATATTGCTTTCTTTGAAAAAATAAAAATAAAGGTAAGCAAGAAAAGAAGGAAGATGCTTTCTTTGTAAACACTTTCGCCTTTGGACAATGAAAGCTCACTAAAGGAAACTTGATAGTGGCTCGAGAAAAAGGTACTTGAAATTTGTATGTGATGCATGCCATGATTGCAAAAGGTAGTGTGAATGCAGTTGAAAATAAAGAAGCTTGTAACTTGTGGCACAAGAAGATTTGGTCATATTAAAAAGACTTAATTGTTTGGCTCAAAAGGATGTTCTTTCCACTTTAAGGAATACAGAATTGGAAAAATGTTCTCATTGCTTGGCTGGCAAACAAAGAAAATTATGTTTTAAGAAGCATCAACCTTTAAGAAAATCAGAATTCTTGAAATTAGTGCACTCTGATATTTGTATTCTTTTGAAGGTACAGTCTTTTAGTGGATCTATTTATTTTATTATGTTTATTGGTGATCACTCAAGAAAACTTTGGACTTATGTTTTGAAGATAAAGAACCAAGTTTTGAAAAAATTCAAACAATTTCAAACTTTGGTTGAAAGATAGACAGATAAAAAGTTTAAAATGTATTCACACTAATAATGGTGGTGAGTATCGTGTACCATTTGATGAGTATTGCAAGTAGTAAGACATTAGGCATGAAAAGACACCTCCTAAAACACCTCAGTTAAACGGTTTGGCAGAAAGAATGAATAGAACTCTGATTGAAAGAGTTAGGTGTATGCTTATTGAAACTAAGCTACCTAAATGATGTAGTTGAAAAAAGATGTCTCGTATGATCATTTAAGAGTCTTTGGATGCAAAATATTTGTTCATATTCCAAAGGATGAGAAGTCCAAATTGGATGTGAAGATAAGACAGTGCATTTTTATTGGGTATGGTCAGGATGAGTTTGATTACAAGTTTTATGATCAGTTGAAAAGAAGCTTGTAAGAAGCCATAATATAGAGTATATTGAAGACTAGACCATTGAAGACATTAATAAGGTAGAGAAGAGTCAATCACAAGAGAGTAGTGACTTACCTAATATAGATCTAGTTCAGCCGCTTCCTTCACTAGAACTATCAGAGAATAAGATCAGGATCATATATAGCAAAATGAGCCTTTGATTTCCGATGATCAAGAGATGGGAGATCCGAGTGATGCTCCAGTTGATGATGATGTTGAAAATCAACTTGAGCTACCTAAAGATTCACTAGGTTTCCATCCTAGGAGGTCTACTAGAGAGTGACGACCTTCAATAAGGTATCCTCTTAATGACTATGTGACATTTATTGATGAGTATGTGACCTTGACTGATGGGAGAGAACTTGAATGTTATGAGAAAGTTATGGAAGGTGACCATAATAAGAAATGGTTTGATGCAATGCAAGATGAAATGAAATCTTTGCATGATAATCAAACATTTGAACTTGTGAAGTTGTTAAAAGAGAAGAAAGCTTTGCAGAATAGGTGGGTTTATAGGTTGAAGCATGAAGAAAGTTCTCAATCTCCAAGGTACAAGGTTAGATTGGTGGTTAAGGGGTATAGGCAGAAAAAGAGAGTTGATTATAATGAAATCTTTTCACCGATTGTGGAAAGATGTTCTATTAGAACTATTTTGAGTTTAATTGCAAGTCTTGATTTAGAGATAGAGTAAATGAATGTGAAAACTATTGTTCTTCACAGTAATCTTAAGGATGAAATTTATATGGAACAATCTGAAGGTTCATGGTAAAAAACAAAAAGTATCATGTTTGCAACCTGAATAAGAGCTTGTATGACTTGAAGCAAGCTTCGAGACAATGATACAAGAAGTTTGAGCCTATTATGGTAGAACAAGGCTACAAGAGAATACTTCTAATGATTGTGTATTTGTTAAATTGTTTGCTAGTAATGATTTTATTATCCTTTTGATATATGTTGATGATATGCTTATTATTGGTAAGAATACTTTTAGGATTGACATGTTGAAGAAAAAACTTGCGATGTCATTTGCAATAAAGAATCTTGGACCATCAAATGAGATTCTTGGTATAAGAATCGAGTGTGATAGAAAAAGAAAGGTTTAATTACTCTGTCAGTCCTTATAGTTTTACCGAATTTTAAATTAGGTCCCTATACTTTTTTCTTGTCAATTGGATCCCTATAATAGATCAGATTTTGTAACTAAGTCCCTACCGTGACAAAAAGTTAGAATTAATGGAATATTCTGTTTAACTATACAGAATATTCAGTTTTATATTCGTTTTGTTTAACGGAATATTCTATTAATTCTAATGTTTTTGTCACGGCAGGGACTTAATTACAAAATCTAATACGATATAGGGACTCAATCAAATAAAAAAAAGTATAGGGACATAAATTGAAAATTCAGTGAAAATATAGGGACCGACAAAGTAATTAAACCTAACTTTGGCTCTCACAGGAGAAGTACATTAAGACAATGTTGCACAGATTCCAAATGGAGAAAGCAAAGGTCGTTACTCGTTAGTACTCCTCTTACTACAACTTCAAATTGAGTTGAAATCAAAGTCCATCAAGTGAAGAAGAGAAGAAAGACATGGAAAAAGTTCCACATGCAATAGTCGTGGGTTGTTTAATGTATTCTATGGTGTGCACAATGTAACGACCCAACTTTCAATACGTCATGATCGTACCAAAAGTAAGACGTTGCTAACCTAATTCCTTTATTATCTATTTAATATTGAATCTTTACGCGTTAATCTGTCGACAGTTTTACTAAAAAGTTAAAACTTTTCCATTAAAAACAAATAACACATAATCACATACTTAATATTAATAATACATTATAGTAATACATACAAAACCAATTACATAACCTACCCTTGTGAATAAAACTCCAACTAATAAGACGAGGGAAAAATAAATCCTAACAACCACTCGACTCTTGAACAAACTCTCTATATGCTTCCATAACTTCACAATAAGCCTTCACACCTGTAAGTGAAAGAGTTAGAAAGAGGGAGTAAGAACTGGGCAGTCCTTAGTAGGATCGGAGTAGTTAGTGAAATTCATTTTATTATATATTCAGCCAGCAACAACAATCAACAAAATACATTCAACTTAATAAATAAAGAATAAAGAAGTCAAACAATCATAAAGTACATACAAAGCACCTACACATATATACAGAAAATACATCACAGAGAAATATGCACAAACAAGTATAATACATGTCTAGTCCTACATAGGCCATGAGCTCATGTGTCGATTGCCTACCCACTCCCGATATTACCCAGGCACAAGTCCCAGATATAGCTTTCCAGATGCATACAGTGTGCATATAAGTCTTACCATGCCGCATACAATGTGATTTTTAAATGTATTGTAATATGCTTACATTTGAAAAATAATTCACAATCTGTGGGCGTCTCCACTATACATTTGGCACTAAGGCCCAAACAACAATCATATTTCATTTGCTCTCATGTAACAGACAGTCTTTTAGGTAGTGTTTGGTGAAGAGATAGGGACAGAAAGACTGAGACTGAAAGACAGAGACTAAGAGACAGAGATTAAAATAAATTTCAGTATTCTATTTGGTGCGAAATGAGAGACATGAATTGAAACAAGAATGTAACTCTAATTTAATTTGCACAAAGGGTAAAATTGGAATTAATGAATTAAAATGAGAGTATTTTAGGTATAAAATGTTATTAAAGTTTCAGTCTCCATCTCTAGAAA
The DNA here is from genome assembly GCF_003086295.3 of Arachis hypogaea. Lineage (NCBI taxonomy): Eukaryota > Viridiplantae > Streptophyta > Magnoliopsida > Fabales > Fabaceae > Arachis > Arachis hypogaea. The sequence continues at coordinate 15,900,310 of NC_092046.1, read as the reverse complement.
TTTTAGTCCCCTGTGTCCCTACTTTTTGAAGGTACTGAAATACTGAAATTTTGAAGACAGAGATAGAAATTTTAGTACCAGCCTCTGAACCAACAAACACGATACTGAGTCTCAGTCTCTCAGTCTCTGTCTCAGTACCTCAAAACAAACGCTACCTTAAAGTTTTTTTTTCTTTGGCCTCTCCTCTCTTGTGGTAGATATCCCTTTAGTTAATACATTCTTTTTTTTTTTTGCTCTACTCTCCTATGGCAGAGGTACGTTAGATTCTTTTAATCTTTACTCTCTACTCTCCTATGGCAGAGATCCCTTTAATCATTTGCTTTTCTTTATCCATTCTTTTACTTTCTTACTTTCAATATCTCAAATTATTTTCACACAGTTTTCTTGACTTTCCCTAAATGTCTTATAAAAGAAGAATCATAAGATTTTTAATTTAACTTTGTCTTTCTAAAACTTTTAGAAATTATAACTGTTTTACCTCTCTTTCGTTATAAAATAATATCTTTAATAAAATGAATAATAATTAAATTAGTATGAGTATAATAATAATAATAATAATAATAATAATAATAATAATAATAATAATAAAAGAGTATTAATATTAATATATTTATTTTGATATTAAAAATTAGTTTGTAAGACTTTATTCTTAATTTTTAGAAAAAATCATTTTAGTTCTCAAGCTTTTTAAATATTTTACTTTTTAACCCAATATTTTATAAAATTACTAATTTAGCTTCATATTTATAAAAATAATCCTAAACCTTTATAAAATATTTAGTTCACTCTAAAACTTTTACTTTTTTCTTAAAATACAACAAACTTATATAATTACTATTTTTAACCCCGATCTTTTATCAAATTACATTTTTCTATTCAAAAATAATATTTTTGGATGGTGGTAACAAACATTCTTTTTAGGACTGAAATCTTTTTTGGTGATCTTTTAAAATATTATCTTTATTAAAAAGTGTTGTCATATTGTTGAAATAATTATTTTGACTCTAATATCAACTTTTTTTAATTTGTTTAAAATTTAAATTTTAACAAAATTTTTATTAGAGAATTATTTTATTTTTTATAAACTTTATAGTATTATTTTTCTTCTTTCATTTTATTATTATTTTGATATTTTTTCTCAATTTACGAATTTAATAAATTTTTACGAGTTAAGTTTTTATTTGTAATTTTTATAATTTTTAATAATTTTTTTTTTCTTATTTTTGAAGATCTATATTTTAATCTATCGATTTTTATTGTCAATTATTTTATTTTTAATCTAAAAATTCTTATTTATTTTTAAATTCCTTGAATAAAACTTATTGCAAAATCAGGATTTTGAAAAAAATATTTTGTATTATTTAATAAATTTAGTGTTGTTTGAATTAATATTAATTATTATCGGAGGATGAGAGCAGTTATGCCATGACTAGTAGGTGAGACGCAAAGTGCATTCGTCAAGGGTCGAAAGATTCATGATGGGGCCCTTATTGCGTGTGAAACGGTTCAGTGGATCAAGTCGAGAAAGAAGGAAGCGGCAATAATAAAGCTAGACTTCCAGAAGGCTTATGACAGAGTAAAGTGGAGTTTCGTAGACCTAGTGCTGCAGAAGATGGGGTTTAGATGAAGATGGAGGGGTTGGATTATGGAATGTGTCAGTTCGTGTACCATGTCAATTTTGATAAACGGCTCGCCTTCCAAGCCATTCAAATTGGAAAGGAGATTGCGACAAGGTGATCCTTTGTCTCCGTTCTTGTTTGTGCTTGTTGTTGATGTCCTGCATAAAATGCTGGGAGAGGCTATTAGGAACGGTCGCATATCGCCGTTGTTGGTGGGGAGAGACCATATTGAGTTGTCGCACCTCCAGTTTGCTGACGATACTATCTTATTCTGCCCTCTTGAGGAAGAGACCATCAAGAATTATAAGAGGCTGCTTCGTTGCTTTGAGTTAATGTCGGGCTTAAGCATAAATTTTGATAAATCGAGTTTGATTCCCATCAACTGTGATGAGCAGTGGGTTCAATGTATGTGTAGTGTGCTAGGCTGCAAGCAAGACACTCTACCGGTTAAATATCTGGGCATCTCATTGGGTGCGAACCCGAGGTTGGTTAAGACGTGGAAGCCAATAATAGACAAAATGGAGGAAAAGCTGAGCATCTGGAAAGCGAAGGTGCTAAATAAGTCTGGTAAGTTGGTGCTTATCAAATCTGTGCTGAATAGCCTTCCGGTGTATTATTTGAGCCTATACAAGATGCCGAAAGCGGTTGCAGAAAAACTAATTGCCTTGCAAAGAAGATTTCTCTGGAGTAAGGAGGACGGGAGGAATGGTATGGCAATGGTTAAGTGGGAAGTGGTGCAGACTCCTAAGCGACTAGGCGGGCTAGGAGTTGGGGATGCTACGGTTCGCAACACAGCCCTTCTGTTTAAGTGGTGGTGGAGGTTCTCAAAAGAGGAGTGTCCGTTGTGGAAGAGGGTAGTTTGCTCTTGTAATAACTTGAATCCAAATGAGTTTCTATCCTCTCAGAAATTGCCTGATCGGGGAGGCCCGTGGAAGGATATTTGCAAGCTACAATTCAAGAATCAAGAAGTTAGACAGAAGATGATTACTGGATTGTCTATGGAGGTGGGTGATGGGAGATGTACTCGGTTCTAGGAGGATGTCTGGATTAGTGGAGGGTCCCTCAAATTTCGTTTTCCAAGGCTCTTCTCTGTTTCAAACCAAAAAGGTTCTGTGATAGGGGATTGTGGATTCTGGGATGGGTTAGACTGGATATGGAACTTCCAATAGAGGCGGGAACTATTTCAATGGGAATTGGAACTAGTGAACCAGCTTCACCATACTCTGAGACTAGTCAAACTTGTATATGGCAGAGAGGATAGAGTCGTGTGAAAATATGATAAACAAGGTGTTTTTACTACTAACTCATTTGTGCAGGTGTTGCAGGTGGAAATGGCGCCAGAGGATATATCCAGTTACAGCTTTACTAAGACTATTTGGAAAGGGCTTCTACCACCTAGAGTGGAGTTGTTTGTTTGGTTTGTCTTGACTGATAGGGTCAATACGAAGGAGAGACTAATTCGATTCGGAGTTATCAACCAAGCAGATACTTTATGTGTTTTATGTAATAGAGGTGATGAAAATGGCAACCACTTGTTTCTTGGATGCAGTTTCTCTTGGCAGGTATGATGTGCTTGGATATCATATGTTGGTGTATTATGGGCTTATCCGGGTACGATCAAAGAGCATTTTCAAAGTTGGACTGAGATATCATACAGGAAGGAGGAGTGCAAGAGATGGATGTTGAGTTTCTGTGCCATTCTATGGAACATCTGGTTGGAGCAGAACAGGAGGATCTTTTAGAATAAAGAAAAACGAGTGGAGGAGATTATGAACATGTCTTTTCAGAGTTACACTGAGTGGTTAGGTGCAGACCCTTTTTGTTGTTGATGGCAATGCCAGAGATGACATAGAGGTGTTTCGGCCATAATTGGTGTCTCAGCTAATTTTCCTTTTATTTATCTTTTGTCATTGTTGCTTGCTCCACTATTTGTGTCGAGCTCCTTTTTCAAAAAAAAAATAATAATTATTTCTTCTGTCAAATTTTTTAATTTACTTGTTAATTTAATTTTATTCAAAATGTATGCTTTTATTATTAATTTATATTTTTCAGAGAAACTTTTAACTGTCACTAAATAAATAATTTATAAAAAAAATATTTTTGTCATTTTCATATGAGTAGTGTCTTTATAGAAAGGCTGATGTAAAATAGAAGAGAATTCACTGAACCAAAATAAAATTCACTAGTGATATCTCTATTTCTTTATCACTTTTATATTGAATTTACATTTTTAAGTGATATTAAAAATAGACTTTTATTTCTTATTGAAATTATGTCGTTAGAAATCGAAATGTCAATAAACTTATCAATCATATACATACAATTGAATTGTTGTAATATAGAGTGTGGTCTTTTTCATTGCAGGGTTTTGCACTAATTGAATGTATAACAAATGAAATTAAGATGCCTAAAGGGTAGTTATAATTATAAATTTGTTTGGAGGAGTGCTACACATACAAGTCTTTTTGACTTACAAGTCTTACAAGTTACTAGGTCTTTTAATGCGTTATTCAACGTTTTCTATTTTCAAAGCGCTACACTCAAAACGGTTCTTCTTCTTCTTCCTTTTCTTCATCTTCTTCTTCTTTCTCTTCCTCTTCCTCTTCCTTTTCTTCTCTTCCTCTTCCTCTTCCTCTTCCTCTTCTTCTTCTTCTTCGTTTTTTTTTTCGATTTTCATAGTTTCTGAAATCAAGCTTTGAAATCCTTTTGAAGAAGAAGAAGCAGCAGAAGATGAGGAGAAAGAGAAAGAGTAGTTCTGAATTATGCAACGAATTTTGGGTGTATTTCTTAAATACTTTGGGTGTATTTTTCGTAATCCTTTGGGTGTATTTCTGTAATTCTTTTGAAGATAATGGAACTTTAGAAATATACCCAAACGATTACAGAAGTACACTCAAAATGATTACAGAAATACACCCAAACGGTTACAGGAATTTACCCAAACGATTATAGAAATACACCCAAAGGATTACAGAAAATACACCCAAAGGATTTAAAGAAATACACCAAAAATTTGTTAAAATACATCTTATGCATAATTCAGAACTCTTTCTCTTTCTCCTCCTCATCTTCTACTGCTTCTTCTTCTTCAAAAACGATTTCACCATGAAAAATCGAAAAAAAAAAGATAAAACAGAGAGAAAGAACGTAAATGAAGAAAAAGAGGAAGACGATGAAGAAGAACGTGCAGAAACGAAAGAAAAGCAGAAGAAGAAGAGTAAGAGGAAGAAGAACGTGCAGCAAGAAGAAGAAGAAGAAGGAGAAAGAGAAGGCAAGAAACGAAAGAAAAGAAGAAGGAGAAGACGAAGAGGAAGAAGAATGGTTCGAAGCGTGTTTTGAGCGTTAGTTTTAATTGAACTTGTAAACCTTACAAGCCTTAATCGCTTGTATGCCAAGAATTACTCATTTGTTTGTATTTTATTTTTTTTTTTAATGGTAACATTGATTCTCATAACATATGAGAATTTGAAATTCGTTCTCACTAACCACCCTCTATGGTGGTAATAAAAATTCATTGAAGATGGGTATTTTAAAATACCTACGAATAAATTAAAGTTTTAAAACTTGAAATACAACAGAAAATAAGTTTTTCCCACGTTACAGTTCTATTCTATCAACTATTTCTTTATAAAATTTTCTCATTTTAGATCCAAGTTAATCATTTTCTGTCTCAATCACGATTCTCATTTAGTTGCTGTTAATTTAGTAAGCTTACGGACACAAGCATTTAATTTGGCAATTGCACGCCGTCAACGTAACGTATCATACAATCAAGCCAGTTTCCAAAGTTGATTTGACCGCTCCTCAGTCCTCAGCATCAAAATGAATTTAAGACGAATATGCCTCCCATGATGATAACCCAACCCATATAAAAGGGAATAGAATAATAATAATAATGTTACATTATTAATAAAATTTATTATTTTTAATTAATATTTTATATATTGTATATTGAATTTTAAATATTAAACTTTAAATTTAAATAATATAAAAATAAATTATTAATTAAAAATATTAGATTAATATTAACAAAAAAATATTAACTTCTTAAAATTTTTTAATAAAATATATAGAGAAAGTGAGAAGGAGGGACCGCAAGAGGAATAGTGTAAAAAATGTGCAAATTGTTTTTTATATGGTAATAGATCTGGTATTTTGAGAAACGGGATGAAAAATAACCAAATATTTGAAAATTATGTTACGAAGAAGAAGTCAAAATTGAGATTTAAAGAGAAACCAACAATAAAATTCAAACGAAGCTTCCCAGGAGTAATTATCATGCTTGTTGTCCTTTTGAAGCAAACTATGACTTATGTTTTTTATTAGTGGTTTTGGCAAATGAAATATAAATTAAACTTAGAGATTTGAAATTAAATTGATAATAAATTTAAAGTTTTTTTTTACATAAATAAATTATTAGAAAATCGATTTTATATGATTTTTCGAAAATAAAATACACAAAAGTCTTTTTTTAATTATTTATATAAACTGTGTTAGAGTATTCAATTTACCTCAAAGATATATTGTGGTAGGGAGGGACAATTTATGAATTAATTTTAAACTGAAATTGTACATAAATCATGATAGAGTAATATACTTTACAAAAATACATAAATTGTAGAATCCTGTCACTATTTACTAACAAATCTAGTATTGTCTATTAATATATAAATAGTGGCAGGGTAGTACGTTTTTATAATTTGTGATTTTTTTATTTTAATTATTTAAATATAATATTTACAAAAAAGGTGTAATCTGTAACACTACGTTTATCTAATAACAATTATATTTCGAATATATTACCCAAAAGCATGTTAAACAAACATCCTGAGTACACTAAATATGAAACACAACAGCAAAGCATAACCCAAGTGGTAAAGGGATTCGTTCAGAAATCAGAAGGCAGAGATCGGGTGTACCCGAGATACATCCGTAATGGAAAAAAGGGCATAGTACCTAAGATGTCATCTACCACCATATAAGGGGTGTGTAAGTGAAAACTATTGCTTCATTTCTTATATTCTAGAGTCTTGGATAGTTTTAAAAGCATAGTTAGATGAGGAGATTACGTCTAATGAAAAAATATTAATAGACTGAATGCAATCTAATATGTGGCTGGAGCACTAAATTTTGAGGTCAGTTTATGTATCTATTATTTTTAATAAGAAATTAATTAATATATTTTGATTTATTTAGTTTTAGTTAATTAGATGTTTAGTATTTATTTGAATGAGATTTGTTAAAAGGGTAGACGATTAAAATTTGATTAAGTATATATGAAATAATTTTTATTTGTCATGTTAGTTTATTATAAAATAATTATAAATTTTTATTTGTTATTTTTAATTAAATAATATTTTTTTGTGTGTATTAAATTAGTTAATAATATGAAATAATGTTTATTTGTCGTGTTAATTTATTATAAAATAATTATAATTTTTATTTGTTAATCTATTATTAAATAATATATTTTTTATGGATTAAATTAGTTAATGATATGAAATTATTTTTATTTGTCATGTTAGTTTATTATAAAATAATTATATTTTTTATTTATTATTTTTAGTTAAATAATATATTTTATTGTGCATTAAATTAGTTAATGATATGAAAAGCTTCACCCAAAAACACAATAAATTTCTATAGGAAAAAACGCATAAATTATTTAGCAAAACACAAAAGAAAAACCTAAATCGATGATAGAGGTGTTTGTGTTAACAGATTTGTGTGTTTTAAGAAAATTAATAAATTATTTAGCAAAACACACAAATTGTTTTTAAGAAAACTAACAGTCAAACAAAAACGAAAAAAAAAACCCCGAATACGATCAGCGCCTCAGATCAGAGGGGAATGAATTTAAAATTTTAGAATTCTATTTTAAAGAAAATATAATATAATGAGTATCAAATATTTGAAGTTTTGGGCTAAGCATCTTCAAAGTGTTGCTCCTTCTTGTCATAAAGATATTCTTAACTTCACATAACTAGCTAGGAAACCGTTTTTTTCATGTTATCTTTTGATGGGGAGGGAACAACATATAAATTTTGTACACCATATAAAAAAATAATTATTATAGTCTTAGAAAAGGCTAATTGTATTACATTTTACTTGAAAATAAAGTGATGCATTTCTTACTAATTTTAGATGAAACGTATGTTAGCGTGAGACTAATTTCAAAAGAGTAATACTTTGCGTTAGTTTTGTCTTAAAAAAATATTGATTAGGCACTTAACTCCTCAACAATATTAAAAGGGTTATGTTAGGTAACTAATTATTTTTTTAATAACATATTACACTTTAAATTATTTATCTAAATTTTAATATTAGAATAATCATCTGCACACCTATTGAATTGAATATTTGATATATTCATTGTTCATATTATTTAATATTTTTATTGTCTACCTATATTTTTCTATATTAAAATTGTGGATATTAACAAAGTTAACAGAAATTTATTGTTACCAATATAATTTTTAAAACTTTTATACAACAAATATATAGTAGAATCAAAGTTGTTAAACTCGCGAGTCTAGGTAAATTCGTGGAGTTGACCTAGACTCGACTCACATACTCGACTCGTAGACTCGTATGAGTTTACCTGTTATAGTTTTTTTTGTAAAAAATATATATCGTATATAAGATATATGTCTACTCAAATATAGGCATTAAAACTCAATAATTTCAACATAAAAAAACATAATAAATTAACATAATACTACAATTATAACAAGTACCTTAGAACACACGTTCAAATCCTTTAGTTATTACATAGTTATCCACTAACAGTTGTAAAGTTATCCACTATCAAAGTTGGTAAATTCAGATTTGAGATTTGAGATTTCAGAGTTTCAAACATTCAGATTTAGTAACAAGTAACAATTAACTAACACTAATAAGTAATAACTACAAATTACAAGAAGTAGCAATTAAGAATAGACTAAACTAATACTAACAAGTAACAACTACAACATGCAGCAATTCAGTAACTATTTTTTTTTAAACATACCTGAATCTGAATGGCTGAATGGAGTAGGCTCAGTTGAGGAACCAGGAATTCCTATGCTGTGCAAGCAGACAAGAACGAATGACGAAAGACTACACGACTAACTGGCAAAGTACACGACGAACCGGCAGAGGACATGACGATCGAAAGAGGATGTGACGAACGATGGTAGCGTGGCGACGACAGAGACTCCACGAGTTCACGAGCTTTGATGCATAATAGAGTTAATATAGAGAGAGAGAGAGAGAGAGAGAGAGAGAGAGAGAGAGAGAGAGAGAGAGAGAGAGAGAGAGAGAGAGAGAGAGAGAGAGAGAGAGAGAGAGAGAGAGAGAGAGAGAGAGAGAGAGAGGGCAGTGACGAGCTATTTGGAGAACGGCAAATGGCGAACGGCGGCGAGAGACAGACGAAACGCTAAGAGGGCTTGGAAAAGAGAGTGACTGAGTGAGTGCGACGAAAAAAGTGAGAAATTTAGCTATTTAGGGTTACGTTCATACGTTGCTGCCTTTTTCCCTCTTTTTTTGGACCCAAAACGGCTCCGTTTTTGCAAAAAAATCCAAACAAAGCAAATTTGCCGACTCGCCCGTAAACTCATGAGTTTGACTGAGTTTATGCGAGTTTACTCGAGTCTACCCGAGTTTATCCAAAAACAAGTTTGTGTCCGAATTAATTCGCTTTCACTACCTAAACTCGTAAACTCGAGAGTCTGACAACAATGACTAAAATATTTTCACACTTCAAATTTGTTAGATACTTAGATAACAATTTAAATAACTATTCTGTTTGCTATTGTAATTATTTTTATATATCTATATTATATATAACGAAGATATTAGAAGAGTTGGTCTCTTTTTTTAAATATTTTTTATGATATATAATTCAAAAAATGATATTTTAAAAATTTAAATTCAAAATATTTTAATTAAAGTTATAAATTATTTACTATCTCAATTAATTTAATTTTTATTATTTTGTTACACATTTAATAAATAAATAAAAATAATGAATAGGTGCGGTACTATATATGATCTTTTTCTCTCACAAATGGAGTAATTGTTTAATCATCGCGCTGCTTGGCAGTTGGCACTGGCAGCCTCGCTATATCCCAGTGTCTCTCAGACGCAGTTTCCGAACAAATGAAAAAGCCCAAGTGACTATACCACGACCGCCACCGCACTCCATGGGCAACCGACCGCCGCCGTCGCCTCCACCGTCGATCCACGCCCTGATCACCTTCTACCTCTCGGAGCACCCTTCAATTGTCGGCTTCCGTTGGAGCCACACCCAATCGTGGGGCTCCACGTGGTCCTTCCTCTTCTCTTCCATATCCCTCTACCTCCTTGTCTCCCTCTCCCTATCCCTCCTCCTCCGCCCCCTCCGCCGTCCTCTTCCCCTCGGCCCCCTCCCCGCCCTCCACAGCCTCGCCTTGTCCCTCCTCTCCGCCACAATCTTCGCCGGCATATTCCTCTCCGCCGCGGCAGAGATCCGCGACACCCGGTGGTTCTGGCGCCGCACGAAGACTCCCTTGGAGTGGCTACTCTGTTTCCCACTGGGCACTCGCCCCTCCGGCCGGGTGTTCTTCTGGTCCTACCTCTACTATCTCTCCCGCTTCCTCCATATGCTCACCACCATTCTCGCAATCTTAAGACGTCGCAGGTTGTTGTTTTTTCAAGTCTTTAACCACTCCATCTCCGCCTTCACGTCATTTTTGTGGCTCGAATTCTCTCAGTCCTTTCAGGTCCTCGCAATCCTCTTCGCCACTCTTGTCTACTCCCTCGTCTACGGTTACAAGTTCTGGACAGCTATTGGCTTCCGCGGCGCCTGTTTTCCGTTCGTCCTCAACTGCCAGATCGCCCTCCTCGGTTGCAACGTTGCGTGCCACGTTGGGGTTTTCTTGCTCCACTTCTTCTTCAAGGGTGGGTGCAATGGGATTGGCGCGTGGGTCTTCAACTCTGTCCTCAACGGCGCTGTGTTGTTGCTGTTCCTCAACTTCTATGTGAGGGTTTATGTTTTTGGCAAGAGGGAGAGAAAGATTATTCATGGTGACTGTGATCGTGATCCTCGTGAGGCTGAGTCCAAGGCTCGCTCATCGTGCCCTGTTTTGATCTCTGGAAATTGAAAATCAGTTATTCCCTTCCGTCCCTCATAGTTTGTCCATTCAAAAATCCAATGTACTAATTTATGAAAGGGTGAAGACTCCCTTATAATTATCTCTACGTAAAGTTAATAGACGAAAAATATTAGATAATTTAATATATTTAATTAAATTATTATCGATCTAATAGCTTCACGTAAAAATAACTTGTGATGAATCCTCATCTTATCGAGTAGACAGTTATTTCAAAGCGGTGAGGAGTAGATAATGATAATTGTAAGCTGAGGATCAGAAAATGAGTGGCACTCTCTATGGTCTATGCTGCTGTTTGGGTCCAAAATTTCCAGGTTAATGGTTGGTCACTTTTTGTACAAAAGTATAGCTAAGACAAAAACAGTAGAAAGTGGAAAGTACCACTTTTTTAAGTATAGAAATAATTGAAACTACAATAATGTAGAAAATTAAAGTTTTGTCAATTACGTGTAATGAATATGATTGAGAATTTGTTGTGTTTGGTTATCACTTTATTTGAGGATGCATATCGCGTAGAATATTCATCTCACGTTAGGTTGAAACTTGAAATAATGAAGTCACTGCATAGCAGCAAGATACGAAGCACATGCCAGATATTCCATGATGCTTCGAATAAATTTCAGTTGGAGTTGGGTGCTATATATCTGTGTACTGGTTGGAAATTTTAGTGCTTTTTTGTACATAGAATTGTAAAAGAAATATGTATGTAACCAAATTCAGTTTAGGATATTGGTGTAATTTTGAGTTAAGTTTATTTTATAGGTGTGAATTATCCCAAAAAAATAAAATAAAATTACCGTGTAATCCGCAAACCGTGTAAACTAATTGATGAAAAAAAAAATTCAGTCTAGAATAAAATTACAAAGTTAAGGAGTGGAAAGATTCAGATATCTTCAATTAGGAATTATTGATTTAAGGTTACTCAAAATCTAGCTATTACAAAAACATTTACAATTTAAAATGTCAATTTTAATAAAAACAGACTCAATTTGTTAACTTAATCATTTTATCAGTAGTTATCAACTTATCATCTTTTAGGGAGATAAATTCTATTATGAAGAGATATTTGTGTGAAGAGAATGAAAAGAAGTGTGTATAATCTATTTCAACAACTTAATACAAATAAAATAGCACATTCTCCTAAAAAATATTTAATTATCTATAAATAAATTTTCATCTCTTTTTTAGATATTATTTTAAGAATTTAATTTTGACACACTGTTAACAAAAATTAATTTTACACATGTATCAAATGCAAAAATAATATTTTTTTTATTGACTACATGAATAATTGTCTAAAAAAACATATAAAATTTAACTTTATAAAATATTTTACACTATCAGTATATAAAAAAATAATTCTCTACATACAATCATTTTTCTATACAAGTTATTTATATTCACGCGCTTCGAGCCGTTATTGCACGTTCTTCTTCTTCTTGCTGCACGTTCTTCTTCCTCCTCTTATTCTTCTTCTCCTCCTCCTCTTCTTCTTCTTCTCCTCTTTTGTTATCGTCGTCACTAAAACCACCACTTCCTTCTCCTCCTCTTCCTCCTTTTTCATTGGAATTTCTTCAAGCTAATTTTTTCATTAGTAGTTTATGATTCTATAGGTGAATAATGTTTTATCGTTGATGGTTTGAATTGAATATAATGTAAAAGTTCTACATTGAAAAAAAATATTTTTTTTGTATTTGCAGTAAATTTGGGTGTAACACAAAAATATTTGGGTGTAACATGAAGATATTTGAGTGTATTTTAAGAATTTTTTGATGTATTTTTATTCTGATAAGTTCTGCATAATTCAAAACTCTTTCTCTTCCTCTTTTTCATCTTCTACTGTTTCTTCTTTTTTTTTTTCATTATCATCATTATCTCCTTTTTTTTCTTATTCATCTTTTTCTTTTTATTTTACCTTATCAAGTTTCTTCTTGTTTTACTCTTACAAAAAATAAAAACAAAAAAAAATCAAACAAAGAAGAAGAAAAAATACATAATGCTGCAAAATTACTTAGAAGAGGATGAACTTACATTCATTTAACTAAAAGAAAGAAAGAAATAAGAAAAAAAGAAGAAAAAAATGCAGCATTAAAGAAAATATTTTTCTGTATTTGTAACAAATTTGGATGTAACACGAAGATATCTGAATATATTTTTAAAAATTTTGAATGTATTTTTATTCTGATAGATTTTGCATAATTCAAAACTCTTCCTCTTCCTCCTCTACTCATATAAAAATTAAACTCTTATTTGATATGTTCGCTCTTTTTAACATTTGTGCTTTCTAATAAAGTGATAAATTAAAGAGAACGGATAAAGTAGTTCAAAGCTATGGTGTGATTTTCTATAATATATATCATCTTTTACAACTGCGATGGAGAATTATCTTACACAAATGCAGTGCACATAATATTGTTTGCATTCGTTGTAGATAATGCTAATGCGTCTCAGAAGTTATACACAAATACTTTGTGAAATAATTGATAACTTCGTATGGACATACACTGATACACATGATATAGAGTCTATGAACGTTCGGGGCTTTTATTGCATATATTCCATAGATATCCAAGTTCTATAACCAAGTTGATTATGAGCCAACTTCAGTTTTCAGCCACATAATCAAAAGCAGCAGCGACAACACTCCTCTAGCAGACAACAGCAACACAGCGCTGCAACGCTGTACAGGGAAACAAAGGCCTCTCAGTAACTCAGTTAGCAGCATGGCACCATAAAAATAAACAATGCATGAAGTGGAAAAACCAAGTTAAGGAAACATATCATGGATTCTGTAATTTGAGAAAATGACAAGTCGATTTTTCAAGCTGAAATAAAACAATTACATAGATTACGACTAATGAAGAGTAAAAAGCCTAAATAGTATACAAGAAGATAGAGATAATGATCAATTTGATCCTCTCCAAGGTCTTTTTCCGTACAACCAAGGTCATTTAAAAAAAAAAAAAAAACAATATTTTAGTCCTTGGGTTTTCAACCATGAATCAAGTCCCTCGTACAAATTCTGTTTTGACACTATTAGAGGGGTGCTAATGTGGGCCGCTAAATGCCACATGGCATAGTAGCATGGCCTATCAATGCCAGAAATCATTGTGGCCTGTAATACTTAAGAGACCTCATCAATACTTCACTAACGGCAGCCCAGTGCATAAGCATGCCGCGTTAATACAAGGTCCAAGGAAAGGCCGCACCCAAAAGGTGTAATGTACGCAACCTAACATGATAACTACATCAGTGATTGTTTCCACAGCTTGAACCAATGACCTTGAGATCACACAGAGACAACTCAACCATTGTTCGAACGCTCCATTTCCAATACTTCACTAACATCAAAATAATATATGTTCGAGGGACTAACTTGATTTATTATTAAAACTCGGACAAATTGATTATCGGTGAAAATTCTAGAACCAAATTGATATTATATCCAAGAAGATATAGTCCACCATTGAGTCCAACAATCCTCCTAGATAGACAAAGATTCTATGATCCTAAACCGATCTTATCTAAGGATTGCAAATTCCAAATTCTTATATGAAGTGGAGATTTAATTATCTTAGGTAGCGTTTGTTTTGAGGTACTGGAATGGAGACCGAAAGACTAGGACTCAGTATCATGTTTGTTGGCCCAGAGATTGATACTAAAATATCAGTATCCGTCTCCAAAATTTCAATATTTCAGTACCTCTAAAAAGTGAGAACACAGAAAACTGAAATTTTTCGGGACGGAGACTAAAACTTTAACCTATAATTTCTTCCCAAAATACCCTTATCCCAAATTATTAATTCCAAGTTTACCCTCGTTCAGTTCTTCAACCACCACCTCTGCCCTATCGCCGCTGCAAGGACCACCATCTCTCACATCCCAACTCCACCCCATCTCTCATTCCTACTACTTCAGCCATCATCCCTCCTTGCATCCATCATTACCAACAACAATAATATCAACACTATCAAAATCAAAACAATAATACCAACAACAATAATATCAAATATATCTCAAAATCAGAACAGCGGGAGAAGAGAAGAAAGGAGAGGAAGGAAGGAGGAGACAGCGGCGCAGAAAGAGGAGCCGCCGACGGGTGCTGGGTGACAGTGACGGAGTGCGAGAGAGAGCGTGAGGGTGCGAGAAGACGTGGGTGCTAGGCGACGGCGACAGAGCGCGAGAACGACGTGGGTGCTGGGCGACGGCGATGGGAGTGCGAGAAAGAGCATTGGAATAAGGGGTGTGATTGTTATTGACGGAGGCAGAAGCCATTGGAATCGGCGATGAAGAGTGGAATATGTAGCGAAGCAAAGAAGAGAGCGGAATAAGGGGTGTGATTGTTGAGATTCAGTGAAGAGAGGAGAAAGACTAGGGGGTAAGTAAGGTTCTTTTTAATTTTTTTAATTAATGAGGATATTTTAGTAATTTTACTTATTTAAGTCTCTGTATTTATTTTAAACTGAATAGGATACTAGTCACAAAAAAAAAAAAAACAAATAGAATACTAAGACATAACTCAGTCCTGTACACTTTTACACCAAACACAATACAGAGACTTATTTCAGTCTCTGTCTCTTCCAAATGCTACCATAGTGTCTTCAATAGATTTCTTTTGAATAATACAAGACGCCTCATGGTAAGTGCTACAAGATTGCACAAGTCTATCCATCCTAAAATTTGGACCTGAGAGATCAAGGAATGACACATAGTATAGAGAAGGAAACCTGTTGGAAGTGTTTGGTACATTAGACAAGGGACAAAAATATACAAATAGAGAGACGCATAATGTGTTTGGTTAGCGAGACAGATAGAAAAGTTCCAATAAGATAGACTACTCAAGAATTACATATTTCTTTCCCGTAAATGAGGAGGAATTCATCAATGAAATGTTAAGTCTTGGTTCAGACCTTGAACAAAAAGTAATCATTTTAATTTAGATTAGTAGATTATCCTTTTAATATATTTTGAAAGCAGAAATGCATTGTGCATGTTACATATGATTGAATCTCTCTATGCAATGTGGATATCACACACAAAATCAAAATTTTATCAACCAAATAATCGATTGAGATAATGATTAGATGTGTAATGCTTATGGGGCGTATGGGTACCATTCATTGGTTTTCATACCAAAACTGAATATGTACCAAGTATAAGTAGTTCTTGGGAGCACATGAACGTTTTCTCTTATCATCCAGATTCCGCGATAAAATTTAAGGTTTGAAACTTCGAGCATAGCAACTGATTCTGTGATGGAACATTCTGATGGTCGCAGGTAACTAACTCCCTCAACCTAACAGCCTAATCCTGTGGAAGAAAGAGGGTAAAAGCTAGAAAGATAACATGCTTGCGGCTATGGTGTAATCCAATAAAATCAAAACCTAGTAGTTTGGAAAGTTCAATAATGCCCCTTACGAGAAAGGAGCTACAACCATGAGAATTTTCAAGACCCACGGCGACAAAGGAAGCGTACAGCTAGTGTCAGATTTTCTTTTTCCTTCCCTCACTTACTCTCCTCTATATGGAAATATAATTAGATAAAAGAAATGAATGTTGTCTAGATTTCTGCTTTCTTCCATGGACCAATATATTTAGTTATGAAAGGGTTGAGTAAATGCTCAAATGGATCCTTCAAGATTAACATGTTCAGGTAGCCACCCAGGAGAAGAGAAGCAAGCTACCTTCCATATCTATAGGAGGCAACAGTAAAAAGCTGGTAAGCGACCAGGAACGTGTTCCACATTCTATCTAGTCTTTGCTCTTACCTACGCTCCACCTCACATAGAAGAAGGGAACACCTTTACATAGAAGAATGAGTAACAAATTAACTATGATCATCACATTAGTCCCTAACCCAACTTAGTCCTTAATCCATTTTCTCTATCTTGACGCAGTTTGACCCATGCTGATGTGCAATACTAAGTTCTAGCAACAGGCTATTGAATATTTTGACTGAATGGAAATTTGGGAAACCAATTTGACTCTTGTCTGAACTTTAACCAGCCTCACTTATAACTACAAGAAGAAATACCATCTAAGCTACAGTCCACAGGCTAAGAATTTCACTTTAAATTAACTAAGAATTTTAATAATCCATTATTAATTATCCAAGCAGTAAATTGGAAAAATAAAATGAAAAAAAAAAAGAAAAGAAAAATCATACCAGCCTCTCAAGACTGAAAAACAGCCATCATCATCATGATGGTGATGTCCGACGACATGAGAGTGCGGCGGAGGTGGCGGTGGATACCCGCTATTGAAATAACCCTGGTATCCTTGATAGCGTGGTGGGTGTGGAGACTGCGGCGGCCGTGGCGGCGGGTACCCAGTATGTGGCTGCGGTGGTGGCGGCGCCGGAGGGTATAGTTCGTGTGGCGCTGTCGATGGGAACCCCGGTTGTGGTGGTGGGGGTGGATAAGGAGATCCGTAACCTAGGTAGAAAAAAAATCCACTGATTTCATAAGAAAAGTTTCCAGTGCCTTCGAAAATTACAGAAACGATTTGTATATATAGAAACAAGAATACAAGGAAACAAAGAAGAAAATGTTCATTGATCGTGAGCACCTGGTGGTTGTGGCGGTGGAGGGTATGGTTCATGGGGTCCTCTGGTCATTTTGGTCTTGTGGGTACTACTAACTTACCAAGTGGCTAAATCTTTTCAGTGAAGAAATTGTGAAGAAAGGGTTTGAGAGATTAGAGAAAAAACCAAAGACGATGTAGATGCATAGTTGGTGGGACCGGTTATTTAATTGTTTTGTTGGCCTCCCTCAATAATATGCTAACACGTGTTTGAATGAGGATTTTTAATTTTTAATGTATATCTCGGAATATTTTCTATTTAAAATTTTAAATTAATAAAATATAATAGAATTAACCAACAAAAACGCGCTTTTTAATTTGTACATCGAAGCCTAGCTGGTGTTGCACTCGGTTGTGGAAAGGAGGAAACTTTACATTGGTGTGGTGTCAGAATCGAATGGAAATCAGACCTGCGATTTTATAACTCATTTCATAAAAAAATTATACACTATTAACAACACGGAGTTCTAGGATCTGACACTAACAAAAAATTTGCCCCACAGATCTATATCTGGGGAAGACACACACACGCTTTCCATATCGAAAAAATTGAACCACAAAAACGTCCCTTAATTATTCAAATGCTAACAAAAATGTACCTGAATTTTACTATCGAACAAAAATGCTTTCAAATAATTTTAAAACGCGACAAAAATGTTCAACAATAAATATATATTTTCAAAAAATACCTTAGAGATTAAATTTTGATGCGATTTTTTGCAAGCATGATTATAAAAATGAGATATTATTATCCTTAAAATTTGGTGATTTTTCGTTAAGAATATATTTTTTTAATTTTTTTGTTAACGACCAATAATATTTTTAAAAAATCACAAAAAAAGATATACTTAGCAAAAAATTATCAAACTTTAAGAATAATAATACTAATTTTTTTAATCATATTTGCAAAAAATTGCATCAAAATTCAACCTCTAATGTATTTTTTGAGGAATACATATTTAATGTTAAATTTTTTGCAAGATTATCTAACATTAAATATGTATTTATCAAAAAATACATTAGAGATTAAATTTTGATGCAATTTTTTGCAAGCATGATTAGAAAAATGAGATATTATTATTCTTAAAATTTGATAATTTTTTGTTAAGTATATATTGTTTTTATAATTTTTTTGTTAACAACCAATAATAATATGTGAAATTGTTAAGTATCCATGTAAATAAATAATGTAAAGAACTTATTGTTAAGTTTTATTTTCTATGTATTTAAGTTTCAAATGTGATGTATATAAATAATGAAATATTAATGTTTATGAATTTTGAAATCATTAAATGTGCCAAGTTTTAAAATAAAATTTTAGTATATGACATTATTTTTATGTACAGTATTTCTTAGAAAAATAATTTCGATCAAGTTTTCAATTTAACTGTGCATACTACTCATTTTATTATTATTTGTCTTTGAAGAGAATGGCAAGAATATATAATGAAGATGTATGCCTTGCGGATAGTGCAAGTTTGCACACCATTCTCAAAAGTGATATATATTTTAACCATCTGGTGACAAAAGAAGAATGTGTTAATACTATTATTGGCTCAGGCAATGTGATAGAAGGCTCCGGAAGAGCTATAATTTTGTTTCCTGGAGGAACAAATTTATAATAAATAATGCACTATTATCTACCAAGTCTCTGAGGAACTTGTTGAGTTTCAAAAATATTCGCCGAAATGGATATCATATTGAGACAATGAATGAGGGAAATCATGAGTATTTATATATAACAACTCATGATTCAAATAAGAAAGTTATATTAGAAAAATTACCCTTCACTCTCATCTGGGTTATATTACACCAAGATTAGTGCAATTGAATCACATGCCATTGTAAACCAGAAGTTTACTAGCCCAAATGAATTCATAATTTGGCACGACCGATTGGGTCATCCGGGAACAACCATGATGAGGAGAATTATTGAAAACTCACATGGACATTCACTAAAGAATCAGAAGATTCTTAAAACTAGTGAATTTTGTTGTGCTGCATGTTCTCAAGGAAAGTTAATTTTAAGGCCATCACCAGTAAAGATTGGATTTGAGTCCCCTAAATTCCTAGAAAGGATTCAAGGTGATATATGTGGACCTATTCATCCACCATGTGAATCTTTTATATATTTTATGGTCCTAATAGACGCATCTTCGAGATGGTCACATGTGTGCTTATTATCTTCTCGCAACCTGGCGTTTGCGAGATTACTGGCTCAAATTATTCGATTAAAAGCACAATTTCCAGAAAATCCAATCAAAGCAATTCGTCTTTATAATGTTGGTGAATTTACTTCCCAAGCTTTTGATGCTTATTGTATGGCTAATGGAATAAGTGTTGAACATCCAGTAGCTTATATTCACACACGAAATGGGTTAGCAGAATCACTTATTAAACGCCTCCAATTAATTGCTAGACCCTTACTTATGAGAACAAATCTCCCAACCTTGGTTTGGGGCATGCTATTTTACATGCCGCAGCACTTATTCATTTGAGGCCAACGAGTTACCATCAGTTTTCTCCTATGCAATTAGCTTTTGGCCAGCAGCCAAATATTTTCCATTTAAGATTATTTGGGTGTGCAATATATGTTCCCATTGCACCACCTAATCGCACCAAAATGGGATCCCAAAGAAAATTGGGAATATATGTTGGATATGATTCTCCTTCTATAGTGAGGTATCTTGAAATACAAACTGGAGATGTATTTAAAGCCCGGTTTGTATATTGTCATTTTGATGAATCAAAATTTCCAACATTAGGGGGAGAGAATAAGCTTCCTGAAAAGAAACTTAATTGGAATGCATCATCCTTGATGCATTTAGATCTTCGATCAGGGCAATGTGAACTAGAAGTTTAAAAAATTATACATTTGCAAAGAATAGCAAATGAATTGCCTGATGTATTTTCTGATACAAAGAGGATAACCAAGTCGTATATACCAGCGCAAAATACTCCAATTCGAATTGATGTCTCAGTTGGACAAATTGCCACCGAAGCAAATACACGTCAGAAGCGTGGCAGGCCTGTCGGTTCCAAAGACAAAAATCCTCGAAAGAGAAAAGAGGTAAATACTATTCTTGTTGAAAAATACATAGTAAAGACACCTGCAGTTGTCCAAAATTCTGATATAATTTTAACGCCAGAAGACGTTCAGGTACCTGAAAATTGTGAAAATGACGAGATCTCGATAAATTATGTCTTTACAGGAGAGAAATGGGACCGAAATAAGACAATTGTCAATGAAATATTTGCATATAATGTAGCATTAAATATCATGCATGAAAGTAAGGATCTTGAGCCAAGATTAGTCGAAGAATGTCGACAAAGAAATGATTGGCCAAAATGGAAAGAAGCCATGAAGGCTGAGTTAGACTCACTTGCAAAACGTGAAGTCTTTGGACCTGTAGTCCGTACACCTGAAGATGTAAAACCTGTTGGATACCGATGAGTATTTGTGAGAAAATGAAATGAGAAAAATAAAGTTGTGCGCTACAAAGCTCGACTTGTAGCACAAGATTTTTCACAAAGGCCCGATATAGATTATGAAGAAATGTATTCCCCTATAGTGGATGCGATAACATTGCGTTATTTGGTCAGTTTATCTGCATATCATAAACTACATATGCATTTAATGGATGTGGTAACAACCTACTTATACGGCTCATTAGATCGGGATATCTATATGAAAGTCCCTGAATGACTAAAGATATCTAAACCATCCAATGAATATTCGCAAGGGTTATACTCAGTCAAATTGCAAAGATCTTTATATGGTCTAAAGCAATATAGAGGAATGTGGTATAATCGTCTTACTGAGTATCTGGCCAAAAATGGATTCAAGAATGATAATATCTGTCCATGTGTTTTCATAAAAAAATCTGCATCTGGATTCATTATAATTGCTGTGTACGTTGATGATTTAAATATCATTGGGACTCCGGAAGAGATTCCAACAATTATAAAAACTCTAAAAGAAGAGTTTGAGATGAAAGATCTTGGAAGGACTAAATTTTGTCTCGGCCTGCAGATCGAGCATATAAAAAATTGGATATTTATTCATCAAATAACATACACAGAGAAGATCTTGAAAAGATTTTATATGGATAAGTCACATCCCTTGAGTACCCCAATGATCGTAAGATCTTTGGATGTGGAGAAGGATCAATTCCGTCCTAAAGAAAAGAATGAAGATATCCTTGGTCCTGAAGTACCATATCTTAGTGCCATTGGAGTGCTAATGTATTTTGCTAATAATACACTACCTGATATATCATTTGCTGTAAATTTACTAGCAAGGTATAGTTCCTCTCCTACCAGAGACATTGGAGTGGAATCAAGCAAATCTTTCGATATCTTCATGGGACAGTTGATATGGAATTGTTTTATCCCTATGGATCCAAGTCACAATTAGTTGGTTATGCAGATGCTGGATACTTGTCTGATCCACATAAAGGGAGATCTCAAACAGGATATCTGTTCACATATGGGGTACAACTATATCATGGAGGTCCACGAAACAGACGATTGCTGCAACATCCTCTAATCATGCCGAAATACTAGCGATTCATGAAGCTAGTCGCGAGTGTTTTTGGCTCAAAAGTCTGATTCAATATATTCTGTCATCATGTGGACTGGTTGATTATAAGATAGCTCCAACTGTCCTGTTTGAAGATAATACAGCATGCATTGCTCAACTTAAAGTCAGATACATCAAGGGTGATAGAACAAAGCATATTTCTCCCAAATTCTTCTTCACTCATGATCTTCAAAATCAAGGGACAATTGATATCCAACAGATCTGCTCAAGTGATAATTTGACAGATTTATTCACAAAGTCACTCCCAAAATCCTCCTTTGAAAGATTGGTACATGAGATTGGGATGCGCCGGTTTCAAGACATTAAATGATGTCGACAAAAAGGGGAGACTGTACTCTTTTTTCCTTGATCAGGTTTTTTCCCATTGAGTTTTTCTTGACAAGGTTTTTAATGAGGCAGTCCCCATCACTAAAGGATATTGTACTCTTTTTCCTTCACTAAGGTTTTTTCCCACTGGGTTTTTCTTTAGTAAGGTTTTAACGAGGCATATTCATAAATGAGCATCCAAGAAGGAGTGTTGTGATAAAAACAAATTAAATGCCCATTTATGAGATTGGGGGCTAACTTTTCCTATACTGAAGGAATAATTTTTCAAGGCAAATTGAAAGTTAATGAAAGGTTGAATGATTGAATATTTGTATGTATAAATAGAGGACGAATCCTCACGTAACATACACACAACAATAAAATCTTCTTCCTCTCTTTATATTAAACTTTTCTCCTCCCTCTTTCATATGCTACTAATATATAAGAATAGTAAATATATAAGTTTCTATTATTATAATGAGATAATTATATTGGTGAATATCAAAGTTAGAGTCTTCTATTTATACTTATTTACTTTATATTTATTATATCTTCATCAGTTATTTATTTTACAACACAAGGATATTATTAAGAAAAAAAACATTGACTTTAATGATAATGATAATAACTATTATTATTATTATTATTATTATTATTATTATTATTATTATTATTATTATACAAGTGTTGTTAAAACTAAAATTATACTTTATTTAACAATAATTTTAAAAAATATTGCTAAATAATATAAAACCGTTACTTTAATTTTAACATTTTTTAAAATATCATAACTACTCTAATCATTATAACATAAATATACTAAAATGACTATATTATATATATATATAAGTTGATTGAATTGCACACAAACTATCATAAGAGAGACTTGTTCAAAAGCCCGGTCTAAAATGCCCAATCCAGCCTGTTGTGCAAGAGCAAGAGAATATTTCTAACAACCAATTCTGACCAGCAATTTGAAGACACTGCGCGTTTGCAATATTAAATTCAGACCAAATCAATAAAATAAAGGACCACATTTAAACGAAAAATAATGCAACCTATAATTATTCTCTATAACACTTCTTTATTCGTCACCTTGTTCCTCCATATCCTTCCCTCTTCCTCACTCAGAATGCAATCCTTTACCATCATTATCCATGTCCTCACCTTGTCCTTATTGTATCATTTCTATGTGATTCTAGCTCAGCAACCTTACATTGGTGTGGCCACAACTGCATGTTCCCAAACTCTTAACTCAAATTCAATCCTCGGTTACACTTGCAATGGCTTGAAACCTAGTTGCCAATCTTACCTTACCTTCGAGTCTCAAATCAACTACAACTCTGTTCCTACAATTTCTTCTTTGTTGAACATTGATCCCACCCAGCTTTCCAAAGCGAATTCCGTTTCCCAGAACGCAACCTTTGAAATAAACAAGCTGGTGATTGTTCCTGTAAACTGTTCCTGTTTTGCTAATCAGTATTATCAGTATAACACTTCTTATAAGGTCCAAAGTGGCGACAACTATTTCATCATTGCTAACAACACTTTTGAAGGCCTTTCAACATGTCAAGCTATGAAGGATCAAAACAAAATCGATGAGTTAAAGCTTTCACCCGGTGATAAACTTAGAGTTCCTCTTAGATGTGCTTGTCCTACAAAGAATCAAACAGAGAAAGGTTTCAAGTACCTATTGAGTTACTTAGTTTCCTTTGGGGATGATGTTTCTCACATTAGTGAAAGATTTGGTGTTACCATTGAAACAATTCTTGAAGCTAATAGCCTTTCTTCCCAGAAACCAACCATCAATCCTTTTACCACACTTCTGGTTCCCCTTCAAGAAAAGCCATCAAGTTCACAAACGGTTATGACTCCACCGCCTCCGTCTCTGTCGCCATCGCAGCCGCCTCCGTCTTCTTCTGGTGGAAGTTCAAGCAAGACTTGGGTCTATGTGGTTGTCGGAGTTGTCGGAGGTGTAGTCTTAGTTTTAGTCCTCTTCTCCATCATTTTCAGGAAGCATTTTCACAAAATCAGAAAGAAGAAGAAGAAAGGCAATTCTGTGATTGTGTCTAAGAGCTTTGAAGCAATTGAGAAACAACAGGGGAAGAAGTTGGAGGAAGATTCAGAAACATTGTCAGAGATCATATCCGACATAGCACAATCATTCAAGGTTTACAAATTCAAGGAACTGCAGAGTGCAACAAATGATTTCAGTTCCGAATTATTGATCAAAGGGTCCGTTTATCGCGGCCTTATAAATGGAGATTTAGCTGCAATCAAGAAGATAAACAGAGATGTGTCCAAAGAGGTACAATTGCTGAACAAAGTGAATCATTCTAACGTGATTCGCCTCTCCGGCGTTAGCTTCAACGAGGGACATTGGTATCTTGTTTATGAGTATGCTGCTAATGGACCATTGAGTGATTGTATTTTTATGGAAAATGGCCAGTTCTTGAGTTGGAAACAGAGAATAAAAATTGCATTGGATGTGGCCACAGGACTTGACTATCTTCACAGTTTCACTTCTCCACCTTTTATCCACAAGGATTTAAAATGTGACAACATTCTTCTAGACGCTGATTTCAGGGCGAAGATTGCCAACTTTGGCCTCGCCCGGTCGATACAAGGCGAGGAAGACGAATTTTCGATGACAAGGCACATAGTGGGGACAAGAAATTACATGGCTCCTGAGTATTTGCAAAATGGTATAGTGTCTACAAAGCTTGATGTCTACGCATTTGGGGTTATGGTGGTGGAAATACTCACTGGAAGAGATGTTGCTGCTATCTACGCGGAATATGACAAGAAGAATTTAGAAGAAATTTTAAGCAGCATAGTTAAAGAGGAAGGAGATCATGAAAGACTAAAGGAATTTATGGATCCGTCATTGAAAGGAAATTATGCAACGGAGCATGCTGTGTTTATTATTGGAATGATTGAAAAATGTATAAAGAAAGATCCAGCTAGTCGACCTTCAATGCAAGACATTGTGTCATCTTTGTCCAAAGCCTTGGACTCATTGAACTGGGAATCCTTGGTTAATATCTCAGGATAGCAGACCTTTAGCTAAAAGGAATTGATGTTGTGACTTTTGACAAATCTGTAGCTTCTTTATTTCTTTCTTTCTCTTTCTCTTTCTTTCTTTTTTTCCTTTCTAAAATACTAAAAACATCATCTCCTACTTTATTTATAATCTTCCATGTTCTTCACGTACAAATGAAATAAAAAAAAAAAAATTAGGAAACGTTCCTTTGATTTTAAATGGCAATATCAAATCACTATTAAGAGTTTGACCAATACTCTGCAGCATGTAAACACTCTGTTCATCTATGTATCTTTTAAAAGTTGTACAATATTCAGTCTTTTATTACAATAATTTAAAAAAAATAAAATAAACACATCTAAAAATTCTAAATAGATTTAGTGTCTTTTTAAAATTAAGAGTAAAGTATCGTTTTTGTCCCCAACGTTTGAGGTAAATCCTATTTGTGTCCCTAACGTATTAAATCGTCCTATTTGTATCCCTAACGTTTGTAAAAGTGATTCAATGTTATCGTGCCGTCAATTACACATCATGAGCGCTTTAGTTTGAGTTTTAAAAATCTCTTCTTGAAAATAGAATCGATGATCTACTTCGAAAAATAGCTCATCAAATATTGAAACTAATTCCTACAACATTTACATAATTCACCTTTCTAAGGACATTATTGAATCTAAACACAAATAGTGGGTATAATATTAAAATCGAACACATCCAGGTGAGATCTAATTGAGAATGAATACATCTAAGTGAGAATAATTGAAAAATATAATCTGATTTGTTAGTATAATTGATAGTAGGATAACATTAAATCACTTTTATAAACGTTAAGGATACAAATAGGACGATTTAAACGTTAGGGACACAAATATGACTTACCCCAAATGTTGGGACAAAAACGATACTTTACTCTAAAATTAAATACACATTCAAAATACAAATTAAATAAAACTAAAATTTAAAATTTTAATTTTAATTTTAAATTTCTGTTTCAAATTTAATATATTTAATTATTAATATATTACATTACAATTTAAATACACATCCAAAAATCAAATTAGTTAGAATTCAAAATTTTGAATTTAAAATTCTAAAATAAATCTTAAACCATCTTAAATCACTAGTAAAATCTTCGCTCCGTAAAGATCCAGAGCTGCAACGCCTCCCCCTCCTCATCTGTGGCCCGCTTTCGTCTTCTCCCGCGTTGCGCACTCCTCTGCGACGATCTCCTCCTTCGCTGACGCGCTCTTTCCCGCGACGCGCTCTTCCCCACGACGCGCACTTTCCCACGACACGCACTTCCTCTGCGCACACCCCGCGCCTCCTCAATCAATGGGCTCCTCCCCGTCCCTGGTCTCCTCCCTCGCGCCACGCACAACCGCCCCCTTCTCCCACGCCTCCCCCTATCTCCTCCCCCACGTCGCACTCCTTCTGTCTCTGGTAATTCTGCTTGCAAAATTCTAAAAAAATTCGGTTGAGTTCATTCATGAAAATATGTTATCCTTCTTTTTCCGCTTAATAAAAAGTTCTATTTTTTTAAATTTATGTATAATATTGAAAATGTCTGTGTTTTTTTCTTTTTTTTTTTAAATGTATTTGTGATTATAATTTTTTTTTGCACTCATATGTTTGATTTGAGAGTTGTAATGTTAACCTAATTTGGATGTGTCAATACTTAATTTTGGATGTGTTTATGTTGTTCATTATATTCTTATGTACATATATAAGTTTTTTTACATGAGTTTTGGATGTGTTGATAAAATATTTAGAGTGCATTCTTATAATTTTGAATTTGTATTTGAGTTTAATTTGTTCTGTATTCAATATGTAATTTAGAACTACAATGACAATAATTTAGATGTGTTAATATATAATTTCGAATGTATTTATGTTGTTTATTTAATTTTAGATGTATTTTTGACATGAATTTTGAATGTTTTGAATAAAAAAAATAATTGAAGTGAGTTTAATTGATTTTGAAAACTTCACTAATTTTTAAAAAATTAGTACACGAAAAATTGTTACGATTATTATGGTTTGGTTTGCAAAATCCTTTTTTTTATTGCAAGTAGTTACAAATTTTAGGGTGACAAGTATTTAAAATAAAAGTGGTTCCTTAAAAATAGGAAATATGATTAATTAAAAAATTAAAATAATAAAATATTAAATTTAAAGGTTGAATAAAGACTGAATTTTGTTGTACAAGTAGCATTTTCCATAAACACTGAACAAGAAATGCTCAAAATTATTGTAAGAAATTTGACAATAATTTAATCAACAACTCAAAAGATAATTCGCTTATTAAACGAGCTTGCTCCTTTAACCCACAAATTAAACGGACAAATTTTAAAGGCAACTACTCCAATAAAGATGTCAAAAACATCTTTTCGTGATCATCTTAGTTTAAAAAGTATAACTTATTTATTTTGCCACACTTTAAACAAAGATAATATTTTTATAGCATATAAAAATTAAATCCTAAAATCTATTATCTAATGATCAAAATAAAATATCTTTATATGATGATAATTATAAAATCTTCATTGGAGTACCCACCAATTTTAAATGGTTAACATTTTACAATCTGCACTTATTTTAACGGATAAATCAGTTAACCTCACAAATTTGGCTCATTTTGATATTTCTACTTGAGCCCTCAAGGAAGCAAAATTGCAGGAACTTCATATACAAACCAAGGCGAGAAAAAGATGTGCTCACTTAAATCAAATAGGTTGGTTTTCCTAAAAAATTACATATCCATATTATTAACTCCTAGTTTTAGATACTCAACATACCTACACGCACAACCTTGAGTATTTAGTTACAAAACTTGATTTATTATTCAAATAGCAGAATATCAAGGAAACTTATTTCTCACTTCAAATTTCTTGCACTGCTTGAAATCGAAATCTTAATGGCCATAGACAATAAATTACTCACTAAAACAAACAATGATCCTGTGCACAAGACAGCCGATCCCAACTTGTGACAACTTCTAAGAGGATGGAATGTGCCATATATACTAGGCCACCATGGATAAGCAACAGAAGCACAGAACTAGGCTTGCAAAAAGCTTGCATACTTTGCCCCTAAGAAAAGCCGTTGGATGCAGAGCAGTGCATTTTTAGTAACCTCGGTATTCTCATGATTCATTAGTTTCATTACTCGTTCCTTGGCTTTAAGGTCCGCCACAATGATCCGACCAGAAGGATGGTGCTGGATGAACTGTGAAATGTCAAAGCAAGCAACAGCCAGAGTTCTTGGATCACTGGACGTATCAAGAATTGTAACTAGGACCCTTAGAATCTGAAACGAATGAAAACTGTTAGTGAAATCATATAGAAGGCACTTCATATGGCAAAATTAATATAGCGAAATCATCTGACCTTGCTTTACATTTCTTTCTCTCCATAGAAATTGAGCGGAAAGAAACATTCAAGATTTTACAAACGAACCTAATCATGGAATCCATGGTGCAATACAGACAACCTACTTCAACAACTAAGTGGGTTTTCTACCTTCAAAGGAACAGATCTTTTGAAACCTTTGATCATAATTAGTACCTTCTCACACGATTTTACTTCATTTAAATGAATAACCACAGTCGACAGTTTCTTATTCCTGTCCACAAATGCTCTTCAAAAGCATTTTTCAATAGATTTGGCCAACATCACCCTCTTATTACTCACCACAAAACAGATTGTAAAGAAAGCTACAAAATTTATTTTATCTTTCAATAGTGGGGCGAAGACAGAGACTAAGATCCTGTAATCATTAATGATTCCATAATATATTGCATCCTAAATTCCTAATTATGTATTGTATACTATACCTTGAACAAAATTGTCATAGATGACACCACTATAGGTTGAACAATCAGATTTTCCTAATGAAATTACATTATCTCTTATGCATAAGAAAATACATCTTAGCACGATTATTAAGACACCCTGCCACCTCCTGGAGTGGCCAGGCCAAATCAACCAATGTAATGATCACAAATGGAAGGAAACCGTCACAAAACTAAACACATTCAATGGAATACTTCAACTAGTTCCGCATCATCTAGCCTAAGACACACAGAAAATCAGAAACACAAGCTTGCTATCTGGCCAGTAAGTATCTTCAACCAGCACTAATTTTAAATATGAAAGGAGGACAAAAATTTTGTAGCAAACAATGCAAACCATTTATGTTTCTGTTAGGGACTTGGTTAATATGGGGTGCCAAAGGTCCCATGTCAAGTGGAATGAGATACTTGAGTTGTATTTAGGGAGAGTGGCTTTTCCCCTCTTAACACCTTGCTTTAAAGGTGTGGTTTCACTCTTTCATTAGGCACTTAACAGTTTCTCAGTCAACAATTTCGGGCATGCTCAAAATAATAAAATTTGAGGCACACAAAACAGAGAGATAATGCGCATATATATATATACCTGGAAGTCATTTTCTTCAAAGTGATTAATATTTTCTCGCCAAAACAATGGATCTTTGTGCATCGGGGACCAATCCAGATGACCAAGCAGGACTTCTTGCTTGTACTTATCAAAAGAACTAAGTTTCTTAATGTTATCTTTTAGCCCTTCTTCAAGAGAATTCAATGCCTCCAGCAAGTCCTGTGGCAATCAACATAAGTGTTGGGTAGGCACCATGAGTTAGATCAAAAACAGGTAAGTGGTGAAAAAGGTTGCAATTAGTTTGTAATATAATATAAACTTCAAGAATGTGGAATGTCAATATTGGGACAGCTACAAAGTATAGAGATATATAATATTCAACCATTAATAAAGTCAATTCACACAAAAATAAGCTAACTGTAGTTTGCAAATAAACTAAATGAACTTTGGTGAGCCTCCCCCAATATGTAGTTGAGTTAGTAACATAATGCAAGGATGTTCATGAATGGTAGTGAAAGAAAATGATGTGAAGGAAAACAAGGTAGTCATGAGCCAGCCTTCAAGACAATGATCCTAACTGCATCATAATTAAGCGATCCTCAACGATTTCCAAAATAATGGTTCCTCAGAATTTCATTTTTTTCAATTATAATGAATAGCAAAAAGTTGTATGCTGTTCCGTAACCTGAGAAGGTTGGGAGCAAAGAAGGTTCAATTGAGGTAGGTTCTAGGGGCAAGAGAATTCCACCTTGACCCTTTATTTATAGTAGAAAGAATAGGAGAGGGAAAGGGGAAAATGGGGGGAATCATCTGCTGTATAGTTAATGAGGCCATGTGGCAGAGTTATTGGGGAGGTGTGATCTTAGACTGATTCTGTTAGGAGAAAGGAAAGAGTCTATTATATAGAGAATGAAAGGAGAGAAAGTGGACCTTTTTTTGTTTTTTTTGGGGGGGGGGGGGGGGGGTAGGTGGGTGGTTCTGCGCAAGAATTGGAGATAGAATTTGAGGTTCTGCATTTTTCAGTAATTCCATAATTGGAGATAGTACCACTTGTCACATATGCCTTCCAAAATGTTGATACATAATGGAGAAAGAGTGCATGTAATGAAGGTACCACTTAATCTGTAAAATGCTAAATATGAGCTGAATGGAAACACATCCAACTAAGGGCAAGATTTATTTTCTTTGTGGTTGTTGATAAGTAGAGAAGCTTTACAATGATGACAAGTACAAATAGATAGGAGGACTACATGTTCTCTTTACAAGATCATGAAAGTAAGGTAACCTGTATACTTACTGTGATTGACCACTACATGGAACCACTTAAAATTTTTATTGCACAAATAGAATTCATCAGCAAAAGAAATTTTAGGTCCTTCTAATTCTCTCACCTCATCACTCCAAGCTTGAGCTTTTAAACTCTGAACAACTTGTGGCAGCTGAAAGTCAACCATCTGAGCACCCAAACTCCCTTTTGACAGCAAGTTTCTAAGAGTCAAGACCACTACTCTAACAACCTAAAAAATTGGCAAGATAAGTGTGCTAAGATTAGACCTTTATGCCACATAAAGTTATAATACCAATACTTGTTATCATAGCATGGATGAAAATATGTATGATGGAAAGATAACACAAATTCAGGGAATAAAGAAAAACTGAACTACATTATTTGAAGTGAAAAAATTCAAACAGTTAAACTCAACAACTCAATACCTTTTCTTTTGTAGAAGTCTTAACAACGTCAATAAGTCGTGGAAGGGCCCTCGAAGTAGCCAAATATTCAATTGCCGGCTCATAATAGGATAGCAGCCATATGCAGAGACATGCTTCATACAGAATCTGTTACAGAAGAATTTCTCAATTAACTCCTTTGATTCCTGAATATTAGGCAAGTACTCTCACAATTTTAATTAATAATATTTCTATTTATAACCTAATCTGGATGTCAAGAAATCAGGAAAATCCAGAAATACCACCATACCATTGTCATTGAAAGAAAAGAATTTTATCAGTATTTGCCTATTAGGGTACATACACCTAAGCAAGCATGTTTAATATAGCCAGCCATCCATAACCAGATGCAACATATAGACCATTTATTTTTGGGCAAGCATAAAGGGACTATAACTACACTAGTGGATAATCCACCCTTCTTTTTATTAAATGTGTGTAAAAATAACAAATATAATATTAGTCAAAATGGTAAGTACCGTATACTCTAATGTCTTGGGCTCAAGTCTTAGAAATAGCAAAACATATTTTTTATGAATTATGTATGATGAAAGGTACTTTAGGAATAAAAATTTGTTCACCAAACCTCTCATATTCCCACTATATATAGAGATATAGGATGATGGGTACTTTAGGATTTAGGAATAAAAAAGTTGTGTACCAAACCTCTCCCATATTCCCATCATATATAGTAACAGATATCCCACGCTTACAAAAGCAATCAAGTTATTCAGGTTCTCAGAGACGACTCCACAAACTTACCTGAATAGATTGTTGGGTGGATGCTGGTGAAATCAATGGCACAAGCAACTTCACTCCATCTGCTTGAACAAAGGAAGACCTAACCAGATGTTCCTTAAGCAGAGTTGCTAAGCAATTGACAGCAGTTGGGACTCCACGATTGGGATGAGATGGCTTCTTGAGCTACAGAGATATTAATTATAATCAGATATTTGCTAGAATCCATATAAAGATCCTAGTCACTTCACCATCTTTGCAATTTCAGTAGGAATCCACCTACACAGAACTTAGTCTCTTTACCATCCTAGCATCACAATTTGGCATTTTATTCTGAAGTTCCTTTTCAGAATCTATAATTTTTAGAACATGTTTATCTCTAGACTTTATTCTCTCAAATTGATTATTAATGCCAACATTCATTTAACAAAGATTATCCATTAATGAACTGCTCTGAGGCAAGAGTATGCAACTTTTGGGAAAGTACTGGTAACAGTAATGTATTGGGCACGCCGCACGCATGAGTCCTTACTTGACAAACAAATATTTTCAATAGAAAGATAAAAAATAAAAAATTGGGTATGACATAAGCGCCACTGGGTACAGCAGGGTACTCTCACTTAACTAAAACTGTCACTTGGTTTTGTCTTTCTCTCCCTCGTGCTGTAAGTTTCTACTGAAACCCCAACCCATCTCTTTCATTTTCATTATGTTTGCCTCACAATTCACAAATCATTCTTCCTCTTCTCATCTCTATTGCAACAAGCCACTGCCACTACGTCAATCATTGGCCAGCACTCCACTGCTGGCAAGCAATACCAGCAGCAGCAACTGAAACCCAACTAGCTAAGAACACGACAAGATTGTGGAATCACACCAGTGGCAAGGTGGCAATCAAGAGTACAATGGCAACAACCATACCTCTACCTCCAACCCTGCTTTTGCCTTCTTCGTTCTGCCTTAGTGCCCACAAAGTTACAATTGTCTAAGAACTGATACAATAAGACTGATTTTGTTTTCCTGCATTGTTTTCACAATGTGGTTGCTATATTGCTATGTAATTTTTTCAGCAGAAATTTTGCTGAGAAGTATTTTCATATGACTCAGTCAATGCTGAATGAAAGTGTTGAGAAATATTGCTATGCATAATACATACTTGTTTAGAACGAAATTTTATTCAGATGTAATGCTGATAATAGACTTGTTTAATGATGAATTCGATATGTTTTCTATTTATTATGTGAAGTACCAGTATCTATCTATACTGGATATGGGTATAGTACCAGTATCCATGCAATATAGAAATTTATTCCAGGGACAAGAAAAAGAAAGGAGAACATTTCAGTATCAGATACCTGTTCACAAAGCCATTTTACCAATGCTCTCAAAACATCATCAATAGTGGTGAAGGGTTTCTTTGATGTATCTCCATTTGAAACAACACCATTCTGATTTTTAGGCCTGGCACTGCAGGCAGAAAAGGATTAATAGTTGAAAATATAAATATTACTTGTAAAAACAACCTACTGTTAGAATTAAGTCTAATAATTAAATGTGGGCATGCCTCAAGGTGGTATTACCTAACTATCAAAGCAAGGATCTTACAACTTTTCTCTTGTATGAACCAGTTTCCTTTCCAAAGCAACCTGAAAGATGAACAATGTTTGTTATTTATTTTTGTTTGCAACCATAATTACGAAATACTGAGAAAATAATTAAAATACTTAAAAATTATACAATATCATCTTCACAAGTGGTATATATAACTTTTCCTCTTCAAGTTGTAGAAATCGGTTGAAAAGATACATGTACTTGTTAAGAACTCAGATTTGTTACATGTTAAGGGTTTGTTTCATGAACCTTTACAAAAAACAATAATCTTCCCAGAAAGCATGTATACCACATAAGCATAAATGTGATAATGAATTAATGGATCAACGTGCAAACTGGCTGTAGTAGAAAATTCTGAAGCAAGTTTGCTAATATTTGGAAGGGAAGCCTTGGAGAAATGGTTGACTTGTCTCCTAGTGACTTCAAGGTCACGGGTTCAAACTGTGGAAACAGCCACCGATGAAATTATCAGGTTAGACTACGTACATGACACCTTTTGAATGCGACCTTTTCCCGGACTCTACGTTAATGCGGGATGCTTGTGCACCGGGCTGCCTTTTTTATTTAAGTTTGCTAATATTTGCCATCATTTTCAAAGCAGACTAAGTTAACATTTAAAATGCAGAACAAAAACACATGATTTGACTAAATACTTAACTTAAGAAAGGCTCATAGGTATCTTCATCTGAAAGGGAGCTATCATGAAACAATCTTGCTCTTTTCGGGTTCGCTGGAAAGGAGAACAATTTGAAGTTTACTTCACTATTAATGCACAGGAATATAATGAATAAATAATGTATGAATAATTTTTTATGAATCAACGAAAGGGCCAGTTTCGACAAATTACCAGCCAGCATCTCATCAATTAGAGCCAAAACATATTCTACAGTATCTTCTTTGAAAATATCACGCAAGACATGAACAAACACGCGAACATAAGCCGGACCATCCTGCCACCAAATTCAGTATTCAATATCATCCAGAACTTAATAGTTCTTCAAAAACCAAGCTCAACTTCAAAAGACACAAAACTAATAATAAAAAGATTACATCATCGAGCAACTGTGCTCTGTGACTCTCTGATCGGTGATCATAACGCCTTAAGAGCTGAAGGCTTGTGCCAGAGATGAGCTTGGTAGACATGTACGTCTCCCATGGAATGTCCCTCCTCAGAACCTTCCAGAAAACATTACAACAGAGAATAAATGTCACTTGAAACATTACTACAAGACTACAGTTACAATCTACGAGAACTGACAAACTAAAAACTAACAGAGACTCGAGGACAATAAGGATTTTGCAATCAGATCGAAGAACAGGAACATAGAGAGATAATGGATCGGGGTAAAACCTGGTCGGTGGTTAATTCGGCATGGTCCATTGCAGTTTGAAAACCTAGAAAACACAAGGTTTGGTTCACTGCAGCAGAATTCGGTACTCTAAAAATGAAATGAAAGTGGGGTGAAGCAGACGTGAAATTGAAATTGATGAATGAACAGCGAAAAAGAGAGAGAGAGGAATGAGCAACCGCCTTAATTTCTTACACGCGCACCCAGTGGAATCTGATGGTTTCAGGAATTCAGGCAGAGATAAGAAGAGACAATGAAGTCGGGAATTGGGAGAGACAGGAAATAGATCAGTTTAGGAAGAAAATAAAATGAGATTGATCATGGATCGGGGATCCTTCCCTCCACGTCCATTTCTACACCCTACTGTACAGATTCAATCATTTTTTTTTCCTGCCTTGTGCCACGTGGGCTCTCACCTCATATTAGCAACGTTTGGAAATTTAGTAGGAATTCTCATTTCGGTCCTTGTTTATTTTTTTGAAAACGAAGACAACTAGAGTTCAAAATGGGTAAGATAGAGTAAGATTTGGACTTTATCTTACCCCTAATTGTAAGGTTAAAAATTTTATTAAAATTCTATCTTTTTTTATTCGCAGGTTGAAAATCTCTCAACTCTAATCATACTCGCATCCTAAAGTTCGAAATCCTATTATACTCTACCCTATATACAAAAATATCAAATTTTTGTTTTATTTTTATTTTATGTTAAGTTTATAAATATACAAATGTTCTAAATTACTAAATTAACTAATTAGTTTAGTAGTTGTTCACTTATTGTGTAAAACTCGGTTAATTAATAAATAATTAATTCATAAATTAGAATTTATTCTAGAAAATAAGAAATGTGATCTTTATGGTTTAATATGATAGAGAAAATTAAAATAAGAATTTTGACTCTAATTTTAAAGAATTTAGCCCAAAATTAAGTCAAACGGACTGAACCGATCGAACCAGATCTAAAATGGACCCAAAGGCCCAACTCGCTCCACTCAAACTTAATGATTCAGCACACTCTCTCTCCCTAGCATTTCTCGCTGGAAACTTGAGGAGAAGGGGGAGAGCTTCCGAAACACAAACCCTCACCTTCCAAATTTCAATCCTTGATAACTTTTGATCTGGAGTTCCGATCGCCGCACCATTTGCGCCCACGCGACCGCGGCATCGAGCTCTACAAAGCCCACAAGGTTATTCAAGAGGTAAGCCACGTTTTCTCTCCTGTCCTTTCAGCCTTGGTTTTCAAAATTAATGGGTAATGGTGTTGAAATTTTGTGTGATTTCAGTGTTTAGGTTTGAAATAACTTGCAAGACTTGTTGGGCTTGGTCCGTTTGGTCCTTGGGTATGGTAAGAATCATCAACCCATAGTGAATTTATTGAGTATATGTGATTAGTATTGAGTTTGTATATGTGGGTGTCTATGATGTGTGTTAGGTAATATGTATGTAAGTGGTT
The DNA here is from genome assembly GCF_003086295.3 of Arachis hypogaea. Classification (NCBI taxonomy): domain Eukaryota; kingdom Viridiplantae; phylum Streptophyta; class Magnoliopsida; order Fabales; family Fabaceae; genus Arachis; species Arachis hypogaea. The sequence goes on along the minus strand of NC_092046.1, from coordinate 15,863,756 downwards.
TGGAGCTTGATTGAGTTTTTGAAATTTTGAAAGTGGACTTTTGGTAATAAAAAATCTGTTTGGGAGGTATTGAGCCTTGGAAGCTTGAGAAAATGTTGAATTGGAGGTGTTCCGGGTTGAGTGAAAAATCGGCCAAGATATGGTTTTGGTTTCTCGTATTTAATATATAATGTCTTGTGAAAACTTAGGCTAGATGACCATAAGATATGAATGCATGAGTATGATAATTGCCTAGCACCATTGATGATGATTGTTAATATAGATTGAGTATTTATTGATGATTATTGTTCATGATGAGAGTAGGGTGATAAATGATGGATTAATGATGCTTGATATGTTGATAATGATGAATATGATTAGATGATGGATTCTTGATGATTTGTTGATAAAATTGTGAAGTCCATGTATGAGAATCATATAAAATTAAGGTATGGTTGATTATGGTAGGATGTGGAGGCAGTGTGGCTGTGATAAGGTGTGTTGGTAGGTTGTTTGTAAGCATAAAATGTTGACTGAGTTTGATTTTTGATGAAAATAAAGGTTTGAGGAATTTGTAAAAAAATATGATTTTTGGTCGAACTTTGGCGAGCCATAACTCGGCTTCCGGACTCCCAAATTGTTTCAAACTTATTTCATATGAAAATTGGGTTTGTGAAGTTTACGCCGTTTGAAGAACGGATGAAAAATAATTTAAAACGAAAAAAGTTATGCGCATCGGAAGTTGGGGTTCGAAACTAAAATTCTGCAGATTTTCAGACTTAGCCATTTTCTGATCAGAACGCAGTGTATGTGTACGCATACCCTTCATTCGCGGAGGATCGTTTCTGTCCAGCGTACATGCGTAAGCGGACAAGCCTATGCGTACGTAAAATGGGCCAAACTGCATGCCCACGCGTACGCTTGACCTGGAGTTCCTGCATACGCTGACCTCATCATACGTGGCCATTTGTTTCTGTCTGGCTCGCGTGCGTACGCAAGAAGGTGGTTGTATATGCGGCATGAGCCAAGATGCACGCCCACGCATACGCGTGTCCCTTGTTTCAGCAAAAATATATTTTGTGATTTAAAGCTTAGATTTCAAACCTCTAAACCTTTGTTTTCATTCTTTTAACTCTAGACCTTAGTAGTATGCCTAGTGATAAGGTGAAGCTAGGAAGGGATGATAACTTGAGGGTAAAGTAAGCTTGGGAAATGACAAATTAAGAATGAAAAGTGCAAAGATGTGACTGAATTGAGGGTGAATGTTGAGACTGGCAATGATTGGGTATGGTCGAAATGGTCGAGATGGCAATGTTTGGGTGCAAACCCGCTTGCACGTTAACGTGAAAATATATTCGGATGGCAAGTTGAGGATGGAATATTCCCTCTCTTGTCGTGATGGGGATGTGGGGAAGGTGGAAAGGCACTCTCCTTCATATCGTTTTCCCCATAGATTCTTCTCTGGTTGCAAGGTGGAAAGGCACACTCCTTCGATGTGGAAAGGCACTCTCCTTCGTGAAACCTCCAGGAGAAGGTGGAAAGGCACTCTCTTCGTTAAAGTTCCTCTTGGGAATGCGCAACCTAGAGACAAATGTCTGGGTTAGCTACTAGATGTGCCGGGTTCTGGCAAAGTAACTGGCACGTGAGCTCACGGCCAGTAGGATAGACATTCATCATATGCATATGTGTGCTTTGTTTGATTGTGCATTAATTGGGATTGCCTAAGTGATTATAATATGCTATTTGTTGTATTTGCTATCTGTATTACTTGTATTCTACCTGTGTTTTGCCATTGTCTGCTTGTTTGTCTTTGTAACTTCACCGGAGATGGAGGAACGGAAGAAATGCGGAGAGATTTAGGGTTCTAATTAAGTTTTAGTTAGATTTAAGGAATTTGTTAAGTTTAGAAAGCCTTAAAGAACCACCCTGATTCATGGTTTCTGTTTTTATTCTTTAAGTTTATAATCTGAGTGTCGGCATTCTAGGATTGCCTCTGGCATTCCCAAAACCTTATATCTTATGTACGTGGCACCTTTACCATGCTGAAAACCCCCGGTTCTCATTCCATACGAATATTTGTGGTTTTCAGATGTAGGTCAGGTGACACCTCGCTGATACATGCTGGAGGCTTCTGATAGCGGAGATCCTTGTCTTTGGGGTTTTATTTTGGATGTATGTATATATGTAGATACTTAATATCTCCACTGCTTATGTATTTGATGTATTAACTTCCTCTTAGAGGTTATTTTGGAGAAATAGGTTTGTAACTCTGTATTTTGGGTTCTTATATATATATATATGTATATATACTTATGTGCTCAGGCCGGTTTACCTTTGCAAGCCGAGTCTTGAGCCTTGATATTTGTACCTTGGAACTCTCTTTCATGTATATCTATGTTAGCTTCTCCTATCTTCTCCGTTTATTGTTTACGTGTCGTGAGTGTTGCGCTTTTCATTTTATCATTTTTGATTTTATCTTTTCTTCAAAGGCTCCTAGAATAAACCTCCTTCAACTAAATTATATATGTGTATGTGTGTGTGTGTGTGTGTGTGTGTGTGTGCGTGCGTGCGTGCGTGCGTGCGTGCGTGCGTGCGTGCGTGCGTGTGTGTGTGTGTGTGTGTATTAGTTTTTATTTTTAGAAGTATGTGTGGTAGGATGTTATATTATGGTATCACAGCAGTTCGTTTCTATAGAGCCTGAGGAATGGACTGACTATACTTCTGAGCATACTCTATATACGTGTCTATGTGCTATTAGGATATCTAATTGATATATATGGCATAAACGTTCATGAGTATGCATTTGGGACTTTCAAGCACTAGACTCGCGATATTGAGACTGATCACCTTGATATCGGTGGTTTGGTGTGTATAGGAACCATATGTTGACTCATGGACGCGGTCGAGGGAGAGGTAGGATTCGAAATGAGGAACCTAAGACAAATGCAAACAACCTTACAAACTTCATGGCTGCACTGGAGAACATGGCTGCGGCTATGCAGGCCACGGCTGCGGCCCTAGGGAACCAAGGTAACAATGGAAATGGCGGGAACGGGGGTGACGGGCCGATGACACTTGCTACTTTTCTGAAGGTGCATCCTCCGAACTTCAGAGGAGCTATGAACCCCATTGAGGTCGAAAATTAGTTTTAGGCAATGGAGAGAGCTTTGCAAGCATAACATGTACCTGAAGGACAATAGGTGGAGTTTGGGACATATCAATTACAGGGTAAGGCACAGTACTGGTGGCAAGGAACACGACGTATTATACAACCAGATGGTGCTGTGATACCTTGGGAAGTTTTTTGAACGGAATTTTATAGGAAGTAATTTTCCAGTTCAGTTAGGAACGCTAAGGAGCTTGAGCTGCTGCAGTTAAAGCAGGGTCAGATGACAGTTGCGGAGTACACCAATAAGTTCGAAGAGTTGTGCAGGTTTTCTCGAATCTGCCAAGATGCTCCGAAAGACTTTGCTGAATGAAAGTGCATTAAGTACGAAGGAGGACTCCGAAGCGACATTCTGAGCTCCGTTGCACCGATGGAAATCAGAGTCTTTTCCGAGCTTGTGAATAAGAGCAGAGTGGCTGAGGAATGTGTGAGAAAGGCTGCTGTGGCAGAGAATGATAACTGAGAGTTCCACTGGAGAGGCCACAATCACAATTTGGCACTAAGAGGTCAATAATTCAAAAGAACTGGGAACTACCATCCGGATAGGCAGCGTAACAACGGACCAGAACCATGTTACCATTGTGGAGAAGTAGGGCATATCTCCTGATATTGTCCACATGGAAGGACTCAGGATGCCGGTCAGTTGCAACGAGGTGGAGGTAACTGTGAACCTGATAACTAAAATTTTTAATTACGCTATAGGACATAGAGACCTCGCATCTGTTCATGCATAAGACAGAAAGAACAAATTGAGACAGGGGGTGTCGAACATAGAACTAGACCTAATTGCGCTGCGTAGGATATTAATCATGCCTAATTTAATTTTGCTTAAACAAGGGGCGAATAGTCAATCTTTTAGAGATAAGTGAATCAAAATACGGCAGCGGAAGCGGGTTGAGTTACGAAGGAGGATTACTTTCATAAACTTGCGTGGCAAATGATATTTTCGAGGGCAAAAATTTCTGTTACGGGGTAGAATGTAAAACCCGGTTAATTAATAAATAATTAACTCATAAATTAGAATTTATTCTAGAAAATTAAATAAGAAATGTAATTTTTTTGGTTTAATATGATAGAAAAAATTAAAACAAGAATTTTGACACTAATTTTAAAGAATTTGATCTAAGATTGGGCCAAACGGACCAAACCGGTCGAACCGGATCCAAAATGGGTCCAAAGGCCCAACCCATTCCATTCACACTTAATGATTTAGCACACTCTCTCTCCCTCCATTAGCATTTCACGCTGGAAACTTGAGGAGAAGGGGGAGAGCTTCCAAAACACAAACCCTCACCTTCCAAATTTCAATCCTTGATAACTTTTGATTTGGAGCTCCGATCGCCGCACCGTTTGTGGCCACGCGACCGCAGCATCAAGCTCTACAAATCCCACAAGGTTATTGAAAAGGTAAGCCACGTTTTTTTTTCCTGTCCTCCCAGCCTTGATTTTCGAAATTAATGGGTAATGGTGTTGATATTTTGTGTGATTTCGGTATTTAGGTTCAAAATAACTTGCGAGACTTGTTGGGTTTGGTCCATTTGGTCCGTGGGTACGGTCAGAATCCTCAACCCATAGTGAATTTATTGAGTATATGTGATTATTATTGAGTTTGTATATGTGGGTGTCTATGATGTATGTTAGGTAATATGTATGTAAGTGGTTTGGAGCTTGATTGAGTTTTTGGAAGCTTGAAAGTGGACTTTTGGTGTTGAAAAATCTGTTTGGGAGGTGTTGAGCCTTGAAAGCTTGAGGAAAAGTTGAATTGGAGGTGTTCCGGGTTGAGCAGGGAATCGGCCAGGGTATGGTTTTGGTTTCTCGTATTTAATATATAATGTCTTTTGAAAACTTATGTTTGATGACCATAGGATAGGTATAAATGCATGAGTATGATAATTGCCTAGCACCTTTGATGATGATTGTTGATATAGATTGAGTATTTATTGATGATTATTGTTCATGATGAGTGATAAACCACTATTTTATGGTTTATCTTGTGCTCATTTGAGTGGTTTTTGTCAAGTCTTTACCCACTTATTCATATGAATTGCATGATTTTATAATTCCTTCCTAGTGTTATTCTATGGTTGAAATCTTGCTTCCTAGAGTCTTTAATTTGTGTATTTTAATTCCCCCTTTATGCCATTCGATGCCGTGATCTGTGTGTTCAGTGTTTCAGGTATTATAGAGCAGGAATGGCTTAGAGGATGGAGAGGAAGATTGCAAAAAATGGAAGGAGCACAAGAAATAAAGGAGACAACCAGCGAGCATCGACGCGCACGCATGGCTCATGCGTACGCGCAATCTGGAGATTTTACAGCGACGCGTGTGCGTACCTGACGCGTACGCGTGAAACGCGAAGATGACCAGCGACGTGTGCGCGTGACTGACGCGTACGCGTGACATGCGCGATCTGCAGAAATAACAGAAAACGCTTGGGGCGATTTCGGGCTGAGTTTTGACCCAGTTTTCGGCCTAGAAACACAGACTAGAGCCAGGGAACGGGCAGAGACTCAAGACAACTTCTCATAATTTACAATTTTAGGTTTTAGATGTAGTTTCTAGAGAGAGAGGCTCTCTCCTCTCTCTAGGTTTTAGAATTTAGGATTTCTCTTAGGTTAGGTTTACTTCTTCTCCATTCCAGGATCAATGTTCCTTTAATTTAGTTTCTCTTCTACTTTTATTTATTCTATTACTTTAGTTTGTTTATTTTCCTAATTTAGTTTATGAACTCCATGTTAGATTTGATTTCTTCATTTAATGCAATTTGAGGTATTTCAGATTTATGGTTGCTTTCTTCAATTTATATGATTGATGCTTTCAATATTTAGATTTCTCTCCTTTTGGGTTTGGTTGAGTAGTTGGTGACACTTGAGTTATCAAACTCATTTGTTGATTGATAATTAGAATTTGCTGGTTGATTTGGATCCCTCTAAAGCTAGTCTTTCCTTAGGAGTTGACTAGGACTTGAGAAATCAAATTGATTAGTCCACTTGACTTTCCTTTATTTAGTAAGGGTTAACTAAGTGGGAGTAATGAACAATTCTCGTCACAATTGATAAGGATAACTAGGATAGGATTTCCAGTTCTCATACCTTGCTAAGAGCTTTATTAGTTATTACTTTAATTCTTGCAATTTACTTTTCTTGTTCCTTATTTAAAAACCCCAAAAAGATAATCTTCCATAACCAATAATAAATACACATCCCTGCAATTCCTTGAGAGACGACCTGAGGTTTAAATACTTCGGTTATTATTTTTATTGGGTTTGCTTTAGTGACAAACAATTTTTTGTACGAAAGGATTCTTTTTTGGTTTAGAAACTATACTTACAACACGATCACTTTTGTGAATTCTTTACTAGCAAAAAAATCGATCGTCAAAATGGCGCCGTTGCCGGGGAATTGCAAACATGTGCCTTATTATTGGTTATTGTAAATATTTGCTTTTTCGTTTCTTTGTTAGTGTTTCTAGTTTTAGGAGTTTATTTTCATTAATTTCTATTAGTTTTTATTTCTTTTGCTACTATGAATTCTCACCCCTCTGGCTTTAAGTTGGGTTCTAATGTTGTTGTAAGGAATGGAAGCTATAATGAGAACAGGCATCAACATAGGAAGAATCAAAGATGGGAGGAGCCACGAGGATTTGATCAACCTTCTTGGCAACAACCCCCTCCAATGCGCTATAACCAACAACCATTCTATGATGCATACCAAGACAATAATTATGGTGGACCTCTTCGTGACAACCAACCTCCACCAAATTACTATGGTCAAAAGCCATTCCAGGGAGCGTACAAAGATGATGAATATGGTGGACCCCCTTGTAGTTACCAACAAGCCCCACCATATGCTTATGAACCCCCTTCTCAACATAACTCTGAACCACCATACTCACAATCCCCTTTCCACCATTCACCTCCATATGACCCTAATCCTTATCCACCACACCAACCACCATATGAACCGCACCCAGAACCACCACCTCAATATTCACCATCTCCATATCCTTATCAAGAAGAACCACCTTGATAAACCATTATTTTATAATTTATATTGTGTTTAATTGAGTCGTTTTATCAAGTCTTCGCCCATTTATTCATATGATTAGCATGATATTACAATTCCTTCCCAAAATTATTCCATGGTTGAAAACTTGCTTCCTAGAGATCTTTTAATTATATATTTTAATTCTCCTTTATACCATTCGATGCCGTGATCCGTGTGTTAAGTGTTTCGGGCTTCATAGGGCGAAATGGCTTAGAGAATGGAGAGGAAGCTTGCAAAAATGGAAGGAACACAAGAAACTAAAGAGATGACCAGCGAACACTGACACGAGCGCGCAAAATGAAGAAATCACAGTGACGCAAACGCGTGCCTGACGCAAACGCGTGGATTGAAGTTTGTACGAATGACGCAAACGCGTGGACGACGCGAACGCGTGACAAGGAAAATCGCTGAATGACGCGAACGCATAGACGACGCGTACGCATGACCTGTGTGATATGCAAAAATAACAGAATACACTGGGGGCGATTTCGGGCCGCATTTTGACCCAGTTTTTGGCCCAGAAACACAGACTAAAGCTAGGGAACATGCAGAGACTCAACAGGCATCCACACAGATTCAGATAGATCGATATTATGATTACTTTTAGTTTTAGATCTGAATCTAGATCAGCTTTACATTAGTAGTTTATGCTTTTGCTTTGGATTTTGGATGCTGAAGAGTCATTACCTCCGTGAAGACACTACTTTAGTTTATTTCCTTATTCCTTTACTCTTTTTAGTTGATCATTGACCCCATTCAAATAAGTATGTTGCATTTTAAATTTATTAATAGAGTTACTTTTACTTTTAATTAATTTTAAATCTTTATTTTATTTTATTTTATTTTATTTAATTATGTCCTCTTATATTTTTATGAATATTAATTCCATGTCAATGGAGTGATTTTCTACTTGACATGGGGGTTGATTAAGAGGAGACACTTGAGTTTGAATGCTCAAATGCTTAGTTAAATTGAACATTGTTGGTTGATTCTATATCTACTAACGCTAGACCTTTCCAAGGGAAAGGACTAGGATCTGCGGATAAGAATCAGTTCAATCACTTGACTTTTCTTTACTCAGTAAGGGTTAACTAAGTGAAAACAACAACCGCTTTACCTTACACTTGAGAAGATTCCAACAAGGACAGAACTTCCAATTAATCAACTCCCCAGTCAAGGCTTTTTATATTAATAATAATTCTTAGTTTTATTGCTTTAATTTACAATTATTTTAATTACTCATTATCCAACTCAAACCTTATGGAAAATCTCTAATTAATAAATTAGCACTCTTTCTTGCAACTCGTTGGGAGACGACCTGGGACTCATACTCCCAGTATTTTTTTATTCTAATTTTTTGTGACAGCCCCTTTTAAATTGAGAAGGCGGATCTTAGCTGGTTGAGAACTGTACTTGCAACGCATTTTGTTTATTAATTTCTTAACTGGTCAATTTCTGCCACCATCAATTTTTGGCGCCGTTGTCGTGGAGTCGCAATAGTGTGCTAGATTATTAATTAGTATAGATATTTTTATTTTATTTGCATATTTTATTTTTATTTTGTTACCATGAGCTATATGTCTTTCTCATTGAATGACGCGTTCATTGCCTAATCCGAGCTTAGCCGCTTTTGATCCTAAAATTGAAAGAACTCTTTCACGTATTAGGCGAGCTCGACATCGGTTAGCCTCTGAGGGTGGTGAAGTGATTGTTATCGATTCACCAGTCTCATCTGAAGGCGAATCTGAACCACCATCTGAGAGCGAGACAAGCTCTTTTACTACTGATTCAATTGATTCACGTACAGGTAACATGGCAGCACCTAGGAGGATTACTCTCCAAGAAGCTGGAGCCCCAGACTTCACCCTGCAACCGTATCAAGTGCGTCATCCAAATCTGGCTGCAGACTTTGAACTGAAGACTGCACTAATCAACTTGATGCCCAAATTTCATGGCTTACCTGCTCAAGAGCCTATTAAGCACCTTAGGGATTTCCAGACATCCTGTTCTACTGTTAGGCGTCATGGTGCAGATGAAACCTTTATTCTGTTAACCGCTTTCTCGTTTTCTCTTGAGGGAAAAGCGAGGGAATGGTACTACACCCAACCTGAAGCGACTGTTACTAACTGGGATACGCTTAGAAGAGAATTTTTGGAAAAATACTTTCCAGCTGAAGTTACTGATAGATTGAGGAAAGAGATTTCAATGATTATTCAGGGCGAATTTGAGACTCTCTTTGAATATTGGGAGTGCTTTAACAATCTCCTAGACGCATAGCCCCATCATATGATTGATAGACTGGTATTGATCAGCTACTTCACTCAAGGCATGAACCCCCAGGATAAGACTATACTAGATGGTGCTAGTAATGGTTCCTTGAAAAAGTACAGGACTGCAGATGAAGCATGGCAACTGATCAGCGACTTAGCTGAATCCACTAGGAATCACAGGCTGAGGCGCAGCCACTCAAAAGCTGTTGCAGAGATCTCCTCTAGAGTTAAAACTACTGCTCTTACACAGAGTATATGTGAAATGACCAACCTACTGAAACAGATGCAGTTAAATCAACAACAAGCACATAAAGCTCAGCCTCCCCCACCACAGCAAAGCCAACAGTTGGTTCCACAAAGAGTATGCGGGATCTGTGCTGATTATAGTCATTATACTGATGAATGTCCACAGCTCCAACAGAAAGACAACACTGTGGCAGCCACTCATAACTTCTATGACCGCCCAAATCAAGGATACAATCAATAAGGTGGCAACTACAACTAAGGTGGAAACTATAACCAAGGATGGCAAGACAACTCCAACCAAGGTTGGAGGGACAACTATAACAGAGGAGGCAGAGACAACAATGGAAACCAGAGGTGGAATAACAATAATAACAATAGACAGCAGAATCAGAACCAACCTTACAGAGCACCTCACCTAAGACAACCCCAAGGACCCCAGCACAACTAACAATAAGTTCCTCAGATCACTTATTTCAATTCCTCATCAAATGACGAGATGCTCCGTTCTCTTGCACAAGGGCAACAAGACATGCAAACGCAGCTGAACTCTACTTTAAATGGTCTGACTGCCACTTTACAAGCTCTCGTCTCCCGATTAGATTCATCACCTAATTCCACCAATCAACCTTCAAGCTTTAGTGGAATTTCTTCCAACCCCTACCTAATCCCAAGGGTGGCATCAATGCCATCACTTTGAGGTCCAGAACCATACTGCAGGAGAGGAACCATGAGGAGCCAAGCTCACTAGAACACGTCCCAGCTGAGGATGTAGTGGAAGTGGAAGATGTTAAAGAGGAAGAGGACGTACAAAACATAGTTGAAGAAGAAGCAGCTCAACCACAGAATGAAGCACTAAGGGATGCAGAGGCTGCAAGTAACGCCATCCCTATCCCATTTCCACACCTTGCAAGGAAATCCAGAAAGCAGATGGAACTTGATCCCAAAATGGTAGAAATATTAAAAAAGGTTGAGGTAATTGTTCCCCTTTTTGATGTTATTCAGTAGGTACCTAAATATGCAAAGTTTCTAAAAGATTTATGCATACATAAAGACAAAATTAATGAATTAGAAACTATTCCTTTAGGTAGTTCTAAATCTGCTTTAATGGGAGGTATACCTAAAAAATGTAGTGATCCAGGTCCATGTATGGTCAACTGTACCATTGGAGGTGTAATATTTTCTGACTGCATGTGTGATTTAGGAGCGTGTGTTAGTATAATGCCATTGTCTATATATGATACTTTGAGGCTCTCTCCCTTAAAAAGGTCGGCAGCTCATTTTGTATTAGCAGATAAAAGCATTATTACAGTAGTTGGAATTGCTAAAGATGTATTAGTGAGCATTAAGGGGCCCACATTTTTCATTGACTTCTATATCCTGCAAATGCCCCCTAATGACTTAGGAAAACCATCATCAATCATGCTTGGAAGACCATTCCTGAAGACTTCAAAGTTCAAGCTTGACGCATTCTCAGGAACTTACTCCTTTGAGATAGATGGCAGAACAGTGAGTTTCAGTTTAAATGAATCTATGAAGCACCCTCCGGAAGATCATTCTATCTTCTAGTGTGACATTATTAATGAAATTGTAGCTGAAGTTCACCAAGAAGAAATGGAAGAGAAGCACATGGAGCAAGGCCCAATTGTGGGGACACTTTCTGAAAACAATGAGAACCCCTTGCCATTATCACCAGCCCCGAATGATCCAGAACCTAGCTATGAGCAGAAATCGGAATTAAAGCCCCTCCCTCCACACCTCAAGTATGCTTACCTTGAGGGTAATCAGAAATTCCCAGTTATCATTGCAAAGGAACTTACCTCTCAACAAGAGGAGCAACTGCTCAGTGTGCTGAGAAAACATAAGAAAGAAATCGGATGGAGCTTGGCAGATATAGTAGGCATCAGTCCCCAAGTTTATGAGCACAGAATATTCTTAGAAGAAGGAGCAAAGCCTATCTGTCAACCTCAAAGAAGATTGAATCCTACCATCTTAGAAGTTGTCAAGAAGGAAGTGACCAGGCTACTTGAAGAAGATATCATTTACCCCATCTCAGACAGTGAATGGGTCAGCCCAGTACAAGTAGTGCCCAAGAAGTCTGGAGTCACAATAATAAAGAATGAGCACGGAGAGCTCCTGACAACTAGAGTGCAGAATTCATGGAGAGTTTGCATTAACTATAGGCGTCTCAACCAAGCTACTCGCAAGGATCATTATCCCTTGCCATTTATTGATCAGATGCTTGATCGCCTGTCAGGTAAATCTCATTATTGTTTTTTAGATGGTTATACAGGATACTTTCAAATTCATATAGCTCCTGAAGATCAGGAGAAGACCACTTTTACATGTCCCTTTGGAACGTATGCTTATAAAAGAATGCCTTTTGGCTTGTGTAATGCACCTGCTACTTTCCAAAGATGCATGATGAGTCTTTTCTCTGATCTCATTGAGAACTGTATGGAAGTTTTTATGGATGATTTTAGCATATATGGTGATTCATTTAGCCTTTGCTTGGATAGTTTATCTAGAGTATTAGACAGGTATGTTAGTACAAACCTTGTGTTAAATTTTGAAAAATGTCACTTTATGGTAAAACAAGGAATTGTACCAGGACATGTTGTGTCTAATACTGGTATTTTTGTAGATCCAGCAAAGGTGGATGTCATTTCTAGTTTACCTTACCCCTCTTCCGTGAGTGAAGTCCGTTCGTTCCTTGGCCACGCAGGTTTTTACAGGAGATTCATTAAGGACTTCAGTAAGGTAGCATTGCCTTTATCCATATTACTGCAGAAAGATATTGAGTTCGAGTTCAGTGAGGACTGTATGCAGGCATTTGATAAGCTGAAGATCGCTCTGACTCAAGCTCCAATTGTGAGAGGACCAGACTGGAGCCAGCCATTTGAAATTATGTGTGATGCTTCCAACCATGCAGTAGGAGCGGCACTGGCTCAGCACGAAGGTAAGGACCCTTTTGTAATTGCTTATGCATCTAAGACTTTAGATGCTGCTCAATCTAACTATACTACTACTGAAAAAGAGCTTCTAGCTATTGTTTTTGCTCTGGATAAATTCCGAGCCTATTTACTTGGTACTAAGGTAGTAGTGTACTTAGACCATGCAGCTCTAAAATATTTATTAGCTAAAAAGGAGTCCAAACCAAGGCTAATACATCGAATACTGCTGCTGCAAGAATTTAATTTAGAAATTAAGGATAGGAGTGGTAACCAGAATTTAGTGGCAGACCACTTGAGTCGCCTTGAGCACATTAAGGATGATTCCACTCTTATAAATGATAATTTCTCATTTGACAGCTTACATGCAGTATCTGAAGTAGTTCCTTGGTATGCACCTGTAGCTAATTATCTAGTTAGCCACACTTTTCCTCCAAATTTTACTAAGCATCAAAGAGACAAGCTGAAAAGCGAGTCTAAATATTTTATATGAGATGATCCATATTTGTGGAGGTGTGGTGCTGACCAGGTAATTAGACGGTGTGTGCCTCAATCAAAATTCCAGTCCATTTTAGAGGCCTGCCACTCATCTGAGAGTGGAGGACATTTTGGCCCTCAAAGAACAGCTAGAAAAATTCTAGACTGTGGATTCTGGTGGCCTACTCTTTTTAAAGACGTTGCTGAATTTTGTAAATCTTGTTTCCCTTGCCAAAGGTTTGGTAATATCTCTAAGAGGGATGAGATGCCTCAACAGATTATGCTTTTCTGTGAAATTTTTTATGTTTGGGGCATTGACTTCATGGGTCCATTTCCAAATTCTAATGGTTACTTTTATATACTGTTAGCTGTAAATTATGTTTTTAAATAGGTGGAAGCAATTCCTACCCGTATTGATGATGCTAACACTGTTGTTTCCTTTGTTAGAAACCATATTATTTGCCATTTTGGATCACCACGAGCAATCGTGAGTGATCAAGGCACTCACTTTTGTAACAGGAGACTAACATGATTACTGAAGAGGCATGGGATAATTCACAAAGTAGCAACAGCTTACCATCCCCAGACCAATGGACAAGCAGAAGTCTCTAATAGAGATATTAAATGCATTTTAGAGAAGATAGTAAAACCTCATAGCAAGGACTGGAGTGCCAGGCTACAAGATGTACTCTGGGCATATAGAACAACTTACAAGACACCCATTGGGATGAGCCCCTTCCGCTTAGTATATGGAAAGGCTTGCCACCTTCCAGTGGAGGTGGAACACAAGGCTTTCTGGGCTGTGAGGGAGTGCAACATGAATCTTGAGAAAGCTGGTGCTGAAAGAAAGCTGCAATTAGCAGAACTGGAGAATCTTCGCCTAGAAGCATATGAGAACTCCAGGAGATACAAAGAAAAGATGAAGGCTGTCCATGACAAGCACATAAAAAGGAGAGAATTCAGACCAGGGGAGATAGTTCTTCTTTATAACTCTAGACTGAGGCTTATGCCAGTCAAACTGAGATCAAGATGGGAAGGTCCATACAGAGTAGAAAAGGCAGAGCCATACGGAGTTTTCCACCTACGTCATCCTTCTAGCTCCAAATTCTTAAAGGTCAATGGACATCGCCTGAAGCTTTATCATGGTGAGAAGATGAAGAATAACAAAGAACTAGAGGTTTTCCTCTTGGAAAACCCACCAACAGAAGCAAAATGAGCCTAATGAGCGTCCAACTTAAGGACGTAAAAGCAAAGTGCTAGGTGGGAGACAACCCACCATGGTATGATCGTTCTTTTTCAGTCTTAGTTTTATTTTTACTTTATTCTATTTTCATTTATAATGATGACTCTTCTCATTATCTCAGCATATAGCTACATATAGTTTACAGTTGCATTTGCATTCTGCAAAAAAAAAAAAAAAAACGCACGCGACCGCGTCATAGGTGCATCAAGAAGAAAAGAGAATTGAATAGAAAGTCACGCGAAAGCGTGGCTGGAGGCGTGCCTTAGGCACAACCATGCCCACGCGACCGCGTCGCTGACGCGGCCGCGTCATTTTGGAAAAAGCGCCTCCCACGCATCCGCGTCACCCACGCGACCGCGTGCCCCTAAAAAATTGACGTAAAAGAGGTGTATGGCAGCAAGTTATGATGGAGTTGGGCTGGAATGATGCTGGAAGCACCAGCCCCACCACGCGACCGCATGCTCCACGCGGCCGCGTTGTCCTCAAAATATGGCCATTCACGCGATCGCGTCACCCTAAATTTTGGCAAAATGAGTTTGAAACAGAGAGTTGCGCGAATGCGTGGCTGCCCTCACGCCATTCGCACAAATTAAGTCACGCGACCGCGTGACCCACGCGTCCGCGTCACTTGACAAACATCACATACCACGTGACCGCGTAACTCACGCGTCCGCGTCACATGCGGCGCACAGATTATCCAGATCAGCCAAAATATCTTATCTTATCTTTCCCAAATCCTAATTTTTCTTTTCCCTTATTATTTCTTTCTTTCCCCTTCTTCCTTCTCTATTCTTACTCACTTTTTACTTTCTCCCCTCCTTATTTTTCACATCTATTATCCAGGTTCTTTTCTTTCTTTCTTTACTTTTTACTTTTTACTTTTCCTTTATTATTTTTATTTATGTTTCCTTCTTCTCTTTCTTTTCACTTTATTTTCTTTCTATTCCTTTAATTGGTGTTAGATATTTAACTAGGTGATTGTTTTCTTCTATATTTTGCTTGTGAATTATTGTGGAATTGTTTGACAATTAATATTACTTCTTAAAGGGTTGCTTGCATGTTCAAATTAATACTTTCAATAACATCTTTACCATGCATGCTAAGTGTTTGTGAAAAAGCCCGTATCGCATTGTGCATTATTTTAAATTATTCTATTCTACTACTTTAATGCCTTTTTTTCACAAAACCCCTTTTATATTTTATTAATTAAATATAATTGTCAATACAAACAGATTATTAGTTTGAAAGGCTTGGTAATCTAACTTGGACATTGAATGCTTGATCTATGCTACTCATGCCTTTGCCAGCATGCCAATAAACATCTTGCATTTAATTGCCGTCACATGCACTTACTTTATCACCTTTGATGAACTTTTCACATGTAGTCTAGACCATGTGTTAACGACATCCTTCTTTACCGTGCATTAATTATCACCCATAATGTTCGCTCCCTTGCTCGAACCCTTAGCTTTACATACTACTTTATTTTTCCTTTTTCAGGATGGCCACCAAGAAAGGTAAAGAGAAAGCTACTCCCAAACCACCAGTAAGGAGAGGAACAAAAAGAGCATTAGTGGAAGAGCCATCTTCAACAACGGTGAAATCCTCAACAAAACGAATCAAGAGGATCATCAAGGTCGATGAAAAAGAGAAAGCCTTTCCAGCAAAGGACACTGCGCGGTTCCCTAACCGCTACTGTGAGCAGATGTTCCCCATCTTGGCTGAAAGGAATTATAACAATGAGTATATTCTTATCCTCCCAACCAACATTGCTAAAATTGTTGAGCCCCGCATTGAGCGAAAAAAATGGAAATTCCTACAGAGGCAGCCACAGCAGGTTAATCTATCATGGGTAGTTGAATTCTACTCCAATTTTCACACGCCAACTATGCAGTCTGTCTATGTACGTCAGAAGCAAGTCCCTATAACTGAAGAAGCCATTCAACAAGCTTTAGATCTTCCCCCTGCTCCAGAAGGATTGGACGCATTCCAAAAAGCCTCACTCAAGCGCCAGACATACCAATTTGACTGGGACGCCGTCCTCAGAGTTATTGCACAACCTGGCAGCATATGGATCTATGGATACCATCGTTCCCGACCTAAGGGCATATTGGCTTCAGCACTCACCTTGGAGGCTCGTGTATGGGCACAAATCATGTCCCATTACGTCTTTCCGAGCACTCATGAGTCCTCCTTCACTGCAGACATGGCTGTTTTATTCTGGTGTATCCTTACAGACCAGCACCTCAATTTACCAAGACACATTCGGCATGCTATGGGACGCGTACAAATTATGGGCAACTTACCTTTTCCCGCCTTGGTTTCAGATCTTGTCTCAGTAGCCGGAGTCTCCTACAGGGCTGGGGATACCAAAGCCATGATTCCACGAGATGATCAATACGTCCCTAAAGGGAAGTATATCAGACCTCCAGCAGCCACTGTCAACCGGAGCACAGAACCAGCAGAAGACATTCCTTCTTCTGCCACACCACAAGCACCTTCAACAAACCAACTGCTCAATCAGATACTTGAGAGGTGATGAGCGGATAATTTATACGCTTTTTGGCATTGTTTTTAGGTAGTTTTTAGTAGGATCTAGCTACTTTCTAGTATATTTTTATTAGTTTTTAAGCAAAATTCACATTTCTGGACTTTACTATGAGTTTGTGTATTTTTCTGTAATTTCAGGTATTTTTTGGCTGAAATTGAGAGATCTGAGCAAAAATTTGATTTAGAGGCTGAAAAAGGACTGCAGATGTTGTTGGATTCTGACCTCTATGCACTCGAAATGGATTTTTTGGAGCTACAGAAGCCCAATTGGCATGCTCTCAATTGCGTTGGAAAGTAGACATCATGGGCTTTCCAGCAATATATAATAGTCCATACTTTGGCTGAGTTGAGATCACGCAAACTGGCATTTAACGCCAAGTTTCTACCCTATTCTGGCGTTAAACACCAGAAACAAGCAGCAACCTGGTGTTTAACTCCAAGAAAAGTCTCTATACATGAAAGCTTCAATGCTCAGCCCAAGCACACACCAAGTGGGCCCCAGAAGTGGATTTCTGCACTATCTATCTTAGTTTACTCATTTTTTGCAAACCTAGGTCACTAGTTTAGTATAAAAACTACTTTTAGAGATTTATTTTGTACCTCATGACATTTCACATCTGAATTTTGTATCTTCTATGGCATGAGTCTCTAAACTCCATGGTTGGAGGTGAGGAGCTCTGCTGTGTTTCGATGGATTAATGCAATTACTACTGTTTCTCATTCAATCACGCTTGTTTCTATTCTAAGATATTCATTCGCACTTCAACATGATGAATGTGATGATTCGTGACACTCATCACCATTCTCAACCTATGAACGCGTGCCTAACAACCACTTTCGTTCTACCTTAGATTGAATGTATATCTCTTAGGTACCTGGTTCACGGGTTTGACTGCCTCTCCTGACAACAGAGCATTCAAGTCCGTGAGATCAGAGTCTTCGTAGTATAAGCTAGAATCAATTGGCAGCGTTCCTGAGATCCAGAAAGTTTAAACCTTGTCTGTGGTATTCTGAGTAGGATCCGGAAAGGGATGACTGTGACGAGCTTCAAACTCATGAATGCTAGGCGCAGTGACAGTGTGCAAAAGGATCAATGGATCCTATTCCAACATTAGTGAGAACCGACAGATGATTAGCCATGTACATGGACCCTTTTCACTGAGAGGATGGCTGGTAACTATTGACAACGGTGATCCACCAACATACAGCTTGCCATGGAAGGAGACCTGCGTGCGTGAAGAAGAAGACAGTAAGAAAGCAGAAATTCAGAAGACAGAGCATCTCCAGAACCTCAACCTGTTCTCCATTACTGCATAACAAGTATTATTTATTTTATGTTATTTACTCTTCATAAATCCAATCATTTTTATTACTAATTTCCTGACTAAGAGTTACAGAATAACCATAGCTTGCTTCAAGCCGACAATCTCCGTGGAATCGATCCTTACTCACGTAAGGTATTACTTGGACGACCCAGTGCACTTGCTGGTTAGTGGTACGAGTTGTGAAAAGTGTGATTTACAATTTCGTGCACCAAGAGGCTAGAACAGCATGACCGGAAAGGAAAGCAAAGAGAGCGTCGTAACAAGCGCAGATTTACATATCTCAAGGATCTACTTGTTGGTACCCAACCACCTAGAGAAGACCCAGACACTCTGAACTCCACTTTATTTACCAGCACAGGGAGCCATGACGGTCCCGATGATGGAGATACTGCTACCAGACCCCCTTTGTTCCTGACAGATGGCACCGAGGACGGTGCAAAGCCTTAAGTGTGGGGAGGTCGGTCAGTACCTGACTTCCAGAGGTAATCTCTTTTCCTTAAACACCAATAAATTAGGATAATTAGTTAATTTTTCTTTTGTGTAGAATAGGATAGATTTCATAGTAATAATTAATTGCATGCATATTCTATTTGGTTAAAAAATAATAAGTTTCTTTTAAGACCCTATTTTTTGAAAAATTTCACTAATTTAAATAAAAAAATCTTTTGTGTTAAATTTGTTTGAAGTTGTAATTGAAACATAGTTTAAAAATCTAAGAACACACAACCCGTGAGATTTTAAGTCTAATGACATGGTTACACTATTTAATCATAAATATTTTACTCTTGTGTGTTTACTTCTCTATGATTGTAATCTTTATTTTGTTTCATCCTATATATCTAATATTTAATTTATTTATATGCATGCATATGATTGAGGCCATTAATTGTTTTAACTCACTTATCCCAAATAAGCCTACCCTTTAAATCACCCTTGTCAGTCACTTTGAGCCTTTTAAATCCCATTTGTTCTATATTTTACCACATCACTAGCCTTAAGCAGAAAAATAATTAATTATCCCAAATTGAATCTTTGGTTAGCTTAAGATAGAGATTGTGTGTTAATTAAGTATGGGAAAATTATGGGAACATGGGTTAATAAGGGAATGTGTCATGATAAAATAATGGGAATTTGGGTACCTACTCATGTGAAACTAGAGAAATTGAAAATCTATGTGCATTGATAATGTTATGTTTATGTTTATACTTTTACTTTTAAAAAAAATCCAAAAATAATAGTAATAATTAAGTAAATAAATAAGGGGACAAAATTACCACAATGCTAAGTTAAGTTAATAAAGAAATCAATGCATATGTGATACAAGTTAAAAGGAAAAGTTAATACATGAGTATGTAACGCGAAAGTGAGAATTCGGGGTAGCTAGGCATGAATTAGAACTAAATAGAGTATGTGTATGTTAGGTGAAAGCTTAGGTTAGTCAAAGATTCAATTTATAGCTCACTTAGCCATACGTATACCCTTACCCTTACCTTAGCCCCATTACAACCTTAAAAAGACCTCATGATGTTTTGCATTAATACATTAAATATTGTTGATTGGTTAGGTGAAGAACAAGGCTTAGAAAGCATGATTAGAGAAGGAAAGAGTGATTACCCTATACATTTGAGAGACTAGAGTGCACATACACCATCAGTGAGGGTTCAGTGCTTAATTCTATGTTTCTTACTTTAATAAGCTGACTTCCTACAATGTTACTTGTTTTTACTATATAATATGAATTAGTAGAATCTGATCTATGTTTGTCTTGAAGAGCTTATTTACTTTTAACCAAGTAGACAAGAATCATATAGTTGCATTCATATATATATAGGTTGCATTGCATTGCATGAGTTTTGCATTTCCCTACTCATTTACTTTATCTCCTTAAGCTAAGCAAGAGGACATGCTAATGTTTAAGTGTGGGGAGGTTGATAAACCATTATTTTATGATTTATATTGTGTTTAATTGAGTAGTTTTATCAAGTCTTCACCCACTTATTCATATGATTAGCATGATATTACAATTCCTTCCCAAAATTGTTCCATGGTTGAAAACTTGCTTCCTAGAGATCTTTTAATTATGTATTTTAATTCTCCTTTATACCATTCGATGCCGTGATCCATGTGTTAAGTGTTTCAGGCTTCATAGGGCAGAAATGGCTTAGAGAATAGAGAGGAAGCTTGCAAAAATGGAAAGAACACAAGAAACTAAGGAGATGACCAGCGAACACTGACGCGAGCGCATGGCTCACGCGAGCGCGCAAAATGAAGAAATCACAGCGACGCGAATGCGTGCCTGACACAAACGCGTGGATTGAAGTCTGTACGAATGATGCGAATGCGTGGACGACGTGAACGCGTGACAAGGAAAATCGCTGAATGACGCGAATGCGTGGACGATGCGTACGTGTGACCTGCGCGATCTGCAAAAATAACAGAATACGCTGGGACGATTTTGGGCCGCATTTTGACCCAGTTTTTGGCCCAGAAACACAAACTAAAGCTAGGGAACATGCAGAGACTCAACTGGCATCCACACACATTCAGATAGATTAATATTAGGATTACTTTTAGTTTTAGATCTGAATCTAGATCAGCTTTACATTAGTAGTTTATGCTTTCGCTTTAGATTTTGGATGCTGAAGAGTCATTACCTCCGTGAAGACACTACTTTAGTTTGTTTCCTTATTCCTTTACTCTTTTTAGTTAATCATTGACCCCATTCAAATAAGTATGTTGCATTTTGAATTTATTAATAGAGTTACTTTTACTTTTAATTAATTTTAAATCTGTATTTTATTTTATTTTATTTTATTTAATTATGTCCTCTTATATTTTTATGAATATTAATTCCATGTCAATGGAGTAGATTTTCTACTTGACATGGGGTTGATTAAGAGGATACACTTGAGTTGGAATGCTCAAATGCTTAGTTAAATTGAACATTGTTGGCTGATTCTATATCTACTAACGCTAGACCTTCCCAAGGGAAAGGACTAGAATCTGCGGATAAGAATCAGTTCAATCACTTGACTTTCCTTTACTCAGTAAGGGTTAACTAAGTGAAACAACAACCGCTTTACCTTACACTTGAGAATATTCCAACAAGGACAGAACTTCCAATTAATCAACTCCCCAGTCAAGGCTTTTTATATTAATAACAATTCTTAGTTTTATTGCTTTAATTTACAATTATTTTAATTACTCATTATCCAACTCAAACCTTATGGAAAATCTCTAATTAATAAATTAGCACTCTTTCCTGCAACTCGTTGGGAGACGACCTGGGACTCATACTCCCAGTATTTTTTTATTCTAATTTTTTGTGACAACCCCTTTTAAATTGAAAAGGCGGATCTTAGCTGGTTGAGAACTGTACTTGCAACACATTTCGTTTATTAATTTCTTAACTGGTCAATTTCTGCCACCATCACACCTCCATATTATGAACCTTTTCTCCCAACAATTGAACCCTCCTATCCACCCCAACCCCCATTGGATAACAACACACTCATCTCTAACATCATTGGTCTCACCTCTACACTCCAAAATCTTATATCCCACATGAACCAACCCTCCACCTCCAATATTCAACCCTCAAACTCTAGTGCGCTTCCTTTTCAACCACATAATGATCTTCCCATTCCATCACCACCCTCCATGAAAGAGCACCCACATCCATCAATCCAAGAGCAAGATGATCCCAGTTATGCTATTGACATGGAATAAGAGAGAAAGGATCGTCTTCGCGAATTCATACTTCATAAGAAGCTAGAAGAGGCCCTACAAGTGGAGGTAGTAAGGACCCTTGAAGTCGAAGGAGTGGTTGAAGAATTAGTGAAGGAAGATATCAAGGAAGAGTCTGATTTTGTCTTAGAGCAAGAGGAGGCCCAAAATGTGGAGATAGGAGAGACCCTTGAAAATGAAGGAGTAGTTGAAGGGAGTTGTCACGGAAAGAAAATCATCAAGGAGGAGTACGATTTCATACTAAAACAACTGGACAAAGCAGAAATTATTGAAGAGGAAGAAGCGGTTGCAGACTTTGGAGATGCAGAATCTCCATGGGAAAGTCCAGTCATAGAGCCTTCTTCCAAGGTGTTTGATGTTGATGTTGAGGAGGGTGTACAACCTCCAAGACATATCAAGGTTGAAGACTTTACAAAGGTTGATCAAGAGATGGAGATTAAAGAAGAAGAAGCACAATTTCTCATGCCCTTGGTAAGCCATGAAGAAGAGTTTGAATTGGAAGAAAGCTACCAAGAGGAAGAGGTTGAAACTGAAGAAGCTTACAAGGAGGTGGAAGAATTCAAAGAAGAGCACAAGGGAGTGGAGCTTACAAGATCATTAGAAACACCTCTCCCAAAGCCATCACCATCCATTTCTTCATTCAAGTGGGTAAATCTTTCATCTCTAAGAGCTCTTTGTGGCCCCAAGAGTGGAGCTTGCAAGATCACTTGAATATGCTTTGCTTGAGACAGATGGGCAACTTAGAGCTCTTTGTGGCTATAAGAGTAAGAGGGAGATGGTTCACGGTAGAAATTGTCATGCAAGGTTCAATATGGTTGCATGCTCCAAATTGAAGTATAAGGGTTGGTACAATTCTCAATTGAATGGATCTAGAAAGTTGTTTGGATGTCTCAGTGAGAATTCTGATTGCTCACCACCCAAGTGGAAAAATGATGATCAACAAGAAGACAGCTGCAAAAGCAAGGTTTGGGACCCCAGAATTCATTCCAACAATCAATACTCTTGGGGCCTTGTCACTTACTTTAACTTGCTTGAAGGCTTTATGTGCCTAGTTTGGGACCCCGGAGGCTATTGGAAGTACAAACATTGGTGGGGATTCCTGGATGAGTTCAAGCACAAGCCACCATAACAAGGAGCTCACCAGATGTCCAACTTAAGGACTTAAACCAAAAGTGCTAGGTGGGAGACAACCCACCATGGTATGATTGCTCTTTTTCAGTCTTAGTTTTATTTTATTCTATTTTTCTTAGTGTTCATCCATAATGTCTGCATCAGCATCTGCATCCTGCATTCTACATTTTGCATATAAAAAAAGCACATGACGCGCAAGTGTCGCTGATGCGTATACGTCATGTGTGCATGTGAAACAAAGAAGAATGAAACAGAAAGTTACGCGGGAGCGTGGCTGGAGGCGTGCCTTAAGCACAAACAGGCCCACGCGTACGCGTCCCTGACGCATACGCGTCGCTTACAAAATTAGCCCTCCACGCGTGCGCGTCAATGACGCGTACGCGTGGCCCTGAAAAATCGACGTAAAAGGTATATTGGCCGAAAGTTGTGATGGCCTGGTACTGGCACTGTGCTAGAGGCACAAAATCACCCATGCGTACGCGTCCCTAATGCATGCGCATCGTTTTTAGTTTCTGAGCGATCACGCGTGCGCGTGCCTGACGCGCACACGTCATATGCAAAATTGGGCCACAACATTGAGTGAACAGAGAGTTGTGTATGCGCGAGGCTGGCTTCGCGCGAGTAGCACAAACACGGTCACGCGTACGCGTGCGCGACGCTCTCGCGTCGCCTTCTCAATTGCGCGCCCCACGCGTACGCGTCAGTCATGCGTACGCGTCGACAGCGCCGCATCACCAGAACCCTGCAACGCCCACTTTACTTATCTTTTCTTTCCCAATCCTAATTTCTTTTCTTCTATCTTCTCTCCCTTCTTATTCTTTCTCCTTCCTTTCTTACTTCTTTCTTCTTCAATTCTTTGACTTCTCCTCCTTATTCTCTTTCATTCTATTTTACCTAATTTATTTGCATATTTTCGTTCATTACATTTTAACTGTATGCATGTTTTTATTTTCTTTTCTATATTTATTATTTTTCTATTGGTGTTGAATGTTCTTATTCCACTGTTGCATTTCTATTGCTTTCTTTTGGTGCTTCGTGACTTGTTTCCATTATTGGGTAATATTATTTATAGGTCAATGCTACTCTTTTATGACACTTGTATTCCTTTTGCATTGATTTGAACTTATATTATCTTTCATGACCTACTCTCTCTCCCTTATTGTTGCAATTCATTCACTGTTGATATGCCATGTATTTCTATTATTTTCTCACTTATATGTTGTAGCTACCATATAGTTGAGAATATTATTATTTGGCATTAACCCAAGTATATTTTATTTGTTTTATATCTTTGTTCTTGGGTCACTTTTCTTCTTTTTCTTCTTCTTTCAGGATGGCCACCGAAGAAGGGAAAGGAAGAACTTCTATATGGGACGATCAACAAGTCAATCTGTACATTCTTTGGAGAAAAGCATCAGTTGTAACAGCCCGCCCACTTGCACATCTCAGCATGCACCGAGGACGGTGCAATCTTTAAGTGTGGGGAGGTCAATACCGACTTCCATGGGTTAGTTATTTCCTTCTTAACACTAATGTTTAATTTTCTATGTTAATTTAATTCTTGCATTTGCATATTTGATTGCATGTTTGTTTGGTTTTGTGCATATATTACCACTGCTTGGTTAAAGTAACGAGTTTCTTTTTCAAGACCCTTTTTAGAGTATTTCACTAATTTGATTAAAATTTTTTGTTAAACTTGTTTGAAGAAATTTTATTTTGGAACATGGTTTAGAGCTCGAACACACAAAACCAGTGAGATTTTGAGCCTATTTGATTGGTTGCATTTTATCAACCAAAATTTTATTTTGGTGTGTGTTGTTCTCTCTAAAATTGTGATCTTTGTCTTGCTTAATTCTATATTTCCATTATTTGATGTATGCATGCACTTATATGATTGAGGCCTTGTTTCACTGAGCTTACATACCCATATGGCCTTACCCTTTCATTATCCTTTGCAAACTAATGTTGAGCCTATTATACCCCTTTGTTCTTTACTTTAGCTCATCACTAACTCTAAGCGGAAAACAATAATGTCCTTAATTTGAATCCTTGGTTAGCTTAGACTAGTGAGAGTGCTCATGAATTAAGTGTGGGAAAAAGTGGGTTTGGAAACGTTTGGTTTAAGAATTGGGTGTTGTATATTTTTATGAAAATGTGAAAGAAATATTTAGGACATATTCATACATTCAATAATTTAATCATATGCATTGAGAAAATTAAAAAAATAAAATAAAATAAAATAAAAGAAAAAGAAAAAAGAAAAAAAATAAAGGAGAAAAAGAAAAGAAAAAAGAGCAAATAATAAAGGGGACAAAATGCCCCAAAGTAAATTGCGAAAGCAATGCATATGTACTGTACTCGAATTAGGATGCATGAATATGTGGAAAACATGGTTAATGGATAGTTAGATGTTGTATCATGATTACATGGATTGTCTAAAGTTAGGTGAGAAGTTTAGGTTAATTAAGGATTCAGATTTTAGTCCAATTGGCCAAATACAATCCTACCTTGACCTTAACTCCATTACAACCCTTAAAAGACCTCTTGATATGTGTATTTGTGCATTAATTTTTTGTTGATTGGTAGAAGAAGAGCAAGTCTTAGAAAGCAAGGTTAGTAGAGAATTGAGAGAATCGAACCTTAAACACTTGAGTGATTAGAGTATATACACTTCCTGTGAGGGTTCGACGCTCGATTCTTTGTTCCCGGCTTTCATGAGTTATCTTCTTCTGCAAGTTTACTTGTACTTTATTTTATGATTTGAATTAGTGAAATCCAGTTCATGTCTGTTCTTGGAAGATTTGTTTACTTTTAACCAAGTAGGTAGAAGTATTTTTTCATTTAGTTGCATTCATACATAGGTTGCATTGCATTTCATGAGTCTTACTTTTCCGTACTCATTTATTTTATCTCCTTGAGCTAAGCATGAGGACATGCTAATGTTTAAGTATGGGGAGGTTGATAAACCACTATTTTATGGTTTATCTTGTGCTCATTAGAGTGGTTTTTGTCAAGTTCTTACCCACTTATTCATATGAATTGCATGATTTTACAATTCCTTCCTAGTGTTATTCTACGGTTGAAATCTTGCTTCCTAGAGTCTTTAATTTGTGTATTTTAATTCCCCCTTTATACCATTCGATGCCGTGATCTGTGTGTTCAGTGTTTCATGTATTATAGGGCAAGAATGGCTTAGAGGATGGAGAGGAAGCTTGCAAAAAATGGAAGGAGCATAAGAAATAAAGGAGACAACCAGCGAGCATCGATGCGCACGCGTGTGATGAGCGGATAATTTATACGCTTTTTGGCATTATTTTTAGTATGTTTTTAGTATATTTTAGTTAGTTTTTATTATATTTTTATTAGTTTTTATTTAAAAATCACATTTCTGGACTTTACTATGAGTTTGTGTGTTTTTATGTGATTTCAGGTATTTTCTGGTTGAAATTGAGGGACCTGAGCAAAAATCTGATTCAGAGGCTGAAAAAATACTGCAGATGTTGTTGGATTCTGACCTCCCCGCACTCGAAATGGATTTTCTGGAGCTACAGAAGCCCAATTGGCGCGCTCTCAATTGCGTTGGAAAGTAGACATCCTGGGTTTTCCAGCAATATATAATAGTCCATACTTTGCCCAAGATTTGATGGCCCAAACTGGCGTTCCAAGCACACACCAGTGGGCCCGGAAGTGGATTTCTGCATCAATTACTCATTTCTGTAAACCCTAGGCTACTAGTTCTCTATAAATAGGACCTTTTGCTATTGTATTTTCATCTTTTGCTCATACTTTCATAGACCTTTTCACATTTGGGGGCTGGCCTCACGGCCATGCCTAGACCTTTTGTTCTTATGTATTCTCAATGGTGGAGTTTCTACACATCATAGATTAAGGTGTGGAGCTCTGCTGTTCTTCATGAATTAATACAATTACTATTGTTCTTCTATTCAATTCACGCCTGCTTCTTCTCTAAGATATTCATTCGTTCTTCAACTTGATGAATGTGATGATCCGTGACACTCATCATCATTCTCACCTATGAACATGTGCATGACAACCACCTCTGTCCTACTAGCAATCGCTTGAATACGTATCTCTTGGGTTTCTAATCTAAGATTGGAACCTTCGTGGTATAGGCTAGAATTATTGGCAGTCATTCTTGAGATCCGGAAAGTCTAAACCTTGTCTGTGGTATTCCAAGTAGGATCTGGGAAGGGATGACTGTGACGAGCTTCAAACTCGCGATTATTGGGCGTGTGACAGACGCAAAAGGATCAATGGATCTTATTCCAACATGATCGAGAACCGACAGATGATTAGCCGTGCGATGACAGCGCATTTGGAATATTTTCACTGAGAGGACGGGAAGTAGCCATTGACAACGGTGATGCCCAACATAAAGCTTGCCATGGAAAGGAGTATGAATGGTTGGAAGAAGGCAATAGGAAAGCAGAGGTTCAGAAGGAACAAAGCATCTTCATACGCTTATCTGAAATTCCTACCAATGAATTACATAAGTATCTCTATCTTTATTCTATTTTATAATTATCAATTCTCCATAACCATTTGAATCTGCCTGACTGAGATTTACAAGATGACCATAGCTTACTTCAAGCCGACAGTCTCCATGGAATCGACCCTTACTCACGTAAGGTTTATTACTTGGACGACCCAGTGCACTTGCTGGTTAGTTGTGCGGAATTGTGACAAAGTGTGATTCACGTTTGAGAGCTCCAAGTCTTTGGCGCCATTGTTGATGATCACAATTTCGTGCACCAAGTTTTTGGCGCCGTTGCCGGGGATTGTTCGAGTTTGGACAACTGACGGTTCATCTTGTTGCTCAGATTAGGTAATTTTATTTTATTTTTAAGCTTTTTATTTCTTATTTTCGAAAATAATACAAAAAAAATTTTCTTCTTTTTCGTTTTTCCCAAAATAATTTTCGAAAAAAACAAAAAAAATCTTATAAAATCATAAAAATAAAAAATATTTTATATTTCTTGTTTGAGTCTAGTGTCAATTTTTAAGTCTGGTGTCAATTGCATGTCTATTATTCTTCTTGCATTTTTTCGAATATATGTATTATGTTCTTCATTAATCTTCAAGTTGTTCTTGATGATTTCAGTGCTCTGATCTTTAATCTCTCTTATTTTGTGTCTTTTGTTGTTTCTTACATGCATTTCCAAATTGTTATAGCCCTTAGTATACAAACTTTTAAGTTTGGTGTCTTGCATGCATTGTTTATTTGATCTTAGTTGCATTCTTTTTATTATTGTTTCTCATCATTAAAAATTCAAAAAGAAAATTTAAATTATGTCTTTTCAAGTCAATAACACAGAGAATTGAAGATTCAGAACACTCAGTAGAGGAATTACACAGAAAAAGCTGGGCGTTCAAAACGCCCAGTGAAGAGGGAAAACTGGCGTTTAAACGCCAGCCAGGGTACCTGGCTGGGCATTAAACGCCCAAAAAGGTAGCATTTTGGGTGTTAAACGCCAGAATGGATGCCATTCTGGGCGTTTAACGCCAGAAGGACACTAGAGGGAAGATTTTGTTTTAATTCAAATCTTTTTCAAATATTCATAATTTTTCAAAATCAAATCTTTTTCAAATCATATCTTTTCAATCATATCTTTTCAAAATCAATTTCTTTCCATTTTTTATTATTATTATTTTCGAAAATCCTTGCTACAATTAGTGATTTAATTCAAAATTTTCAAGTTGTTACTTGCCTATTAAGAAAGGATCAAATTTTAAATTCTAGAATCATATCTTTTAATTTCTTGTTAGTAAAGTAATCAACTTTAATTTTAAAACTTTCTCTTTTAAATTTGATTGTCAATCATATCTTCTCAATCATATCTTTTCAATCACATCTTTTTCAAAATTAAGTTTCAATCATATCTTTTTTATTTCTAATTTCAAAATCTTTTTCAAAAATCACTTAATTTCTTTCCCAATCTTAGTTTTCGAAAATCAATTACCAAATTTTCAAAATTTCTTTTAATTATTTCAAAATCTTTTTAAAAATCAGTTTTTTAGTGAAAACTCGATTTTTTAGTATAAAACCAGTTTTTAGTGTAAAAACCAATTTTTTAATATAAAAACTGTTTTTATTTTAAAAATCGGTTTTAAATTTTACTATCCGGTTAATAACCGATTTAATCATGTACAACCAATTTGGCTAATTAACCAAGACTATATTTTTAGTTAACCAAAAAACTGGTTTGGTTTTTGGATTAACGAAACCATGAACACCCTACCTATAGCTGTGATGATTCCTATTTATTGTTGTTCGGTAGACTTCGAATTGTACTGGTTTTCTAACTTGTTCGTATTCTGTTTGAGTAGTCAACCGAACTGATTTTATGTGTTCCGAGATATATGCGGGTGCTATAGGGGTGTTTAGTAACCGTTTTTATCAAGATGTTTTTAATATTTGAATTTTGGGTTTCGAGATACAGTGTCACTGACCGAGTTGTTCGGGTATAAATCATAGCCCCCAAATTTGACTTGCAGTTGTTGAGAGCAAGTTGAGCTTTTATGACATTTATATCTTGGAGTGGTGTAAGGTTAGCAGCCCCCAAGCTCAACGCACGATCGGTTTAACGTCTTCCAAGCCTTGGGGCTTCTTTTAATGGATTTATTTCAATCGTTTACATCATTTTTATGTCATTAATGGATTTCTTTCCATGCGGTCTAAACTAGGCGAAATCAGAGCCGTTCGCTCATCTTTGGAGTAGGTGAACGGTTCTCTTGATCTAACGGTTGGAAATTGTAGGGGGCATGGATTGAGTGTAATGGGCTCGTAGGTAGCGTTTGTTTGCAGAGACTGAAAGACAGAGACTTAGTATTATGTTTGTTAAGCTAGAGACTAGTACTTAAATTTCTGCCTTTGTCTTCAAATTTTCAGTATTTTAGTACCTCCAAAAAGTAGGGACACTGGAGACAGATAATTTTAAAGATGGAGACATAAATTTTAATTATAAATTGTACCTAAATTACCCTCATTCTAATTCAATAATTCCAACATTAGTCCTAATGTAAATCAGGGCTTCATTGTTAACCCTCGTGACTCCATCTTCTCATTCTTCTTCAAAGTCATCACTTCAGCCTCTGAAGCACCATTTCAAGAATAGCCACCTCATCTCCGCTGGTCTAGCCACCGCAAGGTAAGTGAGTTTCCGTTTTCAAGTTCATCTTCATAGTCCCCAAGTTCTTATCTCCTCGTTTTCTCCTTTATAGGACAATTGAAGAACGAAGCTGCTGCCTCTCCCTTGTTGCTTTCGACGTCAAGCACCAAATCGTCATCCTAGCTACTGTGACCCAGGTTTGTTCTATCCAAATGTTGTTCACTTGTTTAATTTACTGATTCCTTTCATTTTTTTGGTCGTGCCCTAATCTATGGATTTGTTCGTGACCTAGCAATAGGACTTTTCTCTTCTTCTGATATTCAATTTGATCTGTGGATTTAACCATTGACTTTCATAATTGCTTTTTATAAAACTGAGTTAGAATTTAATTGAACGAAGATTGTAGATCAACAAACCAGCAAAACGATTTGGAATAGGTAAATTGTGGTGTCATATCTCATGGGCTTTATTTTCACTTGCATTGGATTTTTTAAAACTTAATTTTGTTATGTGGTTAGCGTAAAATTTGTTGGATTTATACTGTGTTATGAACTATGAATAATCCATTATGAAAAGAACAACGAGAGAATAAGAATTGTGAAAATGGCAGCCATTAATATTAATAACACAGAAATTATACGTATAAGCCGTGTGAACCGTGGCAGTGAGTGGTTTGAACTTTGAATAGTGAGGTGATACAAGTGAAGCAAAAGTACCAATTGGTTTGAAAGGGTTACTAACCACTTTCAAATAGGATTTGTGGTACCCCCTAATTCTTGTTCACTGCTACTCTCAACTTCAAAAAGAACCAACTTGTGTAATGTTTAAATCAAATTTGTGTGTATTTGAAAGGTGTATTTGTACTCAGAACCTCTTAAGCTTTTGTTTTGTTCGGTTACTTTGAATTGGGGAAATTAAAATTTGAAACGAGACAAGTTACTATTTTGCTTGGTTTGTCATTATTTTGTTAATGGTGTGAAGTAGTAGCACTAAAGTTGAAGAAATTCTTTGTCTAGTGTTGTAATGTAATTTAGATTTTGTTCTTTTGTTGAAAAAACAGAGTAGAATGTCTGTTTTATATAATGTTAAAAGTGTTGTAATGTAGTTCAGGTTTAGTTGCTTGATTTATATCAATTTACCTGCTTTTCATGTTAGTCTCATTTCAATTTCTCATATAATTATGTTTGATATGGCTTAGGTGATAATCACGGCACATTTATTTGTCTCAAGTCTCAACCACTTCACATTTTAATTCTTAATGCAATTATAGAAGTTCTAATTTCTTCTCATTACTTACATGAGGTTTGTTGGTCAATAGTATACTAAACAAATTTTGATAATCAAGTGTGTGATAGGACTAACGGAGAAGTGGTTAGCTATTAAACAGCTTGTATTTGAACTAGTTGATACTAAACCTATTTATATTATTATTTTTTTAATGTTGTTCTGAATTTTTACTACTTTCACAGGTACAACAACCTATTTAACAATGACATCTAGAATAGAAGATTGACAAGTGATTCTTATAGCAGTGGAAGTTCTAAAAAAGCAAAGGAAGCTAATGATGTTAACAAGAAAGGAAGCCAATGAATAACATTATGCGTCATTGAAAGCAAAGGAAGCAAAAGACATTACGAATTAAGTTCTAGTGTTGTTTTTTAAATTCTAGTAAGAGTATTGGATTGTTTATTTGTATTAGACATATGAACATATTGTAAAAGCAATTATATAAATAAAATTAGATTGGCTAGTTTGCTGAACATTGGATTATTGAACATTTTACTTTAAATAAAATGTTGTCATGGGTTTAGTAAATGATATATTGGCTAATGCCAAATAATTTGAACTACACTGCTAATTAATTCTTATTGCTAATAAATAAAATCAGTGGCATAGGACTTGAGAAATAAAGCACATCATCATCATAAATTTTTATCGCCAACACTTCATAATTTCTTATTACACCAACATTGCTAAATACATAATCATCAGTGGAGTAGGACTTGAGAAATAAAATCTTATTGCTAACAAATTCTTATCATACTTATCTTTCCCCTTATATCTTCTATCCTAACCTTGACAAGAATTTAAAAGAGAAATTACACAGTATCATAGAGCATTAGGCCAATTCTACCACCAAACCAACTTTCCATTTGGCTTCACACTAGAAAACCAAGTCTGCTTAGCCTTTGTTCGCCAAAGAAGCCATCAAGATATGAACCAAACAAAGAGCCACTTCCCCTAATTGCACCCTCTGCATCACTCCCACCATAGTACACTACCTCAAAGAAGTCCCATCCAGAATATATCATGGGACCTATCACACGCCGAGCCTTCTTTCTCTGCATGCTTCTCTGCTAATGACTGTGCCATGCCCTGTGACTTTGCATCAGTCAGTGCAGATTTCATTTGCTTCTTTTTTGCTTTCTCAATATGTGCAGCTCTTAAACTTTCTACTCTTGGATGTTCCATTATCCGAAACAAGCTTCCTGCATTTTTCAGCTTGGAAATATAATGAAATTAGAAACTATTATTTGAGATTGTTACAGATAAGAATGTTTATACTCCAAGTTATCAATAATTTTTATACCTCATTTTAATGCTTATTAAAATCTGCATCTCTCTTCAGCAAAAATTAGAAAGAATTGAAAACAACCAAATGCTAATTCATTGAACACTAAACATGTTATTCAGAATGTAAATCAAATTTAGGAACAATCATAAAAACATAGAACAAAAGAAACAGAAATAATGTAAACATAGAAACCATACAAAATAATACAAAAACAAAGTACAAGGCACAGGAAGAGAAAAGCACCCATAAATCACGAAGACACCTAAATTCATAGACGAGATGCTTGAAGATGGTGGCGGCGCAGACCCAGAAGCACGCAATCCACAGCAACGACAGGACCATCAGAGGGTTGAAGACGCAGTTGTGAACCGCTGGAGATAGACATGACGTCGTCGTTCGCTAGTCCTCAGCGTTTCCGCCGGCGATGGGGATTTCCAGAGGATTTGGGAAGAGGATACGAGAAAGGTCTGGAGTGGGTTATGGCTGGAGTGGGTTAAGGCCCCAAATTACATTTCTGAAAATTTGAATTTGGGTTTGGGGTTAGGGTTGCAAATAGAAGTTAAGGGTATTTTTGTAAATTTAACCATTTCGGTCTCTAGTTTTAATTCAAACCAAACAGGATACTGAGACATAATTCAGTCCTATACACTTCTATGTCAAATACAATACTGAAAATTTTTTTAATTCCTGTCTCTCAGTCACTGTCTCTCAGTCTCTGTCTTGCAAACAAATGCTACCGTAGTGTTTTATATTACCCTTCACACATTGGCCAGATACGTTTTGGACAAATTACTCTTATCTATGTCAAGTTGAGGATAAATGACTTCAAGAGGTTGGTTCCATTTTACCTTTACTGTTGTCTGTCTCTTTCTTCTTCTTCTTTACTATTGCAAAAGAGAAAAAGGATAAGGTGGTAAAAGTAAAATATGACCTCTACGTGTGGGTACACGCGGATGTCAAGTGACGTGCTTCTTTGTATCATAGTGTGAAAAAAATTGCTGAACTATCGCCTTCTAGTTATGTTAGGGTTGACTCGTTGGTAGGTGTAGAATTTCTTCCCCGTAGTGCTGAGGACAAGGTTTGCGAGATGAGGGGAGATTGGTCGTACTTCTTTTTTTATGTATGTGTTTTTTCGAAACTAGGTGTTAAAGTTCCATTTACGAATTTTGAATGCAAAGTACTAACACAGCTGAACTGTGTTCCGTCGCAGTTGCATCCAAACTCGTGGGACTTCCTTCGTGTTTATGAATGCTTAATGGATTTTCTGGAGATTCCTCAATCTCTGAATGTATTCTTTTCACTGTTTCAGTCGAAGGGAGTACGTAGAAGGCTTTGGATAAATCTTAGCAGTTACCCTGGGCGAGCTCTCTTTGTCTTGTATAAGTAAAAGTTTTAAGGAACTTTTTGTAAAAATATAATCTAGTGAATCTATTTATCCATTTTATCTGGACGAGAAATTGGTGGAGAGGTTCCTTTTGTATTGGTATCCCGAGCCTATGCAAGTTTTGTTTTTCATTAGGAAAATTGTTGTCTATTTGGAGAATTATATTGGTAAATTTTTTATAATGACATTGTTAACTTCAACCCATAGTTATCAAATTTGGACCAAACTGGTCGGTTCGACCGAAAATCCGATGTACCGGATCCTTAACTGGTTGGGCTAGCATTCAAACCGTACAAGTAGATGAATCAGAAAAATCCAAAAAACCCGGTCAAAATCGACTATGAACCGTGGACCAAACCGCACCGGTCAGCCTGCAAATACCAACTTCAAAAAATTGGTGTTATTGCTGGGGTTGGGGTTCGAATCTGGCACTACTACAGTATAAAGAACCTAGTGACCACCAAGCTAAGTTGCTTTTCAACAATTTAGATGCATTTCTGTAAATATATTATAACTTATTTGACATATTCTAATTAACACATTTATCTTATTAACTCTTTTTTCTGATGCAAAATTTAAAATCTCCTTACACTTTCGTATTTTTATTCTAATGAGTAATTTTTATATTTAATTGAATTTTTTATTTTATATTTACTCACTTAAATTAATTATTTTTTAATTTTACATAATTATTAAAAAATTAAATGTTGTTAAATATCTCTAAATTAAAAAGATAAAAAAATATTTTTATTAATCATACCATATTTTTGTTATTGATAATTATATAATATTATTAATATTAACTCTTTTTTAACATATATTTGATTAATATAATTAATAAATAAATTATTAAATATTAAAATAACTTACTTTTGTATAAAAAATTTTATTATAAAAAGAAATCAAATTTTATATAATTATTTAATTACAACCTAGTCAACCGATTCAACCTGTAACTAATCGGTTGAACCAATGATCTTGTGACCTAATAGTCTGACCGAGTTGATTACCGGTTTAATTCTGATAACTATGTTTCAACTTTTTCAAACTCTGAAATTTTAAGATTTTAAAATAAGCTCTCTTTGTTGCACTTTCTGTTGCACTCAGCAATTATATCTCCAGGGATTCAAACTATTATACAATGGGGAGTTCTATGGTGTGGATGGTATTAAATATCCACACCTGTAGATATTATGTGGAGACCTTCTTCATTGAACACGTTTCTGTTGCCCATGTTCACAAGAGAAGCTGATGGGACATCATGTCAGGGAGCAGTAGATATTTTACAGATGTACTGCACGGTCTAGGAAAATTAATAAATATGATTAGGTGCTAATTATTTTTTGGAAGTTGGGGCTATTGGGCAGGTTCTATTTTTTTTTTTTGTGTATGTGACCATAACTGAATTTTGAGCTTAGGTCACCATTTTTTGTGCAAATATGCAGAAAGAAATTTTGCTGTGGATAAAAAAAACTAAAATATAACATTAAAAAAGAATTGAAACCCATTAAGAAATAAAATGTTCATGCCTATATCATTCACATTCATGATAAGTTAGAAAATTAACAAATTGTATAAGTTGGAAATATAAGTACCATGTACATTATCATTTATTATGTATCTTAATCTCTTTTATATATTAATTAATCGTCTTCAAAAAGTTATAAATTATACACTACAAGTTAAAGTTAAAACAATCCTCCAGTTGATTTGTGTTTTAAGGGAAGTTTAGGAAACTAAATACTAAAGAGAGTTTTCATTGTATATAATTCATTTTCATAATATAAAGAACGAAAAAGAAAGTTTACATAAGTGTTGTATACAAAGAATTATAGAATAATATATTTTAACGAAGCGATGATCATAGTATAATAGTATCATAATATGCACTGTGATTCTCATTTCATTTTATAATAATAACGAAGCGATGATCATAGTCAAAAGAAGTTGATGGCTCGCATACAATTATTTTTAAGTAAAATTGATAATTAAAAATTATTATATAATAATTTAGTTAAATTTATTAAATTATTTAATAATATATAAATATCAACTTCACACAAAAATAATTATATACGAGTTTTCACTCTAAAAAAAAGTATACTTATTATTTATTCAAAATTGAAAAGAAAGTTATTGGTGATTATAAATAGAGAAAATCTTGTTTTTGCGAAGATTTTTTTTCCCCTAGGTAGGTCTAGTATATATAATCTTAGAGGATAAAATTGGGACATTGGAGGTTGAAATAAATTCCGACTTTGTTGTATCACATTAAGAAGTAAAATGTTCTTAATGGGTTTCAATTCCTTTTTAATGCTACATTTTATTTCTTTTTATCCACAACAAAATTTCTTTTTGCATAGTGGCACAAAAAATGGTGACCCAAGTCCAAAATCCAGTCATGGTCACATACACAAAAAAAAAATAGAACCTGTCCAATAGCCCCAACTTCCCAAAAATAATTAGCACTTAATCATACTTATTAATTTTCTTAGACCGTACAGTACATCTGCAAAATATCTGCTGCTCTCTGACATAATGTCCCATCAGCTTCTCTTATGAACATGGGCAACAGAAACGTGTTTAATAAAGAAGGTCTCCACATAATATCCACAGGTGTGGATATTTAATACCATCCACACCATAGAACTCCCCTTATACAATTCTAATGCATCTTTAAAGACTCGATAATGATCCACATTTTTTCAATAACTCACTTAAATATATATTTCTTTCCTCTCCTGCACTATGTCTTGCAGACTCTTGTTTGCTTTTTTTTTTTTATCACTTTTGCTTATCTACACAAACATATATCAAAAAGAAATTTTTTTTTATTATTAGCAAATGAAATCCATATTTAGACCTATATTAATATTTATTCTGTTGAAACATTGGCAAGTAATGCCCACTCCCACACTATTATGATACAACGATTTCTCTAGTCTCTTCATGACTCGTTTTGGCTATTGAAATTTTTCTTTCAACGTGGGATTCCTTCATCATCAAATACAGTCACTTCATCACCAAATACAGTCACTCTTGTATCCTAGATGTCACTCGTATCCTAGATGTCAAATTTCCTATCCTATTACATATCTCTCTCTTATACACTATGTTGCTTTGAGGTCTCATAAGATTTTTCTAAGATAATATTTGATTTTTTCTTAACTCTCTAACATATCCAATATAATTTGTCAATGCATATCATTAGAATAGTTAGGACTGACTTAATAGAAGTTAGAGTTTCATAACGACTCAAGACATATTTTCTTCTACTTATATTTAAACTTTTTTTTATATAAATGCACACTGATTTTAATCCTTAGCTGATTCCATATAACTGTATATCACCCTGAGTCCATAACATAGAAAGAAGTGTATAAAATCTATTTTAATCTAATACAAATTGAATTCATTCCTTTCAAAATTATTTTACCTCTTCTATGTTCGTGAATAATGCCAGTTTACTACCAATTTTTTTTGTCAAATTCATATTTAGATAAGTGTATATACAATATGGTATATATATGCTATTTGATTCTATATCTTGAGATTATTATTAATATCTTTCTAATACTTGAGATTATTATTAATATCTTTCTAATATTATTAATATATATGTTAGTTGATTCCTACTCTATTTTGGTAAGTCAAAATATCACGATCATATAATTAGTTGTTCATGTAATAATCAATAGCGATGACATTCTCAGGCAACACGTTTAATATCAAAACACTAATACAAAACACAGACAATATGCAAAGCTTTCTAGCCTTAGTAGCTAATTAATGAAATCCAAATACATACCATAAGTTCAAAGTTCTCTACCAATCAAATTAGTCATTCAAAATAACTAAAGTATAAAATACTTTCAACAAATACTCTCAAACAGTCAATGTTCTCCATCCCCGTGAATGAGAAGACTTTTGCATGGTCTAGAAATTTGCGGATAAATCTTCGTTGCAAGTATAGTTTCTAAACCTTCAAAAGTCCTTTCATACAAACGTTTTGGTTGTCACAAATAACAAACCCCTTTAAAATTGATAACCGAGTATTTAAACCTCGGGTCGTCTTCTCAAGGAATTGCAGGGAGGTATATTCTTATTATTGGTTGTGAGTTTTGTAAATTGGGGGTTTTGGAGCTTGGGCAATGAGCACAGATATATTTAAATGACAAATAAAATAAATAAATAACTGTAAAATAAACTTTTGGTAAGGTATGAGAAATTAGAAGTCCAGACTTAGTTATCTTTATCAATAATAATGAAAATTGAATCTTAATTCCACTTAGTTGACCTTTACTAAAGCAAAGGAAAGTCAAGGGACTAATTAGTTTGATCTTCGAATCCTATTTATTTCCTAAGAAAAGGTTGGGATTATTGAAGTTCAGTTCAATTAGCAAAGATAACAGTTATCAATTATGTTGAGCTAAGATAACTCCTGAGTTACTGCTTTCTTAACCAAGACCAAAAGGGAAAAAAGTAAATTTATTGGAATAAAAATATCTTCAGATGGGAATAACAATAATGTAAATAAAAGAAAGCAATATTAAACTGAAATACCTCAAGTAATATTAATTCAAAAAGAGTAATCTGTAACATGGAAGAATTCATAAAATTGCAAGAGTAAATAAAAAGGAATGTTGAACCTGATAAACAGAGATAATCCTGAAAGCGAATAAAATCCTAAATCTAAATCCTAATCCTAAAGAGAGAGGAGAGAATCTCCCTCTCAAACTAAATCTAAATCATGAGAAGTGAATTATGAGAGCCTCCTATGAATGGATGCATTATCCACTTTATAGCCTCTAATCTGTATTTTTTGGGCCAAGAACTGGGTCAGAAACAGCCCAGAATTCGCTGGTCTCGAATTCAACCACGCTGGAATTCCGTCACTGCGACGCGGCCGCATGGAGCACGCGGTCGCGTCACCTAGCGTCAGGAAAACTATAGCATATTATATATCAAATCGAAGCCCCGTACGTTAGCTTTCCAACGCAACTAGAACCGCATCGTTTGGACCTCTGTAGCTCAAGTTATGACTGTTTGAATGCGAAGAGGTCAAGCTGACAGCTTTGCAGTTTCTTCAACTTCTTGTATTCCTTCCACTTTTGCATGCTTCCTTTCCATCCTCTAAACCATTCCTGCCCTGTAATCTCTGAAATCACTTAACACACATATCAATGCATCTAATAGTAATAAGAGAGGATTAATAATAAGCAAATATAAGATCAAAGAAGCATGTTTTCAATCAAAACACATAATTAGGAAGGAAATATAAAACCATGCAAATAGTATGAATAAGTGGGTAAAGAGTTAATAAAAAACCACTCAATTGAGTACAAGATAAACCATAAAATAGTGGTTTATCAACCTTCCCGCACTTAAACACTAGCATGTCCTCATGCTAAGCTCAAGAGAAGCTATAAAGATGAAAATGAATGGTATGAAATGCAACCTATGAATGCAACTACATGCTAAATGCTTTTACTTACTTGGTTAAGAGTAAATAAGTTCTTCAAGACAAAAGTAATTCAAATTCCACTAATTCAAATCATACAATAAAAAATAAGTAAACTTGTAAGAAGATAGCTCATGAAAGCAGGGAGCATAGAATTAAGCCTTGAACCCTTACTAGTAGTGTATATCACTCTAATCTCTTAAGTGTATGGGGTCAATCACTCTACTCTTCTCTAGTCATGCTTTCTAAAATTTGTTTTTCACCTAACCAATCAACAATATTTAATATACCAATGCAAACATCATGAGGTCTTTTCAAAGTTGTAATGGGGCTGAGGTAAAGGTAAGGGTATATATAAGGCTAAGTGAGCTAGTAAAGTGAATCCTTGATTAGTCTAAGATCTCACCTAACATATACATACTTTATACAAATTTAAAATACTTTACCTAACTACCCAAATTTTTTCCACTTTTGTATTACATGCTCATGTATCAAACTTATTTTTTAATTTTGTCCCATGTGCATTGATTCTTTTTATTTTGCATTTGGGGTAATATTTTTTTTTTCATTTTTCTTTTCTTATTCTTCTTCTTTCTTTTTTTTTTGTATCCCCTTATTTAATTACTTAATATATTTTTTTAATGCACATGGTAATTTAATTATTTTGATTTCACATGAGCATGCTTTCCAAATTTTCAAATAACTTTATTCAATTTAATTCCCTACTTTTTCATATCATCCCATGTTTCCATAAAATTTCCCACACTTAAATTTTACACAATATCTATCTTAAGCTAACTAAGAATTCAACTTGGGATTCTTATTTTATTTTTCTGCTTAAGCCTAGTAATGTGGTTATAAAACAGAAGGGATTTAAAAGCTCAAGGGGGCTAACAAGGGTGATGTAAAAGGTAGGCTAATTTTGGGATAAGTGAGCTAAAATCAAACAATGGCCTCAATCATATGCAAGCATGTAAATACACTAAATATTGGACATATAGACTGAAACAAAGCAAATATTGTAATTCTAGAGAAGAAAACACACAAGAATAAATATTATGGTTGCATAATGTAACCATGTAAATAAGCTCAAAATCTCACAGGTTGTGTGTTCTTTGACTCAAAAACCATGTTTCACATACAACTTCAAACAAGTTTTAACATAAATTTTTTTTTCAATTTACATTAGTGAAAATTTTCAAAGATAGGATCTTAAAAGAATTTTATTACTTTAACCAAGTAGTAACTAAATGCATAAAATCAAACAAATATGCAAATGCAATAACTAATTTAACAAAGAAAATTTAAACATTGGTGTTGAAACAGAAAGGTACTAACCCATGGAGATCAGTATCGACCTCCCCACACTTAAAGATTGCACCGTCCTCGGTGCATGCTAAGATGTGCAAGTGGACGGGTGGCTACAACTGATGCTTTTCTCTATAGATTGTGCAGATTGACTTGCCTGTCTCCCCATGTAAACGTCTTCCGGTTCTCTTCCGGGTGGTCATCCTGAAAGAAAAAGGGAAGAAGAGTAACCCAGAAATAAAGATAGGAAAATAAATACAGTATGGGTGGGTTAATGCCAAATAATAAGGGTCTCAATTACATGGTAGCTACAACATACAAGTGAAAACAATAGAAGCCATGGCATGCTAGTGGTATAAAATTTGTAACATAGGGGAAGAGAGTGGGGAAGGAAAGATAATATAAATTAAAAATCAATACAAAAGTAATACAGGTATAAAATATTGGCATTGATTTAAATAATATTACCTAACCAGAATAAAACAAGTCATAAGCACCAAGATAATACCAGAAAAGAAATAACAGTTGAATAAGAACATTTGAACACCAATGGTAAAATAATAAATTTAGAAAAATAAAAATATGCAATGAATGAAAGTATACAAATAAATAAAATAAAATAAAATGAGAGGAA
This sequence comes from Arachis hypogaea, assembly GCF_003086295.3. NCBI lineage: Eukaryota > Viridiplantae > Streptophyta > Magnoliopsida > Fabales > Fabaceae > Arachis > Arachis hypogaea. The sequence goes on along the minus strand of NC_092046.1, from coordinate 15,822,136 downwards.
AAAAGGATGAGAAGAAGAAAAAGAAAGTGAGAAAGGAGAGAGAAGGAAGAAATTAGGATTAGAAAAGAAAAGATAAGAAAATTGGCACTAATCTGGATAGGTTGTGCGACGCTGGCGACGCGGTCGCGTGGTGCGCGATAAGGTTGGGTGACGCGGACTCGTGGGGCACGCGATCGCGTGACTCGATTTGTGCTAGTGGCGCGAGTGCAGCCTCGCGGTCGCACAACTCTCTGTTCAAAACTCAGTATTGCCAAAATCCAGGGTGACGCGATCGCGTGGTCGACGCGATCGCGCGGGTTGCCTTATTTCCAATATGACGTGGACGCGTGGATGACGCGTTCGCGTGGCAGGGCTTGTGCTGCTAGCACGGATCCAGCCCAATTCCAACTCAACTTTCGGCCATACACCCTTATTACGTCGATTTACAGGGCCACGCGGTCGCGTGGGTGACGCGGACGCGTGGGGAAGCTATTTTGCAAATGACGCAGCCGCATCAGCGACGCGGTTGCGTGGGACGATTTGTGCCATTGGCACGCCTCCAGCCCTGTTCCTGCGTAACTCTCTGTTCAATTTCTTTTCCTCCTAACACACTGGTGACGCGGACGCGTCAGCGACGCTGCCGCGTCACGTGCGTGCTTTTTTTTTTTAACTCTGAAAAAAAAATATGCAGAATGCAATGTTAATATGAATGTGATGCAAAACTCTAGGTTCAATATAATAAAATAAAATAAAACTCAAAAACAAATAAAACTAACTAAAAATGAAAAAGGAACGATCATACCATGGTGGGTTGTCTCCCGCCTAGCACTTTTAGTTAGAGTTCTTAAGTTGGACATTTGGTGAGCTCCCTGTTATGGTGGCTTATGCTTGTATTCATCCAGGAATCTCCACCAGTGTTTGTGATTCCAATGGCCTCCGGGGTCCCAAACCTTGCTTTTGCACCCATCTTCGAGTTGATTATCATGATTCCATCCGGGTGGCAAGCAATCTGAATTCTCACTAAAGCTGCCAACCAACTTCCTAGACCCATTCAGTTGAGCTTTACACCAACCTTTGCAATTAAACTTTGAATATGCAACCATGTTGAACCTTGCAGGACAGTTCTTACCACTGACCATCTTCCTCTTACTCTTAATGCCACAAAGAGTTTTAAGTTGACCATCCGTCTCCAGTAGCCCATATTCAAGTGGAATTAGAAAGCTAAGGGATATGAATTTTACCCACTTGAATGTTGTGAAGGATGATGGCAACTTAGGGGGAGGAGACTCCAATAACTTTGGCAAGGTGATTTCAAGATCCACTCCCTTGTGCTCTTCGACAACTTCCACCTCTTTGCAAGTTTCTTCAATATTAACCTCTTCCTCTTGGTAGCTTTCTTCCAATTCAATCTCTTTTTCATTGCTCACCAAGGGCATGGAAGGAGGCTCTATGACTGGACTTTCCAATGGAGGTACAGCATCTCTTAAGTCTGCAACCACATCTTCCTTTTTAATAATTGCTGCTTTGTCCAGTTGTTTAAGTATAAAATCGTACTCATCCTCGATGGTTTTCTTTTCATGACAACTCCTTTCAACTACTCTTTCATCTTCAAGGGTCTATCCTACCTTTACCCGTAGGGCCTCCTCTAGCTCTTTATGAAGTATGGATTCGCGAAGATGATTCCTTCTTTCCTGTTCCATATCAATAGCATAATTGGGATCATCTTGTTCTTGGATTGATGGATGTGGGTGCTCTTCCATGGAGGGTGGTGATGGGATGAAAAGATCATTATATGGTTGAAAAGGGAGTGCACTAGAGCTTGAGGGTTGATTGTTGAAGGTATTTAGTGGTCTGATTTGGGCGACGAGAGCTTGTATAGTGGAGTTTAGATCGGCAAGTGCTTTCTCCATGGAGGTTTGGGGTGGATAGGAGGGTTCATTTGGCTCATAAGGTGGTTGGTATGGTGGATACGGGTTAGGGTCATATGGAGGTGAATGGTGAAAAGGGGCTTGTGAGTATGGTGGTCCAAAGTCATGTTGAGGAAAGGGTTCATAGGCATATGGTGGTGGTTGTTGATAGTCCACTGGAGGTGGTTGTTGCCATGAGGGTTGATCAAATCCTTGTGGCTCCTCCCATCTTTGATTGTTCCAACCTTGATGCATGTTCTCATTGTAATTTCTTCTTCCTGCAACATAATTGTAACCAGACTCATAGCCAAAGGGGTGAGAGTTCATAGTAGTAAATAAAAATTAAAAACAAAAATAAAAATAAATTTAAATTAAAAGGTTATTTAAATTTTGAATTTTTTGAAATTTGAAATTTGAAAAAATTTGAATTTTGAAATTTGATTTTTGAAATAAGATAAGATAAAATAAAAATTTTAAAATAAAAACCAATAACCTCTTAACTTAAGAAAAGCAAAAATAAAAACGAAAATAAAAACAAATAAACAAGCAAAAATAAAATATTTACAATAACCAATAATAAGGCACATGTTTGTAATTCCCCGGCAACGGTGCCATTTTGAATGAGAAGACTTTTGCGTGGTCTAGAAATTTGCGGATAAATCCTCGTTGCAAGTATAGTTTCTAAACCTTCAAAAGTTCTTTCATACAAACGTTTTGGTTGTCACAAATAACAAACCCCTTTAAAATTGATAACCGAGTATTTAAACATCGGGTCGTCTTCTCAAAGAATTGCAGGGAGGTATATTCTTATTATTGGTTGTGAGTTTTGTAAATTGGGGGTTTTGGAGCTTGGGCAATGAGCACAGATATATTTAAATGACAAATAAAATAAATAAATAACTGTAAAATAAACTTTTGGCAAGGTATGAGAAATTAGAAGTCCAGACTTAGTTATCTTTATCAATAATAATGAAAGTTGAATCTTAATTCCACTTAGTTGACCTTTACTAAAGCAAAGGAAAGTCAAGGGACTAATTAGTTTGATCTTCGAATCCTATTTATTTTCTAAGAAAAGGTTGGGATTATTGAAGTTCAGTTCAATTAGCAAAGATAACAGTTATCAATTATGTTGAGCTAAGATAACTCCTGAGTTACTGCTTTCTTAACCAAGACCAAAAGGGGAAAAAGTAAATTTATTGGAATAAAAATGTCTTCAGATGGGAATAACAATAATGTAAATAAAAGAAAGCAATATTAAACTGAAATACCTCAAGTAATATTAATTCAAAAAGAGTAATCTGTAACATGGAAGAATTCATAAAATTGCAAGAGTAAATAAAAAGGAATGTTGAACCTGATAAACAGAGATAATCCTGAAAGCGAATAAAATCCTAAATCTAAATCCTAATCCTAAAGAGAGAGGAGAGAATCTCCCTCTCAAACTAAATCTAAATCATGAGAAGTGAATTATGAGAGCCTCCTATGAATGGATGCATTCCTCCACTTTATAGCCTCTAATCTGTGTTTTCTGGGCTGAGAACTGGGTCAGAAACAGCCCAGAATTCGCTGGTCTCGAATTCAACCACGCTGGAATTTCGTCACTGCGACGCGGCCGCATGGAGCACGCGGTCGCGTCGCCTAGCTTCAGGAAAACTATAGCATATTATATATCAAATCGAAGCTCCGGACGTTAGCTTTCCAACGCAACTGAAATCGCGTCGTTTGGACCTCTAGAGCTCAAGTTATGACTGTTTGAATGCGAAGAGGTCAGGCTGACAGCTTTGCAGTTTCTTCAACTTCTTGTATTCCTTCCACTTTTGCATGCTTCCTTTCCATCCTCTAAACCATTCTTGCCCTGTAATCTCTGAAATCACTTAACACACATATCAAGGCATCTAATGGTAATAAGAGAGGATTAATAATAAGCAAATATAAGATCAAAGAAGCATGTTTTCAATCAAAACACATAATTAGGAAGGAAATATAAAACATGCAAATAGTATGAATAAGTGGGTAAAGAGTTAATAAAAACCACTCAATTGAGTACAAGATAAACCATAAAATAGTGGTTTATCACCCCGCTCTGAACCTTTTGTCGCTTACATCCCTTCCTGCTGAATTTGTTAGTTGATAACTAGCCATCTTCATCAGTCTCATTCACAAATTGGGAGCCACACTTCAAGACATTGGAAGTTCTTTTCAGTGGTATTTTACACTTGAGGCTTGAAATAGATTCCTCTATAGCATCCTAGATAAAGATAGATATAACAGATCATAAACATCAATAAATGCATGATTTTTATGCAAACATATCATAAAAGCATAAGTTGTTTTTGAAAAACGACGAATAATCCACCACATACCAGATTATACTCAAGATCACAATCATTCTTGAGATTAACAACATCCCGTGAAACATGCACCGAGTTGCTACTCCCACCTTTCTACACAAAATTCACCATATTTCCTTGTTATAGATTATAAGCATCATCTCAAATGAAAAGTAATATAAAATAGTTTAGCAAATAAACAATAATTGGACATACGATATTGTTAGTGGATAGTTCAGCTGATAGCACACTTTGCGTGTTCTTTTTAATAATCTCTTCATCATCACATATTTTCATCACAGTATAAATCTGGTCAAACTGTTTTATATTTGTAGACTTTACATTTATCTTAAGTAGCAATTTTCTGTCTATTATGTTATTGAGAGTGGGTGGATACTCATCATCACCCTCGAGCTGCACAAATATACATTACTTAGCCAAACTTGTGATATACTATTTTGACTAACTATTTTGAATTAAGCAAGACATACCTCTTGCTCCCTAATCTGCTCTGCTCGCTTACTGCACAACTGCACCATTTCTCTAGCCCAAAGTAGTAGATTGATGCTTCCGATCATACACTATCACTTCAACCTTGAACCTATCATTCATCATCAACAAGAAGGAAACAAATAACATATAATTTAAGTTAGCCATCATTTGTTGAATCTGATTATATATTCATAATTAATTAACACTTATATGCTGAGAATAGTTTGTAAGAATATAGCCATAAATGTCACCTGAGTGCAGCACTTCCATGGGTGTGGCCACACTTGCCACACTCATATCTATCCCCAATGGAAATATCCACTTTCTTTGGACAGTTTCTACATGACTTATAATACCAGTCTTTTTTACCAGCGTTAATAGCAACAATGGTTCCAGCAATCTAAGCGGGTCCTTCCTACAAAAGATTAGTTTATGAAAAAAACTATCTTTCTAAATCTTGAAAGTAGCATCACATGTTGAAAGTGTTTACCTTTTCACAGTTAAGCACTTGTTCAATAGTTTTTACTGCTACATCACTTTGTGTTAGTTCATCAACAGTAAACCATTTGATTTATAATGAAATTTGGCTAATCCTGACTGAAGTAGTTGCTGGTGCATCACTAAGTAACCTAGAACAGATTTACATAATGTATATTTTCTCGATTTAATTATTTATTATAAGAAATTGAATATACTCTTGTAACTAATTATTATATAAATATGCATATAATTTTTAATATTGATGGAACCTTTTTAATTCAATTTATCCATCTATCTATCAATCTGTTCACATATGTATATACAAATCCTTTTAGTACAACTCATGCTTTTGAACTTGTAGATAGTTTCTTTTTTTATGAGCATCAAGTACAACAACAAAATGCCAATCATTAAAAATACATAACAAACTTATGGCTCTACCAACTTGCTTCTAAAAGCCTCAATCTCTTTTAGCTGTGAGTTGATGTGAATCTTTGATACCTCAAAATGGCTCTATAGAGAAATTTTTTCTGCATTTTGACATTATAATATGGTTAGTAAAAAAAATACACTTCAACAGATATTTTCATAACACAAATTAATGGAAAATAATCATGCAGGATATACTATTCCACCATATAGCCTTGAAGAATTGTAGTAGAACAATCACAGGTTTCACCGTTCCATCCTCAAGATGTGGAAATATTTTATCAACCATCTTTTCGAACAAAATGTAGTCAATCTTGTTGTGCCTATAAAAAAAATACCAAATCAGATGAGAAATGCATCCCAAGTGTTTTGTAGATGGAAAAAATCACCAAAAAATTGTAATCAGAGAATAGCAAAGATAATGTATGTAGTACATACTCTAAGTCTTCCAAAACAACTACCAAACGTTTAGTCTCTTTTTCCTTAGTGGTAACCAAGTTCCTAAGATCTTTCTTACCAACCACTTCTGCAATCACATTTTACAAAAAAAAGGAACATTAAAATGTACTCTGCACTCTCCAACTGTATAAATAGAAGGATTATTTGTATCGATTAGAAGTGGAACATACCAAACAAATCGCTCTGATGAATCTTATCAGTGTTGAGAAGCTCAACTATGATTCTAAATCTAAAGGTTTCCAGTGGAAAGCTTAGTTCTTGAATATGATTTAATGTTATTCTATGTAAAAATGTCAGTATCCACTAGTTTGGAATTGTCTATTCTAGTGTTCTTCACAACAATAAAATTCTTCATGGCATACATTTGGAACTGAACAATCAAACCATTCCACTTTTGAACAAATGCCTTAGGTATTGAAGCAATCATTCTATTCCCCTTAAATTTTACAAAAATACAAAAATGGTATAAAGAAGACACTCTATGTAAATAATTTTTATTTTTTTAAATGTTCTACATATATAAAATGCTCACTTTATTGTCTTGCAGGATCATCTCAATGCTTTGCACTTCTTTCTCATTAAACTTGCTTAAAAGTTTCCATATCCTGATGACATAAACTTTAAATTTTCACCAAAACTTCTTTGTATTAATATCACCCAAATAGTCATAAGACTCCGCCATCTTAATGAGATTTTTGTTTCTGTTAAACCAAATGATATACTCTCTCTTGCTCCCACAGGGGATCTAATTTTTTTGTTAACAAATCAAAGTGGATGTATGCATGTATATATATATATAAGCACGTTTGAAAGAAAATGTTGACCACTGATCATTTTTTACCCATCAGGTTTTGTATTAAGTGTCCCATTTAGATGTATTTGAAATTAAAAAAAATTCGTATATGTGTCAATCATTGAAGTATGGCACTTGTCACTTATTAGGACTACTACTGTTCTCCTTTTACATATAAAAGAAAAGATATATATATATATATATAACTTCTTTAGTTAAATTATTTTATATTTATTTAATTAATTTAATTTTAATTTTAAATTCACTTTTTATTAATTAATTTTGTACAATTGTTAAAGTAAATATTCAATTTTTTTAAATATTTATAAATAAAAAAAATAAAAAAGGCTCTTTATTAATCATAAAACATTTTCTGTTTTATGATCATATAATATTGTTTTAACAAATATTTAAGGTATATAATATGTTATAAACTACTTACTTAATTATTAAAATTAAAAATAATAGTTAATTTAATAAAAAATAAAATCTAAAAAATATTTATCATAAAAAATATAATTTTATATATTTATTTAATTATAATTTAATTATTCATTCAACTAGTATTCTAATAGTTGAATAAGTAATTTAATAGGAGAAATACTTAAAAATTATGATAATGAATTATTTTTGGTCTTTAGTTATCAATCTAATTCTTTTAGTTTAATAATCTAATAGTATATTTTAACTCATATTCTTAAATATATATATATAACTAATTAATAGTTAAAAATAATAAATTCTAATAATATTTTAATATTTTTCATTTAATAATTCAGTACTCAAACTAAGTCAATTATGGATTTAGTTATGATAATTATGTGATAGAAATTTAGATACAATTAATTTTATGTAAAGTTGATAGTTAAGAATTATTAAATAATTTGATAAATTTAACTAAATTATTATCTAACGACTCTTAATTATCAACTTTGTACGAGATTAACTGCATATAAGTTTCCACCTAATAATGCCTTCAAAGTTCAAACTTCAATCACTCAAACCACTGGTTTAAACCGGACAACCGGCGGTCCGGTTGGGATTGATAACATGGCCCTTTTTCTACGAAGAAACCTGATAATATTTTATGGTGTGGTTGACATTTGGTAGAATGAATGTGTCAGGAAAATAAATTGTGGGACCCACAATGCCGAAGGAAAATACAGCGCAGTGGTGGTGGCATTGAATTGAATACAATACAAAGTTACAAGCTCAACTGCTGCTTCTGATTCTCATTTTTCTTCTGTTCGTTCTTTCTTCACCATCCGTCTTTTTTGGGTGTTTGCAAATAAAGACGCGGAAGAAAAAAAAAATAAAAGCTTTTCACTCCACTACTTGCAAATTTTATCCCTTTTGGGCCTCTTTGCTTAGAACACAAGTTTTTATTTATTTATTTTTCTTCTGCTTTCCTTCTACTCTTTGCAGTTTGCACTCAAATAAAGCTACTTTGGGATCACAGAATCACACCCACAGCCACAGTGCCACATATATATTACTGTTTTGGGAACAAGAAAAATTGTACTTGAACTGGGATTCTTCTGATTCTCTGTCTCTCTGATTCCCAATAACACTTTTTCTGGTGAGTTTTTCTCTTATTCTTTGTCTGGTCTATATTATAATTAAGCAATAGTTTCAGCTGTTCCAAAATCCTGGTATTCCATTACTTTTAGTCAATGGTCTCGATTATATATAAATTTTATGATTGAGATTAACTACTAAAATTAATGGAACATCGAATATTTTGAAAATACTTAAATGTCTTGAATTTTAAAAAGTTAGTAATGTTTTTGTATTTTCAATTAGTCACAAAACTTATGTATCTTCGAATTAAAATTTTAGGAATTTATTTATCTTTTTCTCTACAAATTTTCTCATAATTTACACATCCACACACTCAGAAGATACAGAGTTTCTCTCCTTTTTTTATTCTTATTTATGCTTGCGGTATTTCTAATCAATTATGATCAGTATGTATGGGGTCAGGTTGATGATTGCTTTTCTTTCTAAATGCATGTGCTATCTGAATTCTGAATTTCGTTTGAAGCAAATTCAATTTGAGTCCTTTATCTATGCTTTGAGGTTTGGTTGATGCTGGTAAGTGAACAACAACCGTTGATTTTAAGTATGCGATGGATTACTTAGGAACCTTATTGTATCTTTCTTGTTTCAAAATATCAAAGTTGTGGCATTGAGAATGGTTTTCTTTTATTTGATATTCCATGTAAAATCATCCTACCCCCTGCTTCTTGTTGTTGTCCTTCTTTTGCTTCATTTTTTGTTTTATTTTTTGTCCAACTGTTGATGATTAGAGGAACTGGTAAAATTGTAGTTTCCACATGAAAACTTGAGCGTCAAAGATAGAGGCATGGTATTTATATTCCGTGCCCTGTAGCTTTAGGCGTTGCTTATTTCAGGCCAGTTCTAAGTTCAGGGAATTAAATTGCAGTTGCTAACCAACTTGGGTTTCGGTGGGTCGAGTGATCATCCACTTAAGTAAGTGTTGGGGTTTCGAATCTCGTCTTGTGTATGCATTTTACTCGTCCACGACAGATTAGACTTTAGTCTGCCAGCTGAGAACACTCTGGGAAATTAAAAAAAAATTGCCATCGCCTGAGCAATTATGGCTACAACTGCAGTGTGATGCCAATTCATTAATTTGACCACAACATAACTGTATCCAAGCTACAATAGAGTCAAATTCAAGTTCAATACAAATTTTCATATCGCAACAGCTGCGATGTGCATTGCTAAAGCCATAATCCTTGCAATCACTCAGCAACCTTGCAATTGAAAACCCTAGTTCTAACAATACCACTGAATTTTAACACTAGAGTTAGAGCTTTGTTGTCCGGTAACGTTTATGGTGATGTGATATATCTATGAACTTTTAGACTGATGGGCATGCTTTGTGGTGAATATTGAACAACAGGCCTTGATTGTAGTTTATTGGCATTCTTAATTGAAATTTGCAATTTCCTTTCTGTAAGTGCTGCATATGTTTTCTTACTAAACTTGTCTTTCCAGAAACTGTATGGGTTGGTTTACCAAGCTGCTTAAGGGATCCAACCATAAATCTTCGAGAGGAAAATATCATGGGAAACATGAAAATTCCATGGTAATAACAGTTTCCACTAAGTCCATTTTTAATGAAATCTATTGTCATTATTGTAGTTATTTATCTGCTTTTAGCAAGAGAGTAGCATGAACATAACATGATATGGGGATTAGTTCTTTTGAGACTTATTATAAGCAGATCTTCTGAAGTTGTAATAGTGCCGAATTGAGTGCAGGATGATTTGACAGATGTTGAGAGAGAAGAAATTGATCGTGCAATTGCACTCTCTCTTTCGGAGGAAGATCCGAAAGGGAAAAAAGTTATTGGTAAGATTTATGCTTTTGCAAATAGTGGTTAAAATTTCTTAGCATGTTTGTGAAACTTGTATCAAGTACTGAGTGATTCAGTTAATGAGATACCTAAAATGTACATTGTAATGGTACAAGTCTAGGTTGTCTTGTTTAATGATTTGATAATTTTCAGTAGAATAATAAGATGTAGTGGTACAAGTTTTTAGTTAAATTATAATTTAACCCCACCACTAGAATTATGGAGTGCGAGAAACAAGAGTGTTTGACATAACTGCTCCCTTAGCTCAGGAGAAATCATGGAAGGCGCAAGAAACCTCTATGAAGAATTCAGAGCTGGGGAAGCTCCTCCTTTAAGATTTTCCTCTTAGTTTATTTTCGGTTGTGTTTGCTTGTCCTACTTAGACAATGCTTTTGGGGTTCTTCCCACTTTCTTTTCTGCTAGATCTCCTCTGGACCATGGTATGATTTAATTATCATCAATAATATGAATTACCTTTCCTTTCTTTTCTTTTCTCTATTTTTTTTTTAAAAACAAATATGGAGATTTGTTGATTTTAATGCTTTCACTTTAGTTGAAACTCAGTTTTTAGCATATTTTTCATATAGTTGATCTCCCTTGACATTGCATTTGGTATACGACTTTGGAAAAAGGGTTATTTGTTTTTATTCTATTCCCTGCCAAAATATCAAAAGGATCTCATATTTATTGACCTGATAATATCCCAGAGGACGACCCTCAATCTTCTGATGATGAACAACTGTGTGAACTTACTGATGAAGATGAATATCATGGTGAAGTTAAACAACATGAAGAGTTAAGCAATCATCACAAAGAAGAAGATGAATCTGTTGGTGAAGTTGAGGAAGAGGAAGATGACCATCTTAATAACATTCAACAGGATAATGACAAGCATCTTGCAGAAGCGCAGCTTGAGGAAGATGAACAACTTGCCAGAGCACTTCAAGAAAGTTTGAACATTGATTCAGACAGAGCTGAAAGAGATTCTTTATTTCAACCATTTCCACACCTCCTTCGACCTGTATACAGGTAACTAGGTGTGATTTGTCTTTATGTGAGTCGGAATACCAAATACAATAGATAGGAGCTGCTAAAGTGAGTTAATTTAATAAATGAAGGGACATTGATGCATTTCTTTTCCGAATCTTGAAATAGTGATTTAATGCAATATCTTTGCTTTTTATTTTTTTAAAAAAAATAAAGCAACGACAACAACTTCCATAACTCAGTACGAAGAATTTCAGTTACCTTGGTGTGAAGATTGAACTGTTACAGATAACACAACAGGATATTTTGGATCATACCTTGGTGTATGTTACCTTTCATTTTCCTTTTCTTCTCAAAGTACCTTTCGGTTAGATGATAATGATACAAGAACTATCCTTAGCATTCAATAGTGGTTAATATAAAATTGTTGTATTGATGATAACATGTGAGCACTTGTGATCATTTTCGGGTTCTTTTTATTGCCACTGTATGAAAAATGAAATGTTGACTTTATTAATGACTGCAAGGATGCATATTGGAATGATATATGAAGTTTCATTTTTGATAACTATTGGAGTCTTATTATTAGCACAACTTAAATGATTTGAAAATGGTTTGCAGAACCTGTGCTGGCTGCAATTCAGAGATTGGCCATGGCAGATTTTTGAGTTGCATGGGAGGTGTCTGGCATCCAGAATGTTTCTGTTGCCATGCTTGTAATTTGCCAATCACTGATTATGAGGTTAGCTTCTCATTTTTTGTTCCTGCATGCTTCCCTAAACTGAATATAACTATGTTTATTTTTTCCTCCAGTTCACAAATTGATGCTTTGACTTATTTCCCTTCGTTTTTGGGGTCAAATTTGATTTCTAATAATCATTCAATTATTATGCATTTACAGTTTTCCATGTCTGGAAATCGTCGTTACCATAAATCTTGCTACAAGGAGCTGCATCACCCAAGATGTGATGTTTGCAAGAACTTCGTAAGTGTATCAGCATTGGTTCTTGGTTTCCAGATTTTTTGTTAGTCATTACTCTAGTGCTTGATGTCATAAAAAGAATGCACTAAATGTTGGTGTGCAAAGAACATCACTGATAATAGTTTAGGGTAATTAAGAACTCACAAATCAGTCCAATATACTGTGTCATACTTTTACACCACGAGACTGACACTATGCATCATTTTGAGTTGTCCAACATGATTAGAGGTACTTTAAAATTGGATACTCAGATTTCAGGAAAATGGCAGACGAAATCTGTTTCTATCTAGGTCGAAGTTCATTTTCCATTTCAGGGTATAATTGATTTAGAAATGTTATAGATGTTGACTGAACAAGTTTTAATTAAAAACAAAAAGTGTGTGCATATAAATGAAACATATATATATAATTGAACGATTGATTCTTCTGTTTCAGATCCCACCAAATTCAGCTGGACTCATTGAGTATAGAGCACATCCTTTCTGGATGCAGAAATACTGTCCTTCACATGAGCGTGATGGAACTCCTCGTTGTTGTAGCTGCGAAAGAATGGAGGTCAGTTATATTAGCTACAGAAATATTTCATTGTTTGTTACAATTTCTCTGTTTTTGTCTTCTTTTTCAATTTCCTTATCTAACATTAAACTTTCCAATCAGTGCAGTCAAGGGATACAAAGTATCTCTTGCTGGATGACGGTCGAAAGTTGTGCCTAGAGTGTCTAGACTCAGCTATTATGGATACGCATGAATGCCAGCCTCTCTATCTTGAAATACAAGAATTCTATGAAGGTTTAAATATGAAAATAGAACAGCAAGTTCCAATGCTTTTAGTTGAGAGACAAGCACTCAACGAGGCCATGGAGGGAGAAAAGAATGTAAATATTTACTATGTTGAACTAAACTCTCTTTTCATGGGATATGCTGCTTATTTTAATTGTCCTTCGAAATTTATCCTGACTTTTGGTTGTTCCTTTTCCTTTGGTAGGGTCATCACCACTTACCGGAAACAAGAGGACTTTGCTTGTCGGAAGAGCAAACTGTCGCCACTGTAAGGATGCTATAGTTGTGATAGGTTTTACTAACCAATTTTCTAATTAGGATAAATTGCAATTACCCCCTTGAAGTTTGGGTCACGTGCAGTTTATTGCATACACATTCAAAATGCGCAATCTGACTTTCTGAAGTTATCAGACGGTGAAAAAAATAATCATAAAAAAATTGCTACTAATTTTGGATGAAAATGTAGCCAATCTTTCCTGCAACGTTTTTTAACTTGAGGAAGTCAAATTGAACATTTTAGAAGTTTAGGGGGTAAATTGCAAAGAGCCAAATTTCGGAATCAAGCTCCTCTTAAATGAAGGAGTTGATAAAGTAAAAAAGTGAGAGCCTAATCACCCTTGAATTAAGGTAATGAGACTCACATGATAAAAACTACAAATTCAATGGTGATTAACTCTTTACTTTGTTACTTTACAATTTCCCTCACTTTAGAGGATCTTTTTTCCAAATTTAGCGTGGTAAATTGTATTTTTACTTTTTAATTATGATAAATTTGTTTTGATGCATCAGATGGTGGTTTTAATATATTCGTGTAATGCCAGATTTTAAGAAGACCAAGGATAGGGGCAGGATACCGAGTCATAGATATGATAACTGAGCCTTACAGGCTAATCCGCCATTGCGAAGTGACAGCCATACTTGTTTTGTATGGCCTCCCTAGGTCTTCTTCCAATCCCATCCATTTTCACAGTCTATAATTCTTCCTACATTTTTGCTTTCATGTGACTAATTCAAAACTGTCATGTTTATAGGTTATTGACGGGTTCAATCCTGGCCCATGAGATGATGCATGCTTGGCTTAGGCTTAAAGGTACTCTCCCCTTCCTTGTGATCAACACTATGTATAGAAGAATTTGCATTTTCTATTTCATGTAGATGAGTTGGCTCGGGGTAGAGGTAAATCCTAGAAAACTATACAATAGGCCTAGTTCATGCATGATTCATAACAGGGGATAATAGGTACCTTTGATCCATTTAGCTGTGGGAGACATGGCTTTGTTGTTGTTTTTGTCTTTGTTCATGTAGTTGAGTGGGTAAAATATTTGCATTTTTTGGTAGGCTATGGCAATTTAAGGCCAGAAGTTGAAGAAGGAATTTGCCAAGTGCTAGCTCACATGTGGCTAGATTCAGAGATCTACGCTGGTTCAGGAAGTGATAGTGCATCATCGTCCTCGTCCTCATCATCATCCTCATCCTCACCTTCCTCTTCTACATCATCAAAGAAGGGTAAACGGTCTGACTTTGAGAAGAAACTTGGTGAGTTTTTCAAACACCAGATTGAGTCCGATCGTTCATCGGCTTATGGAGATGGATTCAGAGAGGGGAACCAAGCTGTGCTCAAGTATGGTTTAAGAAGTACCCTTGATCATATTCGACTAACCGGAAGTTTTCCATACTGAAGTATGATACATAACTTCCTTTTTCTTTTCCTTTACACAAACGAATATTTTCTCAGCTGTCATATAAATTATATAGGGTATCCAAAGATTACAAAGTTACATAATTTCACAATTTACAATATACACGAAATCTGTATAAAGAAAAAATGAAAATGCTCCTCTTGTGTTACTATAAACACTTAAGTAGCTGGTAAAATTAAACAGCTGAAGCAGTTAATATTTAATAATAATAATGAGTATTTGTTTTATATACATTGATGATGTTTCATATGCTAGTATTTGTGTTGTAAAGAGGACAAAAACAAAACAAGGTGAATGTAACCAACTTATTCACCAATCACACACATTCGTGTTTTGCTTCTGCGAATTTGAGTTCTTACACTGCTAAAATTTTCTGGCAAAGAATTATGTAAATCTTGTATTTAGCCGGTGTTCATTTACTTACCTTTTGTGAATTGTTGTTTGAGCCATGCAATTCATAATGTATCTCATATGGTGCAGAACCTTCACGAATCTTTATTACGATACATATATGCTTCTACTCCAGACCGGAAGGAACTAACTCGCTTTAAACTCGATTCCGAGTGAACCAAATGTGAAATCGTACAATATATTTATCTATTTATATTATAATGTATTTAAGTGATATTGTTGCTTTTCATTTGGCCATATAAGCTATTTTGGATAAGTGACAATTATTAAAAAGAAAAATTTATCATTAGGCCATGTCATCCATATTAAATAGGGCACAATAATTAAAAAAAAAAATCTTTCTTGTATTATGCATTGTCTTTTTTTTTTTTTTATGGTATTTCCCATACAAGTCAAGATTAATCTACTGTAAATTTTAGTTTCATTTAATAATTTGTCACTTAGCAAAGGATTGTTACATATACAAGACGAAATTTAAATTTTCAGTACTTATTTTTAAACAGATTAATAAACTAACCATTATATTACCCTAAGTTGGTTGCGTTTCTTTTTTTATGATAATAAAAAATGCAATACTAAAAAAAAGGTTAAAAAACATCACACGACAAATTTTGTTTATTTATTTTTAACTATGATTTTGAAACTATGCAGGGAAACATATGATTTACAAATTGAAACATTTGCTTAAACAAATACTTCAATATATATAAAATATAATACCACAAAATTTTATATTATTATCATAAGTTTTATTATGAATTTTATATTATTATCATAGAATTTATTATTATACAATTCTTTACTTTAAGAGTTATATATATATATTATTTTATAAATAACTATAAAACCAAAAATTTTATCTATTTTTTTAATTATCTAAAAAATTATATTCAAAAAAATTTATAATATCATTTTTTTTCCGTGCACAGGTCTAAATCTAGTTCATATAAATTCGACGAGGGTTAACAACAAAAAAATACAAATGAAAGTTTTAGGGTGTCTTTAGATGTCATTAAGTGGTAAGAAAGAATAAATGACCATTTGTATCCATAAGAGTTCAAAACGCTGACATTTGTACTCATCGCAGATGAAAACTGACTTTGTACCCATGCAAGATGGGTTCCGTGTGACAAAAGTAGCCTGGCTTGGATTGGCACTTGCTTCGGGGTTGTAGAACCCTACATGGCTCTCCGAACCTCCCAAAGCTCAATCTACGTGGAATTAAACAATTTTTTTTATTAAGGGTTGGGAGATTGAAGAAGATTTCGCAGGAGACTCTGCTGTGCCCTAGCAGAGGTCGTCGTTTCGTTCCCAACTCGGAGAAGACGTCTAGAACACTCCCAAGCCATCACCTTGAAGCTACGGGTTTCAACGCTGTCATTCCCAACTCGGAAAAGACCTTCGGAGCAGTAGCAAGCGATCAGTACGAAAACGTAAAAGAGGAACGTGCAAGGAATTTAATAGCGAGCAGAGCTCGAACCCAGGGGTTTCGTCGTCGACGGTGCAGAGGTCACTCTCTTTGGTTGGCAGAGAGCATAGGTATGTCATTGCCAATGTTGATTAATTTTAAATGTCACTGCGACTAGTTAGATAGATTATATTACCATATCAAATCCTGTTTGAGAATTGCTAAATTAGCTGATTTAGGGCTTGTGTTAGGTGTAGTAACATGTAATGTTTTCTTAGAATGTGTTGGTTAATTTTACTTTCAGGAATGGCCACCATCCATATAACACTGTGTATTAATCATAGAGGACGGTTTGAGAGAGGGCCGTGTGGGAAAGTTGGTTACGTTGGTGGTGAAGTCACATAAATCGAGAGGGTTAATGTTGATACCTTGAATGGTTTTTTCGTATCTGATTTGCTGAAGGACATAGGATATACATCTGTTACTAATTTTTTTTTGCTGGAACCTAGGAAGGAGCTTGATGATGGGTTGAGGGACCTAAGGGTTGATATGGATATAGTTAGAATGTATGAGGCAGCTGTGAAGAACAGTAACAAAATAAATATATATACAGAGCATCCGGTGGATGAGCCCGTGTTAATTGAGGAGAACAATATGACTCCATCAAAGATGAGAGTAAAGCACTGTACTAAAAGGGTTCCAACTCCGAAGAAGAGTCCAAAAAGAAGATTGATAGTAGTGGAAAATGAGGATGATGCTGAAATTGTACGTAACGTGCAAGTTGGGATGGAGGACCGAAAAAGGAGTGAGGCCCAGAGCAGTGAAGAGGCCCATGAAGCACATAAACAGGCTGGAGTTGAGGCCCAAAAAGAGGACAATGTCAGTATGGCCCATGAGACAGCAGACCCACTACTTTCAGTATCTGATGAGGCAGGACAGGTTTCTCAGCCTCCCTCAACACCTGTCATACCAGATAAACCACCATCAACTCAGTCCCAACCTTCCCAGCCACCTATTCAAGAAGATCAGCAACCAACACACACTGCTTATTCAGACCCAGTCCTGCCTTCTGAACCCAATGTCTCTGCCCCTATTGAACTAGAACAACTAACCCAATACATCCCACATCCGTATGGGAATCCACTTTTACAATCAATCCCTCAGTCAGGCCCACCCTCTGAGACCAATAGGACTCCCCAGAATGATCAGAGCAATCCTTCAGATGAGGTTAAGGGAAGGCCAAAGGTGAACAAGAGGAGATCAACAAATAGACCTCCCCCTACAGGGCAGTCTTTCATCCCAAACCCTGATCCAGACAAGCCGCCAACCTTCTATGTCCCCGTTGATGAGGATGATTTTTCTGATGAATGAATCAGAGGATTGGATAGCATTGCAAGTGACGAGGATACTGACCAGACGCTAGTTTTTCGTCAGAGCAATGTTGATGCCTCGGTTAGCCAGGTGCAGTTGGAGTTGGGGATGGAGTTTGAAACTCTAAGCCATTTTAGGAAAGTTGTCCGAAAGTTTAATATCAATATTGGAAGGAGTATATTCTTTGCTCGTTGTGATTCTACAAGATCGAAGGCTATATGCTATGATGAGGACTGTCCTTGGCAAATATACTGTGCCAAGAGAACATTTCCAGCAAGTTATCAGGTAAAGATCTTCGTAAATGAACATACCTGCAGCAGGGACAATCACTGTAAGTCAGCAGATGGAAAATGGGTCATAGATGAGCTAGAGGAGAGGATACGAGTGCAACCAAACTTAACAGTGAGGGAGGCTGACCAATACTTCAGATCTGAGTATGATGTACTAATCAATGAAAGGAAAATTTACAGATCTATGAAGAAAGCAAAGGAGAGGATTGAGGGTTCTGAGATTGCACAGTATGCACGACTTCGTGATTATGCTAACGAGATACTGAAGACTAATCCTGGGTCGACAGTAAGGATCCACACGAATCCTATGCCTGATTCGAATCCTATTTTTCTGAGGATCTATGTTTGCTTTGATGCGTGCAAGAAGGGGTTTGTAGGTGGATGTAGACCTTTTATAGGGTTGGATGGGACCTTCATTATAGGGTATTATGGGGGGCAGTTACTGACAGCAATAGGACAGGATACAAATAATAATATCTATCCTATTGCCTACGCAATTGTGGAATCAGAGAACAAAGAAAGTTGGAAGTGATTTTTAGAGATACTCCAGGAGGATGTGGGAGATTTTCAAGCTAACGGGTTTAACTTCATGTCAGATATGCAGAAGGTACTTGTGCATATTTACTGGTTAAGTCTGTTAGGGCAAGTTTATACCTTTTCTGTCTCATTTAAACATGTTATAATGATGTACGTCTGATTCATGTGTTTAGGGAATCTGATAGTAGGTCTTAATTAGGTTATGATTCTGGCCTGTCTTGAAATTTCATGTATGAACTTGTTCAGGTCTATTTTACAATTTCATTGAAAGCTCGTTACTTAATCATTGCTAGCTTATTATTGAATTCTAATTTACATTTTCAAAGAGCATATGGATTATTGAAATCTGGTTTATGCAAGTAGTTTCCAGTCTATTTTTTGAATTCTATTCTACAATTTTACTAACCACATGAATTATTGAAATCTGGTTTGGCCAAGAATGGGCTAGCTAAATATTGAACTCTGTTTTGGAATGAAGTAAGTGCATTGTATTAATCATTTCACTAATCTGCCTTGTAAACCTTGTGTGATAATGACTGTGATCTTCTTTGGAATGCAGCAGCCTCAACCAATGCCTCCCCCACTAACCGCACAACCACAGCCTCCAACAAACAATGCAACAACCAGAAAACAAGTTAAAAGGAGAAGTGTTAAGCGACCGCCTCCGACCGGACAAACACAGCTGCCAACGACACCACCTACCAACCAGCCAACTACAACTCCATCCACACACAACTCTCAAACTACACCTCATCCATTGCAAGGTGCTAGTGCAGGGACAAGCACCCGGTTCATGCAGTTCATGCCCACACCTGGAGTTGTGACTCCAACTGTTAGAGGTCGAGGCACAGCTGATGGAAGGAGAGGTCAAGGTAGAGGTCGAGGCAGGATATATACGTGGATCAAGCAGTAGAGGAAAAAATCAGTTCTCAGGCGGGAGTAGTAACTCGACCCCAATATCGTAGACTATTTATGGTTGCTTTTTGTTGTTTTTAGTTTACACCAGTGACATACATAAGTCTTATATTTTGTTATGCATGTTCATGGTATGGCTTAGATATGACTTAGTAATGCTTTTTTTGAGGGTTTGATTTGAGTTGCCAATACTTGGCTTCTTTGGCATATATATATATATATATATATATATATATATATATATATATATATATATATATATATATATATATATATATATATATATATATATATAAAAGGAACAAAGTCTTGTTACAATATCTATATACTTGCCTTCTTTTGCCTTTTTTTGGTATCACTATTGTTACAGCATTTTATTCGGCCAATTTGGTTCGAACTCATATATTGAAAAGCAAAACCATCAGGTTACTAATTTACGGATGCAGCTTATTATTGGATCCTTAAGGAGAAAAGAGAGATTCATGTCCATTTTCCACAGCATTGTCTACTTTTAAATGTTATCAAAATAATTTCAAATTGCAGCAACAAGTTAAAAGACTGCGTATCTACATCAATGTATCACATGTAAAGCAAACCAGTATAGATTAGAAACAAACCATATCATGCCAATATAATGAGAAAATTTAACTATCACGAACAAAGATCCCCAATTTTACATGTCTTATAATTTCATCACCAAATACAACTCACAAAACAAACAAAACGCTACCCCCAATGCAACGGTTGTAATCAACACTCTAATTCTCCTAATTTCACCCCCTAATTTTAACCGTAAATTTGTCTATCTTCCTAGCCATCATTGAGGATGCTTGCTGATTTCCCCCCTGCAGTGAGAGTCAATCCATCATCATGCCTTGCATAAGAATGCTCTGACTTTCTCTTGGCTAAACATCTTGCCAGGCCCTCCCATCCTTGTTCCAGTTCATCCACCCAAACAAAGTATCTACAATCTCTTGTCTGAAAAAACAGAAAAAAAAAAAAAACACCCCACATTGTCAACTAAAACTCAAAAATAATAGTCTCACCTTAACAACAACAGCATCTGGCCCTTATCGCCCATAGAGGACATCTGATGAGCCATCTATTAGGGTTCGTAATCGTGTCAGACTCCATCAGCACAACATCCCTCCCACAGAAACATTTGCCGTCGAGCTTCTTCTCCTTCATCTTCTTCGAACTTGAAAAACTGCTACGACTTCCATCATTTGCATCAGAGTTAAATCTGTGTAATGACATTACTGGGGTTATGAGATAACTCTGGGTGCATTTGAATTTCACCAATATTTCATTTTGGGGGGTATGGTTCGAATTGGGGAATACAAGTTGCTAGGGTTTTGATTTCAAGCATAAGGCTCTTTCTACCTTCATATAGAAACGTTCAGATCCACGTAGACAGGGCTTTGGGAAGTTCGGAGAGTCACGTAGGGTCTTACAACCCCGAAGCAAGTGCCAATCCAAGCCAGGCTACTTTTGTCACACGGAACCCATCTTTAATAGGCACAAAGTCAGTTTCCATCTACGATGGGTATAAATGTCAGCGTTCTGAACTCTCATGGATACAAATGATTATTTATTCTGGTAAGAAAATGTCTATGTCTAGTACTTAAGTAGACAGAAGAATTTTACTATTAGAATAAGTGTACTAAAGATATTCTTTTTTCAAACCTTCTCAATTTAACCTTTGACTCATATTGGACCATAATTCGATCTAAGAATTTTAGATATTATTTTTTAAGTCTTCTCAAATCTATAAAGTAATAGATTAGTTATTCATGAGTTAGATTGGATCGAATAACCTAACAATTTAAGAACTTAAGATAATTTTTTTATTTTCAGTCTTCTTAAGACGAGAAATCACTACTAGATTAGTTTATCACAGTTTGTAAAACTTAACAATTCAGTTTGAAAATCTGTCCCAATTCTAAAATAGTTAAAAAAAGTTATCTAATGTACATGAATTATTTTCATATTTAAAAGAGTGTAATAATGTAGACTAAAATAAAAAATGAAAACTTCCTACATTACAAATTTAAAAGTTTTTTTAAGAAAAAAGAGTTATAGAAGAGAATAAAGAACTAAAAAAAACTTTAAAAAAAATTCTTTTTGCATAAAGAGTATTAAAGATCATTTAAAATTCCTCTTTTGTGTCAGCTTTTTATTCTTTAAAATATGCATAAAAAGGACAAGTTTTTTTCTTGTGTATATCTACATCATTACTTTTTTTTTTTATATTTTGTACTATACTTTAAAATGTTGGTCAAAATGTACATTTTACTTGACAGAATTTTGAGGTGAACATTGTCGCACTTTTAAGATTTTTTCAGTTAAGGAACATGGATATTGCTTTTGAGGTGGTATGTTTAACCTATTCAATTTCGAGGTTATTTAGCACTTCCTCAAATTCATATTTCTCCTAATTTACTTATATTACTTGAGAAAAAATTTCTTAAAACATTATACATTTGAACAAATGTTAGATAACAATCAATGAAATCATTAAATTATATTTGGTTGTTAATCATCAAAACTCAACTTATTAAGATACTGTGGAGCTGACATTAATAAGTGTTTAAAAAAATATTCTGTTTTTAAGTCTTTTTAAGATACAATAACTTATATCACAATTAATCTAAGAACTATTAGATATGATTGCATCATGCCTTCAGGAGCAACTTAAATTATTACCAATTTAAGAACTTCAACTATTCTTAAATAAGTCTTCTTAGATACCATTATAACTCATATCAACAAAATTTACATATTCTAATACTAAAATTAATCATTAATGGATTTAATTACTATAAATTAAATTTGAGTAAAGTATTGTTTTTGTCCCAACGTTTGGGATAAGTTCTATTTGTGTCCCTAACGTTTAAATCGTTCTATTTGTATCCTTAACGTTTATAAAAGTGATTCAATGTTATCCTACTATGAATTATTCTAACAAATCAGATTATATTTTTTAATTATTCTCACTTGAATGTATTCATTCTCAATTAGGTCTCACTTGGATGTGTTCGATTTTAATATTATACCCACTATTTGTGTTTAGATTCAATTATGTCCCAGAAAAGTGAATTATGTAAATGTTGTAGGAATTAGTTTCAACATTAGATGAGCTATTTTTCAGAGTAGATCATCGATTCTATCCCAGACATTTGTATTCTAACTTCAAGAAGAGATTTTTAAAACTCAAACTAAAGCGCTCATGATGTGTAATTGACGACAGGATAATATTGAATCACTTTTACAAACGTTAGGAATACAAATAGGACGATTTAAACGTTAAGAACACAAATAGGATTTACCCCAAACGTTGGGGACAAAAACAATACTTTACTCATTAAATTTCTATATGAAATACACTTTTCTAGATCTGAAATTTTTGTTCCAAGATTTATAAAACTGTAGGAACTACTCAAATTACGTTTGTTAATCTAATACAAGATAAAACAAAGATTCAACTTAATTACAAGCAACTTGTGGCGAATCTTTTGATGTATGAAGAATTTACAGAAAATGAAGAAGACTGAAAGCTCAAGAAGAATACCTGAAAACAAATGAGTAGCAATTCAATTCTATTCAAAACTTCTATAAGGCCAGTTGATTTGTATTTATAGTGTGAGTTTATAAAAGTGACGTTGGTAACCCTTTCTTCCTTCATATTCAACTTGACAGATTTAGTAAACTTTACTGTACTTAAATGTTTTTTATTTTAACCATTTTAGTTTGTTGAACATGTTTATATTTTTTGAGCAAAAAATACATGAATTGGATTGGATGCTTTTCTACTGAAGTCCAGTAATCATATTTTCGTAACTTTTGATAGGAGTTATGAACTTTAAGTTCATGTCTTGAGGTGTTTACGCATTGAATCCACTATTCTTAGGCCTAATTCATTTTTAGGTCGCAATAAATTACTTAAAAGAAATACTTCAGTACTTCAGAAATCGAGAAAACCATAAAAAATTAAATTAATAAAATTTATAGTTATATATTTTATTTATTAATTGTCAAAATTTAATTTGAAGTGTGAAACACGAGTCCACCCAAAAAATCCTCATGGACCTCTACGTCCTTTTACTCATAAAAATTACATACCTTGTTTGCTGAGCGTGTGCATGCCACATCGTTATAGCTTTAACAAGCTCGTTAGCATAATATATTCTCTCTGAAAGATTGTGAGATGAGATTAACTAGTTTAGAATCTCCTTTTTTTTTTTTGCCCACGGTATCCTCCAACCCGATAGGTTAAGGACTAATCTGTCGCGAATCGGAGCTCCATTTAAGGGTCTGCCGCTGGCCAATGGGTTGCTGCATGCACAAGGCAGGATTCGAACCTCCGACACTTGCTTAAGCGGATGAGTAAGCTGACCACTTGACCAACCCAAATTGGTTAACTAATTTAGAATCTCTTATTCTTCAACATAATAACATTATAAGCCCAATTGCTACTGTTCGTATAACAAAAATATTATATGCACACTAAAAATCAGTTACTAAATCAGTCCTAATATATTTATGGATAAAGATATGTATTATTTAACTAATTTTTAGTATGTATTTTATATTTTAACATATATTTTATGTTGATCGTTGATTTTTAGTATACAGTTAGTATAATTGTTTTTATAATTAGATAGTATTGTATTCTATACATTGATCACTTGCATTGTGTCCTTCATGTTTTTAACAAGAATTTTGATCATCTGGGGACCAAAATGTGTACAGGGTGGTGTCTGATCTGAGCCTCTGATGGGGCACCCTCTCTTCTTCTCTTCATATGGCAAATGAAGGGGGGGTCCAACCCAATTTGCTGTCACATATATGTATCGTCGTCTTTCTATCTTTAAAACATTTTCATTGGGGTTCAGAAAAGTGGGGTCCGTACTTGGGTCCAGAAATCAAATTTTCGTCCTCTTATCCTAATTGAATGTGCCAAGTTTTTAGAACAGCGAGACAAGACAAACATACCATTCTGGATTGGCCTGTTACATTGATTAAGGCGTGGAGTGGAGTCATGTGTGTTTATGTGTGCAGTGTTTCTCCATCTCGCAATGTTAAATGTTCAATGGATCAACATACAATGATACATACCATCTCTTTTCAGAGGACCCTACCCTTCTCTATCTTGGTGTTAAATATTAATGCTATAAATGTCCTACCATCTTTTCCCTCTTGTGGTCTCATATATGTAAACGGATCCTTATATCTGTCAACATGTTAATAACCTTGTTCATGAAAGAAAAGAAAATTGTTGATACCCAGTTTAACAGTGATCTGTCATAATCGTAATTTGTATAGAAATAATGGATCGAAAACAAGGATAAAGGGAAAAAATGTGATTGGTTAAGATTTGTGATAGGACTGATAAGTTGGTTCTTATCAAATTTGTTTTAATATCTTATTAATTTATTATTTGAGTCTGTACTGTATAAGATGATAAAGATAGTTGCATAAAAATTAATTGTTTTATAGCAAAAATTTATTTGAGACAAAGAAGATGAAAAATCTAAAATTATTCAGATTAAATGGGATATTATTTTAATAAGTTATGCTACATATATCAAAATTAGTCACCAAAATCAATCACGAGTATAAAATACATACTAGAATATAAATACACATTAAAAATAAATTAAACTACATATATATTTATACATAAATACATTGATGACTGGTTTTAGTGGCTAATTTTAGTGTATAAATAGCATTTTTATATTTTAATTGATATAAGATCGATAACATATTTTAGACTTTTATGACATTCTAATAACAATTCATAAAACTTAAAGCATCAAATATGTATGTATAAAAAAAATATTTACACGTACACCATATCTAGCTTTTTTTATTTTTCACTAACACTCCAAGTTAGGAATCTTGTCTAATGTTAAATATGAGTGTCCAATTTAAATGTTTATTTTACAATTTTGTATGAAAAGGAAATGAAAAGCACTGTATAATTACACAATTACCACAAAGGTATACCTTACTACATCTGCATGGTGATCACATAATAATAAGGCTATATTTTGATAATAATTAAGTAGTATAGCTAAAACTAGGGTTATATTTTTTTCTTTATTTGGTCACACTTTTTAATTTGATATTTTTAATTTTAAATTAAAAAATTGTTAAGTAATAAAAAATATGTCCTTAATTCTAATTAGACTTATTAAGTATTGCAAAATTTTATTAAAAAAAAAATTACACTGACCGTCATTCTAGAATTCATACTAATGTGTTTTCAATATTAATTGTATAATTGTACACCGCTTCAATATGCACATACTGCAAACTATGGAATAGGAAAAATATCATTTCATACAGAATTTAAAATATGAGTGGGAAAAATGATTTTTTTTAGTTTTCTTTTCACAATATCATATAATATATAACAAAGTCTCATATCCTATGTGTACTATCATCAACTCATCATCATTGTGAAGTATAATTTTAATAATATAAGGCGAGCTTTAAGTTTCCTTTGTTTTTTCTTAAATGGCTCCAAAATTCCTAATGGAGAAAGGAGTTGTTCCCAGTGTGTCGTAGCCCCAGCGTGAGTGACACATCGCCGGGTGCAGCTGTTGTCCCAAACCTGATGAGAGTACTTGAAGAAGACCCTATCTCAGTCATTGCAGCAACACTTCCATATTCTGCACTCACTATGCTTCCGTGGCCACACGTATCCTCATTTAGTAGCTGCTCTGAGTCAAAACACTGTGACACTACAGGTGGGGTGACGGTGGTGTTGGCGGTGGAACTTGTAGCTGGCTGCTTTGCTTGAATTTCTAAGCCTTGTCTATTAATTGCTGCTAATGAAGGGTCACTATCTTGGGCATTGATGATAATATCTGATCTTTTATTAACATTGTTGTTATTATTACTTGTTGGTGTTGACGATGATAATTGAAGTGGTGGTGGTGTTGTAGTTGTTGATGATGGTGGCAGTGGAGTTTGTACATGATTGCCACTATTGTTGTTGCTTTCTCCTTCGTCGTCTTCTTCTTCTGTTGCACCCTCTGCATCTTTGAGTTCTTGTTGGTACATGTCTTCAACCATGGGTTTCCACAAACGAACCCTGGCGTTAATAAACCAGTTTGATACCTAAAATATGAAACATAAATTTAATTAAAAAATTCATTAATCAAGATGATAGTTGTTCTTCGATTCTATACCTTAGGCAAATGCTGGATCTATATCTTTTATACTCATTTATAAGAAACACGAAAATATAATTTTTTTTTTGGAGATAAAAAATTTATGTTTCTTTTCTTATATTTATTATAAACAAACTTTTATATCTATTTATATTTTTTTAAGAAAAAAAAAAAGCCAAACCTAGATGATGCTATTTATAATTGGCAATGTGACATATTACAATACCATCAGGAATCTGCTAAGTAGACAATAACTTTTGTGAACAATGTAAATAATGAGTTTTAAAATTGGCCCAATAAAGTAAAAACACACTACACCTCCAAATTATTCATCTAAATCTTAATATTAAAATAAACATCCGCATACCTAGTAAATTGAACATCCGATATATTTATTGTTCATATTATTTAGTATTTTTATTGTCTGTGGATACTTTTTCTATCACTTATATGAATTTTAGGTTCCATTACAACTATGGTACAATAGAAAAAAAAATACAGATATATCAGTATAGACATAAAAATATAAGGAAATAAATTTTTAAAAATAATAAAAATATATTTTATATCAAATTTAATATTAAAATGATATAAATAGTTAATTTTAAATTAAAAATATTCAAAATAATAGTTTAAATTGGTCAACATAATATTTTAAACTGTATATGTAAATAATTTTAGAATAAAAATATTAAGAGGAAATAAAGCTTAATCAAAATAACATCATTTTAAACTAATTTAAACAAAGTGTACTTAATTGTACCCATAGTACTTTTCCCGGAACCTATTTAGGTATATTTCATATCGAACACGTTCCTACAACATAGAAATTACATGCACACCAGCTATTGATCAATTTGAAATAAATATATATATAACAATGATGTAGTAAGATAAGAAATTACATTTAATTGTTATTCCATAATATATTATGATCTAATGTTAGGAGTATCCAAAACATAATATATAGTCATAAGCTATAGTAACTCACCAAAACGATATATTAGTAGTTTCGTATGCAGACTAATAAATATCAAAGACTTTGAAATTTGCTTTAAATTGTAAGTTTTATAAGTTTTACTCTATGATTTATAGAGTTAGTAGTATTAATTTGATTTTAAAAAATTCATAGAGTTTTTATAGTGATTTTGTTTGATGACAAATATGTACTATTTACTTCTTTCTTATCAAGTCAAACTTTCTCCCATTATCCAAAAGAAAATAAGGTAACCAGATATTATTGTTTTATGGGCTCCATAAACATATCAGCAATATATTGTTTCCTAGACAAAGACAATATGCTTTAAATAATATTTAATGTTTTCAGATTTTAAAGGATTGTATAGCCCTTTATCTCACAAGTGACTATAAGTGTATGTATATAATACAATAGTTAGCTTGAAAAGTTTATAGGTCTTTTTTTAATATATAATTCTTGATATAATTTTTTTCTATTAATTTAAGTTTTAAAATAAATAATTTTATAATATTAAATTTTTATAATTAAAAGATTTAGAATAAGATATTATTGACTCTAAAAAAGAATTTTAACATAAAATAATAAAAAAATAATTTATACAGATTTAAGTCTCAGACCAAAAAAAAAAAAATTTATGTCAAAAACTTGTATATAATTTTTCTTATCAACTTAACTCTTAGAATATAAATGATAGTATTGTTAATGTTTTATATAAATAATTAAATTGTCAAAATGTTATAATAAGATAATTATAATATATTTTACTGTATATTTTATATTTTAATATATATTTTATATAAATAATTAATTTTTTTAACTGATATTTAGTGACATGATTGTTATTTTATATAGGTATAAATTAACTAAGAGAATTTTAAACTAGTTCCATTGCTTTATATATTTATGTGAAGTAGATAGATATACATTTAATTTGGTGCGGTGGTGGCAATACATTGTGTATACAAAGTGAAAACTCACATCTAATTATTTTTATATAAAATTAATAGTTATAATAATTTAGTCAAATTTATTAAATTATTTAACTATTTTCAACTATTAAATTTATACAAAGACACATAAAATTCTATCATATACAAATAGGTCACTCAAATTACTTTTGGTTAAATGCAGCACAAGCTCTTTTAGGTCTTGGTTTTAAGTAAAGCTATTTTAAATCCAAAATTAATCAATTAAGACTAAACATTGATACAAAGGGTTAGCATTACCATCACTATATTTTTAATCTTTTCTAATATATTCAGTCAGAATAGTATTGAGAGCAATTTTTATATGGTGAATATTATTATAAAGATTTTATAATTATTTTTATATAAAATTTTTTTTTTACTCTTAAATAATAGATTGTATGATTAGATTTTTATATGTTATAAAAGTATTGTCTTTATTTAAAGTATAACTAAATAAATAAGTTATATTTTTTAATAAAATATTTTTATAAAAAAATATTTTTGTTATCTTTATTTCAGTAGTTTTTTTATATTTTCTTGATTCCGTGAGAGGGAAAGGAGAAAAAAAAGAACGACTACGCGTATCACAGGATCTGCAGATGTTCAGAAAACCATCAAGATGATATACTACAGAAATTACTGTGTCTTATTGAAATTAACCGAAAACATTTTGTGAAGTAAAAATATTTGTTATTGTGACTTTCTGAGGGTGCAAAGTTTTGTGTCGTCTGTGTCCCTGACAGTTTGTGTAAAATAAGACATTAATGCATGGTTCAAATAAAACGTGTAAAAATCAAGAATGAATTTAGTTTAAAAATATCCGTAAATTTTATTTATTTATTTTTTTAAAGTTTTTTTATTAACATCAAATATATTTTTGATAATTAAATTTTAAAAGAATTCAATTTTATTTTTAAAATTTATTAAAAATTTTAAAAATATTTTTAATTTTTATTTTGTTTTAATTTTGTCTAAAAAATATTTGATTTGCATCAAATATATCACTAATAACTAAATTTAGAAAAAAATAGGACTAATTTAACAATAATACATGATAAATATGTTTGATTTGCTTATATTAAAGGTTGTTTTTGTAGAATTATTTCTGAACTGGTCATAATTTTTTTTGAAAAATTAGTCGTTAGGGATAAATTTAATACAAATAAAAAATTTCTAAGACAATTAAAACAAAATAAAATTTAAGAATAATTTTAAAATTTTTAGCAAAATTTAAGTATAATATACTTTACCCTCTTAGTGATGATATCTTAAACTAAACAAGAGGATTTGTAGAAAATATGTGTACAAGTTTTGATTTAAATATGATTATATGATTGGTTAGTGATATAATCATTTGTGTCTCATTTAAATTTTTAAAAAAGATAATTTTATAACATAATATTAAAATTTTTATGACACAAATTAAAGACTCGGATTTCAATCATTGTTAACCAAAAGAAAGAATTTCACTAAAAGCCCAATTAAAAGAGATAGCAAATCTATATAAAAATATTCACACAAATTTTAAAAATAAAAACTCTTGAGTGAAAAAATATAATAGAAATATAATTATATATATTTTTTGTTAATTTAAATTTTTGTGAAAATTGATTTTTATAATATAATTTGAACTATGTCCAAAGATTTTCATAGTTTTTTTTATATATCTTTATATTTAGATTAGTTTTTGACTGGGTGAAAAGCATACCTTAGTTTTGAGTAGTTAATTGTGAGTTTATGATTTAATTTTAATTTTTGTTGGTCATATCTTCAGATTGGATTTAGTTCCAATGCAAATTTTTAATATTGGAAAATAATATTATACGTACAGTTTTCTTCTCTACTTTTTGATAGTAAATGATTTATCAATTATATTGAAAAAAAATAATGAGAAAAATTGTAGAAGTTGCATGAATACCTAATATGGCATTAATTATCATAGTATGAAAGGGCATAAATAAACTAGTTAAAGAATTACTCCTATAAATGAGTGATCATAATATCCCCAATAGAAGGATCATTTATTTCCCCTATTAATTGATCCGCTGAGTAGTTGGGTGAAGCCAATTGATATGAGAGAGAAAAGTGATAAGGAGTGAATGAATGAGCCAGATCAGATTCCAAATAATACATCTAACTCCAAGGTCTCATTGCTTTCTGTACTTAACCATGCTCTTTTTATTTCAACAAGGGAACATCTTAATTTCAGACATTATTATGTCTTGAAAGAACGTCTCAATTATTTCAACATTCATACTATGAAATTAAACAATGAAATAATTTATGAGTAATGTTAGAGAAAAAAAATAAACTCAAATAGTTTAAATTTATTTATTTAATATTTATTTATTATAATGTACACTAAATAAAGATAAAAAGTAATAAATTTTGACTAAAAATCTTTTAAAAGAAGGTGGGTTTTGCTAATTACTATTAATAAAAAATTTTAAATATATATTTTTTAATAAATGTAAAACAAATATTTTAAAATTAAATTTGTTATATTTTCAATAATTTTTTTTATTTGTAATTTTGATATGTGTTATTGAAACATAAGTTAGATAAACTCAAAGAAGTTAAAGCCTTAAAGGATATAATTTATCTAATTTGTATCCTAATATTTATATTTTATTTTCATGTAACTAAAGGAAAATGTGTTGAGAGTGAAAGAAACAATAAAACCCACGTTGTTGTTTGTCTCTCTCTAAAGGGAGAAGAGAGAGGGACAGGAGAAACCAGAGAAACAATAAGCCCAAAACCATGTAAGTTACATCTGAACTTACTGCTGGTCCCTCTTTCCCTTCAAGGCCATGGATTTCTTTTGAATTTTATTTTTCTTTCTTTCTTTCTTTCTTTCTTTAATTTCTTCTTTTCCCATGTGGTCCGTGGGTGTAATAATTAATTAATTTACAGGGAGAGAGTAGACAAAATTGTCTCTTTCTCATTTCTCTCTCTCTCTCTCTCTCCCCCTCCCCCCTCTCTCTTTCTCTAGTAATGTAAACATGGGCAATGATTGGTCTATTCGTTATCATTGGTACGTCAAGTTAATGTACATGTATATTTACATTACTGTATATGTTGTACGTCTGTATATTAAGAATTTAAGATTAAGGAAATGAGTCAGTGTTTTAGATTAAGGAAGCCTAAACTGAATTTGGAATGGCAAACTAACCGCAAAAGGAGCTTCTCAAAATTTAAATCCTTAATCTTCTAAGTAAAAGTAGTTTTTTAAAATATTTAATCTATGATAATTCTAACATAAAAAAAATATAACCTAAATTTATATTTATTAAATATTTAAGTTATTTTAATAAAATTATTTAAAATATTCGATAATATTATCTAATGAATTATTTATTTTATATAAGTTTGTACGATTAATTTAATTTTTTATAACTAACTAATTAATTTGTATATTTTATAATTAACATAACCAATGTTTAAATTTTATAATTAAAAAATATAGTTATTATTTTTTTTTAAAGTTGATAATTATAAACTGTTAAATAATAATTGGAATCAGATTATGATGCATGGAAGGCATTAAAATTAGTCCAAGAATAAAAAAGTTGAGTATTATGCATGAGATCCCAAAGGTAAATATAATAAACACAAAATAGCATCATGATGTATGGAGGAAAGGGAAGAGAAGCAACCTGATTTCTTGATAACCCAGTCTGTCTTGCTAAGAGATGCTTATCTGCATCGCTTGGGTACCTGAGAAAGAGACCAGAAAATGACATCAGAGTATAAAGAGACATACACCACCCCAGGCCTCAGCTTTCTGAGTATGAAACCTTTCTTTCTGTCCCTTCATGGGGCGTGAGAATCTAAGAGAAACAAAGAAAGATCTACGTCCTATTGCTGCTACACATACAGCATCAGCAGCAGTTAAATTAAAGTGGATTGTTTAGTCAGGGTGAGAGAGAAAAGATACCATTCTCTATTATTATTGCAGTTAAAACCAATGCAATGCAAGCAAAATATGTTACTACTCTACACATATCAACCCATCCATGTGAGTTTCACTCAAATGTTAATTCCTTCTTTTAACTTTAACATGTATTGGTGATAAAATTTTAATGCTACATAAAGTTTTAACTTTTAACTGCAACCAAAATATTCCTACTGCCATTTGTTTGCAAAGAAAAGTAATATCTATACACGTAAGTTAATAAAGTCTCCACACACTAAAAAATCACCCACTAATAAGTTATCATATCCATATATATTGTTTAATTTATTTTTAATATATATATTTTATATCAATAATTATTTTAATAGTTAATTTTTTATATACACTTAATATAGTCGAATTAAATGATAGTTTTCACTGATATAATTAAATAATTAATGTCTCTAATAAATATTATTTTTCCCTTTCAATATATATAATAGTGAAAAGAAAAATGTTAAAAAATTAGTAAGTTTTGTAATTTGTATCCACTAATTAGTTATCATTAATATTTTTAATAATATGACATTATATCTAATGGTATAAAATTATTCAATTTTCTTTTACTGATTAAATACGGACTAAATTTTAATAAAAGTACTGACACTCTAGATTTTTTCTAATAAAAATTGTCACTACTTAATAATTACATTTTACTATAGTGCAATATCAATTATAATTGAAAAAATTGGCTAACCTAAACTATATATATACTATATATATATATATAAAGTGGATGATAATATCTTCACATAAAAAAGTATTATAGATTAACCATCTAAAAATGTATAATATCATATCTCTCATATATAATTATTAATTGGCATGAAAATGTGAAATGATCGGAGTCCTGAATGTACTACATATCTCTTTAACAGCTTTTGGGTGGCGAGCTAGCTAACATCCCAAGGGGACTCTGCAACATGTTAATGACTGTCCCTCTAAACGATAGTGTACATACGACACATGAATTATGGCTTTTAGATTCCCTCCTCTTTCGGTTTTTCCTTCTGCAACTCCTTTTCTCTCTTTGTTACTTAACGGTAGCCGTGCTGTGCCCTTTCTTTTTTTATTAAAAATTAAATGCAAATCCGTGTTATTACTTTTTCCCCACAATCATGCAATTATCAACTAATAACTCTTCTCTCAAATGTATAGTAGATCTAAGATTCTATACTAATCATCTGCCTTTTATTGCGTACTTTCTATAAATTTTAAGTGCAGCTTATGTAGCCGTACCTACAACCTACGGGTGGGAATCTTCTTATGCTCTCTGGAATTTTTAAATTACAACTTTTTACCTCATGTTTTTACACCCACTACATTTAATTTGTTTCGTCGCTTGGTTCTTCACAACTCACAACAAGGAAATCATCTACAGTTAGATGATGGTAATGTCATTATTATTACATTTTAATCAGTTTTAATTGAGACATTAATAATTTAACTATGACCGTAAAAATAATAATAAAAGAAAATTGGTAATATAAGAATTTGTTATCAATATCTCTGTACTACAGCCAGACTCAAAACTATACCAATGGTATATTATGGTGGCTACTGGCATGCAATGGAAAAGAAAAATTAAAACTTTGACTTTCTCTCAACATATTCATGAGACGTCTAGAATTTCATATAAAAAATATTTCCCGATAATTTACCATGACTATATATATTTATATAATTATACGTTCTATGGTACTTACAAAATACAGATATTTCAATTTAATTAAAAAGTAAATTCTATTTTTCAACACTCACATTTAAACAATTTAAATAAGAAATTTGTAAACACCATAAAATCATGCTTCTATAATATACACCAACAATAACAGCCGGGCACTGTAATTAAATTAATGGTTAAGAAGAATATTTCAATCCAAGTCAATTTCAAGCATGAGTTTATTTATTAGTATTAAAAAAAATTTAGTAAAAGAATAGAAAATTAATTGATATTAATTTAAATTTAAAGAAAAAAATTAGTGAGACAATTTTTCATCTAACATTTTTCTTTTAGGATTTTGAGACTCACTATGATAGTAAATTAATTCTTGAATAATGAGTCATGCAACTAGATTTTCCTCACGAAAATTATTTAAATAAATGAAAATTGATGTGCAATTATTTTTTTTAAATTGATATATAGTTAAAAATTATTAAATAATAATTATTTTTATCTATGAGTTAATCATCTATATTTAAAGTATATAAAAAATATATTATTGAATTATAAAATTAAAAAAATTATATTAAAAAAATTAAGTGGATAGTTAGATGATAGTCAAAACCAATAAATTTTCATAGTCTATTTTTAATTATCAAATTTACGTAAAAAAAAAAAAGAAAAAAAGAAATAGAAAACGTACGGGTGAAGAAAATGCTCGAATAGCCAGGCTCTCAAAATGTTGACAGATCGTTCAGGCAAGCCTCTTTGGGGTCTCCAAGCCTCCTGCTCCATCATCCCCATTTGGTGGAACGCCCTCTGCTGCCTCAAGCTCTGCTCCAGCATCTTCAGCCGCGGCGTCTCCCCCTTCGTCAGCCCCGTCGTCCCCACCCCTTCCTTCTCTCCAAGAACCTCGCAGCTGTGTTTCAACTGCGTCGTTATTGCATCCTTCAGGCACCGGAAGTGCCGCGACATCGCCTTCTGCGCCAGCGCCGTGTACGGTACCGCCGCCCCGTACCCCATCACCAGGTCGAACGAGTTCACCACCATGTGCATTTGCTCGCAGTAGTGACTGTACCTACGGTCCACCTGTTTTAGTAATAAATTGAACCACCAAAAGAAATTAATTGAACCACCTCTTTTAATGAATCGTAATGTGTACGATCTTTTAATTAATTAATTCTCAGTTATTAATTACCGTGCTTGAATGATAGATATTAGTACGTACTACATGCATGTTCTTATTTATGCATCAATCTTAGGATGTACCAACCAAGAATAAATTAAGGAAAGAAATAGATAAGAATAACATATATGAGAATTAATTAATTAACACATGCAAAATAGTGAAACAAAAACACACGTGTGTGTGTATACACATTGCTCCCACTTTCTTCCCATTTAAGTATCTGAATTTAGTGAGCCTTTCTTCTTTCTAAATTAAATTAAAACTTGTGAACCAATACAAAGAACTTTGTTGGGGATATGTGGAGTAAAATTCAAACTGTTCGGTACTGTAAATAAATTAAGCCTTCAATTTCCCTCACTCTTCATCTATCTCGCCCACCAGACCCGATTGATTAATTAGGGAAATTGGTTATGGAAAAAGGATTCCATAAAAAGAAAAAGTAAGAAGAAAGAAAAGAGCGCTCTGTTGTTGCCGGTCAACTAAGATATGATAACAATGGCAAATATATATTTCTGTGATATGGATCTGAGGGAGCAGTGGCACACTCCTAACAACTTGTTACGTAATTTTAATTATATATATATGATTGGGTGAGTGCCTTCCTTCAGTTGGAGTCTGTCTTAATAATTAGAAGAAACGTCGCGTCTTGATTGACGTATTCTCCTATAATGGCCATTAGTGTGTTCTTTCTTTCTGGTTTCACACTTTCACCAAACTAAGGCTGAAAATAAATTAAATACAAATAAGATATTGGAAATACTAAAAAATCTTCCCTCCCACCAATCGGATCGGAGGATTAAAAAATGAGTTTTGATTAAAATAAGAAAAACAGATCCCTCACCAACTGATGATGATCCTAGCTAAGGAGTGGCAACCCTACTGTACCTGCCGTCTTTTATTTTTATTTTATTTTATATATCTCAGTTCACAAAGAAAATTTCATGATAGACTTGCCGGAAAACCGTGTTATATTAACTGGACCAAACAAATGAGATTGGAAGAAGAAGACGAGGGAGGGGGGGACCTTGACTCTTGATGAGAGAGAGAGAGAGAGAGAGAGAGAGAGAGAGAGAGAGATTACATGCCTCATCAAGCATGGTGAGAAGCTTGACCTTCCGCCTTTGATGCTCGATCCTATCAGAAGCTGACAAAGGAGGAAGTTCCTTTGACGAAGATGAAGAAGCGGCGGCGGCGCCACCTTGATTGGAGCTAGGGTTTGAGAGCTGCCTAGTGAACTTGTTTTTCTTGAACTGACCCCTCCCAACGCTGCAGAACTCTTCAAGCAACTCCTGAGCGGCCTTGACATACTTGGAATTCCTGAGGACGTTGACTAGACCCAAAGACGAAGATGATCCAAACCCAATGGGTCCTTGGTGGTGATTCTGCCCCAACGACGTTCCTTGAATATGCAATGCTTGGTGTTGTTGGTGATGGCTAGGGAGATTCTTGTAAGGATACTGAGCAGAAGAAGAGGAAGATGAAGGACCACCACCTCCTTGGTTGTAAAAGAGGAAACCACTTTCTCCCATCCTCAATTCCTCGGCTTTCGCGGCTTCCAGGTGCTGTAACGAAGAGGATAAGGATAAAGAGAGGCCTTGAGCTTCTTGAGCACTGTCAGGGGCCCATGTGAATTGGTTGAAGGTACCACCACCGCCATGGAAGCCTTGTACGGAAGTATTGGGATTAGGATTAGGAAGAAGCATGTGAAGCGTCGAAGAAGACGAAGGAGGAGTGGGTGTGGTGTGATGGGACGACGGAGGGGAAGGTGATCTGGTGGTGGTTTGTGGGTTCATGAGAAAAAGTTGCATGGCTGCAGCCGAATCGGCATTAATGCTTGGAATCTGATTATGATGATGATGCTGCTGTGGTTGTTGATGATGAACTATGACACCACTGTCACCGTTATTCAAATTACTTTGATCATGTTGATTATGATTATTCTTTGAATTATCTCCCAACGCTCCCAACCCGGTTATCATCCCTTGTCTGTTTCCAGCATACCAATCGCTACCCAATGACCTCGTCGTTGTTGGGGAACGAAACGTCGCTATCATTGGCTGCTCCAATAATTCCCCGGCCGCAGCATCTGCAACCGGCGGGAAATTGAACATCTCCGATAGCATCCCGGCAGTTTCATACCCCGGGATGCCTCCGGATTCTTCTATCCCAATTATGGCTGTTGGTGGCTGTGCCGGAGGCGGTTGCTGTGGATCGAAGCCTTGCACCCTCACTTTGTCCCTCCGAATTTGCTGAGCCAAGTGGTGTTGATGTTGGTGATGGTGTTCTTGGTTTGTTACCTGTGTGGATCTCTCGAACCCATTATTGGAGAAGGTGAAGATTCCTTGATTGTGGTGGTGGTAATCTTGGGACATAGAATTGGAAGCGTTTAATTCTTCTTCTTCTTCTTCTTCAGGCTTTTCGATTATGGTGAAAGAATGGTGCTGCTGGTAGTTATTAGTCTTTGAGTGAGAGAGAATGGAAGGAAATGGTGGCGGTGTTGCTATTCCCATGATGAAATATTATTATTATTGCTCATCATCATCTTCGGTTTTTTCTTTGGTCTGCAACCCACTTTAATTTAATTTTACCCACTACTCCTTCACCCTCTCTTGTAAATTACCACTCTGCAATAATTGAGTTGATCAGTGATGAGCGGTTGAGGATCAGCGCCGGAACCATAAGCGAATCTGACAACCCACATCATGAAATTAAACTCAATAAATCGTCAATTATAGCAAAACTATATAGAAACAAATTAAATGGAAAGAGAAATTTTGAGAGTGGGTACCTGAGTATTAATTGTGAGAAAGAGAGAGAGAGAGAGGGAGAGGGAGTGATTAATGAAGAAACAAATTACTAATAAAAGTTTCTTTTGTAGCTATGCTCTCTAAGCTTTTCTTCGATCTCCTTTCATCTAAATTAAAAATGTTTATTCTTTTGTCTTTCCTTTTATCATTTTCAGTTTCAGCTATGCTCATCAATTCATGTGCATATATATAACACACAAACATATGTACCTCTTATTAGAGTTGCAGAGTATGAAAGGATGTAAAGCTCTCAGACATCGTTTTCCCTTCTGCGGTATTGAAAGCTTCTTCTTCAATTCCCTCTCTCTTTCTCTCTCTCTCTCTCACACACACACATACACTCTCTCTGTATATATATGTGTGTTGTCACTCTGTCTCCTGTCGTCTCTCTTTCTTTCTCTTTCTCTCCTTTTCTTTTCTTCTCTCTTTGTTGCTCTTTGCAGTAAGTGTTTTTGCAAATCACCTTATGGAAAAAGAAAGAAAGATGCAATTGAAGATGCACACACACACAATAATAACAATAATAATATTAAAAATGGAGGCTTTTGGGGAGACTCATATCTCTGTCTGAAAACAAACAAACTCAGTGTGCGTAGGAAGAGAGAGGGAAGAGAAGAAGTCGCTGTTTCTTCTCCTCCTTTAGTCTATATACTCTATACTATCTTCACCTCTTCCTTTAGGTTTTTTTTTTCCCCACCAATAATGTCCTTTTATATTTTCATTTCATCATATTCCTAGAATCATCATATTACACCATGTTTACATATTTATATTTGTAATAAAAAATATATTATATGGTAACAAATTGCAAGCGAATAAAATATATTTGTGGTGTGGAATGACGATAATAACCTTATCTACGCACTTTAGAGAACAACTATCATTCGAATTTTAATAAGAGACAGGAAAGGAAAATAAACTGGCTAGGAGAGAATATATGTAGAGATGTAATTTGTTTGGGTTGGTCTAATGTTTAGTTCATTAGTTCATTTATATTTAGATAAATATTGAGATTTTGAATTTTATTTTATGTATGCAATAATCTATTGGCCAATGACAAACTTTTAAATAGAGTTCAGCACCGCGATAGATTAATCTTTAATTTACCAAATTGAAAAATACTGTAAAAAAAAAAAAAACTAACAATATTTTATCAAAGTGGCATGATGAAAATATGGAGAATGCATGTTAGCCAAAAAGAATGAAACCTTATGTGTAATATTTTCATGTGAAATTAATATTTAAAAATTGTTATTAGATAATTTAATTTCATCGCCAAAAAATTATAATTCTTTATTTTGATGAACTAATGTTAGAATATTCTTTTAGAATTTGATTTTTTTATTAAACATTCACATGTAACTGTTTTTATGTAAATATAAAAATTAAAAATTATTAAATAATAATTTAATTAAATATATTAAATTATTTTTTAATTTTTAACTAACAAAATTTTATATAAAAATAATTACATATGAGGTTTTAATTTTTTTTTAATTATTGACTATAATGCCCATCACCAGCTATGGATTTTATTGTCATTTGCATACGTCGTTTGGAAACCAACGCAAACTACGGAATAAAATAAAGATAAGGTCAGTACAAGGTCATCTCAATGATCCAAACTACCACCATCTTTATTGATACGTCGAAATGGCCATATTGCCCTTAGATAATGCTTGGTAAGGCTGAGGCATCAGAGCCCCTGTAACAACTGAGGTCAAAGGAGTCATTTCGCTAGAAAAAAAAAATCCATAATATAAAAGTATAGTACTAAAATTACTAAAAGAAATTGTATTTCCGATAAAAAAAATTAATCAAAAAAATTTTTAAGTATTCAAAAAAATTATTTCACTTTGACAAAATTTGCCATTTTTTAAAGTAAATTTGTCGAAGAAATAAGTTTTTTAGGGATCTTGGGAAAAACATATAATCAAATCTTTTTTAAGCATATTAAAAATTTTGTTCATTCATCAATACTTTTGTTAGCAAAAGTACAACCTTTCTAAATTTTTAAATTTAATTCCTAACCTTTTCTTTAAAAAAAATGAAACAAAAAATGAATATAAATTAAAAAAAAAGTGTTTTGATTCCTGTTAATATACAAATAGATTTTCCTTTTCTAAAGAGTTGAAGTAATTCACTCAAGAATCAATAATTATTAATTATTTACGTAATTAATTTTAAAAATAATTATTTTTATTAATATAATATTATATAATTATATATATAATAGTGAAAATTCAGGTACAGTCAACTTTACGTGAAGTTGATAGTTGATGACCGTTAGATGAAAATTTAGTCAAATAGTCAAATCATTTAACGACTCTCAACTATCAATTTCATGTGAAGTCGAATGTAACTAAGTTTCCACTTAAGGAGGTGACAGAGAAATTTGATAAATATGGAATGGTATAAGAGGAGGATGGATGGCACGTGGCATTGGATGAGCAAAAGAGACAAGTTAGGTTTAATTTTGTGGGAGACATAGGGCTGTGAAAAGCACCCTTAACCGCTTTAAGGTTTGGCGCTGTTACTGGGATGATGGCCATGTTCATTTTCCCTTTTGGTGTAGCCTTTGATTTTTACAGGTGTTCTTCATGTTTCGCCTTCTTTTACCTGCATTTAATTATCAATCTTGTAATGGCGTTAAGTGTTAACTTTAACTTCTAATCTTTCAATTTATCACCAAATGGATAATGACAGAATAGAAACGAAGGCAGCAACGGTTTCTCTAATTTCGCATCTTATTACAAGGTTGCCCTATTTTAGGAACACCGGCTGGTTCATGAATTCTCATCACATGTCTTCGTTTTAATTCAAGTTAAAATATGTGTATTGATGTTTGTGTATTATGGGCATTTATTAAAGATTCTCATGTAAATATGTAATATTTCATTTTTTTTAATCTTTTATAGGTGTTCTTAATATATTTAGTGGCTAAACTCAAAATTTAGTAAGTAAACTCAAATGCACATTATTTTAACGTAAAGTTTATAATAAAAAATTATTAAAAAAAATAATAATTTAATCAAATATATCAAATTATTTAATAATTTTAAATATCAATTTCACAAAATAACAACTATATATGAGCTTTGAACATATCTAACATTTGTAGCAATAGTTTAAATAATTCCTATAAAATCATACATTGAAAAAAATTGTATCAATTAACAAATAAATTATACAAAAATATTATGTACATACTAAAAATCAACTATTAAATCAGCCAATGTATTTATTTATGTATTTTGTATAACTTATTTATGGATGAATTTTGACGTAGAACTAGTGTTGTTATAAAAATGATAAGGGCTATATATTTTGCACTTGTAGCTACATTGATTACACACACATGGTTTCTTCTTTCCAAATTATTGCCGCTTATAGCCATACTAGCTACTAGTCTCCTTACTTTGTATGCGGATACGTAAAAGCTTGAGTTTTGACTTTTGGTCTTTTGCAACACTAGTTCACATCTTTTATTAATAAGTTTTGTTAGCTAGACAATGATTTTTATAATCTTTATAATCGATATGAATAATAGACTTTAAAATTGATCCAATAAAGTAAAAAAATACTCCATCCTCAAATTACTTCCTAAACTTTAACATAAGAAGAACTATTTGCACAC
Source organism: Arachis hypogaea (assembly GCF_003086295.3). Taxonomy (NCBI): domain Eukaryota; kingdom Viridiplantae; phylum Streptophyta; class Magnoliopsida; order Fabales; family Fabaceae; genus Arachis; species Arachis hypogaea. The sequence goes on along the minus strand of NC_092046.1, from coordinate 15,780,119 downwards.
TTAGTGAATTGAATATTCAGCCATTATTAACTGTGCATGAGTAAATCGAATAAAAAAAAAATAACCATCCAATTAAAAATAATCAACATAATCATCTGTATACCTATTGAATTGAATATCCGATATATTCATTGTTCATATTGTTTAGTATTATTGTCTATCTATACTTTTTCTTTATTAATTATTTCAGTTGCCCCTTCCAAAAACATAACACAAATGGGGAAAGCAAGGAACGGCTTTAACGCTTACAAATTTTGTAGAAGAGAGACATCTTTCAATTATTTTTCGTTAAACATGTAAAAGTTAACTAGTTTGTCAACGGAAAGAATAATAAACAATATTTTGGCAAGGCATTTCAAATGATTCTCTTAATTCCCAGCTTTAATTTCTCTCTCTGTCTCTCTCTCAAAAAAAATTAATATGTTAATTTTCTTGACAATTATCTAAGTAATTCTTTGAAAATACATCATCTCCAATGTGATGCTTGATAATTATGTTACTACGTTTTTAAAACACATGTTTGATGCTTTCCATATTGGTGCCAAGGGAAATTAAAGGACTTATCTATTTTCTTTTCATGGCAAAGATTGAATGGCGTACAAATGAGCTATTTAATTTCCCCATGTGAACTATGTATGGTGTTCAATTGATTGATGTTACCATTGATCATAAAACTCCTAGAAGCTTAAATATTAGATTTCGTATCACCATTTTCTATTTTCCAACGCAGGTGAATGAGCAATCAATTATAAGTTGAAGTTATTATATTTTCTTGGTTAATTTTATTCGGTCCACTTTTATTTTAAGTGTTTGTTGTCTTAAAAATTGAGAGTGGAGGCAGAAAAAATAAAGACGAAGAGATCATTTATGACTTGTGAATTGATTCTGTCTATAAGACTTTGATCAACCGTCGAGATTATATTTGAGAAGCAATTGGCGGTGATTTTTTGGATAAAAATAAAGACTTGAGTACGAAAGCAGTGTAGTGGTGAAAGTTTACGAGCAATGTAACAAATAGAAGGTTTGAAGTTCATATAAAAGATCTGTCTAAATATTAGGGTGAGAAATTTGGAGACTGGAAATAAGTTTTCATTGTATATAAAACATGGATAAACTCTGCAAATATTTTCTTTATTTTCAATTTTAAATTACAGATTTTGAATTATCAGTGCAGATAAAATTATCATACTAAAGACTTGTTGCTTGCATTTATGATTTCGGAAGATTATAACTGCTGCTACATAATAGTATGTTCTGAAATGTAATGTTTGTATTTTTGTGCAATTCTAATTTTGAGAAAGGAATATATCTTTGATATTGTGGTATATATAAAAACTATTATTTACAACAAAAATAATTTATATAATAACTAAAAATAAAAAATCTGATAATGGAGAGATCGCGACATTTGAAACTACTACAAGCATTTAAAATATTTTTTTTGTCATTTTAGCGGCAATTTAAAAGTGTCACTAATTTCTATAAAAAATTAGTAATTTATTAATGATTTCAAACTGCCGCTAAATTTAGCCAAAAAAAAAAAAAACTGAAACAAATGTTAGAAATTAGCAATGATTTTATGGATGATTATTGTCTAAAGCCGTCATCAAATAACGCTCTAATCAGCAACAATTTTATAATCATCGCAAAAAATTTTTGCGACTATTAAAACTATCATTAAACAGTAAAATTAACAGTTGAAAAAAATACCCTTCTATTGTAGTGCAAACACTTTTCCAAAAATTTTACCACACTAAAAATTTGCGTGTTCCTTACAAGAGATTTTAGAAAACATTAAAAATAACTACAAGGTAGAAATTTGCATAAGAGATGGCTAGACAAGGCAAAATAATAATAAAAAAGAACTAGAGAGAGATTTTTTTTTTAAAAAAGAAGATAGTTATCTGAATAATAATGCGGTTAACTAAATACTGTTGAATAAATAAGTGAGAGATAATGATTCATTTAATCTAACAACTACCATATGTTTATAAAAGAATTGTGATCGATGATAATTTTTTAAATTGTGGAGCAATGCTGGTGAAGAAGTTTGTACGGCTTGAATATTTAACTAACATATATAAATTATTTAAAGCGACTGATGTTTACACAAAATTGAATATAATTAGACAACTTCCAGAAGAATGCATAGCTATAGCATACTTACACCATAGACCATAGATAATTTTATTATATAAATTAAACAATCTTCAATTCTCGACCATTTGGTGTGTTAACTGCAGTTATGGCGTTCGCCTAGTTATATAATTAGAAAAAAGATTCACTCCTAGAAGAGTTCCATTGAAAGGTTCAACTATATATAAATAACAATAATAAATGACATATGGTTGGTCCCTTGGAATGCAAGTAGGATTATAAATACGGATTTGGAAGAAAGAAAGAAGGAATTGTCTTCCTCCAAATGCAGCTAGCTAGAGCTATATACCCTCTTTTATTTTCGATAGTAAGCTGGAGCTATATCCACAACACATAGCTCTCAATCTTAGATACCTAATTTGGTTCTCATGACTCAAACACTCGACTGAGAGAGGGGAAGCAAGACACTATTTCTTTTCTTTAATTGTAAAGAAAATATAGTATATGGAGTTATATATTTGAGTCATTATGTCTATATTATAGTGATTAACAGTGGTTATGTTATTTTAAAAAAATTATTAAAATTAAAATATTTTTTTATTATTAAACAACACTTTTTAAAAATTGTTACTTAAAAAAAATATTATCAAAATATAAAAAAATATAACTTTAATTTTAACAATATTTATATAATCACTGTAGTCGTCCTACTAAAATCATATTAGAATAATTTTTCTACATATTTTTATTATAAAAGTCATACATAAATGTATCTATCTCATATCAAACTAAATATAAATATCAATATATTAACAACTTATTTTATATCAAGATGAAGTTAACGTGTTTCATAATATAACTGTCTATTATAATGAAATTCTCTGTCGAGAAGTTAAAAAGGAAGGCGATAGAGGATGGGGTAGCAGCAGAGAAAAAAAAAAGAGGTAGACGATGGAAAGTGTTCTGAGATATCTATTTTCACTGGCAGGGTGAGGAGTTGTCATCGAACATCGCTACAAGAATGAGTTCCGTGGAATGATAGAGTGAAAAATAGTATATTAGGATAGGAATTATTTTGGTTTGAAGTAAAAATTTAGTTAAATTTGACTATGCAACTCTTTGCCTTTAAATTTATTTTATTGATATTTTTATAAATATATTATTTTATTTTATAGATAATTTTTTTATTTTTGCCACAAGTTTAGATTCTAAGGCTGAAAATATTAAGACTTAAAATATTAAAAAAATCCAAAAAGCAAAATATATATATATATATATATATATAATAGTTTAAAGAAAATCCGTAATTTTTGAAGAAAAACCCTAATTTTTTTAAAACTTTTTTTTAAAATTTAGTTGCGGTTTTAAACCGCCTTAAAGGGTCATAAGAATTGAAAAATTCGTCTTAGATTACTAACCATGTTCAAAAATCACATTTTCATATTGCGGCGGTTTTAAAACCACCGCAAAACAGCCATAAACTTTAGAAAAATCGTGTTATAGCGGCGGTCCGTAACCGCTGATAAACATTCGCGAAAACGTGGCGCTCGCATTTTGCAACGGTTTTCTAATTAGTTGCCGTAAAATACTGATTTAGCGGCGGTTATACCAGTGGTTGCTGGAAACCGCCGCAAAACTTTATCCCCGCATCAATAACCAGAATGGTCCACTAAATCGTCGGCATTTGATTTTGCGGCCGCTAATCATGAAAAAACTCGCCACAATATAGCGCCTCTCTTGTAGAATTAGAATATATTGATATTTGTAAGTTGATACAAAACAAAAATTTTCTCGATACATAAAATAAATGATGTGAAACTTATTTTATATAATTCTCATATTTTATAATGCTATGTGTTAATGATAGATGAGAATTTGCATCGGTTCGGAATTTTTCAAAACAAGAATTACTTCGTCGGTAGCATAGTCCAAACCGGCAATTAAATCCCATCAATCAGAGTTTAAAATTTCTAATTCAAATTATCCGAGAGTAATTAAACCTCGGGTCGTCTTCCATAGGAACTAATGCCTAAGAGCACACAATTTTGGTTGTGAAAAACAAGAGGGTTTTCAAAAGTGAGGCAAACGATTAAAGAAATTAAAGAACGATTCAAAATTGCAATTAATGAAGTAATAAAAGAATAAAAGAACTATGTATGTAATATAAACAAGTAAGACTCAAAATTGAGAAAATTGTGGTTCAAAACATGAATGGAACCTTGACTTGGGATGAGTTATGGAATCCCTTCCTTGCCATAACCACAACTATGATAATTATGATGGACTAATCTCACTAAGTTAACCCTTAACATCGAAGAGTAGGTCAAGTGAGTATAATTGTTACTAATCCACAAATCCTAACTAACTTACTAATTACCTTAGTAAGAAGCTAACGTTAGTGGAAACAATAACAACTAACAACCCAAGAATTATCACTAAATGTCGGACATTATGGCTCTAGTAATCTATATACTCATTTTCCCAAGGCAAGGGGTGAAAATTTACCCCATAATCAAAATTGGCATTTCATCAAACATATAGTGGGCATAATCATAAAACATGACAAAATTGGAAAAATGATGAAAACTATGAACCACAAATGATCACAATCAACAAAGGCAACTCAATAAACATAAAACAACCACTAAACATCAAATTCATCAACTAAAACTCAAAATTGCAAAACTATGTATATATTAACAAAGGAAATTAAAGTATAAGAAAGTGTAGAACAAGTAGTGTAATAAAAGAGGAAATTAAGGAATACTTACAATGGAAAAAGCTAGAATCCAAGATCAAAATTGAACTATAAAATTCTACAAAACCCTAATTAAGAACCCTAAGAAAATTGAGAGAAAACCTAAATTAAACTACCCTAAAACTACTCCTAAAATGTGTTGTATAATGTATTGTAGTGTATGGTATCATCTATGGTTGCTTGCCCCTTCATATATGCTCCAAAGCCATCAGAAATGGGCCAAAAAGCCCTCAAAATTGCGAGCTACGTGACTTTTTAATGAAGTCATGTGCTAGTACCTGTGCGTATGCACAGATATGTGCGTATGCACACACTTCGCTGAATTTTCACTTATGCGTGCGCATAGAGGGTTGTGCGTACGCACGCATGCTAACTTGTGCATACGCATCGGATGTTGTGCGTACGCACCGGATGTTGTGCGTACGCACACATGGCTGAGTGCTTCTCCTTTGTTTTCTTCATGTGTTATCCCTTTGTACATGCTTCCTTCCACTTTTGCCTTGCCAAACTTGCCTCTAGGACCTAAAATCAGTTAACAAACATGTTATGGCATCGAATGGCATAAAAGTGGGATTAAAATCACTAATTTAAGCACAAAAATGTATGTTTTTCCATTTAAGTCCAATCTAGGGAGAAAACACAAAAGTATGCTATTTTAGTGATTAAGTGTGAGTTTATGTGATGAAATCCACTCAAATCAAACCAAATTTATCGTCAACTATGGATTCATCAGTTAACTCACACCACATGGGACAAATTGATATACCAACTTCCTCTTCTTTCTCTTCGTTCCCTCCTTTGCAATTTTTTTTAATTAACAATAGGGCTAAAGCCCAAAAAAAGAGAACTAACCAGAAACTATTCTGGAGTGAACTGTTCCTACAACGTCAGCAAAGAAATGCAAGGAAATAAAAGATGGAAATGAAGAAAAGAAATGACAACTATAACTTAAACTATGACCAAAAGATGCCAATTTATCAACATAAGAGTTTGCTTTCCTGAATTCATGATGAAGAGTCCAGCTATTGAGCCTGTTGCACCTGATCCTTATCGCTGACACAAGAGCTCCTACCGAATGTAAGTTGCCCAAGTCTTGAGAACATAGCTGCATTGCTACCGTTGAATCAACCTCAATTTCAGCATGGGAGTGTCCCATATTAATGATTAAATTCAGATCGAAGAGTATGCCCCAAAGCTCTGCCGCAGTCACAGTGCAAGCACCCAAATTCGCACTATAACAAGCCATAAACTTACCATTGCTATCTCTAAGGACACCACCACAAGCTGCTCTGCCATCCTCACTAATGGAGCCATCCGAATTCAGCTTGATAAAAGGAGGAGAAGGTGGCTGCCATTTTATAAGCTTCTCTGCAAAAGTTCCCACCCTTCTCCTAGATCGCATAGATTCAGAATGAGCCCTGTGATAGTCCTGAGCCATATACCAAGCTATTTCATGAATCTTTCTTTCATCCGGAACTCTATCCTTATCAAAAGGTATTCCTTCGAAACCACAGAAAGTTTAAGGTACTAGCAAAGAGGAGGGGCCATGGAACCCCTTTGAAGGGAAGTTGGGAAGACAAGTTCTCCATCAACCAAGGAATAAGATGTTTGGTGAAGAAGTTCTCTGGATCCAACCTATCATCAATACTCTTCCATGTTCTATATGCGATTGGATAGTCATGCAAGACATGGAGCAAAGATTCCGAGTTGCTACCACAAACACCATGGTGCACGGAATCGTGATTCATATTTTTCACAACTCCGCACAACTAACCAGCAAGTGCACTGGGTCGTCCAAGTAATACCTTACGTGAGTAAGGGTCGATCCCACGGAGATTGTCGGCTTAAAGCAAGCTATGGTCATCTTGTAAATCTCAGTCAGGCGGATTCAATTGGTTATGAGGTTTTGATAATTAAAAGATAAATAAAACATAAAATAAGATAAAGTTACTCATGTAATTCATTGGTGGGAATTTCAGATAAGCGTCTGGAGATGCTTGGTTGCTTCTGAACCTCTGCTTTCCTATTGCCTTCTTCCAACCATGCGTTACTTCCTTCCATGGCAAGCTGTAAGATCCACTTAGTGAAAATGGTCCTCTACGATTTCTGCACGACTAATCAACTGTCGGATTTCTCGTCTCGGATGAAAAATACCAGGTACAGCTACCGCATGGCTAATCATCTGTCGGTTCCCGCTAGCGTCGGAATAGAATCCATTGATCCTTTTGCACACTGTCACTTGCGCCCAACATTCGCAGGTTTGAAGCTCTTTACAGTCATTCCTTCCCAGATCCTACTCGGAATACCACAGACAAGGTTTAGACTTTCCGGATCCCAGGAATGGCTGCCAATAATTCTAGCCTATACTACGAAGATACTAATCTCACGGACTCGGTCTGTGTATTAGATATCCAAGAGAATATACTCCGGATGTCGTCCAATGACTACGTTGAACATCATGTAGACCGCTTTGTGGTTGTCAGGCACACGGATCTTGGCTAAGTGAGTAACGAAGATTGGGTGATTGTCACGGGTCACCCCTTCATTCTGACTTAACTGAATTAAGTACGAGAGTATATCTTGGAGAAGAAGTAGGCGTGAATTGAATAGAAAACAGTAGTAATTGCATTAATTCATGAAGAACAGCAGAGCTCCACACCTTAATCTATGGGGTGTAGAAACTCCACTGTTGAAAATATATAAGTGAAAAAGGTCTAGGCATGGCGGAATGGCCAGCCCCCAAACGTGAACAATGGTCTCAAAGATCAAAGTGATCAAAAGATATTCCAAATATTGTCTAAGATAAATCTCTAAAAGTAGTTTTTATACTAAACTAGTGACCTAGGTTTACAGAAAATGAGTAATTAAGTGCAGATAGTGCATAAATCCACTTCTGGGGCCCACTTGGTGTGTGCTTGGACTGAGCATTGAGCTTTACACGTGCATAGGCTATTCCCAGAGTTAAACGCCAGCTTTGGTGCCAGTTTGGGCGTTTAACTCCAATTCTGGTGCCAGTTTGGGTGTTTTACGCCAAGATATTTTAGGCTGGCTTTGGACGCCAGTTTGGGCCATCAAATCTCGGAAAAAGTATGGACTATTATATATTTTTGGAAAGCCCAAGATGTCTAATTTCCAACTTAATTGAGAGCGCACCAATTGGGCTTCTGTAGCTCCAGAAAATCCATTTCGAGTGCAGGAGGGTCAAAATCCAACAGCATCTGCAGTCCTTTTTCAGCCTCTGAATCAGATTTTTGCTCAGGTCCCTCAATTTCAGCCAGAAAATACCTGAAATTACAGAAAAATACACAAAATCATAGTAAAGTCCAGAAATATGATTTTTGAATAAAAACTAATAAAATAATAAAAAGTAATAAAAACATACTAAAAACTATGTAAAAATAATGCCAAAAAGGGTATAAATTATTCGCTCATCACACCACACAAAGCAAACTGAGCTATATTCTTCCGAATATGCTCCTCATTCGTTAGAAATACATTAGTTTCCACCAACCAGCAGAAACTGTGAAGCCTTTGAGGGGCTTTCAATTTCCATATCTGAGTAAAAAGGCTCGCATTCTCAGCACTAATATGGGAGACAAGGGCAGAACAAGCTGACTTGATGGAAAACACCCCATTTGGTGTTAGCATCCAAGCAATTGAATCCTCATCCAACTCCGCTTTTGGCAGCTTAATAGAGGAATAGATTGAGAGCCAATCATCCCCCAGACTGTAACCAATTTGATCAAAGTTCCAATTATTATCCACAAGATAGTCACAGACTTTTTCATCTGCCATATCCATTGTTACCTCTATTTGCGCAAAGTCCATCAAGCAATGAACACCTGGGATCCAATGATGCCTCCAAAAATCCACCGTCTGACCTAATCCTACCCTCCATATAAGGTTCCTCTCAAATTGTTTCCAAATATGAGAGATACCTTTCCAAGCATTAGAGACACATTGAAGAGGCTTCATCACAGGGATGGTAGCATTACCACACCTATATTAACTGCGTGCAGAGGACCTGCACTCAGAGAGAGTCCCTATTATGAATTAACTTCCAAGCCAATTTCATCAGATTTGCGTCATTCATAACTCTGGCAGACAGGCCTCCAGATTTCTTCGGCGAGCAGAGCTTCTTCCAACTGAGTAAGTGGATTTTCTTGCCAAAATTATTACCTCCCCATACAAAGCTCTTTCATATACTATCAATCTTATCACAAACCCTCATGGGAATCCTCATGGTCTGCATAATGTAGGTTGGAATTAAAGCTAGAGCTGATTGGGTCAAAGTAACTCTGCCTGCCAGAGAGAGATTATGAGCCTTCCACGTACTCAGCCGACTCGTTATCCTATTAATAATAAACTGAAAGTCCTCTATTTTAGTACGGCCATGGAGGAGAGGAACACCCAAGTACTTACCCAGATTTGAAGTTAGTCGCATACCTAAGGCTTCACTAAGCTCCCTCTTACGACTGAAATTCATATTCTCGGAGAAGTAGACGCAAGACTTTTCACAGCTAACTTTAAACAGCCATTCCAAAGAAATTTTCGTTTAGCCAGTCACAAATAAGCATCTTTAATGCTATAAACCTTAGAAGCAGCAGGCTACCATAACCATACAGGCTCCACGTTATTTTTATTCTGTGGCATCATACTATGGATAACATCCTTGATTTCTAAAGGAATAGATGTAGCTAACTTGTCAAGACACCAATGGCCATTCTTATGAACATCTCCAATAATGAGGAATAAATCGCTGATATGAACATAGGGAAGAATTTCACCAATTTTTCCTAAAGGACTCCATTGCTCATGCCAAAAGGATTGATGGGCTCCACCTGAGTTCCACTGAAAGCCCTCTTTCAAAGCATTGAAGGCTTTAACTATTCCTTTCCAGCAAGAAAAAACTGTCTTTGGGGATATAATATTAGTTTCCAATTGTCCCTTCGTGTATTTGTTTAGCCATAATTTTCACCCACAACCTATCTATGTTATTGAAAAATTGCCAAACTAATTTTTCAAGTAAAGCATTGTTAACACATCTCATATCTCTAACTCTCAAACCCCATCCTTTTTGGAGCAATGATAATATCCCAATTAATAAGATGGAGACCTCTTCTGTCAGCTTCACCTTTTCACAAGAATTGTCACATCATGGCATTAATCTTATCACAAACATAAGGGAAGTGAGTAACCTGCATCTGATAAACTGGAAGCGATGACACGACTGATTTTATGAGACACAATCTACCAGCTTTGTTCAGGAGCAACCCTTTCTAAGAAGCCAGCCTTCCTCTAATTTTTTCAACAATTTTCGAAGTTCTCCTCTTATTAGTTCTATCATGATTAATGTTCACTCCAAGATACTTTTCTAACTTTTGGGCAAATCTAATATTAGAAACACCCGCCAAGACCTCCTTCCTTTTCTGTGAAACATTCTTGAAACATTGAGCTTTCAATTTGTGAAAGTTAACTTTGAGGCCCGAAGCTTTAGTGAAAAAATCCAAATTTTTCTAGACAGCTTTCACAAAAGAGCAAGAGATCATCAGTGAATATTAATGAGAGATTCTAGGACCCCTTTTGAAACAGCAACGGGACTCCAAGTGCCGATAGCAACTGTATGAGTGATAAAACATGCCAGTCTTTCCATGCAAAACACAAAAAGATAAGATGAAAGCGAATCTCCTTGTTGGATGCCTCTTCTAGGGTAAAACTATTAAGACAATCACCATTCCATGAGATAGATAAAGATGAAGAGCACACACATCTCATAATGAGCCTAACAGTGTTGCTAAAAAAACCAAAGCATCTCAATTTCTGTTTAAGCTCCAATTAACGTTGTCATAATAATCTTTTTCAAGGTCAATCTTAAAGGTCATAGCCCCGGTCTTCGATTTGGTCCTCTTTAAAAAATGCATGATCTCCTAGGTAATGATTATGTTGTCAATATTTCCTTTGCTCGGGATGAAATCACCTTATAAAGGGCCAAAAATCTTAGAAAAGGTCGAAATCGATTAACTAACTTTTGTGATAATTTTATAAATCATATTGCAAAGGTTGATACGGTGGAAGTAGGGGTGTTCGCGATGCGGTTTGGTTCGATTTTTGAGAGAAATATCATCCGATCCGATCGTCTAATTAAACTATGGTTCGGTTTGGTTCGGTTTTTTTGTCGAGGCCATCCGAACCAAACCAAACCAATTAAAATCGGTTTGGTTTGTTCGGTTTTTTCAATCAATTCAAAACAATACTACAATACTATTTCACAAAGTCTTATACATTGAAATCGACAAACACAAATACACAATTGAAATCAACAATCCAGTGTCACCCATATTCTCACTTGAACTGACATCAAACTTACTAAACAAATACATTAAACAACAAAATCAATTTACAAGCAATTTACAAAATCAAGATCCTGTTTACAAAATCAAGCAATTTACAAAATCATTAACCAACCAGCAACAATACCAACAATAAAGTAATTCAACAAAAGTAAATCAACAATAATTCAATAATTCAAAACCTCCAACACTTGATCCAAAACCTCTAACACCTGATAAATCATACTAAATCACTTTAAAACTTAAAAGTAATTCAGTAATTCAACAGAACAACAAAACAAAACAAAACAGAAGCAGTTTCAGTAATTCAACAGAACAACCAGCAAGGCAGCAACAATGAAATAAACAAGTCAACAACCAGCAGCAATCCATCAAATATACGTTATTGGCTCCTATTTTGTGCTTTATTGTTATCAAAATGCAGTGAAGAGGATTTGCATATCTCTGGATGCATCCTATACCTATCATGATAAAAAAATCAAGAAAAGAATTCCGCTTTTATCATAAAACAGGACAATGTAAAATTATAGTCATCTTTGCCTAACAAAAAATAAGCCATAAATTAGAACAATACTAAAATTAAAATAACATAAATTAGAACACCAAACCACAAACTCAAATTAAATAATTAAAATAGAGAACACTATAAACTTAGATAATAAAAAAAAGAACACAGAACAAATTTTCAAACAGAACCACAAATTACCAAAGCTGCAAGAACAAATTAGAAAGAACAGAACCAAAAATCATAAACCAAAAATCATATACCAGAATAAAAATAGAACCAATTATTAAAACAGAACTAAGAACAACTAATTAGATCCAAAAAAATTAGAACAAATAATTTACCTAAAAGCTAAGAGGCATCCCCATTCTAGATGCAAAGGAATGGCTACTACGATGACTACAACGCGAGGACGATAGTGGCTACGAACTCGCGAAGGACGATGAACGACGGCTCTGGTGCATGGAGTAGACGACGTGCTGCTGGAAGAGGTGGTGTGTGGAGGACGACAGGGAGAGAGAACCGCTACGATGAAGGGAGACGGAGAGAAAAGAGCCGCACCGCTGCGATGGTGCTGTCCGACGGCATTGATAGGGGGGAAAGGAGAGGAGTTTTCGGCGCTGAGAGGTGGTGAGAGCTCAGAGGATTGGAGACTGGAGAAAGGCTAAGTGGAGTTAGGGTTACTAGTGGCTGTGAAAGGGTTAGCCGGTTAGGTCATTTGGAAGGGGGGGACTTTTATATAGGTTTTTTTAAGAAAACCGGTTCGGTTTGGTTTTGGTTAGAGTTTTCAGCATCAAAACCGAAAACCGAACCAAACCTCAAAAATAACTACAAAACATCATTTTTTAGGTTTTTTCGGTTATCATTTTTTTTGGTTCGGTTAGTCGGTTTTGAACACCCTTAGGTGGAAGTCTTTCATACAAGATGGAGACTAAACTTTAGAGATAAAGACAATGAGCGTCTCAAAAATTTTCACATCCAACTGATCACCTCTGAAGGCCTTATCCACAATATTTCAGACATTATTCCTAATGATATCCCAATAATTCTTGAAGAAGAAAGTTTGAAATCCATTTGTCTCTGTGGCTTTTAAAGAGCTCATACCCATAACCACCATTCTAACTTATTCAATAGAAATGGGAGCCAAAAGAGTATCACAGGCTTCTTGACACAAATGAGGAAGAGAGATGTCGTCGAGAGAATTAATATCAAAATTTTTGATAGAGTGAAAAAGGTTTTGAAAAAAGGAGTTAGCTTCGGCCTGCAGAACATCAACATCAATGGACCAAGTTCCATCTTCAATGAGTAAACCATGAATCTTGTTCTTTTTTCTCTGGATGATGGTTTGAAGATGAAAGAAGCTAGTGTTTTGACTCTCGAATTTTACCCACTGCTCACAAAACTTTTGGTACCATAAGATTTCTTCTTGAATAAGGATAGTATCGAGCTCTTATGAAGCTTTCTTTCTTTGAACCGGAGAGAGTTAACATTACAAGTTTTAAGGCACTTCTGAATATTATTGATCTCCATCTCCAAGTTTCTTTTCTTGACAAAAATATTCCCAAAGACCTCTCTATTAAACTTTAGCACCTCATGTTGGACCTCTTTAAGGATTTGAACGATATTAGGTGATCTTTTACTCCTCCAAGCATGATTAACAACACCCTTAAAAAGGGGATGAGTGATCCATGTAACCTAAAAATGGAATAGACACTTCTTTTTATTTTTCACTTCCACAGCCAAGCATCTAACAAGAATAGGATAGTGGTTGGAGTGAAACCTTCCTAGAATCTCATTATAAGTTTCAGGAAAGAGGACTCTCCAATCATGATTGATACATACTTTATCTAGCTTTTTGGCAATCTTTAGTCCCTTTTTGCGCTGTCTATAAGCAAAGGCTTCTGCTTTAGAGGGATGAAAAGCTTCATCCTTGACCTCAATGGGTAAGAGAACTTCGTTAAAATCACCTAGAACAATTCAAGGAAGTTGAATTCTTTCTTCCATGTGCTCTAAGATCTCCCAGAGATTTTGGAGATGTTGTGGTTGAGGGTTTGCATAAACAACACTACGCACCCACAAATCAGACCCTATTCTAATCAACATTAATACAATGTTCATCAATATCTAACAAAGTAAAATGGAAAAAATAATTAGCAACAAAGAACTAAATCCCCATACTATGACCACGAGCATCAGCAATCCTCGCAGCAATGTATCCCAAATTATTCCAAAATCTCCTCATCTTAACAAAAGGAATATGAGTTTCCAAAACAATAAAGATAGTAGGTTGAAATCTACGAATAATTTCTATGCAGTGCATAGGGGATAATTTGTTGGAAAATTCTCTAATGTTCCAAGACAAAATGCTAAATTAGTTTTATCCACAACAAAATTTTAATAAAATTTGTTACTGACAAAAGTTCACTGGCCTAGCACTCTGTGAACTATGGTATCCTTGTCTAGAACAGCATCTCTTTCAATCTTAGTTTCTGTCGTATTTGGGTTGTCTTCATGATCTTGGTTGCCACTTTTCTTCCCGTCCTGCGGCGATGATGGAAGTGAAGAAGGCCTTTGGCATTTGTATATGAAAGTTACAGATTCAGAACCTGTTTTGGGATTGCCTTCCTTCTCTAGATCATTCTTTCCCTTAGATGAAGAGTCTTGATGGGAAGTGTCAATGTGGGAGGATCTTGGTCCACACTGTCAAAACACTAGCTTAGATTTGGACTTCATATTCATTTTAATACCAATAGTATTCTTCTTGTTAATGGGCCTTGGACCTAATAGATAAAGAATTGCTCCCAGCCTCTAATTTTTTCTTTTCTTTCCTTCATGTAACTTGGGTCCATTTCCCTTCATCATTTTTATTGTCATTTAATACTTGATTTTCAATTGCATGCATCCCACTAATCTTGCCATGCAACATATTAGCCATAGTATCTACCTTTTTCGTAACTTCCGTTCATTCTATAGTGCTCTTGCCAAAACTGCAAATATTTGGAGCATCTTTTCCTTTATTGTCCTTGTCCATCTTATCACCTTCCAGCGCTTCCTCGTCCCTAACCGATGACTCCTCGGTCTTCTTCCTAGTACAGTCATTATGAACATGTTCATAACACTTACATGTAGTACACACAAGATTTAGACTCTCATATTCAATCGAATATTTGTGTCTATCCACGATAACCTTAGAGATCACCAGCAATCCTAGGTCTATCGCAACAGATGCTCTTGCATATTTACATCTTCCCACTTTTTTGGTTGCAACATCCACCTTAATGGGGTTGCCAATGGCTGATGCAATTCTTCGCATGGCTCTCTGATGACAAGTCATCTTAGCCTAGTTTCACTAGCCTTTTTCTTTTGTTTTCGATTGATTTATGCACTTTCTTGAGTCATAAGCAAGCCAATTGGGTAGATTTCCATGTTTCCTTTGATTCAATCAACCATGTATGAATTAATGCAATTTCATGAGATTTTATGCTATAATTGTCATATATTATGAAAGAATAACAAACTCATGATTTTAAGCAAAGCTTTGATGTGTTTGGTTGATTGATGATAGGTGAAAAGAGTTTTGAAGAAGGTTGAAGAAAGAAGGAATGGCTAGGAGCAAGAGAGAACAAAAAGTTTGAGCAAAAGTTTGCCTCAAACTTTAGCTCAAACTTTTAAAAGAGTTGAAAACACTCCAGAGGAAAAAAAAGATTGAGCAAAAGTTTGACCTCAAACTTTAGCTTAAACTTTTGAGAGAAAAGCTTGAGCCAACGTTTGCCTCAAACTTTTTGGCAAACGTTGGCATCACAAAATCAATACCCTGGAGGAAAAAGCTTGCGCCAACGTTTGAGGTCAAACTTTTGCTCAAAGGTTGGCGCCACACTTGCACACCCTGGAGGAAAAAGCTTGCGCCAACGTTTGAGGTCAAACTTTTGCTCAAACATTGGCGCAACACACATTTACAAGGGGGCCAACGTTTGAGCAAAAGTTTGACCTCAAACGTTGGTAGCAGCAAGGAAGCTTAGCTGATGCGAAAAGTTTGAGTAAAAGTTTGACCTTAAACTTTTACTCAAACTTTTACTCAAGCTTTTATGTTTTTCAACCCGGTTCACAATGGATCTTTCTCCAACTCCAAGAGCAATCAACCAAGGCCTTTATCAACCCAATTCAAGGCTTGAAGACCATTTGAAGAAAGTGTATAAATAGCTTAGGATTTAAGTTTTGGGGGAGCTTTTCCTTTGGATTTTCTTAGAACACTTACAGAGAGCTCACCTTTACATTTTTGATTTGTTGCTTTAGAATTCTAGAGAATTGGGAAGGAGAATTGATCTCTCTTCTTCCTTGTTCTTGCTCAGCACTCTTTACTTTTCTTGCTTGGGATCTTGGGTGGAGAATTGAAGAACTTCTGTTTCAATCTCACCTTGAGATCTTGTTTAATTTTCTGTTGAATTGAATTTCCTTTTCTGTTAATTGCTTCTTCTTCTATTCTCTCTGTAATTTACATTTCCCTTGCAATTGTTCTTGTTGGATCTAGGAAGGCAGTGAGATCTAGACTCAGCTATCTAGTCTCTTGAGTCCTGAGATCCATAGCTTTCAATTTCAATTTCCTTATTTCATCGCTACACCAAGCTTTTTTTTTTCTAAATTTCGTTTTAGATCCGGTTTAATTCAAGTCATCTTCTACTTTCCTATTTGTTGAATTTTTATTTTCCTTGTTTAATTTCTGCAAATCCAATTCCCAATTCCCTTTACAATTCAAGTCATTTACATTTCTTGCACTTTAAGATTCTGTAATTTACATTTCTTGCGTTCTAAGTTTCTACCATTTAATTTCTTGTTCTTTAAGATTCGGCACATTTACCTTCTCTGCTCTTTAATTTACTGCAATTGTCCCTCTCCCTTTTTAATATCATGCAATTTAGCTTCTGTCGAATACAAACCACTCAAATCAACTCTTGATTCGCTTGACTAAATCAACCACTAAACTAAAATTGCTCAATCCTTCAATCCCTGTGGGATCGACCTCACTCCCGTGAGTTTTTATTACTTGATGCGACCCGGTGCACTTGCCGGTTAGATTTGTGTGTTTGGAATTCGTTTTCCGAAAATACACATCAAGTTTTTGGCGCCATTGCCGGGGATTGAAATAGATTGACAATGATTAAGTGAAGTGGAGATCTAGATCAAGCACTTTCTCTTTTCTGTTTCTTTAACTTTTGACTAACACGCTAACTGTTTGAATTTTTGCCTAAGCTAACTAATATTTCACTTCAGCCATGGATTGAAGTGTTATTGCTTTTCTGGTATTGTGTGATTCTTGTGTTTTGCTTGTATGTCAGATGCAAGAAGAGAGATCCCTACCTTTCATGAAACTGACGAAAGAATCCTCCGAAGGCTAAGAAGAGAAGCAAGAGAAAAAAATGTTGCTGGAGAGGAAGAATCAGATGAAGAATATCATGAATTGGAGGAACACTCAACAAATCCAACAAATCCACCAGTGAGGATGGCCAACAACAATGGTCAACCCCAGAGGAGAGTCTTGGCTTCATATACATTTGCTAATCCAAGGCATTGTGGGAGTAGCATCCTTACCCCAAATGTCGATGCAAATAACTTTGAATTGAAGCCCCAACTCATCACCTTGGTGCAGAATAACTGTTCTTATGGAGGAGGCCCCTTGGAAGATCTAAACCAGCACCTATCCACCTTCCTGAGGATATGTAACACAATGAAGACCAATGGTGTACATCCTGACAGTTACAAATTGTTGTTGTTTCCATTTTCCCTGAGGGACAAAGCTACTCAATGGTTGGAGTCATTTCCAAGAGAAAGCATCAACAATTGGGAGGATCTAGTGAGCAAGTTCTTAGCAAAGTTTTATCCTCCTCAAAGGATCATCAGGCTCAAAACAGAGGTTCAAACATTTACTCAGATGGATGGAGAGTCATTGTATGAAGCATGGGAGAGATACAAAGCTTTACTCAGGAAGTGTCCACCAGAGATGTTTAATGAATGGGATAAACTCCAAAATTTCTATGAAGGACTGACAATGAAAGCTCAAGAGGCACTTCACTATTCAGCAGGAGGCTCAATGCAACTCATGAAGACAGCTGAAGAGGCCCAAAACCTCATTGATATAGTGGCAAACAATCAATATTTCTTTGCTCATCAGAGACAACGCCAGCCATCACAAAGGAAAGGAGTGTTAGAAATGGAAGGGGTTGACACCCTCCTAGCTCAAAACAAGATAATGCAGGAGTAGATTCAACAACAATTTGAGCAGATGGCTAAAAAGATTGATAGCTTGCAAGTTGCAGTAGTGAATACAAGCCAACCATCAACCAAATGGGGGCAAAATGAAGAAAACCAAGAAGATCAGCAGCAGGAACAACCTCAATATGTGCATAACCAAAGCTCCGGCCAAAATGAAGTCTATGGTGGCACCTACAATCCATCCTGGAAGAACCATCCAAACATAAGATGGGGAGATAACCACACTCAAAACCAGCAACCATGGCAACGAAATTTAAACCAAAACAACTCAAGAAACAACCAAAACCACAACCAGCAAAATACTAACCCCAATCCATATAGAAAACCCCAAAACAACCACCCAAATTCTAGCTACTGTCCACCCAATAACCAAACCAATAACCAAAATACCTACCATCAACCTTCAACACCCCACAACCAGCCACAAACATCACAAGACACTCAAAGGATCTCCAACTTGGAGATATTGATGGAAAAGATGATGAAGCACCAAGAGACAATGATGGAGAAGCTCATGAAAAATCAAGAGATGGCAAGACAAGATCAAGAAGCAGCAAGAAAAGATCAAGAAGCAGCAAGAAAAGATCAAGCCACAACAAGCAAAAACCAAGAAGCTTCAATCAGAAATCTCGAGAGGCATATGGAACAAATGGCTAAACGAATTACAGATGCATCCCCTAGTGCCACTCAAGACCACCCAAGGGACAAAGGAAAAGCTACAAAGTGGGAGGAGTGCAAAGCAATCATAGTGGAAAGTGAGAAGAAAGCCATCAATCAGGAAGAACACAACAGAGAAGTTCCACAAGAAGAGACAGAAGAGAGAAGTGAAGAGGATCAGAAAATCAAGAATGCAAAAAGCTCAAAGAGAGATAAGGACATCCTTGAAACACAACTACAAGAGAAGAAGGAAAGGGTGAAGCCACATATCCCCAAACTTCCATACCCTCAGAGGTTCAAAAAAGAGAATGAGGATAAGCAATACTCAAAGTTCCTGGACATATTCAAGACCCTCAGCATCAATATTCCTTTCTTAGAAGCACTTGAACAGATGCCAGTGTATGCCAAATTTATGAAGGAAGTGCTGACAAAGAAAAAGTCCCTAAAAGAAGGACAAATTGTTGAGATGACAATGGAATGTAGTGCTATTCTCCAAAGAGAGTTACCAGAGAAGAAAGATGATCCTGGGAGTTTTTATATACCTTGCACCATAGGAGACATAACAATTGAAAAGTCATTCTGTGACCTTGGTGCAAGCATAAACTTGATGCCTTTGTCTCTAATGAGAAAACTTCGAATTTGTGAGCTGAAATCCACACGAATACTCCTTCAAATGGCTGACAAATCCATCCAGCAAGCAGTTGGAGTTGTAGAGAATGTACTGGTAAAAGTGGGGAAATTCCTTCTTCCAGCTGATTTTGTCATCCTGGATATGGAGGAGGACCCTAACACTCCCATCATTCTGGGGAGGTCTTTCCTAACTACGGGCAGAGCATTGATAGATGTTGAGAAAGGAGAATTATTGCTAAGAGTGCATGATGAGCACCTAGCATTCCATGTTTTTAAAACCTTGCATGAGCCAATTCAAGAAAAAGATTCTATGAAGGATAAGGCCACAGATCAAAGTTTGAAGGAGGTAGTCAATGAGTTAGCTCCAAGACTTCCAAATCCATGCTTGAAAGCAGTAGAGATGGTGCAACAAACCAAAGAAATCAAGGAGGAACTAGATCCAAAACCTCCAGATGAAAAATTCAACATCTCAGATAAGGAACCACCAAGGCAGGGAGTATCTCTTGAGAAAGAAAAGAAGAAGAGACCAAGAGGGTGGAGAAACAAGAAGATCCCTACTGAAGGCTTTTCACCAGGGGATAAAGTAGTGTTAAACACCCAACCAATGAAGGTGTCCCCACAATCATCTGAATGCTATACTGTGAACCGGATCCTTTCACTTGAACACCTAGAGATCATCAAAGAGGAGACCGGAAGAAAGTTCACAGTAAGAGGAGAAAAGCTGAGGCACTATGATTTTCAACCTCCATGATCAAAAGAACAAGATGTCAAGCTAGTGACATTAAAAAAGCGCTTGTTGGGAGGCAACCCAACCTGAGGTAGTTTTCTTTTCATAACATTTTCAATAAAAATGTTGAATAATTGATATGCATTGCAAGGAGCTAAGTTTGGTGTTGCATACCAAAACAATTTAAGGGAGAATGAAGGATTCTAAGTTTGGTGTTCCACCAAAATCTCATTTAAAAGCATACTCTCACCTCCTGCATAATGCTAGCTCCAAGCAATCAGACAAATTATTCAACCATTTAATTGCTTTTAGTTTTGGTTCCATAACCTTTAGCAAGGCCAAAAGAATTCATAAATGTACAACCTGTTGCATTAGAGACAGTGGCAAGGAATTAAGTTTGGTGTTCTCACACCAAATTAAATCCAAAAGCCACACTCAATTCATGCATACTAACCAGTCACCTAAGGGCTTGAGAAGCAAGCAACTTTTGAGAATTGTGCAGGGAACTAACCACCATTTGAGGACATTATGCATCATAACTCAAAAGGGACACAACAGAAGGAAGGACAAAAGAACTGCAAACCAATAGGTTGTATCTATACTTAACTTCTGCTGTTAAGAAATGCTTTGATTTATGTCTTGCTAAAGTGTTCATCTAGTACAAGTAGAATCAATTTTTTTTTGCAATAAGTAAGCTAGTCTAAGTGTGTGCTTGTGTGTTTACTTTCACTTAACAAAAAGCATGCTTTGTCCCCTGCATCTTTAATTCAATAAAAGAAATGTTTGAATATGAAGTAAGATAGTTCTCTGATAGATAGAAGTACAATAAAAGTAAGTGGTGGTATGTATGTGTGATTGTATGATAGCTCACTTTTAGTGAATAAGAGAACTAGGATGTCTCCTTCTAAGTAGAAAGTGGCCTACTGTCTATGAATCTCAATCAAATAAAAGTCCTTAGTTAAAAAGAAAAATAAAAAGAGAAAAGAAAAAGCCAAAAATTGGCAATAGAATAAAAGAAAAAAAGAAGTAAAGCTAGACACCAATAGCTTGAACCTTAGAATATATGCCTGTGGTGTCTTTGTACTAGGATCTGCTTGGATTATTAAGTTCTTTGGAGTGCATCAACACTCGGTGACTTGGGTTAACTAACCCGGGATCATCAGCTGAAAGTCCACTATCAAGAGCAACCTAACTACAAGGCATTTAGTAACCCAAAGAGGTGCTGGGCATCAATGTTCTAAGAAGGAATGTGAGCCAAGTGTCTATAGTGAATAATGTGTCAAGTATAAAGAAAGAAAAGAACTTGTTACACATGACACTGAACTAAAGCTTTTAGAGAAAAAAAAAATAATAGTCAAGGATAAAGGAATAATGAGAGGTCATAGCAGTGTGTTTCTTAATGCTTGAAGGAGACTTTCTAGGCCTAAAAGTCAATAAGAAGTGAGTGTTTACATATCCACAGAAAACCCCATGAACTACCAATAATACTCTGCTAGCATGAACATCCTCTTCCATTTCATTCTTTCTTCTCAATAATTCTTTTCTTGCTTGGGGACAAGCAAGCTTTAAGTTTGGTGTTGTGATGACAAGTCATCTTAGCCTAGTTTTCCTAGCCTTTTTCTTTTGTTTTCGATTGATTTATGCACTTTCTTGAGCCATAAGCAAGCCAATTGGGTAGATTTCCATGTTTCCTTTGATTCAATCAACCATGTATGAATTAATGCAATTTCATGAGATTTTATGCTATAATTGTCATATATTATGAAAGAATAACAAACTCATGATTTTAAGCAAAGCTTTGATGTGTTTGGTTGATTGATGATAGGTGAAAAGAGTTTTGAAGAAGGTTGAAGAAAGAAGGAATGGCTAGGAGCAAGAGAGAACAAAAAGTTTGAGCAAAAGTTTGCCTCAAACTTTAGCTCAAACTTTTAAAAGAGTTGAAAACACTCCAGAGGAAAAAAAACCTTGAGCAAAAGTTTGACCTCAAACTTTAGCTCAAACTTTTGAGAGAAAAGCTTGAGCCAACGTTTGCCTCAAACTTTTTGGCAAACGTTGGCATCACAAAATCAATACCCTGGAGGAAAAAGCTTGCGCCAACGTTTGAGGTCAAACTTTTGCTCAAACGTTGGCGCCACACTTGCACACCCTGGAGGAAAAAGCTTGCGCCAACGTTTGAGGTCAAACTTTTGCTCAAACGTTGGCGCAACACACATTTACAAGGGGGCCAACGTTTGAGCAAAAGTTTGACCTCAAACTTTGGCTCAAACGTTGGTAGCAGCAAGGAAGCTTAGCTGATGCGAAAAGTTTGAGTAAAAGTTTGACCTCAAACTTTTACTCAAACTTTTATTCAAGCTTTTATGTTTTTCAACCCGATTCACAATGGATCTTTCTCCAACTCCAAGAGCAATCAACCAAGGCCTTTATCAACCCAATTCCATCAAGAACAAAGGCCCAATTCAAGGCTTGAAGACCATTTGAAGAAAGTGTATAAATAGCTTAGGATTTAAGTTTTGGGGGAGCTTTTCCTTTGGATTTTCTTAGAACACTTACAGAGAGCTCACCTTTACATTTTTGATTTGTTGCTTTAGAATTCTAGAGAATTGGGAAGGAGAATTGATCTCTCTTCTTCCTTGTTCTTGCTCAGCACTCTTTACTTTTCTTGCTTGGGATCTTGGGTGGAGAATTGAAGAACTTCTGTTTCAATCTCACCTTGAGATCTTGTTTAATTTTCTGCTGAATTGAATTTCCTTTTCTGTTAATTGCTTCTTCTTCTATTCTCTCTGCAATTTACATTTCCCTTGCAATTGTTTTTGTTGGATCTAGGAAGACAGTGAGATCTAGACTCAGCTATCTAGTCTCTTGAGTCCTGAGATCCATAGCTTTCAATTTCAATTTCCTTATTTCATCGCTACACCAAGCTTTTTTTTTCTAAATTCCGTTTTAGATCCGGTTTAATTCAAGTCATCTTCTACTTTCCTGTTTGTTGAATTTTTCTTTTCCTTGTTTAATTTCTGCAAATCCAATTCCCAATTCCCTTTACAATTCAAGTCATTTACATTTCTTGTACTTTAAGATTCTGCAATTTACATTTCTTGCATTCTAAGTTTCTGCCATTTAATTTCTTGTTCTTTAAGATTAAGCACATTTACCTTCTCTGCTCTTTAATTTACTGCAATTGTCCCTCTCCCTTTTTAATATCATGCAATTTAGCTTCTGTCGAATACAAACCACTCAAATCAACTCTTGATTCGCTTGACTAAATCAACCACTAAACTAAAATTGCTCAATCCTTCAATCCCTGTGGGATCGACCTCACTCCCGTGAGTTTTTATTACTTGATGCGACCCGGTGTACTTGCCGGTTAGATTTGTGTGTTTAGAATTCGTTTTCCGAAAATACACATCACTCTCTCTACAAAGTACATGATATTGAGACCTGCGATGCGGATCTAGACTACAGTTAATCCAAAGGTCTCTTCATAAGGTCTAAAACTATATCTCCATGGCTTGATGGTGAGATAAAAGCCATCAATCATCCATGGTCCACCTAGTAACACCGTGTCCCTATTTTCTTTCATATCATACTTAATAAGAAAATATCCATATCCGATATTAAGGATCTCGTATCCCCCTCGCAACTTCCAAATGAATTTTAGGCGGTTCACCATCACCATGTAGGATTGAGCGAGAGCCTTCCTACCCTCCTCCGTGAAGGTGACACACGGTGGAACAGAGTCCCCCTGTCTCCCCATTACAACTGCTAGCCTATCCCCATCAAACTCTTCTTCCATCGTAAAAGACTTCGGTAAAGATTCTCCCACCACCTTATCTTGAAATGAGACCTAGGCCAAGAGCGCCTTGACGCCTTATTGACTGCCTTCCCATGATCATTAGCCTTCATTTTCTTTACTGTGATAACCTCTCCTTTCTCCCTCGGTCTAGGAAAAATCTTACCCTCCACTCTAGCTACTTCTGCCTCCAACATCATGTGTTTCCTCGCTCATATCCTCTCTCTCTCTCTAAATATTTTTGTTATCTAAACTCGTTTTATAAAACAAAATCTAATTCCTATCCTCTATTACTGACATGTCCATATACTTGATAAGTTTTTCAAATTTAGTTTTTGACTTTAGCAAAATTTTTAAGTATGATTCGACTCTCTTCTCATTTGTTTTATACCATTTTCATAAACTACTAAAAAAATTTTAAGAACAATTCAGACACACTTGTGAGCTTATAGCTTTTTCATAAAATTATCAAAAATGCCCCCCATAAGATTAGCCTAAAAGATTAAAACAAAAACATCATAAAAAATTTTTAAACATGATAAAAATAATAAAAATACTATTTTTTTAATAAGTGACAAAATTCAAATGACTTGTGTACATCCTATTACTCTAAACCTTACCTCATGCCGTAAGGCAAAGGATAACAAAGTATCACGATAGTTCTAAAACTTATATAAAAGTTGTATTTAGAAAGAATTAATAATACTAGAAGCCCAATGAAGAAATAAAGCTCAAAACAGAGATAGAAAAATGCGAAGCGTTCACACAATAACTACAAGCGTAAAGGCAGAAGATACAACATAATACAATAGTAATTAAGATATATATATATATATATATATATATATATATATATATATATATATATATATATATATATATATATATATATATATATATAAGTATGATAGTTAATAGAACTCTAGCCGTGATCCTGCGGAGTTTAAGCCAGCTAGTTAAATACAGACAATACAGAGTGTTTGATTTAAAAACAGCATATACATCCGGCCTCTCAAGTTATGCCTCTTAGGCTACAAAGTATAAGATACAAAAGAGAGAATACTACAACAAAATATCCAAAATACAAAAAGATGATAAAAGATCCTCCGCTTTGTCACTATCTCGCAACTCACCGAGATGAGTTACGACCTGTATCTGAAAAACAACAACAATATATGGTATGGGTTCTCAATATGATAACAGTGCCAAGTATATAAGATATAAGGTTCTGGGATGGCAAAGAAAATCTTAGAACTTCACATCAAGAATAGATTCAAACTTATAAAACAATTTGATAAAATCCTTAAACAGGTCATCTAACTTAGAGGATTTCTAAACTAACATTATCTCCGCTGTCCTACAGCCTTAATCAGCCTAACCTCCGTACGATCCCATCACCACCGCCTACCGAGCCTCTTCAATCCTAGTAGAAAGCACAAGTAATTGCATACAAGTAATACAGAAGTAATATTCATATATAGCAAGTAAACCAAGAAGCAATTAAGCATGTTATACAGTTAGGCATAGGATGCAAGTAAACAAAGCAATCAAACACATAAAAGATGCACATGATGAATGCATGTCCTATTGGCTGTGATATCACATTGTCGATTCAACTGCCAACCCGACACATTCCCATGAGAATGTCGCCTTTCGGTCAAGAATATAAATGAGAACCCCCAGGGATATAGTGCCCGGCTCACTCTTGTGACTCGAAAGGATGCGAGCGAGATACTCTGCCAAAGACCTCACATCTCAATGTAAGCAGGATTAACCACCGTCCTTACGCCGGTGCCGCGACCTCGACAAGCAGGATTAACTACCGTCATTGCCAGGCGCATAGCGACTCAACAGTCTCAGCATAAAACAATATACAACAATAGTTCTCAATGATCACTCTTAGTATTCAATAATTTTCTTATTTAACTCCGAGTTCCAAACTCGCCTTAACCATTAATAGTTCTCAAGTCCTCAAATTCATCATCAATATAGTACTCTGTCACAATACACAATTAGTCCGTCCTTAGAACTTTAGAAACCTAAGTCTCCGTCTTCTAAAACTCATAACTGAAAATCACCTATATAAATCATTTAACTCATCTTTACTAGTCTTAGAGTCTAATTACTAGCTAAGAGTCTAAACTAGAAGTCAAAGAAGTTTGGAAAGTTAGAGAACTCTTAAAAATGAAGAAAAACCAATTTTCAGCAAAACAAGGGTCTCGCGTACGCGAACCTCTGTCCCGCGTACGCACATAGTTGAAAAAGGGTGGTCGCGTACGCGACACCCTGATCACGTACGCGAGTATCCAAAACAGAATGGAATCCTCGCGTCGCGTGTTAAAAACTCGCGTACACATGGATTAAAATTGAGCTCCCACGTACGCAAGCACTCCCAGACTTAGAAAATTTTGCAAAGTTGCATAAATAAGATTTTTATACCGAACTTCAAACGTGCATAACTTTTTCGTTTTAAAACATTTTCCATCCGTTCTTCAAACGTTTAAAAGCTCTCAGACCCAACTTTCATTTAAATTAAATTTTGTAAAAAGCAAAGGTTCTGAGGCCAAGTTATGCCTTGGAAAATTTATCAAAAATCAAGTTTTACACAAAATCATCAAAGTTCTCTAGTTTCCAAAATCTTAAAACCAAACCAATCAAAACCTACTAAATTTCATCACCAAACACTACCACATACTATAATTTACCATTTCATTACACTTAAATTACTTCCACACCTATTTCACTCAAATTTTTCATCTCTTTTCACCATAATTCAACGAAACCCACAATTTCTAAATCAAGAGCTCAATATTAACAATTTTTGCACAATTCAACTCTTCATAAATATCATTCATCCTATACCATCATCAATCCTCATAATTATCATCATTCAACCCCAAAATCAATTATCAACATCATTCATTAACAACATCATAGTCTCATCAAAATCATCACAATAATCAAAATCATCATGCATCATCAATTCAACAATTATCAACAACTAATTCAATCCTATCCTAAGGTCTACTAGCCTAAGGTTCACAAAACATTATATATTACATAGAAAAAACCGAAACTATACCTTGGCTGATTCTCAATATGCACAAAATCACCAAATTTGATTCTAACAAGCTTTCAATCACCAACACCACTTCCAAAGTCACCAAATATATCAAGCTATACATACCAATATCACTAACATCAATACCTAGAATTCACAATATATCAAACCACAAGGGTTTTTGAAAAACTTTACCTTAATCACATTAATTGGGGATGAAACCCAATAATTCCTTACTATTGATTGGCACCTAAACAACCAAATTACAAAAATTCACTCAAAAACCAAACCTCAAATTTAAAATTTACTTAGGGCAGACAAAGGGAGTATGAAACTTGAAATCTTACCAGCAAAAGTGGTTAAAACTGACAGGCTCAGCGAGAGCTTCGATAGCCACAAACAGGACGCGAATCAGAGCACCGTAACTCAAGTTATGATCGATTAAAGGAAATTGTGAATAATGTTTGGTGGCTCTTGGTGTACGAAATTGTGATCTCAGGCAACGGTGCCAGAAACTCTGTACGCACGTCTTAATAAATCGTTTTTCATTCACAACTTCGATACAACTAACCAGCAAGTGCACTGGGTCGTCCAAGTAATAAACCTTACGTGAGTAAGGGTCGATCCCACGGAGATTGTTGGTATGAAGCAAGCTATGATCACCTTGTAAATCTCAGTCAGACGGATATAAAATAGTTATGGAGTTTTCGAAAATAATTAATAAATAGATAGAAAATAAGGATAGAAACACTTATGTATATCATTGGTGAGAATTTCAGATAAGTGTATAGAGATGCTTTCGTTCCTCTGAACCTCTGCTTTCCTGCTGTCTTCATCCAATCAGTCTTACTCCTTTCCATGGCTGGCTTTATGTAAGGACATCACCGTTGTCAATGGCTACTTTTAATCCTCTCTGGAAAATAGTCCGATGCGCTGTCACTGCATGGCTAATCGTCTGGAGGCATCACCCTTGTCAATGGCTGCATCCCATCCTCTTGTGAAAATGGTCCAAATGCTCTGTCACAGCACGGCTAATCATCTGAGGTTCTCGATCATACTGGAATAGGATTCACCCTCCTTTTGCGTCTGTCACTACGCCCAGCACTCGCGAGTTTGAAGTTCGTCACAGTCATTCAATCCCAGAGTCCTACTCGGAATACCACAGACAAGGTTTAGACTTTCCGGACTCTCATGAATGCCGCCATCAATCTAGCTTATACCACAAAGATTCTGATTAAGAGATCCAAGAGATACTCATTCAATCGAAGGTAGAACGGAAGTGGTTGTCAGGCACGCGTTCATAGGGAATGATGATGATTGTCACGTTCATCACATTCAAGTTGAAGTGCGAATGAATATCTTAGAAGCGGAATAAGTTGAATTGAATAGAAAAATAGTAGTACTTTGCATTAATCTTTGAGGAACAGTAGAGCTCCACACCTTAATCTATGGAGTGCAAAAACTCTACCGTATGAAAATACATAAGTGATAATAAAGGGTAAGCATGGCCGAGTGGCCAGCCTCCCATGGAGGTCTAGAGATCTAAAAATGATCAAAAGATGATCCCAAGATCATAAGATATCTAATACAATAGTAAAAAGTCCTATTTATACTAAACTAGTTACTAGGGTTTACAGAAGTAAGTAATTGATGCATAAATCCACTTCCGAGACCCACTTGGTGTGTGCTTGGGCTGAGCTTGAATGTTACACGTGTAGAGGCTCTTTCTGGAGTTGAACGCCAGGTTGTAACGTGTTTCTGGCTTTCAACTCTGGTTTGTGACGTGTTTTTGGCGTTTAACTCCAGACAGCAGCGTAGAACTAGCGTTCAACGCCCTTTTACGTCATCTAAACTCAGCCAAAGTATGGACTATTATATATTGCTGGAAAGCCCTGGATGTCTACTTTCCAATGCAATTAGAAGCGCGCCATTTTGAGTTCTGTAGCTCTAGAAAATATACTTTGAGTGCAGGGAGGTCAGAATCCAACAGCATCAGCAGTCCTTCTTCTACCTCTGAATCTGATTTTTGCTCAAGTCCCTCAATTTCAGCCAGAAAATACCTGAAATCACAGAAAAATACACAAACTCATAGTAAAGTCCAGAAATGTGAATTTAACATAAAAACTAATGAAAACATCCCTAAAAGTAACCAGATTCTACTAAAAACAGTGCCAAAAAGCGTATAAATTATCCGCTCATCACAACACCAAACTTAAATTATTGCTTGTCCCCAAGCAACTGAAAATCAAATAGGATAAAAAGAAGAGAATATACTATAAATTCCAAACTATCAATGAAACATAGCTCTAATCAGATGAGCGGGACTTGTAGCTTTTTGCCTCTTGAATAGTTTTGGCATCTCACTTTATTCATTGAGGTTCAGAATGATTGGCATCTATAGGAACTCAGAGTTCAGATAGTGTTATTGATTTTCCTAGTTCAGTATGATGATTCTTGAACACAGCTATTTTATGAGTCTTGGCCGTGGCCCTAAGCACTTTGTTTTCCAGTATTACCACCGGATACATAAATGCCACAGACACATAATTGGGTGAACCTTTTCAGATTGTGACTCAGCTTTACTAAAGTCCCCAATTAGAGGTGTCCAGGGTTCTTAAACACACTCTTCTTTTGCTTTGGACCTTGACTTTAACTGCTCAGTCTCAAGTTTTCACTTGACACCTTCACGCCACAAGCACATGGTTAGGGACAGCTTGGTTTAGCCGCTTAGGCCAGGATTTTATTCCTTTAGGCCCTCCTATCCACTGATGCTCAAAGCCTTGGGATCCTTTTTATTACCCTTGCCTTTTGGTTTTAAGGGCTATTGGCTTTTTGCTCTTGCCTTTTGGTTTTAAGAGCTTTGGCTTTTTCTGCTTGCTTTTTCTCTTTTTTTTTTCTCTATTTTTTCGCTATTTTTTTTTCTGCAAGCTTTGTTCTTTGCTGATTTTTCTTGCTTCAAGAATTATTTTTATGATTTTTCAGATTATCAAATAACATGTCTCCTTATCATCATTCTTTCAAGAGCCAACATATTTAACATTCTTAAACAACAACTTCAAAAGACATATGCACTGTTCAAGCATTCATTCAGAAAACAAAAAGTCTTATCGCCACATCAATATAATTAAACTAAGTTCAAGGATAAATTCGAAACTCATGTACTTCTTGTTCTTTTGAATTAAAATAGTTTTCATTTAAGAGAGGTGATGGATTTGAGACATCTCCGGGATCTCATGGTGATGAGCTTCATGCGTCTTTTGAGATCCATGAATGGGCTCTCTTGCTTGCTCCATCCTTTTCTTAGTGATGGGCTTGTGAGATGAATCTTTTCATCTCCCATGGCTCAGAGGTGGAGGCAATTGCCTTCCCTTTTCTCTTTCTTGAGGTTTCTCTGGCCTTAGGTGTCATTAATGGTAATGGAAAAACAAAAAGCTTATGCTTTTACCACACCAAACTTAGAATTTTGCTCGCCCTCGAGCAAAAGAAGAAAGGATAGAAGAAGAAGAAGAAGATATGGAGGAGATGGAGGTATGTGTGTATTCGGCCATATGGGTGGGATTGGGTGGGAAAGAGCTGTTGAATTTTGAAGGTGGGTGGGTGTATGGATGTGAGTGGTAAAGTGGTGATAGGGAAGAGAGATTGAGGTGATTGGTGAAGAGTTTTGGGGAGGAGTGTTTATGGGATTGTGTGAAAGAGGGGTGAGAAGAAGTGAGTGGAGGTAGGTGGGGATCCTGTGGGGTCCACAGATCCTGAGGTGATCCTGTGGGGTCCACAGATCCTGAGGTGTTCAAGGATTTACAACCTTGCACTAAATTAGGCATGCAAAATGCCCTTGCACACAACTCTGGGTGTTCAGCGCCAGATTGGTGCTTGTTCTGGGCGTTGAACGCCCATTTGTTGCCCATTTCTGGCGTTGAACGCCAGAACCATGCTTGTTCTAGGCGTTCAGCGCCAGCTCTTCTCCAGGGTGTAAATCTGGCGTTCAAACGCCCAGATGCTGCCCATTTTGGGCGTTTAGCGCCAGAACCATGCTCTGTTCTGGCGTTGAACGCCAGTCAGATGCTTCTTACTGGCGTTTAAACGCCAGTGAGATCCTCCTCTAGGGTGTGATTTTTCTTCTGCTATTTTTGATTTCGTTTTCAATTTTTATATTTATTTTGTGACTCCACATGATCATGAACCTAATAAAACATGAAAGAACAAGAAAAATAAAATTAGATAAATAAAAATTGGGTTGCCTCCCAACAAGCGCTTCTTTAATGTCAATAGCTTGACAGTGGGCTCTCATGGAGCCTCACAGATGTTCAAAGCATTGTTGAGACCTCCCAACACCAAACTTAGAGTTTGGATATGGGAGTTCAACACCAAACTTAGAGTTTGGTTGTGGCCTCCCAACACCAAACTTAGAGTTTGACTGTGGGGGCTCTGGTTGACTCTGTTTTGAGAGAAGCTTTTTATGCTTCCTCTCCATGTTTACAGAAGGATGTCCTTGAGTTTTAAACACAAGGGAGTCCTCATTCAATTGAAGGACTAATTCACCTCTGTCAACATCAATCACAGCTCTTGCTGTGGCTAGGAAAGGTCTTCCAAGGATGATGGATTCATCCTCATCCTTCCCAGTATCAAGGATTATGAAATCAGCAGGGATGTAAAGGCCTTCAACCTTTACTAACACGTCCTCTACTTGTCCATAAGCCTGTTTTCTTGAATTGTCTGCCATCTCTAATGAGATTTTAACAGCTTGTACCCCATAGATTCCCAGTTTCTCTATTACAGAGAGGGGCATGAGGTTTATCCCTGACCCAAGGTCACATAGAGCCTTTTCAAAGATCATGTTGCCTATGGTACAAGGTATTAAGAACTTTCCAGGATCCTGTCTCTTCTGAGGCAATGTCAGTTGATCCAGATCACTCAGTTCATTAGTGAACAAGGGAGGTTCATCTTCCCAAGTCTCAATACCAAATAGTTTGGCATTCAGCTTCATGATTGCACCAAGAAACTTGGCAGCTTGCTCTTCAGTAACATCCTCATTCTCTTCAGAAGAGGAATACTCATCAGAGCTCATGAATGGCATAAGGAGGTTCAATGGAATCTCTATGGTCTCTAGATGAGTCTCAGATTCCTTTGGTTCCTCAGAGGGAAACTCCTTATTGATCACTGGACGTCCCAGGAGGTCTTCCTCCTTGGGATTCACGTCCTCTCCCTCCCTTACAGGTTCGGCCATGGTAATTAATTCAATGGCCTTGCACTCTCCTTTTGGATTCTCTTCTGTATTGCTTGGGAGAGTACTATGAGGGATTTTAGTGATCCTTTTACTCAGCTGGCCCACTTGTGCCTCCAAATTTCTAATGGAGGACCTTGTTTCATTCATGAAACTTACAGTGGCCTTAGATAGATCAGAGACTAAATTTGCTAAATTAGAAGTATTTTGTTCAGAGTTCTCTGTCTGTTGCTGAGTGGATGATGGAAAAGGTTTACTATTGTTAAACCTATTTCGTCCACCATTATTAAAGCCTTGTTGAGGCTTTTGTTGATCCTTCCATGAGAAATTTGGATGATTTCTCCATGATGGATTATAGGTGTTTCCATAAGGTTCACCCATGTAATTCACCTATGCTATTGCAGGGTTTTTAGGATCATAAGCTTCTTCTTCAGAAGATGCCTCTTGAGTACTGTTGGATGCAGCTTGCATTCCATTCAGACTCTGAGAAATCATATTGACTTGCTGAGTCAATATTTTATTCTGAGC
This sequence comes from Arachis hypogaea, assembly GCF_003086295.3. Lineage (NCBI taxonomy): Eukaryota > Viridiplantae > Streptophyta > Magnoliopsida > Fabales > Fabaceae > Arachis > Arachis hypogaea. The sequence goes on along the minus strand of NC_092046.1, from coordinate 15,747,531 downwards.
CAGTATGGCATTCAGAGTATCAATTTCAAGAACTCCCTTCTTCATAGGCGTCCTATTATTCACAGGATTCCTTTCAGAAGTGTACATGAACTGGTTATTAGCAACCATGTCAATGAGTTCTTGAGCTTCTGCAGGCTTTTTCTTTAAGTGAATGGATCCATCTGCAGAGGTATCTAAGGACATTTTAGCTAATTCAGACAGACCATCATAGAATATGTCTAGGATGGTCCATTCTGAAAGCATGTCAGAAGGACACTTTTTGGTCAGTCCTTTGTATCTCTCCCAAGCTTCATAGAGGGATTCACCTTCTTTCTGTCTGAAGGTCTGAACATCCACTCTAAGCTTACTCAGCTTTTGAGGAGGAAAGAACTTGGCTAAGAAAGCCTTGACCAGCTTATCCCAAGAGTTCAGGCTATCCTTAGGTTGAGAATCCAACCATACTCTAGCTCTGTCTCTTACAGCAAAAGGGAAAAGCATGAGCCTGTAGACTTCAGGATCTACTCCATTAGTCTTAACAGTATCACATATCTGCAAGAATTCAGTTAAGAACTGAAAAGGATCTTCAGATGGAAGTCCATGAAACTTGCAGTTCTGCTGCATCAGAGAAACTAATTGAGGTTTCAGCTCAAAATTGTTTGCTCCAATGGCAGGAATGGAGATGCTTCTTCCATGTAAATTGGAATTAGGTGCAGTAAAGTCACCAAGCATCCTCCTTGCATTATTATTATTTTCAGCTGCCATCTCCTCTTCTTGTTCGAAAATTTCTGAATGGTTGTCTCTGGACTGTTGTATTTTAGCTTCTCTTAGTTTCCTCTTCAGAGTCCTTTCAGGTTCTGGATCTGCTTCAACAAGAATGTTCTTGTCCTTACTCTTGCTCATATGAAAAAGATGGACAGAAAAATAATAATAATAATAGGGGTCCGTTTTACCCAAGTATAGAGGTTCCCTTTGTGAGTAGAAGAAAAGAAGAAGAAAAAATTCGAACACAGATGGAAGAGGGGGTTCGAATTTAGGTGAGATGAAGTGTTAGTAGATGAATAAATAAATGGAAGGAGATAAGAGAGAGAGAATTTTCGAAAATAATTTTTGAAAAAGAGTTAGTGATTTTCGAAAATAGTTTTTGAAAAAGGTTAGTAATTTTTCGAAAATTAAAATAAAAAATTAAAATAATTAGTTAATTAAAAAGAAATTTTGAAAAAGAGGGAAGATATTTTCGAAAATTAGAGAGAGAGAGTTAGTCAGGTAGTTTTGAAAAAGATAAGAAACAAACAAAAAGTTAGTTAGTTAGTTGAAACAAATTTGAAAATCAATTTTGAAAAGATAAGAAGATAAGAAGTTAGAAAGGATATTTTAAAATCAAATTTTGAAAAAGATATGATTTTGAAAAAGATAAGATAGAAAGATATTTTTGAAAAGATATGATTGAAATTAGTTTTGAAAAAGATTTGATTTTTAAAATCACAATTAATGACTTGATTCACAAGAAATCACAAGATATGATTCTAGAACTCAAAGTTTGAATCTTTCTTAACAAGCAAGTAACAAACTTGAAATTTTTGAATCAAAACATTAATTGATGATGTTATTTTCGAAAATTAGGAGGTAAAGATAAGAAAAAGATTTTTGAAAAATATTTTTAAAATTTTCGAAAATAACTAAGAAAATTGAAAAAGATTTGATTTTTGAAAAAGATTTTGAAAAAGATAAGATTTTCAAATTGAAAATTTGATTTGACTCATGAAAATAACTAGATTTTTAAAATTTTTGAAAAAGTCAAATCTAATTTTCGAAATTTTAAGAGAAGAAAAAGGAGAAGATATATATATTTTTTTATTTTTGAATTTTTATGATGAGAGAGAAAAACGTGAAAAATGATGCAATGCATGAAAATTTTGGATCAAATTACAATGAATGCATGCAAGAATGCTATGAATGTCAAGATGAACACCAAGAACACTATGAAGATCATGATGAATATCAAGAACATATTTTTGAAAATTTTTTTAATGCAAAGAAAACATGCAAGACACCAAACTTAAAAATTTTTCATGTATAGACACTATGAATGCAAGAATGCATATGAAAAATAAGAAAAGACACAAAACATGAAAATATCAAGATCAAACAAGAAGACTTACCAAGAACAACTTGAAGATCATGAAGAACACCATGAATGCATGAATTTTTTGAAAAATGCAAAGAATTTTTAGAAAAAATGCAATTGACACCAAACTTGAAATTTGACTCAAGACTCAAACAAGAAACACAAAATAATTTTCTTTTATTTTTATGATTTTCTATTTTTTTGTATTTTCTTTTAATTTTTTTCGAAAATCATTTTGAAAAAGAAAAATAAGGATTCCAAAATTTTTAATATGAATTCCAGGAATCTTATGCTCTTTAGTCTAAAGCTCCAATCAAAGGGTCAGGCATGGCTTAATAGCCAGCCAAGCTTTAGTATGTAACTCAGACATGACATGCCTGACATTCCCTATCCAAAAGAATTAGACATGGCTTTACAGCCAGCCAGGCTTCAACATGCTTCATGAAACACTAGAATTCATTCTTAAAAATTCTGAAGAAAAATATATTTTTGAAAACATTTTTATTTTAAAAATTTTTTCGAAAACAAAGGAGAAATTTTTGAAAGATTTTTTTTTTAATTTTTGAAAATAAAACAAAAAGAAAATTACCTAATCTAAGCAACATGATGAACCGTCAGTTGTTCAAACTCGAACAATCCCCGGCAACGGCGCCAAAAAACTTGGTGCACAAAATTGTGATCTCAGGCAACGGCGCCAGAAACTCTGTACGCACGTCTTAATAAATCGTTTTTCATTCACAACTTCGATACAACTAACCAGCAAGTGCACTGGGTCGTCCAAGTAATAAACCTTACGTGAGTAAGGGTCGATCCCACGGAGATTGTTGGTATGAAGCAAGCTATGGTCACCTTGTAAATCTCAGTCAGGCGGATATAAAATAGTTATGGAGTTTTCGAAAATAATTAATAAATAGATAGAAAATAAGGATAGAAACTGTTCCGAGGGTTACCTGAAACTGGAGGTCGATCTCGGATGAGATCTTCTGTACTGGTCGGAGATAACGTGTCCGGCTGGCTGATGACGGCTGGAGCTGTTGGGTCCGACTCGTTGGACTTGCTGCACTGCTGATCCTTGGCCACCGGAGGGTGGGGGGTACCTGCAAGAGACTTCGATGCTTAAGTTAGCACGGGTATTAAGCAGGTTTTTATGTAGAATCAGAGTATGAGTTATACCTGGATGCTCCAGTGTATTTATAGTAGCGTGGGCTGACCTTTCTGATAAGATAAGTTAGTTATCTTATCTTATCTTATCTTATCTTGAGTGAAGTCAGCTTACCTTCAAGGGAACCGCCTTTATCTCTATAGGCTGGGATTGCCTTTGGATTCTGGGTCGTGTTCCTCTATTTGGGCCCTTTTATTGGGCTTTACTGTCGATTTGGCCGAGTTCTTTGTAAAGAAGTCGGTCCGCTTGACCTGAACAGGTCGGTCGCTTCGCTACTGAACATCCCGGTTCGGACAGCTCGACCCTGGGTATGAACAGTGCCCCTGCTTGAGCTCGGTCTTCTTTTTGAGGTCGAGTTCTTGACTTCGGTCCTTCTTTAGTGAAGCCGAACTCAAGCACTTTGTCGATTCCTTTGCAGAAGCTTTTTTGAATGTAGAACGTTTTCCTTTAAAAGCACGCCCTTTTGTATTAGTGCTTTGTCCTGCGGAACGTGGGAGGGTTTAATGCCCTAATTAATTAGTATTAATTGCTCCATTTTTCCTTTGGCTCTTTATTTTGATTTTTGAAAGCTCAGAGACGGTTTCTCTTCTTTGCTCTTTCGTAACTTCTTCACCATTTTCCTCCGTTTTTCTCGTTCTCTATTTTTCGCCTTCGTTTCTTCTTTTCCTTCGTGGCGGCGTCGCTTGGCGATTCTCGGGACAACTTACATCTCCTTTTTTCCTTTGAAGCTTTTCTCTTCTCCAGGTGAGTTCCATTCGCATTTTCTTTCTCTTTCGCTGCTTTTGACTTTTTGTGATTAAGTTGCGATTTTGCTTTGAGGGAAGTTTGGATCTTTCTGCTTTCTACTGTGCCTGGTTACAGTCGTAATGCGTGTTCTGAATCTTTTTCGCCTTTCCTATTGCTTTAATGTGCTTAGGGCTTCTGCATGTTATTTCTCGTTTGTGCTTTTGATGATAATGCATTTGATTCTGGAAAAAAGGCTGGTGTCTTTGATGATTTCTTGTTTGGTACGCTCGGTGTTGGTGCTTGCTTTTTGCTTGATTTCGAAAAAAGTTTGCGCCTTTCCGTTTGGCCATTTTTACTACACTGTAGAAATAGTGCTTTCTTTTGATAAACTGTATGAGGGTGATCTTTTTTGCATTTTTCGCTTTCTTTTGTTTTCTTTCTAAGAGATGCTGGGGTGCGAGCTGTAGATTTTTCCTGGAAACTTTGCCTGATTATTGCCTCCAAAGGATGCCCCAAGATTTTGGTTTGAGTCTTGGGGTTTTCCTTTTCTGTGTGATCTCCTGCATCGTATTGAGTTGTTTTCTCCCTTGTCCGAGATGTTTTTAGTAATCCCCTCTTCTTTTCTTACTTGTAGGATTTAGTTGGACTCATGTCTTCTCGTAATAACATTGTAGAGATGTCTTCCAGAGTTCCCGAGGGGATGTCCGATTGGCTGGACTCCCTTGTTTTGTTGTGTGTTTCTATTGTGGATGCTGAATTTTGCACAGAGCTGAGGAAGCGCCATAGGATTTGTGCTAACAGTTCCTGTGAGGGTGATTATGAGCTTGTTGCTCCTGACTCTGATGAGAGAGTTTGTTTTCTGACTTCCGTCGAGGGGGAGCGTCCCTCTTTCTATGCTTATGAATACTTTTTTAGCCAATTGAACGTTACTTTTCCTTTTACTGCCTTTGAAACTGATTTGTTGTGGTCCTGCAACATTGCCCCATCCCAGCTGTATCCAAACTCCTGGGGTTTTATCAAGATATTTCAACTTCTTTGTCAGGAGTTGGATATAACACCTTCTGAAACTCTTTTCCTTTATCTTTTTGTCTCGGCCAAACCTGGGGGTTCCTCCAAAAAGAAAGCTTCCTGGGTTTCTTTCAGGTCGGCCCAGGGGCATAAAGTTTTTGCCATGTATGATGAGTCGTTTAAAGATTTTAAGAACTATTTCTTCCGAGTCTGTGCCATTGAGGGGGTTTGCCCCTTTTTTCTTGATGAAAATGATGAACCTGCTTTTCCTCTGGAGTGGCAAAAGAATGTAAGAGTGCCACGTTACACGTGGGAAATGCTTAGTGAGGTTGAGCGGGCCTTTGTGGTCGTTCTTGAAGATTTGTGGGGGAAGCCACCCCACCTGGACACGAAGAGATTTTTGAGTGATCCATCTTTGATTCGGGCTGCTTTGGGTACTGCCTGATTTGTTTTTATACTTGCTCTCGAGCTTTGTTTTTCCTGTGTTGTAACTTGTCTTTGTTTTTTGTGTTTTTCAGAGATGTCGAAGAATAATGATTCTATGAGAGCCTATAAGAAGGCGAAGAAGGCGACCGCAGCACTAAACCTCTCGGCCAAAGCGGCCGGAGAGGGGTCTTCTCAGCCTCTGGTTAAACCTCCTATACCGAGTTCTCCCGGGCCGAGGAGAGCAATTCCTACTCATCGGGTCCGCCAGGTCGATCCTCCACAATCTTCCGTTGCTGCTTCCGGTCCCCCTCCTAGTAAGAAGCAGAGAGCAACTGAACCTTTCAACCTTGATACTCCTGACTTTGATGCAGTTGAGTTTGTAGATCAACAAATCGGCCCTTATGGTGTTCTTCCGATGGATGACGTGTCGATTCTTCATCATTTTGATTATATCACCCGGAGTGGTATCAAGTTGGCACACATGGGGGCGGCCCTATATCGGACTGCTCAAAGTCTTCCTCTCCATGCCACTAAAGCTTTTATGGAGGAGGCCAAACAGGAGTTTGATCGGATGAAGGATTTAAAGGGGGAGCTTGAAGTAAGGGTGGCCAGGTTGGAGAAAGATTTGAAAAACGAAAAGGCTATTTCTACTTCCTTGGCTGGCTCTCTGAAACTAGCCGAGGACACGGCTATGCGGCATAAGGACAGTTATTTGACGTCTTACCGGGAGGTGTTGCGTCTGAGAGAAGAGTTGGAGAATGCCCGGGCTAATTATTCTGAACTCCAAAGTCATCTTGTTGGCAGTGTAACTGCTGCCTATGAGAACCTGAGGGAACAAGTTCGGGTTATTGCTCCCGAGGCCAACCTGACCCTCTTTAGCTTGGAGAACGTTGTCAGGGATGGCAAGGTTGTCCCTGATGACGAGGATGAGGATGATGTCGATCCTCCCCCTGTAGCCTCTACCAAGGTGTCGACTTCTGCTGTCCCTGCCGAGGTTGGTCCTCCCGCTTCTGACCCCGACAGCCAGATCTTAAATCGGGATGACGGTACTGTAGATGCCGTTCCTCTCCAGACTCGGCCTCCGTCTCCTCAGCCTGATGCTGCTAAAAAATCTTCTGACCCTTAGTTTTAATCTTTATTCTGAATATGTAGTTGGCCCGGCTTGTGGGCTTTTTAAAACTCTTTATGTTTTGCTAACACTTTCTTGTTGCTTGCCTAGCAACTTTTGTTTTTTATAAAAACAAATGGTAGCATGCTTCTACTTTTGCGGTAGGTTTTGGTTGCCTCCGAGGCTTTTTTAATCTCGTGGATGATAACTTTGTCTTTTGTGCTTGACTTGATATTTCTTTTTCTGTGAATGTTGGAACCCTACAGCTTAACCTTTTTTGGATTGCTTTTGTATTTTGTATTTTGAATCCTTTGTGGTTGTGGCTAGGTAGGTCTAACTAAGAATTTTTTTGGTTCGTTCTCGCTCTGGTTTTATTTCTGACGATTCGTAACCGATTCCTTCAAGTTGGTCTCCGAGTTGTTTTTGCAGTCCATTTCCAAGTTGTATTTGTAATCCCTTTCCTAGATCTTTGTCAGATCTCTTTCAGGAACTATTTTGATAACTTGTTTGTAGTAGGATTCCGATTTGGTTGTATCGGTCTCCTTTAAGTTATTTGTAGTCCTCTTTCTTGGATCTTTGTCAGATTTCTTTCAGGAACTATTTTGATAACTTGTTTGTAGTAGGAGTCCGATTTGGTTGTATCGGTCTCCTTTAAGTTATTTGTAGTCCTCTTTCCTGGATCTTTGTCAGATCTCTTTCAGGGACTACTTTGATAACTTTTAGTAGTAGGAGTCCGACTTGGTTATATTGGTCTCCTTTAAGTTATTTGTAGTCCTCTTTCTTGGATCTTTGTCAGATCTCTTTCAGGGACTACTTTGATAACTTTTAGTAGTGGGAGTCCGACTTGGTTATATCGGTCTCCTTTAAGTTATTTGTAGTCCTCTTTCTTGGATCTTTGTCAGATCTCTTTCAGGGACTACTTTGATAACTTTTAGTTTGGGCTGACTTTGTCATGTCGAGCCCTTCTGAGTTAAAGTAATCCTCTTTAATAGGGCTGGCCAGACCTCTTTCCAGGGTTTACTTATAACTCGGGTTGACTTGGTCCGACTTCTCAATGTCGGCCAGTCTTAAAGTTATTATTTTAGTGATCCGTAGGACCTCGTCAGGTTCCTTTTTTTTTTTTTAGATCACTTTCGATAACTTCTTACATTATTCTGTGTTCATCTTTGCCGATTTGTAGAAAGTGGTTGTCATCTCTAGATCGTCCTTTGGGTAAATCGCGTTTTCACCTTTATCGGATGGTTTGTCTTTACCGTGATCGTGCAGTGAAATTGTTTTTCACTTTCTGCCGATCTGTCGCTTTATAATCGGACGATGAATGCTTCAGATTAATGCGTCTTGAAATCTTTGTAGAATGTCTCAAATATATTTTATTAAAAGAAAAAGTAGAAATATATACATATGGGATTGTCTGAGTCTCAACTTGGTGCCTCATTAAAAAACCTTTTTAGGAAAAAGAGTGCATCCAATGATGAGATCTTTTATATCCTTTTTTCTAACTGTAGTAACTTCTGAGGTTGCAGGCGTGCCATGACCTGAGAAGCTCTCGTCCGTCGAGTTCAGACATTCTGTAGTAGCCCTTTCCAAGTACTTCTATAACTCGGTAGGGTCCTTTCCAGTTTGCCGCTAGCTTTCCTTCTCCCGGTCGAGTTGTTCCGATATCATTTCGGATTAGGATAAGATCATTCTCCGCAAAACTTCTCGGCACTACCTTTTGATTGTATCTGGAAGCCATTCGGCGTTTTAGGGCTTCTTCCTTGATCCGAGCTCTTTCTTGGATTTCGGGTAACAAGTCGAGCTCTTCTCTTTGAAGTTGGGAGTTTGCTCCTTCATTGTAGTGAACTACTCTTGGCGATCCTTCCTCAATTTCTACTGGAATCATCGCTTCCGTTCCGTATGCTAATCGGAAGGGGAATTCCTTCGTGGTGGAATGTGGAGTTGTTCGATATGCCCATAGGACCTGTGGAAGCTCTTCTGCCCAGGCTCCCTTTGCATTTTGTAATCTCCGTTTTAGCCCAGCCAATATGACTTTGTTAGCCGCCTCGGCCTGTCCATTGGCTTGTGGATGCTCAACGGAGGTGTACTGGTGCTTTATATTCAAGTCGGCTACTAGTTTTCTGAAGCCTGCATCCGTGAATTGAGTGCCATTGTCTGTAGTTATCGAATATGGAATCCCGAATCTCGTGACAATGTTTCTATATAAGAATTTTCGACTCCTTTGAGCGGTGGCATTGGCTAGGGGCTCTGCCTCAATCCACTTTGTAAAGTAATCTACTCCCACTATGAGAAATTTAACTTGTCCTGATCCCTGTGGGAAGGGGCCGAGAAGATCGAGTCCCCATTTTGCAAATGGCCAAGGTGAAGTCACGCTGATGAGCTCTTCTGGCGGAGCGATGTGAAAATTGGCATGTTTTTGACATGGTGGACATGTCTTTACAAATTCTGTGGCTTCTTTCTGTAGAGTTGGCCAATAAAATCCTGCCCGGAGTACTTCTTTGGCGAGAGCTTGCGCTCCGAGATGATTGCCACAAATGCTGCTATGTATTTCTTCTAGCACTTCCTTTGTGTTGGAGGTCGGCATGCATTTTAGTAAAGGTATTGAGATTCCTCTTTTGTACAGGATGTCGTTTATGATGGTGTAGTACTGTGCCTCCCTTTTTAACTTTTTTGCTTCCTTTTCTTCTGCGGGGAGTGTTCCTTCTTTGAGGTAGTTGACTATGGGGGTCATCCATCCTTGGTCCTGACTTGTTATGACCAGGACTTGTTCTTCTTCTGAGATTGACGGGTTTTGCAACATTTCCTGGATGAGGCTTCTATTGTTGCCCCCTGGTTTGGTGCTGGCTAGTTTTGAGAGTGCATCAGCTCGGGCATTTCGTTCGCGGGGTATGTGGCAGATCTTATATTCCCCGACTTGTCCGAGTAGTTCCTTGGTTTTGTCTAAATATTTTTTCATGGTGGGGTCTTTGGCTTGGTAGCTCCCTGTTATTTGTGATGTGATTACTTGTGAATCGCTGTAAATGTTGAGTTTTTGAGCTCCGACCTCTTTAGCCAGCTTCAAACCAGCCAATAGTGCTTCATATTCCGCTTGGTTATTGGAGGCCAGGAACCCAAACTTGAGGGAAAGCTCAACTTGGGTTCCTTGGTTGCTTTCTATTATCACGCCTGCGTCGCTTTCAGTTTTATTTGAGGAACCGTCCACGTAGAGATTCCATTCTGCGGGAGTTTCCGGGGTATCTGTGAATTCTGCGATGAAGTTGGCCAGATACTGTGATTTGATGGCCATCCGAGCTTTATATTGGAGGTCAAACTCCGATAACTCGACTGCCCATTGTAGAATTCTGCCTGCTAAATCTGTTTTTTGCAGTATTCCTTTTATGGGCTGGTTAGTTCTAACCTTGATGGTATGAGCCTGAAAGTACGGGCGGAGTCGTCGAGATGTTAGGATGAGAGTATAGGCAAATTTTTCTATTTTCTAGTAGTTCAGCTCGGATCCCTGTAGTGCTTTGCTAATGAAGTAGACAGGTTGTTGCCCATTTTCGTCTTCTCTGACTAGTGCTGAGGCTATCGCCCGGCTTCCTACTGCGAGATATAATATAAGTGGTTCTCCTTTTTGTGGTCGAGATAGGATAGGTGGCCGTCCTAAGAACTCCTTGAAGTCTTGGAAAGCTTGTTCACATTCTGTCGTCCATTCGAACTGTTTTCCCTTTCTTAAAGTAGCATAGAAGAGGAGAGATCTTATCGCAACTCCTGCTAAAAAGCGGGATAGGGCGGCCAATCTCCCGTTGAGTTGCTGTACCTCTTTGACACAGGTTGGGCTCTTCATGTTGAGTATAGCTTGACATTTGTCTGGATTTGCTTCAATTCCCCTTTGTGTGAGCATGAAACCCAAGAATTTGCCTGCTTCAACTGCGAAGGTGCATTTTGCGGGGTTGAGTCGCATGTCATGCTTCCTTATAGTGTCGAATACTTGGGACAGGTCGGACAATAATGTATTTTCGTTCTGTGTTTTTATCAACATGTCATCCACATAGACTTCCATGATTTTCCCGATGTGATCTGAGAAGACTTTATTCATTAGCCTTTGATAAGTAGCTCCCGCGTTCTTGAGACCGAAAGGCATCACGATGTAGCAGTAGTTCGCCTTTGGTGTTAAGAACGACGTTTTTTCTTGATCTGGTGGATACATGGGGATTTGGTTGTATCCCGAATAGGCGTCCATAAACGAGAGGTATCTATATCCAGAGGAAGCATCTACCAGAGTGTCAATACTTGGGAGTGGATATGGATCTTTTGGGCAGGCTTTGTTGAGATCGGTGTAATCGGTACACATGCGCCACTTCCCGTATGACTTTTTCACCAAAACGACGTTGGCTAGCCATAGTGGATACTTGACTTCTCTTATGAATCCTGCCTCCAACAACGCTTGTACTTGTTCTTCCACAGCTCGGGATCGTTCTGGTCCGAGTTTTCTTCGTTTCTGCTGCACCGGCCGAGAACCTGGATAGACCGCTAACTTGTGGCACATTAACTTAGGGTCTATTCCTGGCATGTCTGCGGCTTTCCATGCGAAGAGGTCGACATTATCTCGCAAGAATTGTATCAGTGATTCTTTTGAGTCTCCTCTTAGGACCGTGCCGATATTAGTCGTTTTATCCGAGGTGTCTCTAATCTGAACCTTCTCTATCTCGCCTTCTGGGTGCGGACGGAATTCTTCTCGACGCTGAGCTCCACCAAGCTCAATTGTATGAAACTCTTCTCCTCTGCCTTTGAGGTTTAAGCTCTCGTTATAGCAGCGACGTGCCATCTTTTGATCTGCTTTTACCGTGGCTATCCCCTCTGTAGTTGGGAATTTCATGCATAGATGTGGAGTTGAGACTATTGCGCCGAGTTGATTGAGTGTTGTCCGACCTATGAGAGCATTGTAGGCTGAACTTATGTCGACCATAATGTAGTCTATTTTGAGGGTCCTAGATTGGTTCCCTTTTCCAAAAGTAGTGTGTAGCGATACGTATCCCAAGGGTTGTATCGGAGTATCTCCTAGTCCAAACAGATTGTTCGGGTATGCTCTAAGTTCACTTTCGTCTAAGCCGAGTTTGTCGAAAGCTGTTTTGAATAAGATGTCGGCAGAACTCCCTTGGTCTATTAGTGTGCGGTGTAAATTGGCATTTGCCAGTATAATTGTGATGACCATGGGATCATCGTGTCCTGGGATGATGCCGGACGCGTCCTTTTTAGTAAATGTTATCGCTGGGATGTCGGGTGCTTCCTCCTTTCCTTCAACGTGGTATACTTCTTTGAGATATCTCTTTCGGGACGATTTGGAGATCCCACCTCCTGCAAATCCGTCATGTATCATGTGGACGTGTCTTTATGGTGTCCGAGGTGACCGTTCAGTTCGTCCATCATCTTCGGCTCTCCGTCTTTTTCTTTGGTCATCATCCCGGGTGGCCAGAAATCGGTCTAATTTTCCTTCTCTTACTAATTTTTCTATGATTTTTTTCAAGTCGAAGCATTCGTTGGTAGAGTGCCCTCGAATTCGATGGTATTCACAATATTCCTTCTGATTTCTTCCTCCCCTTTTGCCTTTGAGTGGTCGCGTTGGGGGGATTTTTTCTGTATGGCAGACTTCTTTGTATACGTCGACCAGGGATGCTTTGAGAGGAGTGTAGTTGTGGTACTTTTTGATTTTCTCACCCTGTCGATCTTCTTTCCTTTTGGAGTCCTTGTCTTTGTCTCGATAGGAGGCTCCAGATTTTGAGGTTTCTCCCAACCGAGCGTTCTCTTCCATGTTGATGTATTTTTCTGCTCGCTCCTGTACTTCGTCTAAGGAGGTAGGATATTTTTTTGATATGGATTGGCTGAAAGGTCCTTCTCGTAAGCCATTGATAAGCCCCATGATGGCGGCCTCTGTCGGTAAACTTTGTATGTCCATGCATGTTTTGTTGAATCTTTCCATGTAGTTACGGAGGCTCTCCCGATCTCCTTGCTTGATCCCTAGTAAGCTGGGTGCGTGTTTGGCCTTATCTTTCTGGATGGAGAATCTGGCCAGGAACTTTTTGGCCAGATCGTCGAAGTTTGAGATGGACCTCAGAGGTAAGTCGTCGAACCATCTGATCGCCGTTTTTGTGAGAGTTGTTGGAAAAGCTTTACAGCGAATGGCATCCGAGGCATCGGTAAGGTACATCCTGCTTCTGAAATTGCTAAGATGATGGTTGGGATCTGTAATTCCATCATACAAAACCATATCCGGAAGCTTGAAGTCCTTTGGAATTTTGGTCTTCATGATTTCCCTGGTGAATGGGTCCTGTTCTTTGCGTGATTTTTCTTCAGGAGTGGTCCGAGGAGCTTTTGTTTTGAGGTTGGCTTCTAATTACTGTAGTTTTTCTTCTAGTTCTCGACGTCGCCGTACTTCTCTTTGTAGATCTTTTCCGATCTCCCGTTGTTGCTGGGTTTCTTCCTCTAGCTGCTTTAAACGATCTTGGAGTGCTTCCATGGCTCCCGGATTTGGTGAGTTTTTGTCCCCGTTGGATTCCAGGGTATCCTTTAGCGTAGTGTCCACGTTCTTGTGCGGCGTTCTGTTCTCCAGATCTGAATCGTGGTCGTTGTCATGGCCGTCCGCCATGGTTTTGGGATGACTTCCAGGTTCCCCGGCAACGGCGCCAATGTTCCGAGGGTTACCTGAAACTGGAGGTCGATCTCGGATGAGATCTTCTGTACTGGTCGGAGATAACGTGTCCGGCTGGCTGATGACGGCCGGAGCTGTTGGGTCCGACTCGTTGGACTTGCTGCACTGCTGATCCTTGGCCACCGGAGGGTGGGGGGTACCTGCAAGAGACTCCGATGCTTAAGTTAGCACGGGTATTAAGCAGGTTTTTATGTAGAATCAGCGTATGAGTTATACCTGGATGCTCCAGTGTATTTATAGTAGCGTGGGCTGACCTTTCTGATAAGATAAGTTAGTTATCTTATCTTATCTTATCTTATCTTGAGTGAAGTCAGCTTACCTTCAAGGGAACCGCCTTTATCTCTATAGGCTGGGATTGCCTTTGGATTCTGGGTCGTGTTCCTCTATTTGGGCCCTTTTATTGGGCTTTACTGTCGATTTGGCCGAGTTCTTCGTAAAGAAGTCGATCCGCTTGACCTGAACAGGTCGGTCGCTTCGCTACTGAACATCCCGGTTCGGACAGCTCGACCCTGGGCATGAACAGAAACACTTATGTATATCATTGGTGAGAATTTCAGATAAGTGTATAGAGATGCTTTCATTCCTCTGAACCTCTGCTTTCCTGCTGTCTTCATCTAATCAGTCTTACTCCTTTCCATGGCTGGCTTTATGTAAGGACATCACCGTTGTCAATGGCTACTTTTAATCCTCTCTGGAAAATGGTCCGATGCGCTGTCACTGCATGGCTAATCGTCTGGAGGCATCACCCTTGTCAATGGCTGCATCCTATCCTCTTGTGAAAATGGTCCAAATGCTCTGTCACAGCACGGCTAATCATCTGAGGTTCTCGATCATACTGGAATAGGATTCACCCTCCTTTTGCGTCTGTCACTACGCCCAGCACTCGCGAGTTTGAAGTTCGTCACAGTCATTCAATCCCAGAGTCCTACTCGCAATACCACAGACAAGGTTTAGACTTTCCGGACTCTCATGAATGCCGCCATCAATCTAGCTTATACCATGAAGATTCTGATTAAGAGATCCAAGAGATACTCATTCAATCGAAGGTAGAACGGAAGTGGTTGTCAGGCACGCGTTCATAGGGAATGATGATGATTGTCACGTTCATCACATTCAAGTTGAAGTGCGAATGAATATCTTAGAAGCGGAATAAGTTGAATTGAATAGAAAAATAGTAGTACTTTGCATTAATCTTTGAGGAACAGCAGAGCTCCACACCTTAATCTATGGAGTGCAGAAACTCTACCGTATGAAAATACATAAGTGATAATAGAGGGTAAGCATGGCCGAGTGACCAGCCTCCCATGGAGGTCTAGAGATCTAAAATGATCAAAAGATGATCCCAAGATCATAAGATGTCTAATACAATAGTAAAAAGTCCTATTTATACTAAACTAGTTACTAGGATTTACAGAAGTAAGTAATTGATGCATAAATCCACTTCCGGGGCCCACTTGGTGTGTGCTTGGGCTGAGCTTGAATGTTACACGTGCAGAGGCTCTTTCTGGAGTTGAACGCCAGGTTGTAACGTGTTTCTGGCGTTCAACTCTGGTTTGTGACGTGTTTCTGGCGTTTAACTCCAGACAGCAGCGTAGAACTGGCGTTCAACGCCCTTTTACGTCGTCTAAACTCAGCCAAAGTATGGACTATTATATATTTCTGGAAAGCTCTGGATGTCTACTTTCCAAGGCAATTGGAAAGCGCGCCATTTTGAGTTCTGTAGCTCCAGAAAATCTACTTTGAGTGCAGGGAGGTCAGAATCCAACAGCATCAGCAGTCCTTCTTCTACCTCTGAATCTGATTTTTGCTCAAGTCCCTCAATTTCAGCCAGAAAATACCTGAAATCACAGAAAAATACACAAACTCATAGTAAAGTCCAGAAATGTGAATTTAACATAAAAACTAATGAAAACATCCTTAAAAGTAACCAGATTCTACTAAAAACATACTAAAAACAGTGCCAAAAAGCGTATAAATTATCCGCTCATCAGCTCTCCTCTCTTCTCACTTGACAGCTGCTAGGGTTTGTTTATGGACTGTTATGATGCTGATTGGGTTTATTTCACACACTTATATATGTTGGGTTTGGGCTCAACTTAGGTCCGGTCCAATCCGTTAGTGTTTTTGGCCTGTTTGGCCCAATTTTGGACCAAACCTTTAGAATTAGCGCTCGATTTTCAACTTTAATTATTTTACTAAGCTTTTCTACCATTTTTAGGGGTAAGTACGATTTTGGTCCCTAAAGTTTTGTGCCAGAATCGAAATCGTCCCTCTTCTAATTTTGGATTTAAAATCATCCTTAATATTTTTTTTTGTATTAAAATCGTCCTTTTTAATAAAATTTTTTGTTTTATTCCTAAACTATCCCTATTTCTATTTTAATAATAAAAATTATAAAATTAAAAAAAAAACGCGTGTTGGGGTGAGGGGAAAGAAAATGCGTTGGGGGTGGGGGAAGAAAAGGGTATACAAAGGGGAGGGGAGGGGAGGGGAAGGGAAGAGGGGGAGGGGGAAGGGGGGAGGGGGACGGCGCCGGGGAGCCTCCGTCGTCGCTGCCGTGACCTCGTCGTCGCTGCCGCCTCCTCCAGAACTCTGATGATGATGATGATGAAGGGGGAAGGGAAGCCGTCGTCTCGCCGCCGCAGTCTCGCCGTCCCGCCGCTGCCTCTCTTCTGTCCAGATCAACCGCGACCCTCTCTCGTCCTTCTCTTCTTTCCTATCTCGGATCTCCTCGAATCAGAGCTCACCGCCGCCGTTCATGCATGCTCCTCTATTGATTTGAATTTCTTCGAACCAGATCTCTTCTTTGTACTTTGAATTTCTGATTTGGCTTTGTGTTTCTCTGTTGATTTGGCTTTGTACTTGAATTTGTTAATTTGTTACTTGAATTTTTGTTTCTCTGTTTCTGTTTCTGTTTGGGGGTGGGGAGAAGGGGGAGACGGAGAGGGGGAGGGGACGCGGGGTGGGGGTGGGGGGAAGGGGAGGCGGGGAAGGGGAAAGGACGCGGGGTGGGGGAAGGGGGAGACGGGGTGGGGGAGGGGACGCGGGGTGGGGGTGGGGTGGAGGTGGGGGGAAGGGGGAGGCGGTGAGGGGGAGGGGAAAGGGGGGAGGGGGACGGCGGCGGCGTTGGTGGTGGTGTTGGTGGTGGTGGAGTGGCAGTGGGTGCTGATGATGATGATGATGGTGATGATGATGTTGATAATGGTAGTGGAGTGGCAGTTGGTGGTGGTGGTGGTGAAGGAAGTAATTATGTTGGTAGTGGTGAGGGTATTTTTGTCCCAAAAAAATTAAAAGGACGATTTTAATACGAAAAAAAACGTTAAGGACGATTTTAAATCCAAAATTAGAAGAGGAACGATTTCGATTCTGGCACAAAACTTTAGGGACCAAAATCGTACTTACCCCACCATTTTTATTACTCTCACGTAGTACTGGACAGACTTAAGCCGGTACTGCCTACTAATTTACCGGTACGCATTTTTACACAAATTTTTGCAGAAAATTACATTTTTCTATTCGAAAAAAATTACTAAATTCAAATATCACCTCTAAATTTTCAAATTCACATTCTAAATTTTTGAACCTATTTTGAACAATTAAATTATTATTTTATTTTATTTTAAGCAATAATTTAGCTACCGATTCTTACCACTTGTGTATTTAATCTAAGTTTTTATGGAACGTTTAAGTATCTATTTAGAAAGTACATGTAAAAAATAGAGCGAAATTCAATCTCTAAACTTTTTTTTTAAATTGATTATTCACAAAAAAAAATCTACTTGATAAATTGATATAGTAAAATTTATCTCATTTTTATAATCATGTATCAAAAATTGCTTAAAAATATGATCTCTAATGTTTTATTTGTTTAAAAAATTCTCAGTTTCTCTATGTAAATAAATAATCTAATATATACTATTAATTTCTTTATGAAATAAAAAACTTGAAAATTGATTTAATAACTAAAATTTATTAGATAAAGCTAAATTGTCTGATAAAAAAAATCTTTAAAAAATTTATTTTGAGATATTATTCAGATAAAATTGTAAAAATATATAGTAAATTCTCTAAACCCCTTGTCTTTAGTTAGTTATTTTAAACTCCCAAATAAAAAGTAGTTTGAAAATCTTAAACCTTCCGTTCGTCTTCCATTCTTCTCCTTCAAAATTTTTACCCTTAATTTCCTTTAGCAACTTCGGAACACACCCTTCCTAAATAAAGAGTATAATTATTAAAGTTCACGTTATAGGTGCAAGTGCCGCACTGCTTTGGGAAAGCTATAGAATAAACAGTAGTAGCCATCCCTTTGTTCTTTTTGGCGGTTAAACTTTGTAAAGTGGAAAGGGCCACATCGCATTGACTCTCTTTACCCATTTTCCATTTTCGCATGGCACTATGTGATTCATGGTTTCAAACAGAAAAGCATAATTAAAATCTCACCATCGCAAAATACACCTTTATTTTATGAATCCAACACACGCACACTATGACACTAACTACTCCTCCTATAAAGTGCATATGGAATTATATATATAACACATCTCAACGGCTCATTTTTTTTTTTTTTAATATGAAAAACAGAAAAAGATATGTGTGTTTTTATTTGAAATAAGCTTCTTTTTTTTTTATATGCCGGGGTGCACGTTGCAGATATGGCATGCCCAACACGTTATAAACGTGCTGACTCAGCACGTATGCAACGTGCTGGACACATACGTGCTGGACGTGTGTTAACATCAGTGGTAATATTATTTGTATGTTAGACACTTGGCACACATCGGGACAATTGATGCGTGCGTATCATGTTATGCATTTCTATACTTTTTCATATACGAAATAAATGCATAATGCTTAATTATGGAGAGTTTTAGTGCTTAAATTGGAATTGTTTTGATCCTTTTTATTTCATGATTCTTGTAGGAAAATTTGAGGAAAAGAGAAGCAAAAGCACAGGAGGAACTAAGAATTGAAGACAAGTGCAAAGAGAATTCGTGGATGCTGTCAACTCTGACCTCTTTACACTCCAACAGAAATAACTTGAGCTACAGAGGTCCAATTGACGCGGTTCTAGTGGTATTGGAAAGCTAACTTCCAGAACTTTCTAATGATATATAATAGTATACCCTTCTCCATTCTGTATGGCCACATTGGTGCCTAACTTGGGATTACCCAAGTTAGGTGCGGATGCAGAACTTGCACTCCAATTCATTCGGGTATGGTGGCGCCTAACTTGGCTTTTCCTAAGTTAGGCACCAATCCTCAAGTTAGGCGCCAGCTTTGGAGTCTGCAGTGGTCCCGCGCGAAGATTTTATTTATTTTTTATTAAAATTTATTTTATTTACAAATAAGAAAAGATATTATTTAGTTTTAGAAAATATATTTTACATTAATCAGGATTAGATATAAAAAGGAGAAGAGATCTTGACTTAGGCTCTCCTCCTAATTTTCATTCCGCACTTTTACACTTTTTCTCTGTTAGGGTTTATTTTCTCCATGAGCAACTAAACCTCCATTGTTAAGGTTCGGAGCTCTGTTTATTTTTATGGATTGATATTATTACTTTTTCTATTTTAATTAATGTCTTAATTCGGTTCTAAGAATTGTTTTCGTTCTTCATCTTATGAATCTGGGTGAAACGGAAGTATGACTCTTATTCTACATGAGTTCTTGTTAATCTCGGGAGAGTTATCTCTAGAGGATCGTCTCGCTTGAACAACAGGCTCGATTGTGGTTCTCTAGAGAATCTCACTTGAACAACAGCTTGAAAGCAAATTCCTCCTGAATTGCTAATTACATGAAATAATTGGGATATGTGACATAAAATCCTGTTAGCTTTGGGTAATTAGGGTTCCTATGGTTATAAACCAGTTTTGAACTTAACCCTCTAATTGGAATCAAGTGACTAAGGAATTGGCGGTTAATGAAGGTTAGAGGAGACTAAAAAGGTATAAAGAATTAGGGTTTAATCACTTATGGTAAACCATGGAATGAATCTTGCACGATTAAAATAGTTGGTAAGAAATACTAATCCGGAAATTTGAATATCTTTGACACCTTATTTATCTTTATCATATTATTTTCTTAACCATTTTAGTTTGTTTTTATTTAATTCTCTGTTTTTATGTTATTTGCTATTAAAACCCTAAATTTTGATTGTCTGACTAGAATAATTAATTGACTATTGTTGCTTGATCCATTAATCCTCGTGGGATCGACCTTCACTCACCTGAGGTATTACTTGGTACGACCCGGTGTACTTGTCGGTTTGTTTGTGGTATTCAAATTCCGCACCAACAACACACTACATGTGTGTTGTACACGTGTCAATTACTAATTTATTGTAATTCTATCACATAACCTGCGAGATGGGTCCTTTGCCTATAAAATCGAAACTCGTTATCATTGTACTTCATTGCGAGATTTATGTTTTAGTGCATTGTTGGTGTTATGGAGGGCACTGCAAATACAGTAATTTACCACCACTGTGAGATTATACGAAATATATTTGAGGGGATGAGCTTTGTGTGTGAGAATTCATTTTTATTTGTGGTTCCATGCACTATGATGTTTGTGGAACTACAGTACGGTTTCTGTCAAAGCATAGAAAGTGATATTTTAAAGAAGGTAAGTAATATTTTTTACAGGAGTCCGGTTATTGTATTTGGCAGCCTAATACAGTTTGAGATTATGCCAATCATTGACGAAACAAGTATTTAGCAGATGTTTCATATTCACCACCAAACTCAGGTGCAACATCCAAGGATTGAGTTGTATGTTGAGTTTGAACATATAGATGCGGATGAGATTCAACGTGACCCACCCGTGCAAAATGACAGAGCTGAAGCGTACGAAGGAATGAACAATGATAGCGAAGAGGAGTTCGAAGCTACGTATGAAGCCAGTGACGAGGACGAGGACGACGATGGGGAGGTGAGGCAGTCACGAAAACTCTAGTAGTTCCACCCGCAGTCAGTCAATCCATGGACGTTTCACCTTTTATGCGTAGCTTGAATCTTGACGCCAGCATGCACCGGAGTTTCCTGAATATGCGAACATAGGTACATGATGAGTGGGTAATATGTTTTCGTTAATTTTTTTTGGACGGATTGATGAGTGACAATTTATTTTTTCTATAGGCGTTGTTGATCTTGAGGACGTGGAGTTCAGTATCAAAATGGAATACAATTCTAGAAAATCGATCATCGTGGCAATTCAGAATTACACTATCTCTAGAGGAGTCAATTACATTGTTTATGAATCTGAGCCACAGACGTTCTATGCAAAATGCAAGACTTATGGACGTGAGTGAAATTGGCTTATCTGAGTCAACTTGATACAGAAGAAAGGTTGTTGGGAGATTCGGAGATATAACAGGAGGCACACGTGTTTCATGGTAACGGTTTCATTGATCACTCCAAGTTGGACTCAGATACGGTTGCTGAGGCTATGAAGCCATTGGTTGAATCCGACCCATGCATAAAGGCGAAATATATAGTTGCAGAAGTTCAAGCAAGGTTCAACTACACCATTAGTTATCGAAATACTTGGTTGGCAAAGTCGAAGTCGATAGCCAAAGCTTTTGGTGGATGGGAAGAATCTTACCAAGCTTGGCCATGTGGTTCTCGGAAATGGTTCAGAAGATGCCTGATTCACAAGTTCAAATAGAAACACGACCCTTGTATAACGGGAGTGAAGAGGTGGACGGTGTTAGGATACTTCACCGGGTATTCTGGAGTTTCAATTCATGCATTAGAGCTTTCAAATATTGCAAGCCGCTGGTTTAGGTTGACAGCACCCACCTTTACGAAAAATATAAAGGTTGCCTTTTGGTTGCAGTTGCGCAAGATGGGAACCAAAATATTGTGCCGATTGTTTTTGCCATCGTGAAAGGGGATACCGTTGATGCGTGACACTTTTTTCTCAGTAATTTACGAAGAGATGTTGTTAGAAGAAACGACATGGGTATAATCTCTGATCATCATGAGTCAATCCGGGCAATAGTAAATTGTAGTTGAGGTGATTGGAAACCTCCTAAAACATGGTGGATGTTTTGTATTTGGCACATCAGTAGCAACTTCTTAAGGGAATTCAAGGTCTCGTACTTGCAAAAGCTTGTTGTCAACACAGAATATTCAAGGACAATGGAGGAGTACAATATCTACTACAAGAAGTTGCAAGAATGAGCGAGGTGAAGCATCTGCTCAGTGGTGTGACAACATCGAACGTCCCCAGTGGGTATTGGCATTTGATGAGGGACATCGATGAGGTCACATGACGATGAACTTTGTCAAGTGCATCAATTCAATGTTAAAGGGTGCCTGAAATCTTCCTATGTTAGTGCTCGTTCGAGTAACATATTATCGATTGAATGAGCTGTTTATGCGGAAGAGTACTGATGCTCACCAGCACAAGCGTGCTGGATTTATACTTACTCTAAATTTGCCACTCAGCGGATAGAAGAAAATATATAGCATGTAGAAAATATAGTTGTACACCGATTTGATGGAATAAATGAGGTGTTTGAGGTATGCGAAATGTCTAGTGAAAGACAAAAATAATAATATTGTAACAAATAAAATAACAAATAATATAAAATGGAGTTCAATCACTAGAATAATGAATTTTATAGTGCATAACAAAACTAACATGATACCAAATTCATACATAAGACCAAAACATATAAGTTATAACCACTTCATTCATACATTCTTAGTGACCTAAGGTTTTATCCATAATTTTTGTAAGTTTTATAAAGCACAAAGAGATAATATTGCTAATAATAATATTATCATTACAGAAAATTTACAAAAAAATAAATCAAATGATTAACTATACTAATATTGCTAATAATAATATGAGAAAAACCTAAAACAGCCCTTGACAATTATCTCGAAAGACAACGAGATTCTTGACAAAGAAAAAACCCAACCCGGCCCTTGACAATTACCTCGAAAGGACAACAAGGCCCCTGTGCCAAAAAAAGTCAATGTTATTTTTTTTGGCACAGGGGCTAATCAATCCCAAAAAAGAAAGATCAGGGGCTGGATTGGGTGTTTTTTTTTTCTTGGGGGCCTCATTGTTCTTTCAAGGTAATTGTCAGGGATCGGGTGAGGTATTCACTCTAATAATATTAATCAAATTAATTGCATTCAACATATTAACCAAATAATAAGCTCTAAATTAGGAAAATAATAAACTTATATAATTATATTATCTCAAATAGTTGATAATATATTCTGTTGCCGACATATAATCACGTACCATTTTTACTAAACACACGTTGAATACTTCTTACGTATAAATATCAAGCCTAATACACTAAAACACTCTCAAAAAACATACTCTCTAAAATTCACTGGACTAAACACTCTCTGAACTCTCTTCACAATATCTTGAATGAGTTAGTAGGAGAGCCGAGTGGGAGACTTTAAAGGCCAGCCTCTGCGTCTTTGCGTGTTCCCGACATAGCAGTGCTCCCTGCATGCAAATATCCTGGTACCACGCAAGTAATGTGTTGGTTAAAGAATCTCTAAAAAGCTGCATATTCCTTGAAAAAAGTAAACGAATCTCTGATAAAACTGGTGCAACATGCAGCATCCGTGTTGGAAAAGCTGCTTCCATCACATACATCACGCTACATGTGTTTTAACAGGGACTTGCCAAGTGTCCCGCTTCTATGCAACACGTTACCTGCGTGTCGACAGGAAAATGTTGCAGCTCTACATTATGGCAAAACCTACCATTGTTGAACATAACGGTACAACACACAATTATTGTCCATAAAAAAAATAATTTCTGCATCTCAACACCTAAGTTGGTATTTTTTTTCTTGTTTTTTTTTCATAGAGATAAGCTATCATCCATCAATTTAACATGCATATTTTCTATATCATGCGGAATGCATAAAGCACCGCTACCATATCTTCTTCTTTTATATATTTAGATATATGTGAATATTCATTTATTTAGATTTGGGACCAAAAGCTGATGTTTGGGTTTTTTATTTAAATAAATATATAAAATTTATTAGTTTCCTAAATACGCATAGAGAAAAGTGGATACTAAAATCTGCAGAGCTATTTCACGGACGGCACTCACGAAATAGAAAAGCACTCCAGTTCAAATATGGTGCCCGCAAAATGGAAAAGGAGGTCAGCTTTACGCAGCTGGCAACTGATACACGCGAAATGGAGTTGGCGGCGATTTCTTCCCAACTCATGCAAAATGGACATTTCATTTGTAGCACCTGCGAGTTGGACCAATCCAATGGTGGCGCATGCGAATTTGCCATTCCATGATCGTCACCCATGAAATGGTGCTCTGCAATGGAGGCGTAGTATGACAGTTCCCATACAAGCATGCATTGGCTGTGGTGAATGACGATGCAAACTATGAAGCATGGACTTCATATATATATGTGTGTGTGTGTGTGTGGAGAAGGCAAAACTCAACGTTATGAACATAGATCAGAAAGCTTAGAATAAATTTGATAAAGGTGAAGGGAGTATTAAAACATGAGTGGAATAAATGTTGAGAAAAATCTTAACTAATTAGATGAGTATTATATTTTTGCATATTTAATTGAGAAGGTTAGTATAATTTATAACTATATTTTTACTTATTGTAATTGTTATATTGTTAATTTAAATATTATTATTATCATTATCATTATTATTATTGTTGTTGTTTACCACTGTTATTATTACTATTATTGTTATTATTATTATTATTATTATTATTTACTATTAGTATTATAATAATAATTATTATTTTTTGTTATTTTTAGTATTATTATTATTGTTGTTGTTGTGGTGTTATTCATTAATGTTATTATTATTATTATTATTATTATTATTATTATTATTATTATTATTATTGAATATGTCAATGATGCTTTGAATTTTCAGCCGGCTCATATTCTTATTTCACATGGGATTTTAGTGGACGTTTTTCCATCAGACCTGCCTCATATAGACATGGAGGTTAGAATAGATGACAGAGGCTGGAACCCTATTTACGATGCACTGGATTTTATTTTGCATATTTGATAGTGCGCTGGCTTTGAGTATGACAATCCGTTAATTAGCGCGCTCGTTGAATGATGGCGCTTTGAAACGCATACGTTTCACCTCTTTTGGGGTGAGTATACGATAACATTAGAAGACATGGCAAAGCAGTTAGGTTCACCTATTGATGGGGAAATTGCTAGTACTTTGAAATCATGGAGCAAGTTTTACGAAAGAGATATATGACAGTGGTATGAGGAATTTCTTGAAGACGTGCCAGCTGGGCATATTGGGACTAATAAGTTCAACATAAAACTGAAGTGGTTGAGGACTCGACGTCAAGAGATGCCGCTCGATGCAACCAATGATGCCCTGATGCAGTATGTTCGTTGCTACATCATGTATTTGCTAGGCGGTTACTGCCCGAGAATGCTAACAACACGGTGCACGTACGATTCCTTCCAACATGTTGCCAGAGTAGTACGGTTTCATTTGTAAGTCCACAATTGTGCCTGCAACAAGGACAATAATTTAACAACAACAACATCGATTTCTATTAACCTCAAATAACGAAAAGAGAAATATTTACAACATCTCTCGTTTACCTGGAATGAAATTTTGCAAATAAAACGTTAAAATAACCCTACCCTACAGTTGATTATATGAGTCATCCCAATCTCCATAGATTTTTGCAATTGCCTTTTGCTTTGCATTACAAATCTTCTTGTAAGAAACCTTGTACCCATAGGTTGACTCGAGTGAACTTTGCAACACCATTATTTCAATCGTCGCATTAGCTTGAACCATAGAAAATATGTGCTAGCATATCACATTGCTATCAAGTTGGACACGATCTTGCAACATCGAAGTTGCCAGACAACTATATGGTCCTTGGTATTTTCGAAATTTTCAAAATCTCGAAGATCTAATCTTTGCAACCCTTATCATTCATTGACACCAATCCCCAAATTGCTTGCATCTACAAACATACCTAGATTGATTTGACTGCACCACCTTGTATTTTGCACTTCTATGAATATTATAGTTCTTAACAACAAGCTTGATAGTTTTTTTGTAAAGAAACTTCAACCAATCTCAAGCTCCATCTCACTAGACATAGCATAGTTACTTAGTCTGCCATCATCTGTGACCGGGTTCATTGATTAAAGATTTAAAGTCAGAAAGTGACTTGGAGTGCTGCTACAAACTACGCTCGGCGGCATGATACCTACCGGTGGCACATGAAGTGGTAGAACCCTTTCATTATAAAGTGGTTGGATTTCAGGAACAACTTTTGCGTCGTCACTGCCCTCGTCATCTCTACCATCCCCTAAAATATCTTCTTCCTCAAATGACTCTACCAAACAATCAGCCATTCCTTCTAGGGACGCATGCAACGTGGAAGGAGAGGGATATACTTGGTTATTCTTTGTATTTTGTTGTGGCGTGACAAATGCATTAAAACTGTGACTACGAGCTATACTATTTTGTTGCATGGGCATCACTTCATAGGCCCAACATTTCAAATCTCCTCCACATTATTCGAGCTAGAAGAGCTACCATCCACGTCTTGAAGATGGACACAAAGCTTCATCCAATATATGCTTGCAATGCCACGATGCTTGCAATGTACATCATCGACACGTGCTAATCGAATTTAATATGCATCTTCTGATAAACAATTGAATTGGCTAAGGCAACTAGCATCCTGTAAGCCATTCTGGTAATTACCTTTCTCCCAAGAAGACTGGTATTCACTTAAATAAAGTTTTTCAGTTGTTGTAGTGATGTTTGTGGCCGAATCATTATCCAAATGGATCATCACATACGAAAATGATTTCCTCAGACGTCTGTGAAATTTCTCCACTCGAATATATGCATATGCCATAACACACTTATTTGGTTTTGCTAAGAAGAATATATGTTAAGTGGGTATAAAAGGAGGAGGAATAGAGAAATAAGTTGTTTGTATAGGAAAAGCGAGACTCAGAGAAGGAGTAAATCTCAAGTGTGGTTTACATTTGCGCCACAATCAGCTACATTTATGTAGGCCACAATAGTGACTCTATTTCTCATGCGTTGTATAGGAGTTGAAAGCAACCATTTCACGAATGCCATAGCTGAGATGGGATTTTGCGGGCACCACCAATTAAATGGTTGAAGATTTGCAGCTTTACCATTTTGCAGGTGCCACCATGGAAATGAAGTTCCATGTCGTGTGTGCCAGATGCAACTTGGATAAAGGTGACCTCCCCCTCCATTTGCGGGGTGCCTTCCTTGAATTGGAGTGCTATTCCATTTTGCAGGTTCCATTCATGAAATGACTCTGTGCATTTTGGTACCACTTTTCTCCATGTATATTTAGAGATATAATGGATTTTATATATTTATTTAAATAAAAAGCATGATGTTTGCTCAATTTCACGCACATTCTAATGACACTGTCTTTCAATTTCACTGAACCATTTTACTTGCTTTGTTTTTGTGTGCATGCCCCCTATGACACTGATAACGCCCCTATATGGACATATAAAGTAAGATGTTCAGTTAATAATTAACACTATAATTACATATTAATTATTTTAATATTTATAATTTTAAGTTTTTTTTTTTGTAAATTATTAACCATATGTCGTCAAATAAAGTAGTTTCACAAATATTTATGTGACTTGTCACAACCCATATCATAATATTAGTAAGATAGAAAGTATACGTACACTACAAGCATTCTTTTCGCAATGGTTATGAGACCACGTGAGAAAAGTTCTCTATGCTAGGCTAGACAAGGTGGATGATGTCAGGTACGCAAAACAAAAAATTTCGTGAGACCTAATCCAATTGTTGCATCAGAGGTTGTAGGACTGCAAGTCATGTAGAACGATCCAAGCAAAATCGGTAAATGTGAAATTGTGTCAAGTGGAGGGGAAAGGTAGTTGTTACTTGTGATGATGATATTAGAGATGAAACACGATTCCTAAGTTCATGAAAAAGGTTGAGGAGAAACTATGAGAGGATATTGATATGAGATTTATGATAATGGTTATTTCATTGGTAAGAAGACATTCATCATGCGTATTTGATTGTATTTTTTAGGTCTGCCTAATTGATTGTATATATATTAATTATGTGACAGCATGTGCTTCTTAATTTTTGTGAATTGCTTATTAAACTGTTAATTTACTATATTGTATTTATTTGTTCGCTGACAGATTGGAGGAATTTGGAAGTTAAAGAAGAATTGGATCGTAGGACAAATCTTATGTCGAGATGGTATGAGAGTAATTTGGATGATATTGTTATGAACCCCTAGGTGTGTATGGACCTTGAGTAGGTTTAGGATGCTTACGGATTCATGTTTCCTTATTTAGCGTTTATCCTTTTATTTATTTCGTTTAGGGATCTTTGTGGTTTTCACCCTATTGTTTCCAAATATGTTTATATGCAAATTAGGGTAGCCACCGTGGTTGACATAAGATGTGGACTTACGATGAAGAGATGGGCTGGATTCTTTATGGATGCAATGATTCAAGATATTAGATAGAATCCTGTGTATCTCTCATTATCTAACTAGTACTTATTAGTAGTTAATTAATTAAGAGATACAAGACTCTTATTTATGTAGTGTTTAGATTCCTGTTTAGAAGGCCCTTGTGTGGGTCAAAATTCATGATTTATGTAAGACATTATTTTGTTTTTTTTAATATATGACCTTATTACTATAATTTCAACTTGATACTATTTATGTTATGGGAAAGTATGAGGAGCCAATATACTTAATATACAATGTGTATAATGGGATTAAATTGAAATTAAAAATAAATTAGGGTCCATAATTAATTTTCAATTCATATTTAAAATTTAAAAGAAATTAGGATTCCTTCAGTGACGTAAACAAAAAAACGGCATCCCTAATTCTAATTCTCTTTCAACGCCGTTCTCCTTCTTTTTTCCTTTCAGCACCGGCGTCCTCTCTTTTTCCCTCGTGTTGCCATCATCCACCGCACCAAGCCCCCCTCGCATCGCCCTCTTCAATCGCGCCTCAGCAGGTGCGTTTTCCTTCATGTCGCCCTCCACCATGCTACCACGATCCCGGCCATCGTTAGCGCGGCCGTTGAAGCTCGCCACCCTCTGCTGTCCGACGGCCTCCACCCTGCTTGCCACCAGGCTTGTTGCGATCCTGCTCCTCGTGACTGACACCCACCAACACGGTAATCTCCTCTCTACAGTGCTATTTCAATTTTTATGTTTCTCGTGTTATTAATTTTCCAGGTTTGAATAAAAGTGTGTTGGATATTTTGTGGGTTTATTTTCTATGTTTTTGCATTGATTTATACCTTGGTTGTTTGAAATATGCAATGGTTGGATAAGCTGTGAATTGTTGCTTTTTTTGGATGATTGAAATCTGCTGATTGATTAATAGGTTATGTGATAGTGTGATACCATGTGGCCAAATTCTACAAGAAAGCCTGTGACATATTCGACTTTGAGTATAGTCTGTGAGTTATCTAACTATTAGTTGATTTTGTGCATGGGTTTCAATGTTACATTGGTTATGTATAATTTGCTGGTGTTGATTGTGCAGATGTATATTTGGGACTTTTCAGGGCAAACAAATTAGTTATTCATCAATGACAAAGTGACAAATGATTCTCTTTGTCAACTTGGAAAGGAGGTAGATATTGATTTGTCTTTATCCTTTTTATGTTCCTTTTATGCAATTTTTTTGTTAATAAAATTTTAAGTTGGTGTTTCAAGAAGCTGATAGAAACTTGTTGTTAGTAGATAGTTGGATATTCAAGTGAAAAAAACTTGACAAAAAGGAGAAAAAATTAAATTAAATTCAAGAAAAATTTAATGCAGCTACAAGTAAGCACTCATCGGGACATTTCTAATGAGCACGCTAACTGTTTGGAAAAATGCCAAAGAAGAATATATATTTTTTTGTTCATCAATTGTGGCATGAGAATGCTGAAGGCTTAAAGTTTTGAAATTTATGTAGCTTTAAAATACCTATTGTAAACTGGACAGGAATTGATGTTTTATATAAAAATATGGTTGGTTGAGATTTTTATGACAATTCTTGTATAGTTGTATCATGGCGCTTCTCTTCGTCCCTCTCTTGGACTACAAAAAGTCAGTATAAAGCTATTGTTCTACTCTATAGAGTATGTTTGTTTGACACCTAGGATTCAAATGTTCTTTGATTTTGGGCCTGGCTGTTTAATGTGATTGATATTAGATTTTAATTACTGTAACTGCTATGAATTGCTAGATAGACATCATCATCCTCATTTACAGTATTTAGTTCTAGCCTTGCTGCCCCATAATATCTAATAGATACTTTATATTCTAGTTTTGCAGTTTCCAGAGCATGAGTGTATGCATTATGTAAGATGTTCTGTAATTTGAGATTCTCAATTTTTGATACCATCTCCTCAGCTAAAGTTCGTTGGCCATGACCCAAATTACAGTTTATCAATATTATATTAGTGTGATCTGAAACTTCTCTGAATGCATCTATAGCATCTACAAAGGCCAGTTCAGCCTTGATCAACTCTTTATTTTCTATTATAATTGTCCCCAATTCATTACAAACCCATCCTTTCTTTTTAACAAGTGATTCTAATTCAGATAAACCAGATGGAAGTTTAAGCAATGTTTTTCTAGCTTTTTCATAGCATTTTAAAGCAGCTAATAGATTGTGCTCAACATCTCCAAGTACAGGTCTACTTAGATAATCAAAGATACCACCATTTTTAACTATACGTGTTACCTTTGAACTTAATTCAGTTTGTGATGGAGCATTGGAACCGGAATTGTCGGGCTCTGAAGATCCCTCATGTGTTCTGGAGTTCATAGCTGCCAAGGATTCAACTTCAATAACGCTACCATCAAGAGCATCTATCAAGTTTCCACCATAATTACTGTGCTCAAAATGTTCAAAATCTTTTTTATTCTCATTAAGAATGAGCTCATCTCCAGGATCTTTTGGATGCAAATAATTGGTATTTTTAGTAAACCATTGTTTACCGTAGTTTCTCCCATAAGTCATCAGGCTCATATCTGCACTACTACTGCTTGCACTGCTTCCACTACTAGCTCTGTCACTTTAGCAACTACAATTTACCAAGGAACATGAACTACAATTCTGGTTCAACTGCACCAGCTTCTTCTTCAGCCTTTTAACTTCCTTAGCAATCTCAGATGACATTTTCAATTCACTGTTTGCAGGTTTTTTCTCATCTTGTACTGAAATTTCATTACTCTTTATCCTATGGAACTGGACGTAAACATCTCCGACCAGCCCCCATGCCTTGGACCAGAAAAAGTAAGTAGAAGACTTCCTCTCAACAGTGAGATACCCATTAACTGTCTCATCTTTTACACGACTATCATTTATATCATAGCATTTTCTCTGCAAGGATGAGCTACTAACCATAGAAGAAATGAAAGTTCAATTCCTAATTTTGTGATTGTTATTAGCTTTTTGAAACCCAAAAATAGTTATAGCTCACCATAATGTAGCTTCATTTGAAATTGGGTGTAGGGTTCAAGTACTATATGCAGTACTTATTTTTATGGACAAAGCGGATGTTTATCTGCTTTATACCATTGCTTTGTTACTTGATTTGCTGGATTGTGCATGCACATGCTCAGTAGTTTTCTTTTAATATGTGGTTTAGATTGGATTTTGTTTAATTTTGGTTGAATTGAACCTGAATCTGAGTTAAGCCATTTAAACATGGTGCACGGGTGGCATCTTGGTCAATTTGTTAGTTGCTAATGAAGAACCAATGAGAATGTTTATTTTTCTATGTATACGGATGGTTATTTCATATGAGAAGAAGATGTTTAAGTGCTTCGATTTTACTTATTCTGTCCTTATATTATGTAATAACTGCCTATCTCTTTGTATCTAATGCACTTACACTTATAATGTTACTTAGGACTATAGGATGCTCTAGTTATTATTTATTAACTATAAGATTTCTAGTTTAGGATGAGAACATGATTTTTGTTTTCAAATCATTGTAGATTTATTATGGGATGTTGTGCAATGCTTGCTTTACTAAAAAACC
Source organism: Arachis hypogaea (assembly GCF_003086295.3). Taxonomy (NCBI): domain Eukaryota; kingdom Viridiplantae; phylum Streptophyta; class Magnoliopsida; order Fabales; family Fabaceae; genus Arachis; species Arachis hypogaea. The sequence goes on along the minus strand of NC_092046.1, from coordinate 15,716,227 downwards.
TTTTTGTCTTCTCTCTTCACTATTTTATTTATCAGATTTTAAGTTTGATTACTATTTGAAAGTGGTAGAAGAGATTTATCTATCTTCATTCTTCACCAGAATTAAGTCTTATTTTCTTTTTTTTTAATTAAAAAAGTGCTTAGTTTCAGTTTTGTTTGCTTATTGTTCAAATTGTCTTAGTACTTGACTCCTTATATCATTGTTTACACCACAATTTTTTTTTAATAGAGTTGATAAAATGAAGCATGGATTCAGCATAAAAGTACCTAGACCAGCTGCATAATCAAATGTAGAAACAAATACTGTTGTAGGTTTGGGAAGATGAATTTTGTGCCTTTCTTGTAAATACTCAGCAACATTATTTGGTATCAAATCATTCAACTAGCCTGAAAATGCTTACAAGACTACATATATATGTTTGTTAGAAAGTTGCACGAGGAGTTCTGAGATTGATAATGTTAAGAAGTTTTAGGAATAGTTCTTGATTGAGTAGAAAGGTTTGCATCTAGTATAGAATTTGATGTGTAAAAATTTAATTTATTCTTATGAGTTTATAATAGTAAATTTGTAATAAATTATGGAAGTTATATTTTAATATGATCAGCATTTTTGAAAGATTATTGTGAATTATTTTATCTTAGGTGCATGCATTAGTGACATGATTTTGAAGTGTCATGTGAAGTGCAGTGTTAGAGGGGCATGACATATATACCTTATTGTTGTAACTTGTAAAGTACATCTAAGCGGATTATAGATGTAGGAGTCAATGTGAAAGAGCTGAGGTTAGTACTTAGTAGTCCTATAATCAAATTATATGGTATTCAGTTCAATAATTAATTAATTACTCTAATTATTATGGCATAATCAGTGAAACAAAAAATTGAGACTTGGTGGGACTGGGAGTAAGGTGGTACTGCAGGATGCAGAATTTCTAAGAGCCAATGATCGGTGAATATTTGGTCATGATGCTACTATTCTCTTTACTTTCTCAGTACTATAATATACAGTAGCACCAATCGAATCTCCTTCTCCTTTTCTAAGTTTTCTTATAATCCTAGTATTTTATACTAACTTCAATTCATAAACTAACCGAATCTCCTCCTTTTCTAAGTTTTCTTATAATCCTAGTATTTTATACTAACTTCAATTCATAAACTTATTTTCCATCATCTGAGGATGTTCATTTTACTATGTATGTGGATGATTGTTTCATATGAGAAATGGATGCAAAATCTAGCAACTCAAACAAAATACCAATATAATTAAAATAAACATCTACTTTTCTTGTTAGATCCAGCCTAATCAAATAAACATCTACTTTATTGTAAAAAATAACCATCCACACACCTAGTGAATTGAACATCTGACGTATTTTAATTGTATTTACTTAAATTTAATCCAATCAAATAAACATCCACGTAAGAATAAAAATAACCATCTTCATACCTACTGAATTGAACATCCAGAATATTATAATTGTATTTACTTAAAATTCAATTCAATCAACTAAACATCCACTTAAAAATGAAAATAAGCATTTGTATATCTAATAAATGAACATCTAGCATATTATGAATTGACCACAATTTTTAATATGTACATTAAATTTCTCATTCATAGATTTAGAATAATTGTTGCATGTTTTCTCTCATAGAAGCATTCCCGTTTTAAGAACATTCATGAATATAAGAGACACTGCAATAAGTAACAAATGTGTAGTTAATTCGTCATTAACCAAAATCATTCACTAGTTTCATTTCTAATAGTCTTTTGAATTAAATTGTGTTGCAGTGTCAATAGATGTTGTTGCTTCATCTAGAACCAAAATCCTTCTATTCTTCAATAGCAGCCTAGCAAGACAAACAAGTTGCATTTGTCCAACGCTCCAATTTTTTCTTTTCTCTATTCTCAACCACTGTAACATTGCACAAATTTAACCAAATGTCAAATAGATAGAATTAAACATAATAAGCACAAAGATAATTTTAAGGCTTGTCACAGTTATACTCCTAAATGGTGTAATGTATTCCTTTTATTTTCTTTAAAAAAATGTCTAACCTAGTGCATCAAGAAGTCTTGAATCCTGCCTTACAATTTCCACAATATAGCACTTCTTGAGAACCTAAAGAGCAAAATTGAGGACCATATAGACACAGGCTGATTTAAGTGAAACTTTAAAAAGTTTCGGTGACTGATCTAAGGAATTTAAAAACAAAAAAACAGCACCATGTTGCTCGAGTAAATCTGTGCTTTTGTATTTAACATACACAAAATTCATACAGTACCTGATTCAAACATATCAACAAGATAGCAAAGACAAATAGCATTCGCTATTATAACGAAAATCAATCATCCGGATAATTAGTAAAGTAACCATTCATTTTATGTCAAATACAGATCGACTATGATCAACTAATTTAAGTGACGTTACATTCAAAAGACCAAATGGTCAGCCAAAACTGTTGTACTAATTAAATCAAAATTCTGCAAAATTTTGCACACTTGAATAAAAACCAATGCAACCATAATCAGCAACAACTTGTACAATTCGTTTTAACATATTATACACGTTCCGGTACAGTAAAGTTGCAACAATTAATTTTTTTACTATGAATAATCAAACACCTCAACAAAATTCATTGCATGTAAAACTAGTAGCAATAGAAACAGTTATAATCACATAAAAAAATCAACCCACTAACCTCCAGTTGTTTATGGACGACGTTTGGCGTTCTGGGGCTGTAACAGTGACACCCGCAACGGGAAACAGGGGGCGACCACACTGAGTTCTTCCGGCGACGGAAGAGGAGCGCTCTGGAGGGTGAAACGCGTGGTCTGGTCGCCACTGAAGAAGGGTGCGTCGCGGTGGTCTGGTGCGGCGCCGTTGGGGGTGACCCGTGGTGTTTCTGTTTAACGCTGATGGAGGGTGAGCTGCGGGGGTCCTGTACAGCGCTGATGGACGGCGAGTCTTGGGGGTCTAGTTGGCACTATTGGAGGATGAGTCGCGTGAGACAGGTATGGGCCGATGGAGATGCGGCAGCGGGATGGTCAGGGGCGGTGAGAGTTTGGTGAAAAGGGTTGCCGTTAGGGAAGAGCAATAGGATTGGGGGTAAATTTGATTAGGATTTGGATGGTTATGGTTAAAATAAAATTTAATGGGTTATTTGAAATTAGGTTAAAATGTGGGTTGATTGTTATTTTTAATTTATATTGGGGTAAATAAATAGTCCATTGTAGACATTGTAGAGATATTCCATTGTCTCCCTAGCGGGACTCTTATGTTATATGTAAATAAGTTGTATTTAGACTTATTGTTAGTGAGGAAACTGTATAAATTAACGTCTGTTACGAGAGAGGACGATAAGGTTTTTCTTGGCTTATATTTTCGTATAAAATCTATACTATATTATAATATTGGTTTCTCTTAGAAAATATGCAAAAATAGTAATATCTTGACCGAGAGTTGGACTTAACTTAAGTATATCAGACTCTATAATTAGGATAATATACTTTTATCCCTATTCATGTTTACATATATGACCCTACCATAAACTACCACATAATGATGATGTGGCCATCTCATGTACTTTCACATGCATGCTATCTCCTGGAAGATGTGGTAGTGAATATATGGTTTGTTGATGTGTCACTCAACCAATTCTTTTGTTCTTAGATTTTTTGACATCTTAATTCTATTTTCACACCTATTTACCAGAATTTAGCTTCAAAAAAGCCTTCATGACATGTTTTTTATTCTATCATTAAACCTACTATTATTCTGACAATTTATTTGTCATTAACATCACAAATCTATTAGTAGTTTTGTAATTTTGTCTCCTCACTAAACTTGCAAGTTTTGTCGATCCCTCTGAATTTACGCAATGCGTCTTAAGTTTTGGCAATTTCGTATATGTATGTCATATGTTTCAACAATTGTTTGGGATGTCTGACAATTTTGTTTACTTATTACTATTTTAATGGTTTTTCTTTCATATTTTATTACACAACTTTTAGTAAGTTATAAACTCATGTTACTACTTAAGCATGTGGGAGGATGTTTTATTTTTTATATAAATAAATAAATTAAATATTTTATTACTGATATATGTAATTTGGAGAGTATTTATATATATTTTTAAATCGTATTACATATTTGTGTATAGTATAAACGAGATAAGTATAAACATATCTTATTTATAATATAAACGTAATAAATAATATTTTAATTAACTAGACCTCATTTGCAAATGAGATATGAAAAGTTCACAAAAAATATCTCTTTACAGTTACAATGGAAAAAAATAGTGTTTATAGTATAATTTGGATTGCTTTAAAAAAATAAAATCGATATAATTTATTATGATTTAAATTATATCGATCTAATTTTATTTTTCAATCTAGTCAAATTTATTTTAAACGATTGTTATATATCAATTTAAACCTAGAATAAAAGAAAAATTCCTAATTAGATTTGGGGTCCATTAGCAACCGCTGAAGACATGTTGCTAATGATCCTTCTTGCTAATCCATCCACTTCTTGGGGAGTCCTGAAACCTGGTTGAAGACGTGCTCATTGCGAGATCTCCATATGCTCCAACAATAAATCTCCAACGACATTAGACTTCGCTCTTTATTGGGATAATGCTTTATTTGTCTGAGCTTTTGAGAGTCTGCTGTCTCTCTCTTTCTATTCTCTTTTAGTCACATTTGGACATTTGTATTCTTTTTTCGAAAGGAATAAAGCATTTTTTCTTTGAAAAAAAAATTTGAACCTAGAATAAAAAATGATTGTTATATATCGATTTCAAACTATTGTTATATATCAAATTTAAATTGATTTAGTGTTAATCTAATTGTAAAAAGGTAATTCACCGCTCCTGATAAACCTATATTTTATGATATGTATTGTGCTCAATTTAGGTGATTTATTTAATCCTTCACTCACTTATTCATGTAAATTGTATGGTGTTACTTTCCCTTCCTTATTATGTGATATATGTGAAATACATGTTTCCTATACTTTAAAATTATTTATTTTAATTACCCTTTATTACCATTCGATACCGTGATTTGTGTGTTGAGAAGTTTCAGATCTTCTAAGGCAGGAATGACTTAAAGGATGGAAAGGAAACATACAAAAATGGAAGGAAAGCACAAAATAGAGTTTTTGAAGAAACTGGCAGCGACGCGAACGCATGGACGATGTGTGCAAAAAGACAGCGACGCGAACACGTGACTGACGCAGACGCGCGCCTTAAGCAGAACACAGATGACGCAGACGCATGACCGAAGCGAACGCGTGACAAGGAAAACTCCAGATGACGCGACCGCGTGACCCACGCGGACGCGTGACAGACGCCACGCACCAAAAATTATAGAAAACGCTCCCAGCGATTTCTGAAGCCCTTTTTGGCCTAGATCCAATTCCAGAAGGCACAGATTAGAGGTTATAAAGTGGGAGAATGCATCCATTCAAGGGGAGCTCTCCAATTATTCACTTTTCATAGTTTAGATGTAGTTTTTAGAGGGAGAGGTTCTCTCCTCTCTCTTAGGTTTTAGGATTAGGATTTCTTATTATTTCAATTTAGTATTCCAACTCTTTGTCAGGTTCAACATTCCTTTACTTTATATTTCCCTTTTACTTTTAGATATTTTAATGCTTTCCTTTAATTACTTTTGTTGCCAAATTGGCTTATGAACCATTCATGTTTAGATTTGATTTTCTATTTAATATAATTTGAGGTATTTCAGAATTATGATTGCTTTCCTTTATTTACATTAATAATTTGCATGTTCTTCCTCTTGGTTTTGGTTGATTAATTGGCAACTCTTGAGTTATCAAACTCAACGTGATTGATAATTGTTGTCTTTGCTAATTGAATTGAACTTCAATAAACTCCAGTCCTTTCTTAGGAATTGACTAGGACCTGAGGATCAAACTAATTAGTCACTTGATCTTCCTTTACTTTAGTAAAGGCTAACTAAGTGGGATTAAAACTCAATTCTCATCACCATTGATAAGAATAACTAGGATATGACTTCCAAATTCTCATACCTTGCCAAGAGTTTATTTTACAGTTATTTATTTATTTTATTTGTCATTTAAATTATTTGTTCCTTACCTTCAAAACCCCAATTTACAAGACTCATAACCAATAATAAGAACATACCTCCCTGCAGTTCCTTGAGAAGACGACCTGAGGTTTAAATACTTCGGTTATCAATTTATTTAGGGGTTTGTTACTTGTGACAACCAAAACGTTTGTAAGAAAGAATTTTTGTTGGTTTAAAAGCTATACCTACAACGAAAATTTATCTGCGAATTTCTAGACCACGTAAAAATTCTCTCTTCAGCTTCCAACTGTTGGCACCTAAAATTAGGGGTAGAATTAATAAAAACTTCCAAATTCGATAATCTACTACTTCCAACATGTACATTTTCAAATCAAGCATTGCAAAATCTCTTCCCTTTTTACTGATTCACTTTTTTTATTTTAAAAATTTATAATTTAAATTTTATTAATATAATTTTTTAAAAAAGTACAATTCAAAATAATAATTCAATGCAATTAAACAAATAAAAATAAATAAAAAGTCATGTTTCCGGCTGCGCCACTTTGATAGCTCGGATATTATGACGACTCTTATACTATTTAATACTAAAATATGAGCCTGTTTAAAACTTTACCCGAACCTTTGATAAATATACATCCAGACTTGCAATATAAGTTACAATACTCACAGGAAATATATATATATATATATATATATATATATATATATATATATATATATATATATATATATATTAATTTACAAACATGTCATCACAATCTTATCCCTTTTACAAGACTTGCAAAATTAAAGGCGAGGAAAACATAAATACTAAAATAATACAAAAATATCGTCTGACAGAGAAATAAATAATATCTTCTGAACTTCATCGTCTGTAACCTGAAAAGAGAAGATCTGTAGGGGAATGAGAACATCATCCTCGAAAGGGTTCTCACTATAGGGTTGCAGAATTACTATAATAGGATACGCAAGATAAGATCGTTATAGTGATTAATATAACTGCCTTATGCATCTTTTCGAAAGCAAAGGTTTACTATAAAATAATAATCTGAAATCTTTTCTGAAAGAGAAACTGTTCATTTCTTAAAAATTCAAAAGCCTTTCAAAAGGTTTATCTATGCTGAACTAAATTAGTTTTTCATACTTTTCCAAACCAGAAACACAACTGAAACCAACCATCGGCCCATCTCATAATCAACCACGGCCCTAGGCCCAAACAATCCAACAGTAGCCAATCCACCACAATCCAGCAGAGTTTCAGTCGCAAACACAAGTAGGAAGCTCAAGCACAAACAAGCAGTTACATCAAGTAGAGCAATTAGCAATTAAACACAATTAATCACATAGGCAAACCAAGTACAATATGCACACCCAAACAATGTCACATAGATGCAAATGATAAATGCTTGTCCTAGTGGCTAATGATATCATCTGTCGGTTATAAAGCCAACCCGACAAGTCCTGGTAGCTAACCATTGGACTGTCCCTCTGTCGTGCATCCCTAACTCGAGTTATTCACAATCATAATCATAATTCACATCCAACACCCTCACTGGTGTATATTCACGGGGGCGAGCTCATTCGGAACTTTCACAGTGTCTGGCACACTTACGACATAGGGTCAGCAGAGTATCGAGTCTCAACCTGGAGCACGTGGTGGCTAGCCACTGTTTCTACCCAGGGAAACTCGTATCTCAGATAAGTGGAAGTGCAACAATCACAATCTCAATAACTCAGCATATATGCATTTATTCTCAGTCATAAATCAATATTCATCTCAGCCATCCGGCTTAAATTCATGATCCATAGTCAGCCATCCGGCTCATAACATATTCCGCAATCAACCATAATTCATTATCATACACAGGCATTCTGGCTCATAACAAAATAGCACTTCCACCATTCAACATCATCAAATTCATAAAATCATCATTCAGGCCATAAATCACTTTTTCTCAATTCACTTTACTTTGAAATCAAAATCAATTCTTTTCTGCCTTGGCTTTAAAGTTCCCATTTCTCAAATCATCTCAGGCTCATAAGCCACTTTTACTCAAAATAGGTTCCCTTTTTAAAACAAAGCCACCCTCGGCATCCTCTTTCCAAAACTTCCAAAACCAGGCCAAATTAAAATCTCCTTTGAAGGGTTCAAAGTCTTTCATCCTAATATAGGATTCGGTAATGAAATTTCTCAACCAAGTCTCAAGACTTTAGGGGAGAATAACATAACTCATTTCTTCGAATTCATTTAAAATCTGTAAAGTCATAAGTTCTTAATTCGAGTGATAAAAGTAGAATCTAAACCAAGCCGAGTCGTGTAGTCACTTACTCCAACCACATTTTCAAAACCATTTCGTTCACTTGAACCAAAAACCAATTTCGACCCCCTTGATAAAATCTGAAGCGTTTCCAACGGCTCGAAAAATCGTTTTTGTTTTGCTAAGCCAGAATTCAAAGGATACTTTAAAACTTATCTAAAATGTCAAAAATGAGATTTGTCAATCGAAACCCAGATTCTTTTAAAGTCACGAAAACTCTTCCAAGTGACAATCTTTAAGTTAAATAAAGAAAAACATAACCATTTTCACATTTAAAATAGCCTTAACGCATAATTCTCTTTCGAATGACTTGCATCCAAAGACATATTATTTTTCTTAGGAAATAAGGAGAAGTCATAATTCTCTTTTCAAAGCGTAGCTTTATCGCTTTCATAATTGATCCAAGTGAAGACAATAAAAGTCTTAAATTCACAATCCTCCAAATAACATTTCAATTAAAGACTCGGATTTTATAGGAATTTCGGTAGCATCTCCCCAAAAACTTGGACTTTGCCACCCTTTCTGGGTCCCAACCAAACCATTCCGCAACCCCCTTCAAGGGGTCCAAAACCAAATCAATTCAAAATCAAGTTGTTTCCAAAGATACATCGTGTTCAGGTTTCAAGAACACCAAATCAAATTCAAATCAATTCTTAACAGAATAAACTCGATTTCAAGCTTTTATAAATTAACTTTAAAGAAGCATTTCAAGAACTGTCCATTTCACAAAACTGAACAACAACCCAGCCAATCAAGCATTCATATTAAACCAAGATAATCAACAATTACATAAGACTTATACAATCACTCAAAGATACATTTTCTCATGTCAATATCCATATATAATAATTCTAATTCATAAAATGTGGTTTTCTGAAAAGGCCCCTACCTCAATACGCAAAACCACAGCCCAAACGCCTCAGAGAGTTCTTTTCGCCTCAACCCGTATTGACGGCAACCAACCACTTGGCTCCACTTGCCCTCTCAAAAGCAGAAACAGCTCCAAACGCCACCAGTAAACTCGGATTCTAACTCCTAGAACCATTAACATTGCAATTACTTTATTACTTGGAATAGAATACTAATGCAGGGCTTTCGAAACAGAAATTACTTTCTGAAAACAAAGTGAAGCAGTCGCAACTCCGAATCGACCCGGCAGTAGCTCCGCCAATAACCTCAAGTGACAGCGGCGATGTAAAGGCCCAATGACGGCGACTGTAACAATCACATAGCTTCAAAAACCTTCCCGGAACCCAAATTAACAGAAACCAAACTTAAAACTCTTACCGGCGGTGGAACTCGGCCGCGGTAGTGGCGTTTCCCAGTGCCAAAGGTGCGGCGGCGCGGCTGATTTCTCCTTCAGGAATGGCTGTGACAGAACCAGCGTCTCCTTCCACCGTTCACAATCCCAGCGGCAGCCACAGTGGTGGTTCTGGGCAGCTCTGGTGACAGTGGGCTCCGACAACTCACAGAACCCAGAGGCAGAGGCGGACAACAACTTCGATGGTCTTCTCTGGCAACTCTGGTGAGCTTCCTCAACGACAGTGGTGGCAGGAGCTTCGGTGGTGCTAACCGAGGCTTGGCGGCAGTAGGAACGGCGGCAGTCGAAGTTCAATAGCAACGGAGGCCAGGCGCGGCGGCGACTCCACACGCGACGGTGACAGCGGCGGCTTCACCTTCTCTACGCGCGCTCTTTCTTCTTCGTCTGTGGCTATGGCTCGCGCTCTCTTCAGTTTGCAGTTCTGTTTCTGACGCGGCGCAAGGATGATAGGCGACGACGGCCAGATCTCTAGCGACGGCAACAAGGATGCACGGCAGTGGCTTCTCCCTCCCAGTCCTAGGTCGCGCTCGTCACCCGCTCTCTTGGCTCGTTTCAATCTCTCTCTCTCCCTCAGCCTGGTTCGGCGGCTTCATGGTGGTAGGGATGGCAGGACACGACGGCGACAGTGGCGCCAGGCCGGTGACTCCCTTCCTTCCTCTCCTTCCCTCCTTCTGGCCCAGTCCCCCTTTCTGATTTCTGTTTCTTCCTTTCACTTTGCAGCTGCTGCTGCTGCACTGTTAGGGTGCGTTTGTGTGTGCTTTGTATGGTGAAAGGGAACCGGGTAGGGTGCAGCTGCTGGGTTTGGGGAATGGGTCACTAGGTTAGGGTTTCAGGGTTAGGATTTTCCCAATTTGGGAAATTATGGTTTAGGTAAAAAATTAGGTTTAAGGGTAGTTTTATAATTTCAAATAAAAATAGAGATAATATAGTAATTAGAAATAGATTTTAATCCAACAATAATAATGTATAAAAATGCTATTTGTTCATCAATTTTACAAATTATTTTCAATAAAATGTTCAAATCCAAAAATTAGAATTAATATACTTAATTTTTTCATTTTCCAAAACAGTAGTATTAATATTTAAAATATTAATTATTTAATCCAAATCATATAAAATCCTTATTATTTCACAACTACCAACTTTATAATTTGAATATAGAAAATAATTCAATAATTGTGAAATTGGATAATAAATCTTTATTTATTTCAAATTCAATTAATCGAAACTTGTTTTAATTTTTTTTAATAATAAAATTTCTGAAATTAATGCTGCAAAAATACTGAATTTAAAATTAGCTCATAATAACCATTTTTCAAAAATTTTAGGTCTTACATTTTCAATATGTTTAAAAGAGTTCCAATACATTCGAGAAAGAGATAGTGATGCAAAGTAATAAGATTGATATATAATAGTGCAGAAGAAGTTAGTAATTTAAAATTTAAAATTTGGATGGATTATAAACTATCAAATTTAATTTAAATAGTAATAAAATATATCGACTTTTACTTTTTAAATTGATCCAAATTATACTATAAATATGTTTTTATTATTTTAAAAAGTATATTTTTATACCTATAAAGTTACAAATACACATATCTTATTTATACTAAAAATGAGATAAATGTACACGTATTTTGTTTACAGTATAAATAAGATATGGAAAAAAAAAGTTAAACATATATCTTGTTTGCATTCGAGATATATATAAAATTTTTTTGACTTATCTCGTTTACAGTATAAATAAGATACATATCTCGTTTGCACTATAAACAAGATATAAAAAATGATATAAAAATATAAATATTTTTTAAAATATATACATTAATAAATAAAATATTTAATTTATTTATATATAAAGAAATCTGAGGAAGTTAGTTAGAATATATTTAAAAATTATAAATTAATAATATAATATCTTTATACTGTATTGATGTTATGTTTTCCACTTTGACATTATTTAAATGATTTTGTCATTTTAATAATTAAATTATATTCTTAAAAGTAAAGTATATTTTTTGTTTTTAAGGTTTGTTAAGACAAATTCAGTAATAATTTTACAAGATTTTTTTTAATATATGTAAATCAGACATAATTATTATGTATTATTGTTGGATTGGTTCTAAATTTTTTAAAAATTTAACTGTCAAGAATATATTTCGTAAAAATTAAAAATTTTAAGAACAAAATTAAAGTAAAATAAAATTTAAAAATATTTTTAAAATTTTTGACAAATTTTAAAAACAAAAAATATATTTTATTCTATTTTTAGTATATAAATATGATGGTTAATACTCGAAATAAATTCTAAAAGATCATGGGTATCAATTTAATCATAAGAAGATTAGAACTTCAAATTAGTTCTCCTAAAAAAAAACATAGTTATTAGTCATTTTATCATCTAGATAATTACACGTGTCATGTATCATTATGATCCTTATAATCTAATTCATAAAAGGATTAACAATTTTATTCATTGTTATATCTTTTTAAAATTAATTTAAAATATCTAATATTTAGAAGACCAAACCAATACACGATATTTTTTTAAAAATTAATATTTAGATCGACACACACAACAACAATAATAATTATTCTGGTTAAGAACTACTCATAATGATGATTAATTCGTTGAACGAAGAGTAATAATTACTATACAACTGATATTTCGGTGTTGGATAGACAGTGACGTATCTATGAAGAACTCCAATGATTAAATTACTACTCTGAGATTCAAAAGATACAATAATTTAAATTATACAAATAATTTGAGACTCTTACTTCTGAAATTTATAGTTTTTAGCGGGTAAATTAAAAAGAAAATATTCTACTGATTTTTTCCTGTTTTTATGGGATATAATTTTATTCAGATATGTATGCTCCATAAATAGGCCAAGTGAGCAGCACATCCACACCCAAGTTAAGAGTTGGACTGTAACAACAAGAATAATAATAAGAATAACGTTATTATTTAAGTTTTTTTTATTAATTACGTTTAATCAAATTAATTTAATATAATAAAAATAAATTATAATTAATATTATTTTAAATTTTATTATTTAATTTAATTATATTTAATTTATAAAACAATTTAGATATGTAACATTACTTTAAAATTTTTATTTTTGTATATTAGATTATAAGTAATAAAATTTTTAAAGATGATTTAAATTATGTATTATACGTTGTGATGGATATTTATAAAACGTCAATGTGATTTTGTCTTTATATAATTAAAATAATATTTTTTTTATAAAATGTTAATTTTGATATAATTAAAAAAATATATTTTTTTATAAAATATCAGTGATATTTTGTACTATCATCATAATAATATAAAATATTAAAATAATCAAATATTATGTATTTTACACTGAAATTATGAATAATAAGTATGATAACGACGATGATATGATTTTACATAGATAGCTCGTGAATGAAGTGTATTTTTTTTTTTTAAATTATACAATGTGTACATTAAAATTAGTCATCAAAATCAGTCATTTGTATAAAATATATATTAAAATATAAATACACATTAAAAATAAATTAAACCACATATATATTTATACATAAATATATTAGTAACTGATTTTAGAAATTGATTTTAGTGTATAAATAATATTTCTCTTTTTCCTAGCCTACCCTTTTTTTTAAGAGTTAAGACTCTTTGATGTGCATCACACCAACTAGCTAGGCGCCCCTCCTAGAACGCCTGGACGTGTTCTTCTAACTTAATTTGTTGACAAATTTGCTGATTATTGGTATTACACGTAGTGCCTAATTTTTCCGCATAAATTATTATTATTATTATTATTATTATTACATGTAAGAGACCTTTCGTGTGTCTCTCTCTGAACTATATATATATGTACACCTCATATCAGCGGTTTCTTAGTGGACATTATAGAAAAATAAATATTTGTTAACATGTAATATTTTTTTATATGTATCATTGATAAAAAATACTTTACTTCTGTTTCTTCTTAATTACTTTGTATCTCTTATTTTCTTTGCATAGTAAATGTTTATCGCTCACTTTTTAATAACACTTAAATTTTATTAATATTTGAATAAGTCATATATATTTAATTTATTTCTCTCTTATTTATAAAATAATTTTACTGGCAAAATGAATATAAAAAGGTATATACGAAAAGAAGTTTACATAGAAAATGTGTATCTATATTGTTATGGAAAGCCACCAGATTAAAGTAGAAATGTTGAATAGTTATATCATCGTCTTGTTCAATCTTATACTAAACAAATGGGGCAACAGTAGCGGCGGAGCCGGAAAACAAACATTCTTCGGCCCGGGTGAGGGGGACAGTTCAAATCTCCTTTATTTTGTATAAGTACGACAATAACAAAGAAATGTTGTCATTCTTGTATTTAAAGGGAATTATTCTATTGTCTCGTAAAATAAACAAATAATAGAATATATTTAATCTAATAATTTATAAGAAATTTTAGCGGCAGCAATTTTCTGCTCAAAACTATCATTTTTATACTTATTGCATGGATGTTTCACAAATTTTATACTTGAGTAATGCACACATGACTAAGTATATTTTGCGTACACAAAAATCAGTAATAAATAAAGTTTATATGATCAATATGTTTTCTTCGAACACTTAATATTTAATATATAATAAAAAAAGTTTTAGAACACTTAATATTTAATATTTGCCATCATTTCTACTTTCAAGAATAAAACTGTGAGACCCAAAGTCAAATTTAAAAATATTCTCAAGCGGTAGAATTGGGTTATTAGAACTAATTATTTTTTCTTATAATGATGATATTTTTAGATGTTTACTTGTCTTATAATAAAATTTGTTAGAGAATTATTTATTCAATAAGTATATTAAAAATTTGATTCAAAATTATAGAGCAATCAATATGTCTAGTTTAAATAATTCTTAAGAACTTTTAACGAATAAAAGTTTATTTAAAAAAACCACAATTTCTTATATAAAATTCACTGCAGATAAATTTGAATGATTACTCTAATTTTTATTTTATTCTTGCTCATTTTCTTTCGTTCGGATTATCATAAAATATATTTTGAGAGATAACAATATATGTATATATAATTTATAAAAAAACCAAAATTTCTTATATAAAATTTACTAGGGATGAATTTGGATGATTACTCTAATTTTTACTTTACTCTCGCTTATTTCCTTTCATTTGGATTATCATAAAATATATTTTGAGATAACAATATATATATAATTCCTTGTTTTTAAGGACGGATCTAAAAATTTTAATATGAAAATGTTGAATTTTAGACGAATTTTTTAAGGGTAAAGTACTAAATTGGTCCCCTATGTTTGGGCGTAATTCTGTTTTGATCTTTAAGGTTTAAAGTGTCCTATTTAAATCAAAAAATGTTTCATTTAGCATCAATTTAGTCCCATAGTGAGGTCAAAGTTAAATAATTAACGAAATGTCCTACATAACAACAGTACAAGAACAAAATCGATAATTTGGAGAATATGTACAAGCTCAAGAGGTACAAAATCAACCGTTGATGCATCAATACATTTATTTATTATTTTTCTTATAATATAAATAAAATATTTTCTATAGAACTAAAGAGAATGATAAATAAATTTATTGATACATCAACGGTTGATTTTGTGCCTCTGGAGCTTGTATTTGTTCTTCAAATTATCGATTTTGTTCTTGTACTGTTATTATGTAGGACATTCTGTTAATTATTTAAGTTTGGCTTCACTGTGGGACTAGATTGATACTAAATGAAACTTTTTTGGATTCAAATAGGACACTTTAAACCTAAAGGACTAAAACAGAATTACGCTCAAACATAAGGGACCAATTTAGTACTTTACCCAATTTTTTAATTATTCTTTTGTTATATTTTTTCTTTTTATAAAAAAAATTTAGACATAACTTATAGTTATTGAGTTGATTTTTCAAAAAATTTATCAATATATATTAATTATAAATTTTTTTCACAATTTTATTTTTAGTATAACAGCTATATAAAAAAATATGTACATTATGAAATTATAAAATATCAATAATTTATAGTGTGTTTAGTTAAAAAATTATTATATATCTTATTAATTAAAATTAATTCTTTTAAAAATGTTTAAAAATTTAAAAACAAATTATAAACTATTAATTATGTGAAAGATACAGTGTCTTTATAGAATATTTTTATAAATTTTTTTTAATAATGTAAATTTAGAAAAAATGAGTATTTTTTATAAAAAAAAATCTAAAGTACACAATGTGATTATCAAAATATAACTACGTAAGTCATTATTAATATTTTATATAATAATATAAATATTAAATATGTTAAATATTAAAAAACAAATATTATTTTTTAAAAATAGATATAGAGATTATTATATAAAAACTAATTTAAAAGATACAAAAATTTAAGAGTATGATATTAAGAGTCTGTTTGAAAACTTTAAGAGTAATTTTTTTGAGCTTTTGACTTATAAAAAATAGTAGTATTAATGTATGGTGCAATTTTCAAAACCAAATTGTAGCTTTTTAAGAAGTTATTTAAGAGTTTACAGAGAAGTTAAAAAAATGACTTCTCTCATAATACTACTACTTTTTATCACATTTCTATAAAATAAACACTTTTAGAACTAAAAATCCAAATACAAAATAACTTATTTATAAGTTACTTTTAATATAGTCATTTATTGTTTAAACTATTTTTTTAAAATGAGTTTAATTAAACTGTTTATCCAAATTGGACCTAAATTGGTTAAGTAAAAAATATTAATAAACTAAATAATTAAGACAAATTTATCACATAATAAAAAATAATACATATAAAATTATTAAATTACATAATATTTTTTATTTTTTTAAACATATATCTTATCTATAAGTATAATTTTTTAAAATTTTGAAAAGACTAAGGTCACTACTTGTCTCTCTCTAAAATCCGTCATGCTTGCTTCAAACATTAACGGGTGAGCATTAGGAAAACAATATATGAATCCTTTATAGTTACCCAAATAACACAACAAGCAAAACATATAGCATAGCCGCAACGAACACTAAAAATTAAGGTAGTATTTAATGGAGAGACAGAAATAGAAAGATTGAGACTGAGAGATAGAGATTAAAAAATGGAGACTAAAATAAATTTTAGTATTTTGTTTGATGCAGAGTGAAAGACAGAAATTGAAACAAGAATAAAGCTCTAATTTAATTTGCACGAAGAATAAAATTAAAATTAATTAATTGAAATAAAGGTAGTTTAAGTATAAAATGTTATTAAAGTTTCAGTTTTCGTCTCTAAAAATTTCAGTCTCTTGTGTTTTCACCTTTTTTGAGATACTGAAATACTAAAACTTTTGAGAACAGAAACAGAAATTTTAATATCAGTCTCTAAACTAACAAACATAATACTAAATCTCAGTCTTTCAATCTCTGTTCCAATACTTTAAAATAAATACTACCTAAATTCACAAAACGACTACAAAAACAAACTCACAAACGATCCAATAATTACTAAATCTGTGATATCGAAAAAACCAAACACGAAGGGAAGTGAAACACGATGAGCAAATACACCTCATCACCCTCTACCATGCTTGGAGCATAAAAAAAACATCTACACTTTGAAAAGATAAATTGCTGCTACCTTAATCTCTCACTTTATCCCATAAGATATATATGGGCTATTTTAATTTAATTTAAAATTATTTTGATAAATAATTTATAAGTTAAATACTAATACAACCACTTAATTATTGTATATAGGGTTGGTGGTTCCCAACTAAATAGGGTCTACATATTATAAAATAAAAAAATAAATAAATAAAAAAAAAGAAATGGTCAAATAGCAACGGAGAGAGAATGAGAGATAAGTCTCTTATTTTTTGAAACAAAAGCAAACACATAGAGAGGAGAGCGTTTTATCGACGCCGAAGAGAAGAAGGAATTTGACAAAAAGGGCAAGCCATTTTTGATCCGATTGAACTGGTAAACATATTCTATTTCTTATGAAATTTCAGTATATTATTCCTGGTGTAGAGATGAACATTAGAATATAACTTGCTAGTTACAATGCGGTGCACGAAATTGTGATCCTTAATAACGGCGCCAAAAACTTGGTGCTCGGAACGTAATTCACACACTTTGTCACAACTTCGCACAACTAACCAGCAAGTGCACTGGGTCGTCCAAGTAATAAACCTTACGTGAGTAAGGGTCGATCCCACGGAGATTGTCAGCTTGAAGCAAGCTATGGTCACCTTGTAAATCTCAGTCAGGCGGATTCAAATGGTTATGGAGTTTTAATAATTAAAAGATAAGTAAAACGTAAAATAAAGATAGAGATACTTATGTAATTCATTGGTGAGAATTTCAGATAAGCGTATAGAGATGCTTTCGTTCCTCCTGAACCTCTGCTTTCCTGCTGTCTTCATCCAATCATTCCCACTCCTTTCTATGGCAAGCTTTGTGTAGGGCATCACCGTTGTCAATGGCTACTTTCCGTCCTCTCAGTGAAAATGGTCCAAGATGTGCTGTCACCGCACGGCTATTCATCTGTCGGTTCTCGATCATACTGGAATAGGATTCAGTAATCCTTTTGCGTCTGTCACTACGCCCAGCACTTGCGAGTTTGAAGCTCGTCACAGCCATCCCTTCCCGGATCCTACTCGGAATACCACAGACAAGGTTTAGACTTTCCGGACCTCAAGAATGACCGCCAATAGTTCTAGCCTATACCACGAAGACTCTGATCTCATGATCAGAATGCTAAGAGATACACATTCAAGCTTGTTTGCATGTAGAACGGAAGTGTTTGTCAGGCACGCGTTCATAAGTGAGAATGATGATGAGCGTCACATAATCATCACATTCATCATGTTCTTGAGTGAGAATAAATATCTTAGAGAAGAAATAGGTCTGAATTGAATAGAAAAACAGTAGTACTTTGCATTAATTCATGAGGAACAGCAGATGTCCACACCTTAATCTATGGTGTGTAGAAACTCTACCGTTGAAAATACATAAGAACAAGGTCTAGGCATGGCCGAATGGCCAGCCTCCCAAAATGGCATATGAATTTGAAAATAGGGAAAAGAGACCCCTAGTACAACAGTAAAAAGTTCTATTTATACTAAACTAGTTATTAGGGTTACAGAAATAAGTAAATGATGCAGAAATCCACTTCCGGGCCCACTTGGTATGTGCTTGGGCTGAGCATTAAAGCTTTCACGTGTAGAGGTCTTCCTTGGAGTTAAACGCCAGTTTGTAACCTGTTTCTGGCGTTTAACTCTGCTTTGCAACCTGTTTCTGGCGTTTAACTCCAGAATAGGGCAGAGAGCTGGCGTTGAACGCCAGTTTGCGTCATCTAAACTCGGTCAAAGTATGGACTATTATATATTTCTGGAAAGCCCTGGATGTCTACTTTTCAACACAATTGAGAGCACGCCATTTGGACTCCTGTAGCTCCAGAAAATCCACCTTGAGTGCAGGGAGGTCAGAATCCAACAGCATCTGCAGTCCTTCTTCAACCTCTGAATCTGATTTTTGCTCAAGTCCCTCAATTTCAGCCAGAAATTACTTGAAATCACAGAAAAACACACAAACTCATAGTAAAGTACAGAAATGTGATTTTTATTTAAAAACTAATAAAAATATATTAAAAACTAACTAAATCATACTAAAAACTATATAAAAACAATGCCAAAAAGCGTATAAATTATCCGCTCATGACAATGCCTTCTCTTTTGCCTGATTTGAGATACCCATTTTGTGGAGGATTTGTAGTGATTCTACCAGTTTTGATGATGTATTTTGTTGATTGTTGAGATGTCCTAGTGTCACTAAGAAGACTGTTTGTGTACCCATTATTCTAATAGTGGAAGATTTTTCTGGACTAGGTCCCGTGGATTTTTTGTCCCTCTTTTGGGGGTTTTCTCACGTTAAAATTCTGATGTCTGATTATTTAATTTCTGCCATTATATTTGTTGCTTTGAGTATCTTTGGTATTGCCTATTTAATCGTACAGGTTGTGAAAAAATTATTTTTGGTGCTTCCACTGTTAGACAGGTTCTTGTTTTGAACTTTTATTGAGTTTTCCTAACAAAGTGGTATTTAGAGCTCTGGTTGTTTATTTCTGTGCTGATTAAATGGAAGAAAATACTCATGGACAAAATATGGTCAAATTGAATTCCCAAAATTATTCAATTTGAAAGATCCTCATGGAAGATATGTTGTATAGCAAGGACTTGTATGATCCTGTGGAGGGGGATAAATCCAAAGGTACCAAATCCGATGCTGAATGGAAGAAGTTGAATCGGAAGGCAGTTGCTTTGATTAGGCAATGGCTTGATCTTAGCGTGTATCCACATGTTGACACCGAAACGAATGTTGAAAAGATGTAGAACAAATTGAAGGAGTTATATGAGAGGAAGAATGTGCAAAATAAAGCATTCTTGATCAGGAAGCTTGTCAATATGAAGTATACTGAAAGTAAATCAATACCGGAGCACTTGAGCATTTTTCAGGAGACGGTGAACTAACTGACAAATAATGAAATTACTTTGAATGATGAGTTGCAAGCCTTGTTGTTGTTGAGCTCTTTGCCTGATAGTTGGGAAGTTCTGGTTGTGATATTGACTAACTCAGCTCTAAATGGGAAGTTGACGTTAGCAATGGTTAAAGAGAGCATGTTGAATGAAGAAGGCAGAAGAAAAGAGCGAGGTTTGACGAATGCCTCCTCCCAGTTAGAAGCACTTATTTCAGAGTCACAGGGGAGAAGTCAAAGTAGAAACCTCACAATTCCGACAAGTCAGAGAGTCGAAGCAACTCAAGAGGAAAGTACAAGCCAAGAAAGGAGTTTATTTGTCACCATTGTGACAAGTTGGGGCATATCAGAGGTATTGTAGGTTCTTGAAAAGAGAACAATTAAGGGGAAGAAACGAAGACAAAGGTAAAAATAGTGATAAAGAAATTGCTGCTATTGTTTATGAAGATGTTCTTATCACATATGATGAAAATTATGTGAATCTTGTCTGTGATGATTCCACTTGGATTATGGACTCTGGTGCCTCATGTCATGTCACTCTAAAACGTGAATTTTTCACTTCCTATATTGCTGAAAATTTTGGCAAGATCAAATTGGGAGATAAAGGAGTGTGTGATATCATCATTGGTATGGGTGATATGTGTAAAACACGCAAAATTAGTAAATAATTAGCTAATAAATTAATTATTAATAAAAAAATTAGCAAATATATTTTTATAATTTAATGGGATAGAGCTAATTAAAATAAGAATTTTGACACAAACTTTAAAGAATTTGGCCCCAGGCTGGGCCGAACGGACTAAACCGATTGGACCGGGCCCAAGGCCCAACATATATAACACTTCACTTCAGCCAATTTACCATTCATTGCTCCACGCGCTGAGAAGAAGATTGAAGAAGCCACCAAAACCTAACCCCTTTTCAATTTTCAATTCATCGTAACTTTCAATCTGGAGCTCCGATCGCCGCACCGTTTGTGGCCACGTGACTGCAGCGTCGAGCTCTACAAAGCCCAGTCCTTTATTAGGTATGGAACTCACTTCTCAGTTTCAGAACTCTCCTTCCCAAATTTCGAAATTCAATGAAAATCTATGTTGAATTTTGCTTAAGTTTGGTGTTTAGGTTCGAATTAACTTGCGGGTATTGTCGAGTTTATCTCATTAGAGCTATGGGTCAGGTAAGCACCCATAAACCCTTTTGAAATGTTTAGTTAGTGAGCTTTACATTGATTGTGATGATAAATGTGTTGTTAGATTAAAATTGGTTGTTGACTGGAGTCAATTTGAGAATTTGGGAAGCTTGTGATCAAGCCTAGGAGGCTGGATTTTGCTTGAAGAGGTGATGGAATTTCAGAGCTTGGGCTGTGGTATATAAGAGAGGTGTTCTGGGGTTATCGGGGAATCGGCCAAGGTATGATTTCGGTTTCTCGTAATTAAAATATAATGTGTCGTGAAAACGTAGGTTAGTTGACCATAAGATAAGAGTTGAATTATTGATTAGTGATATTGATTGATTATGTAGATTGCGAATTGTTTGATGACCAATTGTTGAGAATTTCTGAATTTTGATGATTATATTGGATTGTTGTCATTGAGCTGGTTATTGATGTGTTGTGATGGCGATGAATTTGGTTGGTAGTTGATTTGGAATTGATTTTGAGAAGTATTAAAGGGGTTGAATTTTGAAATGCTAAACTACTTGTTAAAAATCTGAAGTTTTGAAATGAAACAGCAACTTTGAAAGTGAACCGGCATCTTAATAGTAATTGGAATTATATGAGACTAAAAGCTAAGCGAACTACAACAAGTATAGTTATCAATATTCAATTTTAAAGGTTTCTTATTAACTAGAGAATTAGTTATGATTTTTCAAAGTTGAATTATGAAATTTGATTCTCTGCATTACTTTTAAACGAAGTCAGAAACTTTGAAAAGCTATAACTAATTCTGTGATTATTGAAATTGTGTGGAACCAAGTCTGGATTAAACTTGGGAATATAGGAAATTGGACTGGAAAATTTGAGGTATTTTTGTTAAATGTACAATTTATGACAAATTTTTAAGGTTAAGTTGATAAATCTGTCCTGTAGTAGAGAAGTTTAAACAGGGTAGAAACTTATTTGTCTTGCTGCGACTCTTACAAGATGAGTTTTTGGAGTGAAACCAATTTTGTTTTAAAATTTGATTAACTTGGTTTATTGCTCTAAAATTTCAGAATTTTAGAAGTTAAGGATTGGGAGTTGTGAATTTTTGAAAACTAGTGATCAAAACCGGAAAGAATCAGTTTTCAGCAAGTTATGCATCAACTTCCAATGCTTGTAACTCTTAAAATTGAATAGAAATTGGATTGTAACCAAGACACACTTATTGCTAGATAAGTTAGAAATTTTCAAACCAAACTTTAGCCTAATTGAAATTTTGTAGTAAAAGTTATACAAGTTGAAAGATACTAAGCTACTTGGTTTCTAAAACAGATTTTGAATTATTTCTATCTAACTTTCAAATTATGTAACTTCGTTAAAAATTATATTGACCTGGAACTAATTGATAAAGAAACTTGGATAAGTTAAGTTTAACCATATTAATTTTGAAGGTGGTTGGAATTAATTTGAATTTTATACGGAATATTGAATATTACACACTGTTGCTGTTTTTCTGGTTTTTAAGCACTGCAGAGCAGGCACGGTTTTCCTTCTATTCTCGAGGCTAGATTGATTAGAAAATTATGATTTTTAGTTTATTAGAAAGCTTAATCCAAGACGGTTACCTGGACATAAAGTTTGTGCAATTCTGAATTTATTTGGTATTTTAAAAACAGAATTGAAATTAGGCTGCCGGTGTTATTTTGGTAACTACCTTAGGTATGGATCTTAAGAAAAGATTCCTATATTATTATAAAATGTTTTAGAGAATGCTGTGTGGGGTTCATGGTGGTGTACCGCCCACATATTTTTGAAAGAAAGAGAATGTATGTGGGGTTTGTGGTAGTGTACCGCCCACATGTTTTTAAAAGAGAAGGTTGTGTGGGGTTCGTGGTGGTTTACCGCGCACATGTGTGTGTGTTGTTTTTCCAATTGAAGATCTTGCAAGGTTCGTGGTGGTGTACCGCTCGCAATGGTGGGGTTCGTGGTGGCGTACCGCCCACCAGGTAGGGTTCGTGGTGGTGTACCGCCCACCGGTTTTCAAGAGGACGATATCCGGGTTAGCTACCGGATGTGTTGGGCTCTGGCAAAGTAACCGACACGTGAGCTTACGGCCAGTAGGAAAGGTATGCATCATATGCATTTATGTACCTTGTTTGGTTTGCACTACTTGGGATTGCTTACTTGAATATCTATGCTTATTTGCTATATTTTCTATGTTTGAATATCTACTTGTGCTTGCCTTGTCTACTTTGTCTGTCTGTGCATCGGTGTTTCGGAGGATTGGAGAAAGAGATGAAGAGCTTAGGGATTAAGTGGTGCACGAAATTGTGATCTCAACGGCACCAAAAACTTGGTACGCACGTTCATAATCTCAATTCTTTTTCACAACTCCGCACAACTAACCAGCAAGTGCACTGGGTCGTCCAAGTAATAAACCTTACGTGAGTAAGGGTCGATCCCATGGAGATTGTCGGCTTGAAGCAAGCTATGGTCATCTTGTAAATCTCAGTCAGGCAGATTCAAATGGTTATGAGGTTTTGATAATTAAAATATAAATAAAATATAAGATAAGATATAAATACTTATGTAATTCATTGGTGAGAATTTCAGATAAGCGTATGGAGATGCTTTGCTCCTTCTGAATCTCTGCTTTCCTACTGCCTTCATTCAATCATTCATACTCCTTTCCATGGCAAGCTGTATGTTGGGGGATCACCGTTGTCAATGGCTACCGTCCATCCTCTCAGTGAAAATGGTCCAAATGCGCTGTCACCGCACGGCTAATCATCTGTCGGTTCTCACTCATGTTGGAATAGGATCCATTGATCCTTTTGCGTCTGTCACTACGCCCAACACTCACGAGTTTGAAGCTCGTCACAGTCATCCCATCCCAGATCCTACTCGGAATACCACAGACAAGGTTTAGACTTTCCGGATCTCAAGAATGCTGCCAATTGATTCTAGCTTATACCACGAAGACTCCGATCTTTCGGAATGGAGGCTAAGAGATATGCATTCAAGCTCGTTTTAATGTAGAACAGAAGTGGTTGTCAGGCACGCGTTCATAGGTGAGAATGGTGATGAGTGTCACATAATCATCACATTCATCATGTTCTAGGGTACGAATGAATATCTTAGAATAAGAATAAGCTTGAATTGAATAGAAAAACAATAGTACTTTGCATTAATTCATGAGGAACAGCAGAGCTCCACACCTTAATCTATGGGGTGTAGAAACTCCACCGTTGAAAATACATAAGTGCTAATGGTCCAGGCATGGCCGAATGGCCAGCCCCCAAAACGTGATCAAAGATGATCTATGATAGCATAAAACTGATCAAGGATATAAAATAAATCACTAAAAGTAGTTTTTATACTAAACTAGTAGTTAGGGTTACAGAAAATAAGTAACTAAGTGCAGATAGTGCAGAAATCCACTTTCGGGGCCCACTTGGTGTGTGCTTCGGATGAGCATTGAAGCTTTTACGTGTAGAGACTCTTCTTGGAATTAAACACCAGCTTTGGTACCAGTTCGGGTATTTAACTCCAGCTTTTATGCCAATTCTGGCGTTTAACCCCAGAATAGGGTAGAAAGTGGGCGTTCAAACGCCAGTTTGCATTATCAAAACTCGGGCAAAGTATAGACTATTATATATTGCTGGAAATCCCAGAATGTCTACTTTCCAACGAAATTGAGAGAGTGCCAATTGGGTTTCTGTAGCTCCAAAAAATCTATTTCAAGTGCAGGGAGGTCAGAATCCAACAGTATCTGCAGTCCTTTTTCAGCCTCTGAATCAGATTTTTGCTCAGATCCCTCAATTTCAGCCAAAAAATACCTGAAATCACAGAAAAATACACAAACTCATAGTAAAGTCCAGAAATGTGATTTTTATTTAAAAACTAATAATTATATACTAAAAACTAACTAAATCATACTAAAAACTACCTAAAAACAATGCCAAAAAGCGTATAAATTATCCGCTCATCACAACACCAAACTTAAATTGTTGCTTGTCCCCAAGCAACTGAAAATTAAATAGGATAAAAAGAAGAGAATATACTATAAATTCCAAAATATCAATAAAACTTAGCTCCAATTAGATGAGCGGGACTAGTAGCTTTTTGCATCTGAACAGTTTTGGCATCTCACTTTATCCTTTGAAGTTCAGAATGATTTGCATCTATAGGAACTCAGAATTTATATAGTGTTATTGATTCTCCTAGTTCAGTATGTTGATTCTTGAACACAGCTACTTTATGAGCTTGGCCGTGGCCCTAAGCACTTTGTTTTCCAGTATTACCACCGGATACATAAATGCCACAGACACATAACTGGGTGAACCTTTTCAGATTGTGACTCAGCTTTGCTAGAGTCCCCAATTAGAGGTGTTTAGGGTTCTTAAGCACACTCTTTTTGCTTTGGATAACGACTTTAACCGCTCAGTCTCAAGCTCTTCACTTGACACCTTCACGCCACAAGCACATGGTTATGGACAGCTTGGTTTAGCCGCTTAGGCTAGGATTTTATTCCTTTGGGCCCTCCTATCCATTAATGCTCAAAGCCTTGGATCCTTTTTACCATTGCCTTTTAGTTTAAAGGGTTACTGGCTTTTTGCTCTTGCCTTTTGGTTTAAAGGGCTCTTGGCTTTTTCTGCTTGCTTTTTCTTTTTCTTTCTTTTTTTTTCTTTCATTTTTGCCTTTTTTTTTCAAGCCTTGTTTTTCACTGCTTTTTCTTGCTTCAAGAATCAATTTTATGATTTTTCATATTATCAATAACATTTCTCCTTTTTCATTATTCTTTCAAGAGCCAACAATTTTAACATTCATAAACTTCACTATAAAAAATATGCACTGTTCAAGCATTCATTCAGAAAGCAGAAAGTATTGTCACCACATCAAAATAATTAAACTAATCTCAAGGATGAATTCGAAATTCATGTACTTCTTGTTCTTTTGCATTTAGAACAATTTTTTATTTAAGAAAGGTGATAGATTCATAGGACATTCATAGCTTTAAGGTGTAGACACTAGACGCTAATGATCATGTAAGAAAGACACAAACATAAATAAACATAAAGCATAGAGAACGAAAACAAAAAAAAAATAGACAAGGAGATTAAGGAACGGGTCGACCTTAGTGAGGGTGGCGTCTTCTTCCTCTTGAAGAACCAATGGTGCTCTTGAGCTCCTCTATGTCTCTTCCTTGCCTTTGTTGCTCCTCCCTCATAGCTCTTTGATCTTCTCTAATCTCATGGAGAATGATGGAGTGCTCTTGGTGCTCCACCCTTAGTTGTCCCATGTTGGAACTTAATTCTCCTAGGGAGGTTTTAATTTGCTCCCAATAGTTTTGTGGAGGAAAGTGCATCCCTTGAGGCATCTCAGGGATTTCATGCTGAGGAATTTCCTCATGCTCTTGTTGAGGTCCATGAGTGGGCTCTCTTGTTTGCTTCATCCTCTTTTTAGCGATGGGCTTGTCCTCTTCAATGAGGATGTCTCCCTCTATGACAATCCCAGTCGAATTGCAGAGGTGACAAATGAGGTGAGGAAAGGCTAACCTTGCCAAAGTGGAGGACTTGTCAGCCACCTTGTAGAGTTCTTGAGGTATAATCTCATGAACTTCCACTTCCTCCCCAATCATGATACTATGGATCATGATGGCCCGATCCACAGTTACTTCGGATCGGTTGCTAGTAGGAATGATAGAGCGACGGATAAACTCCAACCATCCTCTAGCCACAGGCTTAAGGTCCGGTCTTCTCAATTGAACCGGTTTGCCTCTTGAGTCACTTTTCCATTGAGCTCCTTCCACACATATGTCCATGAGGACTTGGTCCAACTTTTGATCAAAGTTGACCCTTCTAGTGTAGGGGCGTGCGTTTTCTTGCATCATTGGCAAGTTGAACGCTAACCTTACATTTTTCGGACTGAAATCTAAGTATTTCCCCCGAACCATTGTAAGCCAATTCTTTAGATTCGGGTTCATACTTTGATCATGGTTCCTAGTGATCCATGCATTTGCATAGAACTCTTGGACCATTAAGATTCCGACTTGTTGAATAGGATTAGAGAGAACTTCCCATCCTCTTCTTCTAATCTCATGTCGGATCTCCGGATACTCACTCCTTTTGAGCTTGAAAGGGACCTCAGGGATCACCTTCTTCTTGGCCACAACTTCATAGAAGTGGTCTTGATGGACCTTTGAGATGAATCTCTCCATCTCCCATGACTCGGATGTGGAAGCTTTTGCCTTTCCTTTCCTCTTTCTAGAGGTTTCTCCGGCCTTAGGTGCCATAAATGGTTATGGAAAAATAAAAAGAAATACTTTTACCACACCAAACTTAAAGTGTTTGCTCGTCCTCGAGCAAAGAAGAAAGAATGAAGGAGAAGAAGAAGAAGAAAATGGAGGAGATGGAGGGTGAGGGTGAGTTCGGCCAAGGGGGTATAAGGTGTTTGTGATGTGTGAAATTGAAGGAGTGATGAGGGGTATATATAGGAGTGGGGGGAGGCTTGGTTCGTGTATTTGGGGTTGGGTTTGGGAGGGAAAAAGAGTTTTGAATTTGAAGGTAGGTGGTGTTTTGGGGAAAAGGGTAAGATTTGATAGGTGAAGGGTATTTGGGGAAGAGTGTTATGGAAAGGTGTGAAGAGGAGAGAAGAAGAGGTGGGGTAGGTGGGGATCCTGTGGGGTTCACAGATCCTGAAGGGTCAAGGACTTTAACATTCCTGCTCCATTTAGGCATGCAAGACGCCCTTAGAGTGCAATTCTGGCGTTAAACGCCAGATTGCTGCTTGTTTCTGGCGTTTAACGCCAACTTGGTGCCCTGTTCTGGCGTTAAACGCCAGTCTGGTGCCTATTTCTGGCGTTAAACGCTAGTTTGGTGCCCATTTCTGGCGTTAAATGCCTAGAATGGTGTCAGACTGGGCGTTTAACGCCCATTCTGCTACTCTTACTGGCGTTTAAACGCCAATAAGCTCTTCCTCCAGGGTGAGCTATTTTTAATGCTATTTTTCATTCTGTTTTTGATTCTTCAGTTGTTTTTGTGACTTCACATGATCATCAACCTAAAAAACATAAAATAACAATAGAAAATAAATAGATATAATTAAATAACATTGGGTTGCCTCCCAATAAGCGCTTCTTTAATGTCAATAGCTTGACAGTGAGCTCTCATGGAGCCTCACAGATAATCAGAGCAGGGTTGGGGCCTCTCAACACCAAACTTAGAGTTTAGTTGTGGCCTCTCAACACCAAACTTAGAGTTTGGTTGTGGCCTCCCAACACCAAACTTAGAGTTTGAATGTGGGGGTTTTGTTTGACTCTGTATTGAGAGAAGCTTTTTATGCTTCCTCTCCATGGTTACAGAAGGAGAACCTTGAGTCTTGAATACAAGGTAGTCCTCATTCAACTTAAGGACCAACTCTCCTCTGTCAACATCAATCACAGTTTTTGCTGTGGCTAGGAAGGGTCTGCCAAGGATGATAGATGCATCCTCATCCTTCCCAGTGTCTAGGAGTATGAAATTAGCAGGGGTGTAAAGGCCTTCAACCTTCACTAGCACGTCCTCTACTAGTCCATAAGCCTGTTTCATTGATTTGTCTGCCATCTCTAGTGAGATTTTTGTAGCTTGTACCTCAAAGATTCCCAGTTTCTCCATTATAGAGAGTGGCATAAGGTTTATCCCTGACCCCAGGTCACATAGAGCCTTCTCAAAGGTCATGGTGCCTATGGTATAAGGTATGAAGAATTTTCTGGGATTCGATTTCTTCTGAGGTAATGTCTGCCTCATTAATGCATTCAGCTCATTGGTGAACAAGGGGGGGTTCATCCTCCCAAGTCTCATTATCAAATAACTTGGCATTCAGCTTCATGATTGCTCCTAGATACTTAGCAACTTGCTCTTCAGTGATGTCTTCATCCTCTTCAGAGGAAGAATATTCATCAGAGCTCATGAATGGCAAAAGGAAGTTTAATGGAACCTCTATGGTCTCTTTATGAGCCTCATATTCCTTTGGTTCCTCAAAGGGAAACTCCTTTCTGTCCAGAGGATGTCCCATGAGGCTTTCTCACTAGGACTCATGTCCTCCTCACTTTCTCCAGGTTCGGCCATGTTGATCATGGTTATGGCCTTGCACTCTCTCTTGGAATTTTTTTTCTGTATTACTTGGGAGAGTACTGGGAGGAGTTTCAGTAATCTTCTTACTCAGCTGACCCACCTGTGCCTCCAAATTTCTAATGGAGGACCTTGTTTCATTCATGAAACTTAGTGTGGTCTTGGATAGATTAGAGACTATGGTTGCCAGGCCAGAATGGCTCTGTTCAGAATTCTCTGTCTGTTGCTGAGAAGATGATGGAAAAGGCTTGCTATTGCTAAACCTATTTCTTCCACCATTATTATGGAAGCCTTGTTGAGGCTTCTGTTGGTCCTTCCATGAGAAATTGGATGATTTCTCCATGAAGGATTATAGGTGTTTCCATAGGGTTCTCCCATGTAATTCACCTCTGCCATTGTAGGATTCTCAGGATCATAAGCTTCTTCTTCAGAAGATGCTTCTTTAGTAATGTTGGATGCAGCTTGCAATCTATTCAGACTCTGAGAAATCATATTGACTTGCTGAGTCAATATTTTGTTCTGAGCCAATATGGCATTCAGAGTATCAATTTTAAGAACTCCCTTCTTCTGAGGCGTCCCATTGTTCACAAGACTCCTTTCAGAGGTGTACATGAACTAGTTATTTGTAACCATTTCAATGAGTTCTTGAGCTTCTGCAGGGGTTTTCAGATAAAGAGATCCTCCTGCAGAATGGTCCAATGACATTTTTGACAACTCAGATAGACCATCATAGAATATACATATGATGCTCCATTCTGGAAGCATGTCAGAAGGACACCTTTTGATCAATTGCTTATATCTTTCCCAAGCTTCATAGAGGGACTCACCTTCCTTCTGTCTGAAGGTTTGGATTTCCACTCTAAGCTTGCTCATCTTTTAAGGTGGAAAGAATTTGGCCAGAAAAGCACTGACTAGCTTTTTCCAAGAGTTCAGGCTTTCCTTAGGTTGTGAATCCAACCATGTTCTAGCTTTGTCTCTTACAGCAAAAGGGAAAAGCATAAGCCTGTAG
This sequence comes from Arachis hypogaea, assembly GCF_003086295.3. Taxonomy (NCBI): domain Eukaryota; kingdom Viridiplantae; phylum Streptophyta; class Magnoliopsida; order Fabales; family Fabaceae; genus Arachis; species Arachis hypogaea. The sequence continues at coordinate 15,685,706 of NC_092046.1, read as the reverse complement.
ACCTCGGGGTCAACTCCATTGGTTTTGACAGTGTCACAGATTTGCAAGAATTCAGCTAAGAACTGATGAGGATCTTCCAATGGAAGTCCATGAAACTTGCAATTCTGTTGCATTAGAGAAACTAATTGAGGCTTAAGCTCAAAGTTGTTTGCTCCAATGGCAGGAATTGAGATGCTTCTTCCATAGAAGTTAGAAGAGGGTGCAATAAAGTCACCAAGCATCTTCCTTGCATCTCCACCATTGTTATTGGGTTCGGCCATGTTTCCTTCTTTTTTGAAAATTTCTGTCAGGTCCTCTCCAGAGGGTTGTGCTTTAGCTTCTCTTAGTTTCCTCTTAAGAGTCCTTTCAGGTTCAGGATCAACTTCAATAAGAATGTCTTTATCCCTATTCCTGCTCATATGAAAAAGAAGAGAATAGAAAAGAAGAGGAATCCTCTATGTCACAGTATAGAGATTCCTTTATGTGAGTAGAAGAAGAGAAGAATAGAAGAAGGAGAAGAGAAAAATTCGAACACAGAGAAGAAGAGGGGGTTCAAATTTTGAGTAGAAGAGGAGTGTTAGTAGATAAATAAATAAATAGAGAGAGATGAGAGGGGGGTTTTCGAAAATAATTAAAAAGAGAAGAAAAATATTTTTGTTTTTATTTAAAAAAATTAATTATAATTCGAAAATTAAAAAGAGAAAAAAAATAAAATTTGAAAACTAATTAAATTATTTAATTTAAAAAGATTTTTGAGAAAGTGGTTAGTGATTTTCGAAAATCAGAGAGAGGAAAGTAGTTAGATAGTTTTTTAAAAAAAAGATAAGAATTTTTTTTAAAATTAAACAAAAATTCAAGTAGTTAATTGAAAAATATTTGAAAATCAATTTTGAAAAGATAAGAAGTTAGAAAAGATTTTGAAAATTAATTTTTGAAAAAGATATGATTTGAAATTTAATTTGAAAAATATTTGAAAAGAAAATTTAAAAAGATTTAATTTTGAAATTAAAGTTAATTACTTGACTAACAAGAAACTAAAAGATATGATTTTAAAATTTAAAGATTGATCCTTTCTTAATAGGCAAGTAACAACTTGAAATTTTTTGAATCAAAATATTAAATGTCAACGAATTCGAAAATATGAAATAAAAATAAGAAAAAGATTTTGAAAATCAATTTTTAAAATTTTCGAAAAAAATTGAAAGAAAAATAAAAAATATTTTATTTTTGGAAAGGTTTTGAAAAGATAGGATTTTTAAATTGAAAATTTGACTTGACTCATACGAAACAACTAGATTTTTAAAACTTTTGACTAAATCAATCCAAATTTTCGAAATTTATGAGAAGAATAAGGGAAATATAATTTTTTTTTTATTTTTGAATTTTTAATGAGGAGAGAGAAAAACATCAAAATGACTCAAAACATGAAAATTCAAGATCAAAACACATGATGCATGCAAGAACACTTTTAATGTCAAGATGAATACCAAGAACACTTTGAATGTCAAGATGAACACCAAGAACTTATTTTTGAAAATTTTTAAGAAAAGAAAAACATGCAAGACACCAAACTTAGAAATTTTCAAACTTTAGACACTAACAAATTGAAAATGCATATGAAAAACAAGAAAAGACACAAAACATGAAAATGCAAAGATCAAACAAAGAAGATCATCAAGAACAACTTGAAGATCATGAAGAACACCATGCATGAGTTTTCGAAAACTTTTAAGGAAAGTTAAAAAGATGCAATTGACTCCAAACTTAAAATTTGACACAAGACTCAAACAAGAAATACAAAATTCTTTTTGGTTTTATGATTTTATTATTTTTTTTGTAATTTTTCAAAAATTAATTGGAAAAGAAAATAAATAAATTTAAAATTTTTAATAGGAATTCCAGGAATCATGCAATGTTAGTCTAAAAACTCTGGTCCAGGAATTTAGACATGGCTTACTAGCCAGCCAAGCTTTCAGTGAAAGCTTCGGTCCAAAACACTAGACATGGCCAATGGCCAGCCAAGCTTTAGCAGATCATTACATTCAACAGCAAGATTGATAGAAATCAACAAGCTCTTGTGATTATAAGTTGAAACCTCGGTCCAAAAGATTAGACATGGCTTCACAGCCAGCCAGACTTCAACAAATCATCATGAAACTCTAGAATTCATTCTTAAGATTTCTGAAGACATAGAATAATTTATTTATTATATATATATATATATATATATATATATATATTGAAAATTTTTTGAAAATAAAAAGCTTTAAAAATAAAGTAAAATTACCTAATCTGAGCAACAAGATGAACCGTCAGTTGTCCAAACTCGAACAATCTCCGGCAATGGCGCCAAAAACTTGGTGTACGAAATTGTGATCTCAACGGCGCCAAAAACTTGGCACGCACGTTCATAATCTCAATTCTTTTTCATAACTCCTCACAACTAACCAGCAAGTGCACTGGGTCGTCCAAGTAATAAACCTTACGTGAGTAAAGGTCGATCCCACAGAGATTGTCGGCTTGAAACAAGCTATGGTCATCTTGTAAATCTCAGTCAGGCAGATTCAAATGGTTATGAGGTTTTGATAATTAAAATATAAATAAAATATAAGATAAGATAGAAATACTTATGTAATTCATTGGTGAGAATTTCAGATAAGCGTATGGAGTTGCTTTGCTCCTTCTGAATCTCTGCTTTCCTACTGCCTTCATTCAATCATTCATACTCCTTTCTATGAAAAGTTGTATGTTGGGGGATCACCGTTGTCAATGGCTACCGTCCGTCCTCTCAATGAAAATGGTCCAAATGCGCTGTCACCGCACGGCTAATCATCTGTCGATTCTCACTCATGTTGGAATAGGATCCATTGATCCTTTTGCGTCTGTCACTACGCCCAACACTCGCGAGTTTGAAGCTCGTCACAGTCATCCCATCCCAGATCCAACTCGGAATACCACAGACAAGGTTTAGACTTTCCGGATCTCAAGAATGCTGCCAATTGATTCTAGCTTATACCACGAAGACTCCGATCTTTCGGAATGGAGGCTAAGAGATATGCATTCAAGCTCGTTTTCATGTAGAACAGAAGTGGTTGTCAGGCACGCGTTCATAGGTGAGAATGGTGATGAGTGTCACATAATCATCACATTCATCATGTTCTTGGGTGCGAATGAATATCTTAGAATAAGAATAAGCTTGAATTGAGTAGAAAAATAATAGTACTTTGTATTAATTCATGAGGAACAACAGAGCTCCACACCTTAATCTATGGGGTGTAGAAACTCCACTGTTGAAAATACATAAGCGATAATGGTCCAGGCATGGCCGAATGGCCAGCCCCCAAAACGTGATCAAAGATGATCTATGATAGCATAAAACTAATCAAGGATATAAAATAAATCACTAAAAGTAGTTTTTATACTAAACTAGTAGCTAGGGTTACAGAAAATAAGTAACAACGTACAGATAGTGCAGAAATCCACTTCCGGGGCCCACTTGGTGTGTGCTTGGGCTGAGCATTGAAGCTTTCACATGTAGAGACTCTTCTTGGAGTTAAACGCCAGCTTTGGTGCCAGTTTGGGCGTTTAACTCCAGCTTTTATGCCAGTTCTGGTGTTTAACGCCAGAATAGGGTAGAAAGTGGGCGTTCAAATGCCAGTTTGTGTTATCAAAACTCGGACAAAGTATGGACTATTATATATTGCTGGAAAGCCCAGGATGTCGACTTTCAAACGTAATTGAGAGCGCACCAATTGGATTTTTGTAGCTACATCAAATCCATTTCGAGTGCAGGGAGGTCAGAATCCAACAGCATCTGCAATCCTTTTTCAGCCTCTGAATCAGATTTTTGCTCAGGTCCCTCAATTTCAGCCAGAAAATACCTAAAATCATAGAAAAATACACAAACTCATAGTAAAGTCTAGAAATGTTATTTTTATTTAAAAACTAATAATTATATACTAAAAACTAACTAAATCGTACTAAAAACTACCTAAAAACAATGCCAAAAAGCATATAAATTATCTGCTCATTATTAAGTTAGGAAGTTAGATAGAACCAGGAATCCTTAGATACCTCACTCTGTTTATGGTTTAAAATGTTAGTTTTAAGTTTGAATCTATTGTCGGAAGTTCTAAGACTGCCTTCGGCTTTCCCAGGACCTTATATGTTAGTTATGTGGGCACCGTTACCATGTTGAGAACCTTCAGTTCTCATCCCATACATATTTTATGGTTTTCAGATGCAGGACATGAGGCACCTCACTGAGGCATACTGAAAGCTTCTGATAGCGGAGATCCTTTTCTTTGGGACTTTATTTTGAATATATGCTTATATGTAGATACTTTTATCTCCACTACTTATGTACTGATGTATTAACTTCCTCTTAGAGGTTATTTTGGAGAAATAGGTTCTGTAAATCTGTATCTTAGGCTTATTTTGGGTTCTCTTATATATATGTTATATACTTATGTGCTCAAGCCGGTTTGTCTTCGCGAGCTGAGTCCTGAGTTTTGATATTTGTACCTTGGAGCTCTCTTTCGGTTATATCTATATTAGCTTCTCTTATCTTTCTGTTTTTTATTTACGTAGTGTGAGTGTTGCGCTTTTTCATTTTACCATTTACGATCTTAACCTTTCTTTAAAGGCTCCTAGTTATAAATCTTTTTCACTATATTATGTACATAAATTTTTTTACTTTTAGAAGTCGTAGCGCCTCGCCACCTCTGTTTTACATCCTAGGTGTAAAGCTCTGTGTGGTAGGGTGTTATAATATGTGACTTAAAACTAACATGGGATGTAAGTTACAGTTGAAGAATGTTAGGCATGCGCCAGATATGCGGTTCAATCTCATTTCAGTGAAGGCATTGGATCAAGAGGGGTATTGCACTTCCTTTGATAGTGAAAAATGCAAGATTACCAAAGGGGCTCTCATTATTGCTAGAGAAGACAATAGTCTCACTACTCTCTACCGGTTGCAAGCAAAGTTGTGCAAAGAAGATGTTAATGTAGCTGATGATTCCTCTTCTGATTTGTGGCACATACGTCTTAGTCACTTGAGCGAGAAAGGACTAAGCGTCTTGACCAAGAAGCACTCACTTCCAATGAAAGGTACAACTTTAAATACTTGCACTCATTGTTTTGTTGGAAAGCATGCTAGAGTATCATTTCATAATTCTGAACCTCATAGGAGATCACATGTTCTAGATTTAGTTCACACTGATGTTTTCACTATGGATGCTAAGACACTAGGTGGTGCATCATATTTTGTTACTTTTATTGATGATTATTCTCGAAAAGTGTGGGCTTTTGTTTTGAAATCTAAAGACCAGGTGCTCGGTATCTTCAAACACTTTCATGCCAATGTTGAAAGAGAAACAAGAAGGAAATTGAAATATGTTCAAGCATATAATGGTGGTGAATACAGGGGTCCGTTTGAAGAGTATTGTAAAGGACATGGAATCAAGCTTGAGAAGACAGTTCCTAAGACTCCTCAACATAATGGAGTTGCAGAGAGAATGAATCGCACTATCAATGATAGAGTCAGGTGTATGCTCTCTCATGCAAAGTTGCCTAAACCCTTTTGGGGTGAAGCGATTAGGACTGCAGTAGATTTGATCAACCTTTCTCCTTCAATTCCACTAAATGGTGATGTTCCAAAAAAAGTTTGGAGAGGAAAGATGTCTACTATAGTCACTTGCGAGTGTTCAACTGCAGGGCTTTTGTTCACATTCCAAGAGATAAAAGGTCTAAACTTGATGGGAAGTCAAAGCAGTGTATCTTCATGGGTTATGGTCACGAAGACTTTGGTTACAGTTATGGGATCCGGTGAGCAAGAAGATAATTAGAAGCCGAGATGTGATTTTTCTAGAAGACCAAACTATTGAAGACCTTGAGAAGACAGATAAGCCAACAATAACTGTTAGACATTCTGCTGATGATGAACCTAGTCCTTCCACTAGACGTCCTGTTGATGGGGGAGATGTACAAGTTGATAATGATGGTGACAATTTGCATGATGAACCTACACCTCAACCTGAAGTGCCAGATGTTGAAGTTCCACATAAACCATCAGTTGAGCTTGAATTGAGAAGATCTACTAGAGAGCGTCATTCTTCTCAGAAATACTCTCCTCATGAGTATGTGATGAACACTGAGACTGGGGAGCCAGAGAGCTACCAGGAAGCTATGTCTGATGAGCATAAGAAAGATTGGTTGAAGGCCATGCAAGAAGAAATGAAATCCTTGCATGAGAATCATACTTTTGAATTGGTGATGCTACCGAAGGGTAAAAAAGCATTTAAGAATAAATGGGTGTTCAAACTGAAAGCGGATGAAAATGTCTCACGGCCAAGGTACAAAGCTCGATTGGTTGTGAAAGGCTTTGAGAAAAAGAAAGGGATTGATTTTGAGGAGATTTTCTCTCCAGTTGTGAAGATGTCCTCTATTCGAGTTGTGCTTGGATTGGCAGCTAACTTGAATTTAGAGGTTGAGCAGCTTGATGTGAAGACTGCATTCCTTCATGGTGACATAGATAAAAAAATTTATATGGAGCAACTAGAGGGTTTCAAGGTTAAAGGAAAGGAGCATCTTATATACAAATTGAAGAAGAACTTATATGGGTTGAAGCAAGCGCCAAGGCAGTGGTACACGAAGTTTGATTCCTTTATAGAAGGTCATGGGTATAATAAGACTTCTTCTAATCCTTGTGTGTATGTTAAGAAATTCTCTGATGGTGATTTTATAATTCTCTTGCTTTATGTTGATGATATGTTGATTGTTGGTCATGCCACTAAGAAGATTGAAAGTCTTAAGAAAGATTTGAACAGATCCTTTGCTATGAAGGATTTGGGTCCTACAAAGAAAATCCTTGGCATGAGTATCACTCGTGACAAGAAGAATGGAAAAACTGTGGTTGTCGCAACAGAAGTACATTAAGAAGATTTTAGAGAGGTTTAGCATGAGTAATTCTAAACCTATTATTACTCCACTTGCTAGTCATTTCAAGCTGAGTTCGCAGCAATGTCCTACAAGTGAGAAAGAAAAAGCAGAAATGAAGAAGATTCCATATGCATCTGCAGTTGGCAGTTTGATGTAGGCTATGGTTTGCATCAGGCCGGATATTGCTCATGCCATTAGAGTTGTTAGTCGGTTTCTCTCTAATCCTGGTAAGGAACACTGGCAAGCAGTGAAGTGAATTCTCAGATACCTTAATGGTACTTCCAGAGTTTGTTTATGCTTTGGGAGTGGCCAACCTGTGTTGGATGATTACACAGATGCGGATATGGTTGGGGATCTTGATTCAAGAAAGTCTACTTCTGGTTATATGATGACTTTCGCAGGGGAGCTGTGTCGTGGCAATCTCGACTTCAGAAATGTGTTGCTTTGTCTACTACAGAGGCAAAATACATTGCTGTTGTTGAAGCTTCTAAAGAAATCTTGTGGATGAAGAAATTTCTACAAGAGTTAGGCATCAATCAAGAGAAGTTTGTGTTATTTTGTGACAGTCAGAGTGCTATCCATCTCAGTAAGAATCCAAAGTTTCAATCCAGATCGAAGCACATAGAGGTGATGTATCATTGGATACGTCAAGCGCTTGAGATGAAGTCATATGCAATTGAGAAGATCCATGCTGATGATAATGGCTCAGATATAATGACTAAAAGTTTACCTGCAGTGAAGTTTGATTCCTGGAAAGAGAAGGCGGGCTTGGTAGAGCAGCCTATCCCCACTTGAGTTGGTGATTGAGAGATTTGTTGGTGGGTTCCCAACTAAGTGGGGCCCACATATTATAAAAAAATTAAAAATAAATAAAAAAAGAGAAGTGGCCAAATAGCCACGGAGAGAAAATGAGAGGTAAGCCTATCATTTTTTGAAACAAAAGCAAACACATAGAGAGGAGAGAGTTTTATCGGCGCCGAAGAGAAGAAGGAATTTGGGGGAAAAGGGCAAGCCATCTTTGATCCGATTGAACCGGTAAACTTGCTCCATTTTTTATGAAATTTCAGTATGTTATTCCTGGTGTAGAGATGAACATTAGGATATAACTTGCTAATTGTATTGCCTTCTCTTTTGCCTGATTTGAGATACCCACTTTGTGGAGGATTTATGTTGATTCCACCAGTTTTGGTGATGTATATTGTTGATTGTTGAGATGTCCTAGTGTCACTAGGAAGACTGTTTGTGTACCCATTATTCTGATAGTAAAAAATTTTTCTAGATTAGGTCCCGTGAATTTTTTGTCCCTCTTTTGGGGGTTTTCTCACGTTAAAATTCTGGTGTCTGATTATTTAATTTCTGCCATTATATTTGCTGCTTTGAGTATCTTTGGTATTACCTATTTAATCGCACAGATTGTAGAAAAATTATTTTTGGTACTTTCGCTGTTAGACAAATTCTTATTTTAAACCTTTGTTAAAGTTTTTCCAACATACAGAGACATGATTTTAATATATCAAGAAATACTTGACTTACCTAAATATTTAGTCACACAAAATTAAATAGATAAAATCATTAGGTATAATGAGTTAGTGATGATTCATGACCATCAATCTTAGTGGTATTTTAGTGGTATTTTAGAGGTAATAATATTACAGCAAAAGGTAAATGGTCCATAATAAGGAGCCATCAGATACATTTGCTAATACACTATCCTATTATATATACGAGTTCGCTAAGAGTATCTCCAACGGTAAGAGAATGAGAGACTCGTTCTGACAAAAGCTAAACACCAACCATTAGAGCAACATAAACATGAGTCTCAGCACATATTTCAAAGCAAGGAAGGTCCTGCTCAAAGGGACTTACTTTGTTTTCATTATAATCAATAAAATTTTAACATCCGGCACTTAAATTAAAAAAAATTAAATAATATAGTATTAATATAATAACTAATAACGTTACATAATATGTTATCAATAAAGGGTTGGTTTTCATCTTATTATATACCAACTTATTTAACTTTACGTATATAATTAAATATTATAATTATTTATAAATTAAATATGATTTAAGTATTTAATTTAGTTATTTAAAAAATTATATTAAATAATTAAATTATATTTAATTTATTAATAATTATAATAATTAATTATAATTTTATTTAATTAATAATTTATATTAATTATTTAAATCATAATTAATATAAATAATTAAATTAATATTGTATATTTATTATATTATTATATTAAATTAGCTGTTGTAAAATTAACCGTTGCAAAATTAGCTGTTGAAAATTAGCCGTTACTATATTACCATTATCATTAACAAATTAATATTTTGTTATTCTATATATACCACTTAGATACACTTCTATTCTCACACTTTCTACTACTCTTTTTCATCTTCTTCCAAGTTTACAAAATTAAAGCTCTGCTAATATTATTTTTTGTTCAAAAGAATGGATCTAAACCAACTCAACTCTTTCTTCAATTACTTACAAAACTTTCCTCAAATTTCAAATACCCAACAATCTCAAATCTCAAACTCTCAAGTTCCAAATCAAAATTTCACACTACCGAATACATTTACAAATTAGTGTAATTCTAAATTATATATTGTGTATTATTGTTATATATGAATTTATTTAATATTAATATCTTTTAATAGTGAATTAATTTTAAATTTATAAATTTAAACTATATTATTCAAAAAAATTAATTACATTAATTTTAAATATTTTAATTAATTAATTAATTAAGTAGGATTACAATAGGGACTAAAGTTAGTTATTCCTAAGTTCTAATGGAGAAGAGAGAGATGCTTTGAGTTCTTATTTACTGTTTATGACGCAAAAACTGATGTAGAGTTACTTTTTATGATAGGTGGACCATAAACAAAAATTGGGATGAGTTCCTACTGAAGATAGCCTAAAGCCTTACTATGTGGGCCCTAAACTCCTAATCCCTTTGCCTATGTGGGAGAGGGGTTGTACCGTCTTCGTACATTAAAATCATCACGTCACTAATCCACTGTGACGACATAACTATATAGGCATAGAGAATTAGATAGGTCCCCATCCTTAGCAACAAGATTAATTAAAACCCCAACAATATATATACATATTCTAGTTGCAACTAATTATTAAATATATGATAATAAAACTCTAGTCTCTAATCATAGAGAGCGGATGCAATGTCTTTAATTTCATTTCATATATCACTTCGTATACATACATATATTACCTTTCATGTAATATATTGTGTCAAACCAACTGATGTTAAGTGCTTTTCCCTATCACGTTCAGTTAATTTACAGTTTAGCTTAATAATGCATGTATAACCTTTAACTTTTCTTGATGTAATGTCCACTCTGTAGCAATCAATAGCACAAGTGATTTTCCACCACGTGAAAATGGCGAGGGAGAAGTGGGGTTTCTGTAGTAGCAACTTGCTATGGGTAGCAAGTAGTGAGTAGTGACGAATCATGTAAAATTGAGAAGCAATATACACATTGCGAAGGGTTCATGCATTTATATGCAAGAGTGAAAGTGACTTCGTTAGGACTTATGAGCTAGTTTGTTGGAAGTCTCTCAAAATTATTTTTGTTAGAGAAATTGATCCCTTCTTCATCGTTTTCAATAAAAATTTTATGAGTAATTCTATATGTACGTCAAAATCAGCCACCAAAGTCAGCCACCAGTATAAAATACATGTTGAAATACAAATATACATTAAAAATAAATTAAACTACACATGTATTTATACACAAATACATTGGTGGCTGATTTTAGTAGCTGATTTTGGTGTACAAATAGCATTTTTGAAATTTTATTATGTGTGTTGTATGACAAAATTTTAAATAAATTTTATTATTGATAATTAAATTCAAAAAAATATTATTATAAAACAATTAATTTCTTTTAGTCTCTGTTATTTACGAAGAGATTAATTTGTTTCTATGACTTCTAGAATAATAAAAATAAAATTTGTTAGGATCAAAGGTCCAATTTAATTTTTTTTAAAAAACAATTTAGGTGTTTACCTATTTTTGAATTAATTCGATCCTAATAGTTTCTTGATGTGAATCATATTAATCCTTAAGAGCACTTCTGTCTCAGATGTCGTTAATGGAATTCTAACGTGGATGATTATGTTATCAATTCTCGTTTAATCTGTTATTTTTCTGGAGTTAATAAGTCACACTCTATTTAATCCAAAGTTTAAACATGCTTGAATTTAGAGCAAAAATCTATCTGTTTAAGTGGATAAACAGATTAATTTAACAGATTTAAACTATTTTAACGACCCTATATGAAAAGTACATATTTATATTTGGCAGTGGAAAGACAAATACAAAATTTTTTTATGAGATTTTATCTGAAGAGCAAAACGATGTTATTTTGTTTGAATGCCACCCACCACTCTATTAATAGAAGTTTTCTCATAGATTAATTTGATTCATAAAAAAAATTAGCTTACAATTTAGTTTAAAAAACTATCTAGAGACTAATTTAAGGTGAATCTTCTTGAACTAACTTGATCATTTACTCCTTGATTTTATTTTAGTTATTTGTCTTGTCACTATACATGCTTATGATGGACGTGTCCTTCTTGTCCATCACTATTTTGTTGGAGCAAATTAAATCGCATGTCTAGATGGCGACGTAGAGGGCCCAACCAACTTGCCCTCAGATCTAGCATCACAACTAAGTGAACTAACTATTATACAATTAATGTCTTGATGATGTTATCTCATGCAATATTTTGAGCTAGCCATCTTTCTAGCTTATGACGTTGCTCAAATAAAATCTATAACTTCTAATTCTAAACCTAATAATTTTGTACTGTTACTTGAAAAACTTGAACTCATAATCATGTAATTCTGGTATCACTAACATGAAATTCTGAAAGTAACTGATAGTGTTTGAGCTAAGAACAGAATTTGAACTCATGAGAAAGAGTTCAAGTATTTGACAGAAAAGAAAAGATTATGAAAAAGAAAGTATTAGAAAACTGTATTGTATATTCATTGTTATCTATCACACAAGTTAACAAAAATAACAAAAAGTAGTTTCTAATAATAGATAACTACTCTAACTATTATAACTAACTCTGTTCACTCATATCTCTTCTCAAACTTAACAGTGGGTTGAGAAACTACTTTAAGTTTGTCTCTAAACTTGTGAAATAGAGATACTGATAGAAATTTGGTAAAAATGTCACCAATTTATTTGAGGAAGGAATGTGAACAGCATATAATTTCTTCTTGTTTTCCATTTTTCAAAGACAATGAAGATCTATCTCCATATACTTGCATCTAGTGAAACCAAACTTAACAAGGGTTAGTCAATGTGTTGAACCAAGCTCTTAGAGCTTGTTTCAATCCATAGCTTGCTTTTTTTAATTTACAAACCTGTGATAAAGTACCAATTTGATAACCAGGAGGTGCTCTTCTTCTAAGTTTTCATTTAAGAAGGCATTGTCAAAATCAAATTGCCTCAAAGGCCATCCAAGAGACAATGCAATAGTTAAGATAATTCTTACAGTTGTAAGCCTCACAATTGGACTGTAAATTTGACTATAGTCTATCCCTTCAATCTGTAAGAAGCCTTTGGGAACAAGCCTGGCTTTGTATCTAACAATGTTGCCTAAAAGGTCCCTTTTGATAGCAAAGATTCACTTAGAGCCTATAACAGTCTTATTGCTTGGGATTTCAACTAATCCCATGTCTTACACCTAGTGAAAGCTTGAATTTCAGCATCCATAGCCTTTTTCTTATGGAAAGCAAGCACATCCAAATATTTTTAGGGACTTATAATATGGGAATTTACCAAATATCACTTCAAATGGTGACTTAAACTCTAAAGCAGAACTAGGTAATCTATTGATGATATAAACTGCAGAAATAAAGGAATCTTCCCAAAATGAAAAAGTTAAACCTGCAGTTGCTAAAAGAGATAGACCAACCTCAGTTATATGTCTATGTCTTCTCTCCACACTACCTAGTTGTTAGGTGTGTAAGGGCATGATTTCCTATGCATTATACCATATTCAGTTAGTAATTTGTGTAAAGGAATGTGATATAAACTTCATTTCCTTATCAGTTTGCACAGCTTTGAGTTTTAAGCCGGTTTGTGTTTCTATGAATGCCTTGTAATTTTTCAAAGCTTCTAGAGACTCTGATTTATGTGTTAGAAGAAAAATGGTAATGAATTTTGTGTGAGAATCAACAAAGGAGATATAATATCGATATCCATTTCTAGATAACATATGGGACGGTCCACAAATATCAATATAAATAAGATTTAAGAGAGCATTATAAGTTGCATTTTTTTCATTGTGCAATATTCACAGACATGAGCAAGAGAAGACTCAAATTGAATAGAAACACCACACTTTTTTAATATAGAGAGAATTGTTTGCATTGAACTATGACCTAATCGTTTATGTCAAAGATCAATGGTTACATCTTTATTGCTTTGAGCTACAAAAACTGTTTTATCTGACTGAGAAGTATTACTTAAATTACAAGAACTACTAGAGATATTAGAAATAGGAACACACACATTGTGAAAAGAGTAAATTCCGTGATTAGCTTTGCCTTGGAGAAGAACTTCTCGAGAGTCCTAATCACGCACAAGACAATTATAAGGCCAAAACTCGAAATAAACATGATTATCTAATACAAATTAAAAAACACTTAACAAGTTTTGAGTAATCTAAGGAACATGAAGAAGTTTAGTAAGTAAAAAGTTAATTTTGCTATTTTTATCACAAAGAATAAAGGAACCTTGAGCAAGATTTTTTGTACTTTGGCCATTACCTACAAACAACTTATCAGAATCATGAGGAGAAGGAGTTGAACTCAGAAGTTTAGAGAATCTGGTGTCACATGGTGACTTACACCAAAATCTAGATATCACACTGATTCTTGATAATTCGGTGGATTAGAAAAATAAGCACGTAGTTGATTAAATTGAGAAGGTGGTGGTTGATTAAACCATCAAGAATTGCAGAAATATAATCATCTTGTCGAATTGGATAACCAATTGAATGTAGTGAATTCAACAATTATTGAATTTTGAGAAGGTAATATGGGATAGTACCTATTTTTTATACTAATTTTAGTTGAGCTTTCAAGCTCTGAATTCTTGTAGCAAAGGATTCAGCAAAGTAATCATTGAGAATTTTTCAGATTTCATAAAATTGATGGCAGTGAATTATCTTGTTCTTGAAAGGTGTGATGACAGATGCAAGAAACCAGATTGACAAGGTAAGATCATCAAGTCTCCATTGCTTGTAGGTTTTAGTTTCTGTCTTGGTCTTTTTAACAGTATCTTCTTCATATTGTTATGAAAATTTGGATTAATAAAGATGATCCTCCAAGCTTAGACTCTAAATTATTAGTAGGACCCGATGCCTCCAAGTCTTGAAGTTGTTGTCATCGAGTTTATCAGAAATGGGAGAAATGCCTTTTATGAAGATTCAGCTAGACTAATCGACATGATTTGATCTTTACTGGGAGAAAAAGTAGGATCGAAAAGGAGGAAAAAAGGAAGAAATTGAATGAGATTTTGAAGAAAGAAGAATTAGCCTCTTGATACCATGATAGTATTTGAGCTAAGAATAGAATTTGAACTCATGAAAAACAGTTCAAATATTTGACAGAGAAGAAAAGATTATGAAAAAGAAAGTATTGAAAAACTGTATTGTGTATTTCATTGTTATCTATATCACAAGTACATAGAAGCAGGGACGGACTCAGGAATTTTAAAATGGAGGGATGAATTTTAGATGAATTTTTTAATTATTTTATTATTATATTTTTTATTTTCTAAAAGTAATTTAGACATAATTTATAGTTATTGAGTTAAATTTTTAAAAGATTTATTAATATATATTAAAAAAATTATAAATTCTTTTTCATAATTTTATTTTTAGTATGATAGCTATATAAAAGAAACATAATAATATCAATAGTACATTATGAAATTATAAAAAATCAATAATTTATAGTATATTTAATTAAACAATTATCATATATTTTATTAATTAAAATTAATTCTTTTAAAAATTTTGAAAATTTTAAAAGCAAATCATAAACTATTAGTTATGTAAAAGATACAATATTTTTATAGAATATTTTTATAAAAATTTTTCTTTTAACAACATAAATTAAAAGAAAAATGAATATTTTTTATAAAAAAAGAACATTTACCGTACACACAGTATGATTATCAAAACATAACTTTATTATTAATATTTTATATAATAATATAAATATTAAATATGTTAATATTAATTTTTTTTTTAAAATAGATATAAAGATCATTATATAAAAACTAATTTAAAAGGTACAAAAATTTGAGAGTATAATAATAAATTTGTTAAGTAAAAAATATTAATAAATTAAATAATTAAGACATAAATTCATCACATGATAAAAAATAATATATATATATATATATATATATATATATATATAATTACTAAATTATATAATATTTTTTATTTTTTCAAACATATATCTTATATATAAGTATAGTTTTTTTAAATTTTGAGAGGGTTGAGACTACTACTCGCCCCTCTCTAAATCCGTCCCTGCATAGATGAGCTTTTTATGTATAGTTATATATTCCTCAAACTAATAAAAATGACAGAAAATAGTTTTTAATAAGAGAAAGTTTAGGATATCAGCACTTTTGTTAAAATCTGACCATCACTTAACCAACAAAATAAAAGTAAATAATTCCACACTATTAGATATAATCTAACATCATTAAAAATACTAATGATAACTAATTGATAATTACAAATTACAAAACCTGCTAACCCCTATCATTTCTCTTTTAATAATAAATGACAACTCTAACTACTGTAATTAACTCTACTCACTCATAGTAACACTATATTCACGTAAAAGCCAACATGTACTCTAGCCATTCATACAGAGTACTGAAAAAAATATTACACACTAATAACTTTTTGAGTTGATATTTTAATTTCAAGTTAAAACAATGTTATTTTTACCTAAAAAATTAGTTATTAAATTAGTTACTATATATTATTATACATGTATTTTTAATTTATTTTTAATATATATTTTATATTTTAATACGTATTTTACATCGATAACGAATGAGAAAGTATAAGGAGCCAATGAGGCCATCTCACCTATATCCATTCCTGTCGTTCCATTTGGATCTATCGATGCCTATCCAAAAGCGGGTTGTTCCAGAGCGAATAGGAAGGCTTAGAAGGCCTTAAAAGGGATAGTTTGAACAGCTGTTTCAGAGCCGACAACGATGCCATAAAGAAGAAAGGGCATTTGGTACGATTTTGTGAGACTGCTTCTGGTGCTGCAATCGAAGCTAACGAAGACATGCCTTCTTTCTGGCTATGGAGAAGGAAACACACTATGGGACTGTAGTTGCGCCAATGCTTGGCGGGAACCAATAGAAAAGAGACCTTACTTACTTCCCTTTCGATAGAAAAAGAAAGGAAAGCCACCTCCGATTGAGCTTTGAAACCGGGAAGGCCTTTCCCCTATCGAAGAAACTAACTTGGAGACTCCAGTCCCGTAACGACAGATGGAAATATTGGATAAGACCTTTCCCTTACAGCAAATGGGCTATTGGTTGCCTTCACTACCAATGTCATGCCCCGATCCAGCCTTTGCCGCTGGAAGACTTTCTTTCAAATATCTTTTCCGTTTTGGTTGCCAAAGACGTGAGGGTATAGGACAAGACCCCCGAACGACATTTCCTCGAGGATAGAGCCAAACGAAGGTTTGAGGTTGAGGACTAGGAGTAGTAGGCTTCTGCTTTAGTACCACGTTCAAGCGTATGAATTCGTTAGCATGGATTGGTTTCCTATTACAATTCCGGGACAGCCCAGGGCAATTACAGGTCAGCATTAAGATATGGAACCAAGGAGATGAAAATCGGATGCTATAGAGGATATTCCTAGCATTTTCGGCTTAACGACTGCATTCACTCACTCCTCAACGAAATTCGAAGTGGAAACACTTAACTGCCCGAAATTGGATAGGGGATTGGTCTTTCAACAATTTCGAAATCCGATTTAGGTAGACAATCCAATCTCAGATACAAGAAGGAATTCTATAAGCGGAGAGATTGTCTCTTTTGCATTCATTTATTTAATTCATTGTCAACATGGGATTTCTTACAGTTCTAGCTCGAGCTTAAGTCTATTATCTGATTACTGGCTTCTGACATGCCCATATTAAGGCCTAAGTTAGAGGAAAACATGATCTCTTATTATATTAGGCTTTGACGAGCTCTACTTAATTAAACTAAAGTAGCTTTGGTTGCACCCCTCAAAGGAAGGATGCCGACCCATTAATGTAACGCGTTTTCCCCTTTCGGCCTTACCCGTTCGATTAATTGCTATCAAAAGTATGAAAGGTAGGTTTTTTCGGTGATTAAATGGAAAGGAAGGAAGGGAAGAGGTAACTCACCAACAGGAGGAAGATACAAAATAGAGCTTCCGGTAGATCTATGGCATCAGTCGAAGACTAGGTTGCATCATATAGTTGAATAGGTTGCCAATCAGATAAAGGGAATTACATTTCAAGATGATCCGTAACTTAAAGAGCCTTACTAGTGCTCCGCTCACACATTTCGACCAGGCACAGCAGACGATCCCGTAGGACTCACTAGAAAGCCCAATAGCCGATTTGTGAACATGATTATCTGCAACCCCCTGAAACAAGGACCATAGCAGTACTGGAACCTTCGACTTGTGGTTCCACTCTTACTCTTGCAAAAGTTGGAGAATCCACTGCTAGGGGAATGGGATGGATGTCACTTGCAAGTCTTCAGAAAGGGGCGGTCCTTCTTTCGATTCCGCAAAGGAGACGGAATGGGATTCATGCAGAGAGGCGCGAGTGGAATACTTGTAACGAGCCGGAGAGGAGCAAGTAAAATCAAAAGGCACTGACTTTCGGAATTGAATGCGCAGGGGACAAATGCCAAAGCAAATGCACAGAAGAAGCTCTTAGATGTTTATCCAGTCTTAACATAAAATCCTTCCGGTCTGCAAAAGAAAAGGAAAAGGTTTAGTGTAGCCCGGATACCCAGAATCCACTCTTCTTGATTGAATCCCCTGCTTGAGAAGCTGTTGTCGGAATAAGGGCTGGAAGTCTTCTGCATCTAGACAGGCCAATGACGGATTCAAACTTTTGACTGCTAAAGCGTCTCGATCTAAACCACCATTGTCTACCAAGAATCGATACAACAAGAAGGTAGCACGTCGAACTAGAATGCCTTAATTGAGGTGTTATCCCTTGATTGTTCTTCGCAGACCGTCCACATGATCTCCTTTCCCAGGGGGATGAGGATGAGACAAAGTTTACTCCAGCGGCCTCTCGGTAGAAGATTGGAGAAATCCCAGGGCGAAAACAAAGGTTCTTTAAGTAAGCATCTCGTCTTTCCGGATCATGATCTTTTGATCACCCATATTTTGATCTGACTTGGGATTTTTCTTTCGCCTCTTGGAGAATGCTGACCATTGCCAGATATAGAGAAGATAACCTATCTTGAGTCATTTAATTAGAGAAATGCTGTTTTAAATTATCATAGGGAAACCGCTGATCTTTCAATCTTTTTTGAGTAGTGGCTTAGTCCTGTAACCTCTGCGTTCCTGGAGTTCGAACCCTAGAGATGCATCGAATGCCTTTGTTTTCCCTGCTTGAGAAGGAAGCAGTTTTCGCCTTATTCGCATAGGTTGTTGCTAGGCTCTTTGATAGAATAATGGGGCTGGTCTTAGCACTTTCCTGTTGATGCAAGGAAGTGACACAGGTCAATCAGTCCCGCCATTCCCGATTCAAGCAAAAAGACCTCTCTAGTCTCCTTTATTTAGATATTCCTTCTTCGCTAGTATCACTACAGAATGAACTAGTGAGACGTAAGGAAGAGCAATGCCCTTCAAAGCCAGACCTTGACGCCCTACTTCATCGTACAGACGCCACATTAATCCAAAACGAACTAACAGTGGATCTGAACGAGAAGTTTTCCAGTGTCTTTTAACAACTGGAGCGTCAAAGAACTTTTTAAGAGTTACCTACTGACTGCTTGCAGTCGTATGGTACCACCTGACATAGTCAAGCCATTGTCCCATCCAAGCCCTCATCAAACAAAGAATACTCGGTAAACCAAGCCGAAACCTCTGATCTACTGTCAGCCATTTCATTAGGACAACACTTGATTAGTCTTTTTCTAGCTTGATTTCGAAGCGGAAAGCTGAAACGGTATATCTTAAAAAGCCTATTCCTTTGTGACTGGCCCCAGTGCTTAACGTCAGGTTGCCTCCACATATGAAAAGTAAGCCAGCCGTATTAGCTCATTGTACAATGGAGATTTAGGGAAGTATTAGAGATATAACCATTAGTGTTATCTTTTTCCATTAGTTAAAGCTTTTGGGATGAGTGGTATCATGACATGGTATCAGAACTTTAGATCCAAAAGGTCAAAAGTTCGACTCTTGGTGAACCCCAAATTCAGTTTAAGTTTTTGGGATGAGATGTTTATTATCCCTAGTACCCGTATCATAGTTGTTCAAATTATATGTAACGGAGCAGAACTACTAGACCCGCTTAGAAAGGCTGCTGAAATTTAATGTTATTGAGCGCACAAGACAACAATTGAAAGAGCATGGGTAATAGAGGTCATATAATGCGTTGTGCATATCATGATGGGTTCACAACTTATGTAATGATAACTATATATATAGTACCTAGGTTATAAGTTAAAAAAATACAGACCAAAAACTTATGAAGCATAGTGATGATTGCACGCTATCATCCGAATGCTACACAACGTTATACAAATTTGGATGTTAGAATTCAAAATGGAGAAACGAAAACTGAGAGAAGATTGTGATCTATATATTTACTGTATGTGTGTATATGACACAGGAATACAGTCACTGTATTTATAGGTGTGAAATCAAACTGTTGGTCAGAAAATATGCTACCTTCGACAAGCAGGAATTTCGATATCGAGTTGAAGGAATGATTATGAATGAGTTGGGACCTTGATATCCATGCAAAGTAAAGCTGATGCCAAACAATCTCCTAGAAAATTTTGTGTTCTCCTCTGCTTCAAGGAGGTCGAAAGAACTAAGAGCTTTGTTGTTCATGGATAAATTATATTGCCACACTGTCAATTGTCCATGTCAATATGCCATGTGTGACATATATCATCATGATTCCTTTGACGTGGCTTGACATGTGGCACTAACTGATACATTAATATGCGCAAATCTTTAATAAAGACATTAGAAAGAATAATATGAAGTTGCGAAGTAAAAATTTAAAAATCTTTTTTATTTAATTCAAAATTTAGGGATCGTTTTGAACTAATTGGGAATTTAGAAACCTTAACTACAAGCTACTGGATCGTATGTTCTAAAGGATGAGCTGAGTGTAAAAAAGTTCTTAATAAATTTTATATAACTTTATACCACATTACTATAATAAATGTCTTTTTATTAGATAAAGTATATTTACATGTTTGGAGTTTCATAAACAGTATAACTCTTAATTTCAATTAATTTGTATAGAAGATTCGTACCTAAAACCACCTTAAAAAAAGTAGGAGTGTATGGCATTTTAATAAACAATTTCGAAATCACCTTCAAGTTTACAGTGCAACAGTTCACTCTTGTGCAAAAAAAAAAAAAAAGAAAAAAACACATTATAACACTTCAGATTTCACAGACTCGCTCAAAAAATCATATCATTTAATATAACTCTTAAAATCCACGTTAAATCGAAAAGGAATAAAACGGCACCCCTTAGTTGTTGAACACTAACGCTGTTTGAAAATGGGTGAATGGTCCCTTATATATCCCTCCCTTCCTTCCCTTAATTATTTTGGATGTTCCCCTTTTCCCATTGCTTTTGAGCACGTACTTACACAAGCTCAAATCGGTTTTAGGGTCGTGACTTGTGACCACAACCTCACTTCATTTCACTATACTTGTGCTTTATGTTTTTGAGTTTTTCGAGTTTTGACCAAATAATGTGGGAAGATTTTCCAATGTATCAGTGTACTTTTTTGATATACTGGTATGACATGATTCTAAATCGTGTAGATATTGAATTAAATATGTGGATGGCTGAGATCGTCAAGGTAGCTTATGTGGTGTCGCTAGTAAATTGCAGAGTAAGGATAGACAAGAACCTGATCTCCCGTCAACCAAGGAACGATGAGTTGAGTTTCCTGGAGTTTTGCCTTTTGTGAACGGCTCGTAGCGCAGTGGCTTTGTGGCTGAATTTGTTCAAAGCCAATGAATTGTTGGATGGGCTTGTTGCTGTGAGCTTTATTTAGTGGAGTGGGTCTTCTTATTTTGTTTTTGAATAGCCAGTTGGATCGATTTATGGGGTTGTAGTGTTAGGATAAATTTGTCTGTCCCATATCCTGATAGAAAATAAAAAATATTCTTGTAGCAGGCCAGAAAATTTTTTTCGGTGAAAACCCGATGTGGATTTGATTGGTATAAGTATAACATGGTTTCTTATAAGCATGTGTTAGTGGTTGTAATAGTAGATCGATATAGTTATGAATAATGGAGGGGTTAGCGAATAAATAAAAAAGAATACTAAATAAATAAAAAATTAACTATAAATAATAATAGAATTATAAGTAATAAAAATCTACAGTATAAAAGAAAACTAAATAAAAGAATACTAAGAGTAATAAAAAAATTATAGATAATATAATTTAATAAAGTATATTTTGATATATTATTTATATATGTTTTTTGTTTTTGATATGTTGTCTATTAGAATATGTATTTGTTAATTTAACAAGTAAATACTAATTGTTATTATAAAGTTGGTTAATAAGATTTATTTAAAAAATTTAAATTAACATTATAAGATAAGATAAATTAATTCTTAAATTCATGTTTTTTTAGTATTTTGTCTTGTAAAAGTAATTTTCAGTAATATAATCTAAATAAAATTTAGTTTATTATCATTTATTTTAATATAAAAATTGCCAAACATAACATAAGTCGCATTAACACGATTTTATTTTTAATCAAAATTAAATTTACAAAAAATAATTAGAATATGAGTGATATATTATTATAACGTAAATTCAATCAAAATATCATACAAAAAAAAATGTAATTCGGAATGAATGGGAGGTAAACAGTGGTCTTACTAACTGCATGACCAATTAGGAGCGATAGGTGGTGGACATGTTATTTAATGGATCAGTGTAATTTATTGTGATAAGATCAAATGAGGTGGATAACCATTATTTAATATGGGTGGCTCACATTCTCAAGAGAGATGAATTTAATGAGAGTTGAAAATATTATCTCTTGTGTGCCTATAAATACAAGTACTGAGGCAAAGGGGCTACACACACAAGTAATAAACAATTCTCTCTCTCTTTTATGTTGCAATACTTCTTTCTCTCTCTTTATTTTTTTATACTTGTTACCTCTTCCTTATTTATTTATTTAGCTATTTCATAACACGTTATCAGCACGAGACTCTGATCAAATTTTTAGGAAGACTCAGGTAACAAATTTTCATTATGTCGAAACTCTCTCATCTTGAATTTAATGCTCTTAATATATTTGGAAATAATTATTTATCATGGATACTAGATGCTAAAATCTATCTTGATTCAATGGATCTTGGAGATACCATTAAGGCTGAAAATAATACATCCCAGAAGGATAAAGCCAAATCCATGATTTTCCTTCGTCATCATCTTGAAGTATGATTGAAAAATGAATATCTCACATTAAAAGATCCTGCAGATCTGTGGAAAGACCTTGAAGAAAGGTATAATCATGAAAAGACGGTGATACTTCCTCACGCCCGATATGTTAGAGAAAATTTTCTCGACCTTCCATGCCTCGAATGTGCTCCTGCAGCAGTAGTATCGAGAAAAAGAATTTAAAATTTTTTTCGAGCTCTTGCTTTCTTGTTACTGAACGCAACAATGAGTTGCTCTTAAGAAATCATGAAGCACACCCAGCTGGCGTCGCCCCATTTCCTGAAGCAAATTATAACCCCAAAAGAGGTAAATGGCAAGATTTTGATAAGAAGAAAAATTATGGAAGGAAAAAAAATTATGTTCATAAGAAAGGATCTCACCAGAAGTAGGATAAAGAAAGAAACAATGGGCAAAGTAAATCAATTGAGGATAAATGCTTCCGTTATGGTGGAAAGGGCCATTGGTCACGTACCTGTCGTACCCCAAGGTACCTAGTTTATCTTTATCAAGCATCCTTGAAAAAGGATGACAAAGAAAAGGAAAAAAAATTTTGTTTCAAATTATGAAAATTCCACCACTCATTATGATGTATCTAATTTCTTTAAGGATTCTAAAGGAAATTTTGGCTATTTGATCAATGATGGAATAGTTTGATATATGTATGTGTTTGTTAAGTATTCATATGAATAATTTTACTGTGCATGTACTTTTACTCATTTTATTATTATCATTATTTGTTTTTGAAGAAAAATGGCAAGGACATATTCTGAAGATATTTGCCTTGCGGGTAGTGCAAGTTCGCACACTATTCTTAAGAGTACTATATATTTTACCCATTGATAAACCACTATTTTATGGTTTATCTTGTGCTAATTTGAATGGTTTTTATCAGCTTTTCACTCACTTATTCATATGATTCGCATGATTTTACAATTCCTTCCTGGATTTATTCTATGATTGAAAACTTGCTTCCTAAAGCTTTAAATTGTGTATTTTAATTTCTCCTTTATACCATTCGATGCCGTGATCTGTGCGTTAAGTGTTTCAGACTTTATAAGGCAGGAATGACTTAGAGAATGGAGAGAAAACTTGCAAAAATAGAAGGAGCACAAGAAGTAAAGGAGACAACCAGCGAGAAGTGACGCGCACGCATGGCTCACGCGTGCGCGCAAAACGGAGAAAATCACAGCGACGCGTACGCGTGCTTGACGCGTACGCGTGGAAGCAAATCAGCACAACGACGCGAGCGCGCGCCTGACGTGGATGCATGGAAAGGGAATTCGGCCAGTGACGCAAACGCGTGGACGACGCGTACGCGTGGCATGCGCGATCTGCAGAAAATTCAGAAAACGCTGGGGGCGATTTCGGGCCACGTTTTGACCTAGTTTTCGGCCCAAAAACACAGATTAAAGTCAGAGAACATGTAGAGACTCAATACGTTCTCATAATTCACAATTTTAGGTCTAGATGTAGTTTTTAGAGAGAGAGGCTCTCTCCTCTCTCTTAGGATTTAGGATTAGGATTCCTCTTAAAGGATCTATGATTTCTTCTTCTCAATTTTCAGGTTCAATGTTCCTTTTATTTATTTTCTCAATTTGGTTTATGAATTCTTTATGTTTAGATTGATTTTCTATTTAATACAATTTGAAGTATTTCAAGTTTATGATTTTTAATTTAGCTTTTTACATTCTTAGCTTGAATTGATTAATTGGAGGCACTTGAGTTATCAAAATCCTTGTGATTGATAATTGTTATCTTTGCTGATTGATTTGAATTCCAACAACTCTAGTCTTTTCTTAGGAATTGACTAGGACCTGAGGAATCAAATTGATTCATCCACTTAACTTACCTTTATAGTTAGAGGTTAACAAAGTGGGAGCAAAATCCAATTCTCATCACAATTGATAAGGATAACTAGGATAGGACGTCCAGTTCTCGTATCTTGCTAAGAACTTTATTAGTTATTATTTTATTTTCCTTGCAATTTTCTCTTCCTATTTCTCAACCCAAAACTCCAATTTACAGGATTCATAACCAATAATAAGAACACCTCCCTGCAATTCCTTGAGAGACGACCCGAGGTTTAAATACTTCGGTTATCAATTTTAAAGGGGTTTGTTACTTGTGACAACCAAAACTTTTGTATGAAAGGACTCTTGTTGGTTTAGAAACTATACTTACAATGTGATTATTTTTATAAAAATTTCTTTACCGACAGAAACCCGTTCGTCAAAAAGGCACCGTTGCCGGGGAATTGCAAACGTGTGCCTTATTATTGGTTATTGTAAATATTTTCTTTTGCTTGTTTATTTATTTTTATTTTTGTTTTTAATTTCTATTAGTTACTATGAGTTCTCACCCCATCGCTTTGAGTTTGGTTCTAATAATGTTGAAAGGAATGGAAGCTATAACAGGAACATGCATCAAGGTCAAAACAATCAGAGATGGACGGAGCCACGAGGATTTGATCAACCCTTTAGGCAACAACACCTTCCAAACTACCTTGGACAACGACCATTTAACAATGCATGTCGAGACAATAGTTATGGTGGACCCCTTGTAATTACCGACAAGCCCCACCATATGCCTATGAACCACCTCCTCAACATAGATTTGAACCACCATACTCATAAGCCCCCACTACCAAACACCATCACATGATTCTAACCTTTATCCACCATATCAACCACCCTATGAGCCATACATAGATCCACTCCAATTCCAACCCAATTACTCCCAAGAACCACTACCTCAATATACACCATCTCCATATCCATCAATCCAAGAGCACTATGATCCTACTTATGATAGCCGAGCGCAACAAGAATCAAAGGATCGTCTCAAGGAAACAGTGGAAAAATTTCATGCAACCCTTCGCCAATTGGACCGAGCGATAAGCCGAACAGCACCCGAAGCTTTCATGGCTAAAGAATCTCAATTTGAGAACAAGGAATTGAAGTGTGCTGTGCAACAAGTGGGAAAGATGGAGAGTGATGAACCACCCTCTTATCATGAACCTTTCCTCCCAAATAATGAGCCCTCACATCCACCTCAACCTTCAATGCATGATACTATTGGTGTTCTTCTTCAAGGGCAAGAAGAGATGAAACGGGGAGTACTAGAATTCGCGACTGCCTTTACCGAGGTAGTAAATCTATTAGCTTCCCAACATTTGAACACTCAAAGTACTCCCATGGCTACATATGGAGAATCAAAAGAAGAGCATAGCATGAAGGAGACACTAGAAACTCCGGTGGACAATGAGGAACATGGATTTATATTGGAACAAGTGGAGGAAGCCATAATAGTTGCAGAGGAAGAAGTGGTTGAAGATTTAGGAGATGCTGAACCTCCATGGGAATCTAGGATTGTAGAGTACCCTCCAATAAGATTGAAATTGATGTCAAGAAGGCCAGTGCACAACCTCCATGGCATATTCCTTATGAAGACTTGGATGGGATAGATCAAGAAGTAAGTTCCCTTGGTGATGAAAATCATGCATCAAGTCCTCCTAGTGATAAATCTACATCCGCAAACGAACTCCTTGAGTATGAAGACTCTTCTCTGATTGAGTCTGCAAATGATGTGGAAGTAGAAGCCCTTCGAAAAGGATGGACGGGAGTTGAGTATGCTTTGTCAAGAATGTTGGAGACTTCTCCACCTAGGTTGTCGTCTACTCCTTCACTTGAGTTGGTAAAACTTATCTCTGTTTGTCTTCCTATCCCACTTGAGTATGGTATTCTTGAAATGGATGGCCAACTTAGGAACCTTTGTGGCATTAAGCGTAAGAGAAGAATGTTTAGTGGTTGGAGTTGCAAATCAAGGCTTATCAAGGTTGATACTTCAAGAGAAAGATATAAGGACTCAACTGGTGATAATTTGGTTAGATCCAAAAGAAGAGTTTGGTACTCCGTAGAGAATTCAGAGTGCTTGCCACCCGGATGGAACCATGATGATCAACTTGAAGACGGGTGCAGAAACAAGATTTGAGATCCAGGTATATATGAGGATCAAATTTGGGAGCTCAAAGCTTGTGACAAACTCCATCAAAGCTTGAGAAATTTACTTGGTATTGATAGAGCTTATTGGAAGTCCAAGCATTGGTGGAAGTTTCAAGACGAGTTCAAGCACAAGCCACCATGACAAGGAGCTCATCAAATGTCCAACTTAAGGACTTTAACTAAAAGTGCTAGGTGGGAGACAACCCACCTGGTATGATCGTTCTCTTTCAGTTTTAGTTTTATTTTAATTTGTTGATTGCTTATTTTTATTTTATTTTATTTTTATTAGTGTTCATTCATAATTCCTGCATATTCATCTGCATTTGCATTTGCATTCTGCACAAAAAAAAAGCACGCACGCGACGCGGCAGCGTCGCTGACGCGTCCGCGTCACCAGTGCATTTTGAAGAAAAGAGAATTGGACAGAGAGTCACGCGAAAGCATGGCTGGAGGCGTGCCTTAGGCACAAACATGCCCATGTGTCCGCGTCACTGGTGCACAAAATTACAATCACACTTTTGCAATTCCACACAACTAACCAGCAAGTGCACTGGGTCGTCCAAGTAATACCTTATGTGAGTAAGGGTCGATCTCACGGAGATTGTCGGCTTGAAGCAAGCTATGGTTATCTTGTAATTCTTAGTCAGGATATCAGTAATGATTCTTAGTTTTAATTGTAAAAAGTAAAAGAACATGAAATAAATACTTGTTATGCAGTAATGGAGAACAGGTTGAGGTTTTGGAGATGCTCTGTCTTCTGAATCTCTGCTCTCCTACTATCTTCTTCTTCACACACGCAAGGCTCCTTCCATGGCAAGCTGTATGTTGGTGGATCACCGTTGTCAATGACTACCATCCGTCCTCTCAGTGAAAATGGTCCAAATGCGCTGTCACCGCACGGCTAATCATCTGTCGATTCTCACTTATGTTGGAATAGGATCCATTGATCCTTTTGCGTCTGTCACTACGCCCAGAACTCGTGAGTTTAAAGCTCATCACAGTCATCCCTTCCCAGATCCTACTCGGAATACCATAGACAAGGTTTAGACTTTCCGGATCTCAGGAATGGTCGCCAATAATTCTAGCCTATACCACGAAGGTTCTAATCTTAGATTAGAAACCCAAGAGATATGCACTCAAGCTATTGCAGATAGAACAGAGGTGGTTGTCAGGCACACGTTCATAGGCGAGAATAATGATGAGTGTCACAGATCATCACATTCGTCAGGTTGAAGTGCGAGTGAATATCTTAGAATAGAAACAAGCGTGATAGAATGGAAAACAGTAGTAATTGCATTAATTCATCGAGACACAGCAGAGCTCCTCACCCCCAACCATGGGATTTAGAGACTCATGCCGTCAGAAATACAATATGAAACGTGTAAAGTTTCATGAGATGTGTAAATACAATAGCAAAAGGTCCTATTTATAGAAAACAAGTAGCCTAGGGTTTACAGAAATCAGTAAATGATGCAGAATTCACTTCCGGGGCCACTTGGTGTGTGCTTGGGCTGAGCATTGAAGCTTTCACATGTAGAGACTTTTCTTAGAGTTAAACACCAGTTTTTGTGCCAGTTTGGGCGTTTAACTCCAGCTTTTATGCCAGTTCTGGCGTTTTGACGCCAGAATTTTTATGCTGACTTGGAACGCCAGTTTGGGCCATCAAATCTCGGATAAAGTATGGATTATTATATATTGCTGGAAAGCCCAGAATGTCTACTTTCCAACGCAATTGAGAGCGCGCCAATTGGGCTTTTGTAACTCCAGAAAATCCACTTCGAGTGTAGGGAGGTCAGAATCCAACAGCATCTGCAGTCCTTTTTCAGCCTCTGAATCAGATTTTTGCTCAGGTCCCTCAATTTCAGCCAGAAAATACCTGAAATCACAGAAAAATACACAAACTCATAGTAAAATCCAGAAATATAATTTTTGAATAAAAACTAATAAAAACATAATAAAAAATAAATAAAATATACTAAAAACATACTAAAAATAATGCCAAAAAGCGTATAAATTATCCGCTCATCACAACACCAAACTTAAATTGTTGCTTGTCCCCAAGAAACTAAAAACAAAGTAGGATAAAAAGAAGAGAATATACAATAAATTCCGAAAACATCTATGAAGATCAGTCTTAATTATATGAGCGGGGCTATTAGCTTTTTGCTTCTGAACAGTTTTGGCATCTCACTTTATCCTTTGAAGCTCAGAATGATTGGCTTCTATAGGAACTCAGAATTCAGATAGTGTTATTGATTCTCCTAGTTCAGTATGTTGATTCTTGAACACAGTTACTTTATGAGTCTTGGCCGTGACCCTAAGCATTTTGTTTTTCAGTATTACCACCGGATACATAAATGCCACAGACATATAACTGGGTGAACCTTTTCAGATTGTGACTCAGGTTTGCTAGAGTCCCCAATTAGAGGTGTCCAGAGCTCTTAAGCACACTCTTTTTGCTTTGGATAACGACTTTAACCGCTCAGTCTCAAGCTTTTCACTTGACACCTTCATGCCACAAGCACATGGTTAGGGACAGCTTGGTTTAGCCGCTTAGGCCAGGATTTTATTCCTATGGGCCCTCCTATCCACTGATGCTCAAAGCCTTGGATCCTTTTTATTTTACCCTTGCCTTTTGGTTTAAAGGGCTATTGGCTTTTTCTGCTTGCTTTTTCTTTTTCTTTCTTTTTCTTTTATTATTTTTTTTCGCCTTTTTTTTTCCAGCAAGCTTTTCACTGCTTTTTCTTGCTTCAAGAATCATTTTTATGATTTTTCAGATTATCAATAACATTTCTCCTTTTCCATCATTCTTTTAAGAGCCAACAATTTTAACATTCATAAACAACAAATTAAAAAATATGCACTGTTCAGGCATTCATTCAGAAAAACAAAAAGTATTGCCACCACATCAAAATAATTAATCGAAATTCATGTACTTCTTTTTCTTTTTCAGAAAACATTTTTCATTTAAGAAAGGTGATGGATTCATAGGACATTCATAGCTTTAAGGCATAGACACTAAGACACTAATGATCATGTGATAAAGACACAAACATAGATAGAACATAAAGCATAATTTTTTGAAAAATAGAAAAATAGGAGCAAGGAGATTAAAGAACGGGTCCACCTTAGTGATGGCGGCTTGTTCTTCCTCTTGAAGATCTTATGAAGTGCTTTAGCTCCTCTATGTCTCTTCCTTGCCTTTGTTGCTTCTCTCTCATGGCCTTTTGGTCCTCTCTAATTTCATGGAGGATAGTGGAATGCTCTTGTTGAGGTCCATGAGTGGGCTCTCTTGTTTGCTCCATCCTTTTCTTAGTGATAGGCTTTCGAGATAAATCTTTCCATTTCCCATTACTCGGAGGTTGAAGCTTTTGCCTTCCTTTTCCTCTTTCTAGAGGTTTCTCCAGCCTTAGGTGCCATAAATGGTTATGGAAACACAAAAAGCAATGCTTTTTTCACACTAAACTTAGAAGGTTTGCTCGTCCTCGAGCAAAAGAAGAAAGAAGGAAGGAGAAGAAGAAGAAAATGGAGGAGATGGAGAGGTGTGAGTGGTTAAGAGGTGATGGGGAAGAGTATTTGGGGAAGGGTGTTATTGGAATGTGTGAAGAAGAGAGAGATTGAGTTGAGGTAGGTGGGGATCCTGTGGGGTCCACAGATCCTGAGGTGCCAAGGATTTCTCATCCCTGCACCATTCTGGCGTGTAAACGCCCCTTTGAGTGCCAATCCTGGCATTAAACGCCAGGTTGCTGCCCATTTCTGGCGTTTAACGCCAGCTTTATGCCCTTTTCTGGCGTTAAACGCTAGTCTGGTGCCCATTTCTGGCGTTGAACGCCCAGAATGGTGCCAGACTAGGCGTTTAATGCCCATTCTGCTACCCTTACTAGCGTTTAAATTCCAGTAAGCTTATCCTCCAGGGTTTGCTATTTTTAATGCTATTTTTCATTCTGTTTTTACTTTTTCAGTTGTTTTTGTGACTCCACATGATCATCAACCTAAAGAAAATATAAAATAACAATGAAAAATAAATATATATAATTAAAGAACATTGGGTTGCCTCCCAATAAGCGCTTCTTTACTGTCTTTAGCTGGACTTTCACTGAGTTGTTAATTTAGTCT
The DNA here is from genome assembly GCF_003086295.3 of Arachis hypogaea. Lineage (NCBI taxonomy): Eukaryota > Viridiplantae > Streptophyta > Magnoliopsida > Fabales > Fabaceae > Arachis > Arachis hypogaea. The sequence goes on along the minus strand of NC_092046.1, from coordinate 15,654,908 downwards.
CAGTTTTGAGCATTCTTGCTCAAAATTGCTTTCAAGATAATGTTTGATTCTTTGTCCATTAACAATGAACATTTTGTTAGAGTCAATATCTTGAAGCTCAACATATCCATATGGTGACACACTTGTAAGTTGTAATCACATATGGTCCCCTCCACCGGGATTTCAATTTCCCGGAGAATAGTCTGAGCCTAGAGTTAAACAGCAGAACCTTCTGTCCTAGTTCAAAGACTCTAGATGACAGTTTCTTGTCATGCCACCTTTTTGCTTTCTCCTTATAAAATTCTGTATTTTCAAAAGCATTGAGTCTGAATTTCTCTAGCTCATTCAGCTGGAGCAATCTTTTCTCTCCGGCTAACTTGGCATCCAGGTTTAGGAATCTGGTTGCCTAGTAGGCTTTACGTTCCAGTTCCACGGGCAGATGACAGGCCTTGCCATACACAAGCTGGTATGGAGAGGTTCCTATAGGAGTCTTGAATGCTGTTCTGTATGCCCACAGAGTATCATCCAAGCTTTTTGCCCAATTCTTTCTACGGGAAATTACAGTCCGTTCTAGAATTCTTTTTAGTTCTCTATTAGAGACTTCAGCCTGCCCATTTGTCTGTGGATGATATGGAGTTGCTACTTTATGGCTAATTCCATATCGGACCATAGCAGAGTAAAGCTGTTTATTGCAGAAATGAGTGCCTCCGTCACTGATTAGTACTCTGGGAACACCAAATCTGCTGAAGATATATTTCTGGAGGAACTTCAGCATTGTCTTAGTATCATTAGTGGGTGTGGCAATTGCTTCTACCCATTTAGATACGTAGTCTACTGCCACCAGAATGTAAGTGTTTGAGTGTGATGGTGGGAAAGGACCTATGAAGTCAATACCCCATACATCAAACAGCTTAATCTCTTAGATCCCTTGTTGAGGCATGGTATAACAATGAGGCAAGTTGCCAGCTCTTTGGCAATTGTCACAGTTACGCACAAACTCTCGGGCATCTCTATAGAGAGTAGGCCAGTAGAAGCCACATTGGAGGACCTTAGTGGCTGTTCGCTCACCTCCGAAATGTTCTCCATACTGTGATCCATGGCAATGCCATATGATCTTCTGTGCCTCCTCTCTAGGTACGCATCTGTGGATCATTTCGTCTGCACATCTCTTAAAGAGATATGGTTCATCCCATAAGTAGTACTTTGCATTAGAAATTAGTTTTTTCGTTTGCACCCTGCTGTACTCCTTGGGTATGAACCTCACAGCTTTATAATTTGCAATGTCTGCAAACCATGGTGCTTCCTGAATAGCGAAGAGTTGCTCATCCGGAAAGGTCTCAGAGATCTCAGTAGGAGGGAGGGACGCCCCTGCTACTGGTTCTATCCGGGACAGGTGATCAGCTACCTGGTTCTCTGTCCCTTTTTTGTCTCTTATTTCTATATCAAACTCCTGCAGAAGCAAAACCCATCTTATGAGCCTGGGTTTTGAATCCTGCTTTGTGAGTAGATATTTAAGAGAAGCATGGTCAGTATACACAATCACCTTTGAACCTATTAAGTAGGATCTAAACTTGTCAATGGCATAAACCACTGCAAGCAACTCTTTTTATGTGGTTGTGTAGTTTTTTTGTGCGTCATTTAGAACACGGCTGGCATAGTAAATGACGTGCAGAAGCTTGTTATGCCTATGTCCCAGCATTGCACCAATGGCATGGTCACTGGCATCACACATTAGTTCGAATGGTAATGTCCAGTCTGGTGCAGAAATAACTGGTGCTGTGACCAGCTTAGCTTTCAGAGTTTCAAACGCCTGCAAACACTCTGTGTCAAACACAAATGGCGTGTCAGCAGCTAGCAGATTGCTCAGAGGTTTTGCAATTTTTGAAAAATACTTTATAAACCTCCTATAGAATCCTGCATTCCCTAGAAAGCTTCTGATTGCTTTAACTTTGGTAGGTGGTGGTAATTTTTCAATTACGTCCACTTTAGCTTGATCCACCTCTATCCCCTTGTTTGAAATTTTATGCCCAAGGACAATTCCTTCAGTCACCATAAAGTGACATTTTTCCCAGTTTAAAACTAGGTTGGTCTCTTGGCATCTTTTCAGAACAAGTGCTAAATGGTCAAGGCAGGAGCTGAATGAGTCTCCGAATACTGAAAAGTCATCCATGAAGACTTCCAAAAATTTCTCTACCATATCAGAGAAGATAGAGAGCATGTACCTCTGAAAGGTTGCAGGTGCATTGCACAGACCAAAAGGCATCATTCTGTAGGCAAATACTCCAGAAGAACATGTGAATGCTGTTTTCTCTTGGTCCTGAGGATCTACTGCAATTTGGTTGTAACCTGAATAGCCATCCAAAAAGCAGTAATAGTCATGACCTGCTAGTCTCTCTAGCATCTGGTCTATGAATGGTAAAGGAAAATGATCCTTTCGGGTGGCTGTATTGAGCCTTCTGTAGTCGATACACATACGCCACCCTGTAACTGTTCATGTAGGAACCAGTTCATTCTTTGCATTGTGAACCACTGTCATGCCTCCCTTTTTGGGTACAACTTGGACAGGGCTTACCCAGGGGCTATCAGAAATAGGATAAATAATCCCAGCCTCTAGTAACTTAGTGACCTCTTTCTGCACCACCTCCTTCATGGCTGAATTTAGCCGCCTCTGTGGTTGAACCACTGGCTTAGTATCATCCTCCAATAGGATCTTGTGCATGCATCTTGCTGGGCTAATGCCCTTAAGATCACTTATGGACCACCCAAGAGCTGTCTTGTGTGTCCTTAGCACTTGAATTAGTGCTTTCTCTTCCTGTGGATTTAAAGCAGAGCTTATGATCACTGGAAAAGTGTCACCCTCTCCCAGAAATGCATATTTCAAGGATGGTGGTAGTGGTTTGAGCTCGGGTTTAGGAGGTTTCTCCTCTTCCTGAGGAATTTTCAGAGGTTCTTTTATTTCCTCTGATTCCTCCAGATCAGGCTGAACATCTTTAAAGATGTCCTCTAGCTCTGATTCGAGACTTTCAGTCATATTGATCTCTTCCACCAAAGAGTCAATAATATCAGCGCTCATGCAATCATTTGATGTGTCTGGATGCTGCATAGCTTTGACAGCATTTAACTTGAACTCATCCTCATTGACTCTCAGGGTCACTTCCCCTTTTTGTACATCAATAAGAGTTAGTCCAGTTGCTAGAAAAGGTCTTCCTAGAATGAGAGTTGCACTCTTGTGCTCCTCTATTTCCAGCACTACAAAGTCAGTGGGAAAGGCAAATGGCCCAACCTTGACAATCATGTCCTCAATTATGCCTGATGGATATTTAATGGAGCCATAAGCAAGTTGAAGACATATCCGGGTTGGTTTGACTTCTTCAGTCAAGCCAAGCTTTCTGATAATGGATGCAGGTATTAGGTTGATACTTGCTCCAAGGTCACATAGTGCTGTCTTGGTACAAGCACCCTCTAATGTGCATGGTATCCTAAAGCTTCCTGGATCTTTGAGCTTCTCTGGTAAGCTTTTCAGAATGACTGCACTGCATTCTTCAGTGAGAAAAACTTTTTCAGTTTCTCTCCAATCCTTCTTATGACTTAAGATCTCTTTCATGAACTTAGCATAAGAGGGTATTTGCTCAAGTGCCTCTGCAAACGGGATCTTTATTTCAAGAGTCCTGAGATAGTCTACAAAGCGGGCAAATTGTTTATCTTGTTCCGCTTGGCGGATTTTTGAGGATAAGGCATCTTGGCTTTATATTCTTCAACCTTAGTTGCTGCAGGTTTATTCCCTACAGTGGTGGTTGGAGAAGCCTTCTTAGAGGGGTTATTATCAGCACTTGCAGGTGTCTGATCCCTCATTGGCGTTTGAACGCCAGAATTGGGTGCTGGATGGGCATTTAACGCCAGTTTTCCACCCTTTTCTTGCGTTTGAATGCCAGAAATGGGCATGGAACGGGCGTTTAACGCCAACTTTTCTCCCTTTTCTGTCGTTTGAACACCAGAAGTGGGCATTTACTGGGCGTTTGATGCTAATCTTTCACCCTTTTCTGGCGTTTGAACGCCAGAATTATTCCTCTCTGGGCTCTTGCTGTCCTCAGAGGGATTTTAGGCAGTGGTTTGGTCATCCTCTATCAGTTGTTCCCTTCTTGGCTTTCTGCTACTTTGAGCTGAATTATTCATTGTCTTCTCGCTCCTTAGTTGAACAGCTTGGCATTCTTCTGTTATCTGTTTAGATAGCTACTGTCTTGTCTGATTCAATTGTGCTTCCATATTCTTGTTAGCATTTTTAGTGTCTTGGAGCATCTCTTTAAATTCTGCTAATTGTTTTGTCATAAGGAGTAATTGCTGATTAAGTTCAACAATCTGTTCTTGAGGATTAGGATCAGTAGTTACTGCCCTAGCCTCTTCTTTTATGGAGGACTCACTGCTTGAGTATAGATGTTGATTTCTAGCAACCGTATCTATGAGTTCTTGAGCCTCTTCAATCATCTTTCTCATGTGTATAGATCCACCAGCTGAGTAGTCTAGAGACATTTGAGCTCTTTCTGTAAGCCCATAGTAGAAGATGTCTAACTGTACCCACTCTGAAAATATTTCAGAGGGGCATTTCCTTAGCATCCATCTGTACCTCTCCCAGGCATTATAAAGGGATTCATGATCCTCTTGTTTAAAGCCTTGGATGTCCAGCCTCAGCTGTGTCATCCTTTTTGGAGGGTAAAATTGATTCAGGAATTTGTCTGATAACTGTCTCCATGTTTTTATGCTTGCTGTGGGTTGGTTATTTAACCACCTCTTAGCTTGATCTTTTACAGCAAATGAAAACAGTAATAATCTGTAGACATCCTGATCCACTTCTTTATCACGTACTGTGTCAGTAATTTGTAAGAACTGTGCCAGAAACTCAGTAGGTTCTTCCTGTGGAAGACCGAAATACTGGCAATTTTGCTGCACCATGATAATGAGCTGAGAATTTAGCTCAAAACTACTTGCTTTGATGGGAGGTATACAGATGCTACTCCCATATGCAGCTGTAATGGGGTTAGCATATGACCCCAGAGTCCTTCTAGACTATTCATTTCCACTTATGTCCATGATGGAGAAAAGAGAATTGATATGAATTACAAATAAATTATATTTTTAAAATTTTTTATGTTATTTAATTAAAAGTAACCGAATAAAATATAACAAAATAAATGGAAGATAAAATAAAAGTTTCGAAAATTAGAAGAGAATGAAATAAAAGCAAATTGAAAACTAAATTAATTAATTAATTAAAAAGATTTTGGAAAAAGAATGCTTAGTTAATTTCAAAATATGAAAGAGAAAAGTAGTTAGGTGATTTTTTTTTTGAAAAATATTTTGAAATTAGCAATCAAAAAGATATAATTGAAAATTATTTAGAAAAAGATATGATTGAGAAGATATGATTGCAATTTATAAAAAAAAGATATGATTGAAGAAATTAAAAAGATTTGATTTTTGAAAAAGATTTGAAAAGATCAATTTTTGAAATTAGAATTTTGACTTGACTAAAAAAAAGATATGATTTTGAAAATCTTTGACTAAATTAATGCAAAATTTCGAAATTATGAGTAAAATAAGGAAAAGATCTTTTTTTTTTGAATTTTAATGAGGAAAGAGAAAAACAACAAAATGACACTAAACTTAGAAATTTTAGATCAAAACAAAGAGAACAAACAAGAAAACTTTGAAAGTCAAGATGAACACCAAGAACAAATTTTTGAAAAAAAAAAATTTTAAGTAAATAAAAGCACAAGGGACACCAAACTTAAAATTTTTAGAGAATCAAACACAAATTTTTGAAAATTTAAAGGAAAACACAAAAAAGACACCAAACTTAGAATTTTTAAAGATCAAGAAAGAACTAAGAACATGCAAATTCGAAAAATTGAAAGAAAATAAGAGCATGCAATTGACACCAAACGTAAAATATAAAACTAATCTCAAATAAAAGACTCAAATTTAGTGACTCTAAACCAACAAAAATAAATTATTCCTAATCTAAGGAACAAGATAAACCGTCAGTTGTCCAAACTCGAACAATCCCCAGCAACGACGCCAAAAACTTGGTGCACGAAATTACAATCACACTTTTGCAATTCCGCACAACTAACCAGCAAGTGCACTGGGTCATCCAAGTAATACCTTACGTGAGTAAGGGTCGATCCCACGGAGATTGTCGGCTTGAAGCAAGCTATGGTTATCTTGTAATTATTAGTCAGGATATCAGTAATGATTCTTAGTTTTAATTGTAAAAAGTAAAAGAACATGAAATAAATACTTGTTATGCAGTAATGGAGAACAGGTTGAGGTTTTAGAGATGCTCTGTCTTCTGAATCTCTACTCTCCTACTATCTTCTTCTTCACACACGCAAGGCTCCTTCCATGGCAAGCTGTATGTTGGTGGATCACCATTGTCAATGGCTACCATCAGTCCTCTCAGTGAAAATGGTCCAAATGCGCTGTCACCGCACGGCTAATCATCTGTCGGTTCTCACTTGTGTTGGAATAGGATCCATTGATCCTTTTGCGTCTGTCACTATGCCCAGCACTTGTGAGTTTGAAACTCATCACAATCATCTCTTCCCAGATCCTACTCGGAATACCACAGATAAGGTTTAGACTTTCCGGATCTCAGGAATGGCCGCCAATAATTCTAGCCTATACCACGAAGGTTCTAATCTTAGATTAGAAACCCAATAGATATGCACTCAAGCTATTGCAAATAGAACGGAGGTGGTTGTCAGGTACACGTTCATAGGCGAGAATAATGATGAGTGTCACGGATCATCACATTCGTCAGGTTGAAGTGCGAGTGAATATCTTAGAATAGGAACAAGTGTGATAGAATGGAAAACAGTAGTAATTGCATTAATTCATCGAGACACAGCAGAGCTCCTCACCCCCAACCATGGGGTTTAGAGACTCATGCCTTCAGAAATACAATATGAAACGTGTAAAGTGTCATGAGGTGTGTAAATACAATAGCAAAAGGTCCTATTTATAGAAAACTAGTAGCCTAGGGTTTACAGAAATGAGTAAATGATGCAGAATTCACTTCCGGGCCCACTTGGTGTGTGCTTGGGCTGAGCATTAAAGCTTTCACATGTAGAGACTTTTCTTGGAGTTAAACACCAGCTTTTGTGCCAGTTTGGGCGTTTAACTCCAGCTTTTATGCCAGTTCTGGCGTTTTGACGCCAGAATTTTTATGCTGACTTGGAACGCTGGTTTGGGCCATCAAATCTCGGGTAAAGTATGGACTATTATATATTGCTGGAAAGCCCAGGATGTCTACTTTCCAACTCAATTGAGAGCGTGCCAATTAGGTTTCTGTAGCTCTAGAAAATCCACTTCGAGTGTAGGGAGGTCAGAATCCAACAGCATCTGCAATCTTTTTTTAGCCTCTGAATCAGATTTTTGCTCAGGTCCCTCAATTTCAGCTAGAAAATACCTGAAATCACAGAAAAACACACAAACTCATAGTAAAGTCCAGAAATATGATTTTTGAATAAAAACTAATAAAAACATAATAAAAACTAACTAAAATATACTAAAAATATACTAAAAATAATGCCAAAAAGCGTATAAATTATCCGCTCATCAGTCACCCACGCGGCCGCGTCATTTGAAAAATAAGCCTCTCATGCGTCCGCGTTACCCACGCGAACGCGTGCCCTTAAAAATCGACGTAAAAGAGGTGTATGGCAACAAGTTATGATGGAGTGGGGCTGGAGTAATTGCTAGAAGCACCAGCCCAGTCACGCGACCGCGTGCCCTATGCGGCCGCGTAGTCCTCCAAACACGGCCATTCACGTGATCACATCAACCACGCGATCGCGTCACCTAAATATTTTTGCAAAATAAGTTTGAGACAGAGAGTTGCGCGAACGCGTCGCTGCCCTCACGCCAATCGCACAAATCAGGCCACGCGATCGCGTGACCCACGCGTCCGCGTCACCTGAACTTATCGCACACCACACGACCGCGTCACTCACGCGTTCGCGTTGCCTGCGTCACACAACTTATCCAGATTAGTGCCAATTATCTTATCTTTTCTTCTCCAATCCTAATTTCTTCTATCTTTTCTTCTTTCTTCTTTCTTCCCCACTTTCTTTTTCTTCATCATCCTTCTTCACTTCCATTCTATTTTACTTACTTATTTGCATACTTTCTTTCATTGCATTTTCATTTTGAGCATATTTTTATTTTCTTCTCTAAATTTATTATTTTACCATTGGTGTTAAATGTTCTTATTCAACTGTTGTATCTTTTTTGGTATTATTTTGATGCTTAGTGACTTGTTCACACTGTTAGATGATATTATCTTTTTGTCAATGTCAACCTTTTATGATACCTGTATTCCTTTTGCATTGACATGAACTTACACTGTCTTTCTTTATCTACTGTCTCTTCCCATTGTTGAAAATTTTGCACCACTGGTATGCCATGTGCCTCTATTGTTTTCTCACATACATGTTGAAGCTTCTATGTAAATGAGACCCTTATTATTTGGCATCAACCCACCCATACTTTATTTATTTTCTTATCTTTATTTCTGGGTTACTTTTCTTCCCTTTTTCTTTCAGGATGGCCACCCGGAAGGGAACCGGAAGACGTTTACATAGGGAAACAGACAAGTCCATCTGCAAAATCTTCAGAAAAAAGCGCCAGTTGGAACAGCCCGTCCACCTACACATCTCAGCATGCACCGAGAACGGTGCAATCTTTAAGTGTGGGGAGGTCGATACCGATCTCCATGGGTTAGTTATTCTCTTCTCAACACCAATGTCTTATTTTCTTTATTAGTTCATTGTCGCATTGCATAATAGATTGCATGTGTAGTTGATTGTTTGCATTTACGTACTACTTGGTTGAAAAATAATAAGTCTTTCTAGGACCCTGTTTTTGAAAATTTTCACTAATTTAAAATCAAAATTTTTGTGTTAAACTCGTTTGAAGTTGTATTTGGAACATGGTTTTTTGAGCCAAAGAACACACAACCCGTGAGATTTTGAGCTTATTTATATGGTTACATCATTTAACCATAAATTTTTATTCTTGTGTGTTTTCTTCTCTATAACTGCAATCTAGATTTTGTTCCATTCCATATGTCCATCATTTAGTGTATTTACATGCTTGCATATGATTGATGCCATTACTTGTTTAGCTCACTTATCCCAAATAAGCCTACCCTTTAAATCACCCTTGTCAGCCACTTTGAGCTTTGTAAATCCCATTTATTCTATATTTTACCACATCACTAGCCTTAAGCAGAAAAACAATTAATACCCCAATTGAATCTTTGGTTAGCTTAAGACAGAGATTGTGCATCAACTAAGTGTGGGAAAACTGTGGGAACATGGGTTAATAAGGGAATGTGTCATGTTTCTAACTTATTTGAATATTGGGAATTTGGGAACCTACTCATGAAAAACCCAAAATTGAAAAATAATGAAAAATCCATGTGCATTGATAAGTTATGTTTGCTTTTATGATTCAAAAAAAAATCTAAAAAAAATATTCAATAAATATTTAAATAAATAAAGGGGACAAAATTACCCCAATGTTAAGCTTTAATAGAAAGATCAATGCACATGTGATAAAAGTAAAGAAATATAAAAAATTTGGTACATGAGTATGTGATACAAAAGTGGGAATTATGGGTAGCTAGGTATGATTTTAGAATTATATAGAGTATATGTGTGTGTTAGGTGAAAGCTTAGGTTAGTCAAGGATTCATATTATAGCTCACTTGGCCATACATATATCCTCACCCTTACCTTAGCCCCATTACAACCTTGAAAAGACCTCATGATGTTTGCATTGATATACTAGATATTTGTTGATTGGTTAGATGAAGAACAAAGTTTAGAAAGCATGATTAGGGAAGAGTAGAGTGATTGACCCTAGACACTTGAGAACTAGAGTGATATACACTACCAGTGAGGGTTCAATGCTTGATTCTATGTTTCCTGCTTTCATGAGCTCTCTTCTTACAAGTTTACTTGCTTTTTATTGTACGATTTAAATTAGTGGAAATTGGTTTGTATTTGTTTTGGAAAACTTGTTTGCTTTTAACCAAGTAGGTAGAATCATTTTAGCATATAGTTGCATTTATATTTAGGTTGCATTTCATGAGTCTTACTGTCCCTTATTAATTCTCTTTGTCTCCTTAAGCTTAGCATGAGGACATGCTAATGTTTATGTGTGGGGAGGTTGATAAACCACTATTTTATGGTTTATCTTGTGCTAATTTGAATGGTTTTTATCAGCTTTTCACCCACTTATTCATATGATTTGCATGGTTTTACAATTCCTTCCTGGATTTATTCTATGATTGAAAACTTGCTTCCTAAAGCTTTAAATTGTGTATTTTAATTTCTCCTTTATACCATTCAATGCCGTGATCTGTGCGTTAAGTGTTTCAGGCTTTATAAGGCAGGAATGGCTTAGAAAATGGAGAAGAAGCTTACAAAAATGGAAGGAGCACAAGAAGTAAAGGAGACAACCAGCGAGAAGTGACGCGCATGCATGGCTCACGCGTGCGCGCAAAACGGAAAAAATCACAGCGACGCGTATGCGTGCTTGATGCGTACGCGTGGAAGCAAATCAGCACAACGACGCAAGTGCGCGCCTGACGCGCACGCGTGGAAAGGGAATTCAGCCAGTGACACAAACGCGTGGACGACACGTATGCGTGGCATGCGCGATCTGCAGAAAATTCAGAAAACGCTGGGGCAATTTCGGGCCATGTTTTGACCTAGTTTTTGGCCCAGAAACACAGATTAAAGTCAGGGAACATGCAGAGACTCAAGACGTTCTCATAATTCACAATTTTAGGTCTAGATGTAGTTTTTAGAGAGAGAGGCTCTCTCCTCTCTCTTAGGATTTAGGATTAGGATTCCTCTTAAAGGATCTAGGATTTCTTCTTCTCAATTTTCAGGTTCAATGTTCCTTTTATTTATTTTCTCAATTTGGTTTATGAATTCTTTATGTTTAGATTGATTTTCTATTTAATACAATTTGAGGTATTTCAGGTTTATGATTTTTAATTTAGCTTTTTACATTCTTAGCTTGAATTGATTAATTGGAGGCACTTGAGTTATCAAACTCCTTGTGATTGATAATTGTTATCTTTGCTGATTGATTTGAATTCCAATAACTCTAGTCTTTTCTTAGGAATTGACTAGGACCTGAGGAATCAAATTGATTCATCCACTTAACTTACCTTTATAGTTAGAGGTTATCAAAGTGGGAGCAAAATCCAATTCTCATCACAATTGATAAGGATAACTAGGATAGGACGTCCAGTTCTCGTATCTTGCTAAAAACTTTATTAGTTATTATTTTATTTTCCTTGCAATTTTCTCTTCCTATTTCTCAACCCAAAACTCCAATTTACAGGATTCATAACCAATAATAAGAACACCTCCCTGCAATTCCTTGAGAGACGACCCGAGGTTTAAATACTTTGGTTATCAATTTTAAAGGGGTTTGTTACTTGTGACAACCAAAACTTTTGTATGAAAGGACTCTTGTTAGTTTAGAAACTATACTTACAACGCGATTATTTTTATAAAAATTTCTTTACCGACAGAAACCCGTTCGTCACCCATCTTGTGCCAAAAGAAGAATATGTTAATACTATTATTGGCTCAGGCAATGTGATTGAAGGCTTCGGAAGAGCTATAATTTTGTTTTCCGGAAGAACAAAATTTATAATAAATAATGCACTGTTGTCTACCAAGTCTCGAAGAAACTTGTTGAGCTTTAAAGAAATTCGCCGAAATAGATATCATATTGAGACTATGAATGAGGAAAATCATGAGTATTTATGTATCACAACTCATGATTCAAATAAGAAAGTTATATTAGAAAAGTTACCCTCACTTTCATCTGGATTGTATTATACCAAGATTAGTGCAATTGAATCACATGTCATTGTAAACCAGAAGTTTACTAGCCCAAATGAATTCATAACTTGACATGATAGATTGGGTCATCTGGGAACAACCATGATGAGGAGAATTATTGAAAACTCTCATGGGCATTCACTAAAGAACCAGAAGATTCTTAAATCTAGTGAATTTTGTTGTGCTGCATGTTCTCAAGGGAAGTTAATTTTAAGGCCATTACCAGTAAAGATTGGATTTGAGTCCCCTGAATTCCTAGAAAGGATTCAAGGTGATATATGTGGACCTATTCATCCACCATGTGGATCTTTTAGATATTTTATGGTCCTGATAGACGCATCTTCGAGATGGTCACATGTGTGCTTATTATCTTCTCATAACCTGGCGTTTGCGAGATTACTAGCTCAAATTATTCGATTAAAAGCACAATTTCCAGAAAATCCAATCAAAGCAATTCGTTTTGATAATGCTGGTGAATTTACTTCCCAAGCTTTTGATGCTTATTGTATGGCGAATGGAATAAGTGTTGAACATCCAGTAGCTTATGTTCACACACAAAATGGGTTAGCAGAATCGCTTATTAAGTGCCTCCAATTAATTGCTAGACCCTTGCTTATGAGAATAAATCTCCCAACATCGGTTTGGGGGCATGTTATTTTACATGCCGTAGCACTTATTCGTTTGAGGCCAACAAGTTACCATCAATTCTCTCCTATGCAATTAGCTTTTGGCCAGCAGCCAAATGTTTCCCATTTAAGAATATTTGGGTGTGTGATATATGTTTCCATTGCACCACTTAATCACACCAAAATGGGACCCCAAAGAAAATTGGGCATATATGTTGGATATGATTCTCCCTCTATAGTGAGGTATCTTGAGATACAAACGGGAGATGTATTTAAAGCCCGATTTGCGGATTGTCATTTTGATGAATCAAAATTTCCAACATTAGGGGGAGAGAATAAGCTTCCTGAAAAAAAAAACTTAATTGGAATGCATCATCGTTGATGCATTTAGATCCTCGATCAGGACAATGTGAACTAGAAGTTCAAAAGATTATACATTTGCAAAGAATAGTAAATAAATTGCCTGATGCATTTTCCGATACAAAGAGGATAACCAAGTCTTATATACCAGCGGAAAATTTCCCAATTCGAATTGATGTCGCAATAGGACAAGTAGCCACTAAAGCAAATTCATGCCAGAAGCGTGGCAGGCCTGTCGGTTCCAAAGACAAAAATCCTCGAAAGAGAAAAGAGGTAAATATTATTCCTGTTGAAAAGGACATAACAAAGACACCTGCAGTTGTCCAAAATTATGATATGATTTTAACGGCAGAAGACGTTCAGGTACCTGAAAATTGTGAAAATGATGAGATCTCGATAAATTATATCTTTACAGGAAAGAAATGGAACCGAAATAAGACAATTGTTAATGAAATATTTGCATATAATGTGGGATTAAATATCATGCATGAAAGTAAGGATCTTGAGCCAAGATCAGTTGAAGAATGTCGATAAAGAAATGATTGGCCAAAATGAAAAGAAGTCATGAAGGCTGAATTAGACTCACTTGCAAAACGTGAAGTCTTTGGACCTGTAGTCCGTACACCAGAAGATGTAAAACCTGTTGGATACCGATGGGTATTTGTGAGAAAACGAAATGAGAAAAATGAAGTTGTGCGCTACAAAGCCCGACTTGTGGCACAAGGTTTTTCACAAAGGCCCGGTATAGATTATGAAGAAATGTATTCCCCTGTAGTGGATGCGATAACATTGCGTTATTTGGTTAGTTTATCTGCATATCATAAACTGCATATGCATTTAATGGATGTGGTAACAGCCTATTTATACGGCTCATTAGATCGGGATATCTATATGAAAGTTCCTGAAGGACTAAAGATATCTAAACCATCCAATGAATATTCACAAGGGTTATACTCAGTCAAATTGCAAAGATCTTTATATGGTCCAAAGCAATCTGGACGAATGTAGTATAATCGTCTTACTGAGTATCTGGCCAAAAACGGATTCAAGAATGATGATATCTGTCCCTGTGTTTTCATAAAGAAAACTGCATCTGGATTCATTATAATTGCTGTGTACGTTGATGATTTAAATATCATTGTAAATCCTGAAGAGATTCCAATAATTATAAAAACTCTAAAAGAAGAGTTTGAGATGAAAGATCTTGGAAGGACTAAATTTTGTCTTGGCCTGCAGATCGAGCATATAAAAAATGGGATCTTTATTCATCAAACAACATACAAAGAGAAGATCTTGAAAAGATTTTATATGGATAAGTCACATCCCTTGAGTACCCCAATGATCGTAAGATCTTTGGATGTGGAGAAGGATCAATTCTGTCCTAAAGAAGAGAATGAAGATATCATTGGTCCTGAAGTACCATATCTTAGTGCCATTGGAGCGCTAATGTATCTTGCTAATAATACACGACCTGACATATCATTCGCAGTGAATTTACTAGCAAGGTATAGTTCCTCTCCAACCAGAAGACATTGGAGTGGAATCAAACAAATCTTTCGATATCTTCATGGAACGGTTGATTTGGGATTGTTTTATCCCTATAGATCCAAGTCACAATTAGTTGGCTATGCAGATGTTGGATACCTGTCTGACCCACATAAAGGGAGATCTCAAATAGGATACCTGCTCACATATGGTGGAACAGCTATATCATGGAGGTCCATGAAACAGACAATTGCTGCAACATCCTCTAATCATGCTGAAATACTAGCGATACATGAAGCTAGTCGCGAGTATTTTTGGCTGAGGAGTGTGATCCAATATATTCTATCATCATGTGGACTGATTGATAAGAAGATAGCTCCAACTGTCTTGTTTGAAGATAATACAGCATGTATTGCTCAACTTAAAGGTGGATACATCAAAGGTGATAGAACAAAGCATATTTCTCCCAAATTCTTCTTTACTCATGATCTTCAAAATCAAGGGACAATTGATGTCCAACAGATCTGCTCAAGTGACAACCTGGCAGATTTATTTACAAAGTCACTCCCAAAATCCTCCTTTGAAAGATTGGTACATGAGATTGGGATGCGCCGATTTCGAGACATTAACTGATGTCGACAAGAGGGGGAGACTGTACTCTTTTTTCCTTGATCATGTTTTTTTTTCCCATTGGGTTTTTCTTAACAAGGTTTTTAACGAGGCAGTCCTCATCACAAAGGATATTGTACTCTTTTTCCTTCACTAAGGTTTTTTTCCATAGGATTTTTCTTTAGTAAGGTTTTAACGAGGCATTATCCTGAATGGTCATCCAAGGGGGAGTATTTTGATAAGATCAAATGAGGTGGATGACCATTATTTAATATGGGTGGCTCACATTCTCAAGAGAGATGAATTTAATGAGTTGAAAATATTACCTCTTGTGTGCCTATAAATACATGTACTGAGGCAAAGGAGTTACACACACAAGTAATAAACAATTCTCTCTCTCTTTTATGTTGCAATACTTCTTTCTCTCTCTTTATATTTTTATACTTGTTACCTCTTCCTTATTTATTTATTTAGTTATTTCATAACACAATTAGCATTTTCATTGTTTTTATAAGATGTTTGAAGCTAAAAAATTATTAAAAAATAAAAAATACAAAACAAATGTTGAAAAATAAGATACTATTTATTTTATTTTCACTTTTTGTAATTGAGTCCCAAAAACTTCAATAATTTACCCTTCACACTTTTGTTATTGTTAATTTAAATAATAATACTCACTACTGTTATACTTACTATTAGTGTTATTATAATTAGAATTATTATTGTTATTGTTATGAGCAAATGGTCGAATTAGTCTTTAAAAGATTATTTGTTCTGTATGTTAGTCCCTAAAAAATTTTTTTAATCAATTTTATCATTTAAAGATTTTAAATCAGTCGTGTTAGTTCTTTCGTCACTTTATTTGGTGGTGGTATAAGAATTTGCTAATGTAACACGTTAAGTGAGACTCCAATACACACCTAGAAATCGTAATTGACTATTAACGTGATTAGTTTATGAAATTAGATTAAATCAAAATATAATTGGAGAAAGAACTCGAGGCATTGAAATTCTTCAATTTGAGATTGATTTGATCTAATTTTATAAATTAGTCATGTTAATAGTTAATTAAAACTTTCAAATATGTGTTGTGGTTTAATTTCAAAATGTCACATTATTAAATTTTGATACCATCAATAAATAAAATAACAGAAGGACTAACATAACTAATTAAATAAAAAAAATCTTGTAAGCACTAATTTAAAAAAATAGTGATATTTTAAAGACTATTTTGACCATTTAGTGTTATTATCATCCACCATTGTCCATTTCATCTGCACCAGGTGAGAAATCGGCAACTCTTTCATTTAACGTCCGATGTATTTCTCGTGCTGTCTATTACCTACTTCGTGAGCACCATAAAAAAAAGTTGGTGTGCATATCTGTTTCGCTGACGTAAATATAAAGTGGACAATATTGAATATTGTTTTTGAATTATGAAAACTAGTGGCTCAACAGGCACGTTCAGCCGCTTTTCTATTATTTTTAAAAGATTAATTTTTATATGTTTATTTTTAAAATTATAAATTTTATAAAATAATTTAAAAATTTAAAATGAATACTATTTAAAAATAAATATAAAAATTTTTAAGTTATTTAAATTTTAGAACATATATAATTTATAAATGTAAATTAAATAAAATATTAAAAAAATTTATTTTATCATTATTATGTGAAACAAAATAATGATAAACATTTATAAAGTAATTATTTATAAATATTACATAAGTTTATTTATTTATTTTTTTTACAGTTATGATTGAGAATTGAATCCAAAACCTCTAGGTGAGAATGGGAAAACTATGTCATTCGAGCTATAAAGCAAAGATAAAATATTATATTCAAAGCATTCTTTATCTTCATGAATAATTATAAATTTGAATAAATGATCATTTGTATCCATAAAAGATGAAAATACTGATATATGTACCCATACTAGATCGAAATTAAACTTGTACCCACGTAAGATACCTTCCGTGTGACAAAAGTACCTTACGTGGCACTCCAACCCTCCAAAGGCAGGGTACTTTTGTCACAGAAAGGACATCTTGCGTGGGTACAAGTTTAGTTTCGATTTAGTGTGGGTACATATGTCAGCATTTTTATCTTTTATGGGTACAAATGGTCATTTATTCTTATAAATTTTATATTCAATTTATTAAATTATTTTTAATTTTATTACTTTTTTTCAATTATTAATTTATACTATTATTATATTCCTTCATTGTATCACACACTATTAGTTCTCTTACTATTATTCTCTATATACATATGTGTCATTGTCTCTGCGCAATTGTTATATTACCTTGTTCTCCTTTTTTTTTTTTCTCCTCCCACATTTTCTTTACCTGATTGTAATTAATTATCACCAAGTATTATTATCATAATTTTCAATCTGATCTATCACTTTGTTCTATAACTGGTGCACGAAATTGTAAACCACACTTTTCACAACTCGAACCACTAACCAGCAAGTGCACTGGGTCGTCCAAGTAATAACTTACGTGAGTAAGGGTCGATCCCACGGAGATTGTCGGCTTGAAGCAAGCCATAATGGTTATTTTGTAACTCTTAGTCAGGAAATTAGTAATAAAAATGGTTGGGTTGATGAAGAGTAAATAACATAAAATAAATAATACTTGTTATGCAGTAATGGATAATAGGTTGAGGTTTTGGAGATACTCTGTCTTCTGAATTTCTGCTTTCCTACTATCTTCTTCTTCATGCACGCAAGGCTCCTTCCATGGCAAGCTGTATGTTGGTGGATCACCGTTGTCAATGACTACCAGCCATCCTCTCAGTGAAAAGGGTCCATATACATGGCTAATCATCTGTCGGTTCTCACTCATGTTGGAGTAGGATCCATTGATCTTTTTGCGTTTGTCACTATGCCCAACGCTCGCAAGTTTCAAGCTCGTCACAATCATCCCTTTCCGGATCCTATTCAGAATACCACAGATAAGGTTTAGACCTTCCGGATCTCAAGAATGCTGCCCATTGATTCTAGCTTATACCACAAAGAATCTGATCTCACAGAGTTGAATGCTCTGTTGTTAGGAGAGTCAATCAAACCCATGAACCATGAACCCAAGAGATACACACTCAATCTAAGGTAGAACGGAAGTGGTTGTCAGGCACGCGTTCATAGGTTGAGAATGGTGATGAGTGTCACGGATCATCACATTCATCATGTTGAAGTGCGAGTGAATATCTTAGAATAGAAACGAGCGTGATTGAATGGAAAACAGTAATAATTGCATTAATTCATCGAGACACAGCAGAGCTCCTCACCCCAACCATGAAGTTTAGAGACTCATGCCGTAGAAGATACAAAATTCAGATGTAAAATATTACGAGGTACAAAATAAATCTCTAAAAGTAGTTTTTATACTAGACTAGTGACCTAGGGTTACAAAAAATGAGTAACTAAGTGCAGATAGTGCAGAAATCTACTTCCGGGGCCCACTTGGTGAGTGTTTGGGCTGAGCTTTGAAGCTTTCACGTGCCTAGGATGTCCTTGGAGTTAAACGCCAGCTTTGGTACCAGTTTGGGCGTTTAACTCCAGTTTTTATGCCAGTTCTGGCGTTTAACGCCAGAATAGGATAGAAAGTTGGCGTTTAAACGCCAATTTGCGTTATCAAAACTCAGGCAAAGTATGGACTATTATATATTTCTGGAAAGCCCAAGATGTCTACTTTCCAACGAAATTGAGAGCATGCCAACTGGGCTTTTATAGCTCCAGAAAATCCATTTCGAGTGCAAGGAGGTCAGAATCCAACAACATCTGCAATCTTTTTTCAGCCTCTGAATCAGATTTTTGCTCAGGTCCCTCAATTTCAGCTAGAAAATACTTGAAATCACAGAAAAACACACAAACTCATAGTAAAGTCCAGAAATGTGAATTTTGAATAAAAACTAATAAAAATATAATAAAAAGTAATTAAAACATACTAAAAACTATGTAAAAACAATGCCAAAAAGGGTATAAATTATCCGCTCATCACAACACCAAACTTAAATTGTTGCTTGTCCCCAAGCAACTAAAAACAAAATAGGATAAAAAGAAGAGAATATGCAATGAATCTCAAAAATATCAATGAAGATTAGTCTCAATTAGATGAGCGGGACTTAAACTTTTTGCTTCTGAACAGTTTTGGCATTTCACTTTATCCTTTGAAGTTCAGAATGATTGGCATCTATAGGAACTCAGAGTTCAGATAGTGTTATTGATTCTCCTAGTTCAGTATGTTGATTCTTGAACACAGCTACTTTATGAGTCTTGGCCGTGGCCCTAAGCATTTTGTTTTCCAGTATTACCACCGGATACATAAATGCCACAGACACATAACTGGGTGAACCTTTTCAGATTGTGACTCAGCTTTGCTAGAGTCCCTAATTAGAGGTGTCCAGGGTTCTTAAGCACACTCTTTTTGCTTTGGACCTCGACTTTAACCACTCAATCTCAAGCTTTTCACTTGACACCTTCACGCCACAAGCACATGGTTAGGGACAGCTTGGTTTAGCCGCTTAGGCCAGGATTTTATTCCTTCGGGCCCTCCTATCCATTAATGCTCAAAGCCTTGGATCCTTTTTACCCTTGCCTTTTGGTTTAAAGAGCTATTGACTTTTTCTGCTTGCTTTTTCTTTTTCTTTCTTTTTCTTTTAATTTTTTATTTTTCGCCATTTTTTTTCAAGCCTTTGCTTTTCACTGCTTTTTCTTGCTTCAAGAATCAATTTTATGATTTTTCAGATTATCAATAATATTTCTCCTTTTTTATCATTCTTTCAAGAGCCAACAATTTTAACATTCAAAACAACAATATCAAAAATATGCACTGTTCAAGCATTCATTCAGAAAATAAAAAGTATTGCCACCACATCAAAATAATTAAGCTAATTTCAAGATAAAATTCGAAACCATGCACTTCTTGTTCTTTTGTAATTAGGAACATTTTTCATTTAAGAAAGGTGAAGGATTTATGGGACATTCATAACTTTAAGGCATAGACACTAGACATTAATGATCATGTAGTAAAGACACAAAACATAGTCAAACATAAAGCTCAAAACTGAAAACAGAAAAACAAATAGACAAGGAGATTAAGGAACGGGTCCACCTTAGTGAGGGTGGCGTCTTCTTCCTCTTGAAGAACCAATGGTGCTCTTGAGCTCCTCTATGTCTCTTCCTTGCCTTTGTTGCTCCTCCCTCATGGCTCTTTGATCTGCAGTCAAATGCTCTACCACTGAACTATGGACCCTTGAGATGAACCTCTCCATCTCTCATGACTCGGGGGTGGAAGCAACTGCCTTTCTTTTCCTCTTTCTAGAGGTTTCTCCGGCCTTAGGTGCCATAAATGGTTATGGAAAAACAAAAAGCAACGCTTTTTTTCCACACCAAACTTAAAAGGTTTGCTCGTCCTCGAGCAAAAGAAGGAAGAAAGGAGTAGAAGGAGAAGTGGAGGAGATGGAGGTGTGTGAATGGGTGGGTTTGAGAGGGGAATGGTTTTAATTTAAATGGTGAGGTAGGTGGAGATCCTGGGGAAGAGAGAATGAGTCGAGGTTGGTGGGGATCTTGTAGGGTCCATAGATCCTGAGGGGTCAAGGACTTCTCATCCCTGCTCCATTTAGGCGTACAAAACGCCCTTAGAGTGCAATTCTGGCGTTAAACGCCAGGTTGCAGCCTGTTTCTGGCGTTTAACGCCAACTTTTCTTCCCTTTCTGGCATTTAATGCCAACTTGGTGCTCTATTCTGGCGTTAAACGCTAGCTTGTTGCTTCTTTCTAGTGTTAAACGCCCAAAATGGTGCCAGACTGGGTGTTTAACGCCCATTCTGCTATTCTTACTGGCGTTTAAACGCCAGTAAGTCTGTCCTCCAAGGTGTGCTATTTTTGATGCTGTTTTTGATTCTGCTTTAATTTTGTAGCTGTTTTTATGACTCCACATGATCATCAACCTAAAGAAAATATAAAATAACAATGGAAAATGAAATGAAAAAGTAATTAACATAGATAAATAAGATTGTGTTGCCTCCCAATAAGCACTTCTTTACTGTCAATAGCTTGACATTACTGAGCCTTATAGTTTGCAATGTCTGCAAACCACGGAGCTTCCTGAATAGCAAACAATTGCTCATCCGGAAAGGTTTCAGAGATCTCAGTAGGAGGGAGTGATGCTCCTGCTACTGGTTCTATCTGGGACAGGTGATCAGCTACTTGATTCTCTGTCCCTTTTCTATCTCTTATTTCTATATCAAACTCTTGCAGAAGCAACACCCATCTTATGAGTCTGGGTTTTGAATCCTGCTTCGTGAGGAGATATTTTAGAGCAGCATGGTCAGTGTACACAATCACTTTTGATCCTACTAATAAAAACTAAACTTGTCAATGGCATAAACCACTGCAAGCAATTCCTTTTCTGTGGTTGTGTAATTTTTTGCGCATCATTTAAAACACGGCTAGCATAGTAAATGACGTGCAGAAGCTTGTCATGCCTCTGTCCCAATACTGCACCAATAGCATGGTCACTGGCATCACACATTAATTCGAATGGTAGTATCTAGTCTGGTACAGAAATGACAGGTGCTGTGACCAACTTAGCCTTCAGAGTCTCAAAGGCCTGCAAACACCCTGTGTCAAAGACAAATGGTGTGTCAGCAGCTAGCAGATTACTCAGAGGTTTTGCGATTTTTGAAAAATCCTTTATAAACCTCTTGTAGAATCCTGCATGCCCCAGAAAGCTTCTGATTGCTTTAACATTGGTGGGTGGTGGTAATTTTTCAATCACCTCTACCTTAGCTTGATCCACCTTTATTCCCTTGTTTGAAATTTTGTGCCCAAGGACAATTCCTTCAGTCACCATAAAGTGACATTTTTCCCAATTTAAAACCAGGTTAGTCTCTTGGCATCTCTTCAGAACAAGTGCTAGATGGTTAAGACAGGAGCTAAATGAGTCTCCAAATACTGAGAAGTCATCCATGAAGACTTCCAGAAATTTCTCTACCATATCAGAGAAGATAGAGAGCATGCACCTCTAAAAGGTTGTAGGTGCATTGCACAGACCAAAGGCGTTCTTCTGTATGCAAATACTCCAGATGGACATGTGAATGCTGTTTTCTCTTGGTCCTGAGGATCTACTATAATTTGGTTGTAACCTGAATAGCCATCCAAAAAGTAGTAGTATTCATGACCTGCTAGTCTCTCTAGCATCTGGTCTATGAATGGTAAAGGAAAATGATCCTTTTTGGTGGCTGTATTGAGCCTTCTGTAGTCAATACACATACGCCACCCTATAACTGTTCTTGTGGGAACCAGTTCGTTCTTCTCATTATGAATCACTGTCATGCCTCCTTTCTTTAGGACAACTTGGATAGGGCTCACCCAGGGGCTATCAGAAATAAGATAAATAATTCCAGCCTCTAGTAACTTAGTGACCTCCTTCTGCACCACCTCCTTCATGGCTGGATTCAGCCGCCTCTGTGGTTGAACCACTGGCTTAGCATCATCCTCCAATAGGATCTTGTGCATGCATCTAGCTGGGCTTATGCCCTTAAGGTCACTTATGGACCACCCAAGAGCTGTCTTGTGTGTCCTTAGCACTTGAATTAGTGCTTTCTCTTCCTGTGGATTTAAAGCAGAGCTTATGATCACCGGAAAAGTGTCACCTTCTCCCAGAAATGCATATTTTAGGGATGGTGGTAGTGGTTTGAGCTTGGGTCTAGGAGGCTTATCCTCTTCCTGAGGAATTTTTAGAGGTTCTTCTGTTCTCTCTGGTTACTCTAGATCAGGCTGAACATCTTTAAAAATATCCTCTAGCTCTGATTCGAGACTCTTAGTCATATTGACCTCTTCTACCAAGGAGTCAATAATGCCAATGCTCATGCAGTCGTTTGGGGTGTCTGGATGCTGCATAGCTTTGACAACATTCAACTTAAACTCATCCGCATTGACTCTCAGGGTTAATTTCCCGTTTTGGACATCAATGAGGGTTCGTCCAGTTGCTAGGAAAGGTCTTCCTAGAATGAGAGTTTTACTCTTGTGCTCCTCCATTTCCAGCACTACAAAGTCAGTGGGAAAGACAAATGGTCCAACTGTGACAATCATGTCCTCAATTACGCCTTATGGATATTTAATGGAGCCATCAGCAAGTTGGAGGCATATTCGGGTTGGTTTGACTTCTTCAGTCAAGCCAAGCTTTCTGATAGTGGATGCAGGGATTAGGTTGATACTTGCCCCAAGATCACATAGAGCTGTCTTGGTACAAGTACCCTCTAATGTGCATGGTATCATAAAGCTCCCAGGATCCTTAAGCTTTTCTGGTAAGCTCTTTAAAATGACTGCACTGCACTCTTCAGTGAGGAAGACTTTTTCAGTTTCGCTCCTATCCTTCTTATGACTTAAGATCTCTTTCATGAACTTAGCATAAGAGGGTATTTTCTCAAGTGCCTCTGCAAACAGAATCTTGATTTCAAGAGTCCTGAGATAGTCTGCAAAATGAGCAAATTGTTTATCCTGTTCTGCTTGGCGGAGTTTCTGAGGATAAGGCATCTTGGCTTTGTATTCTTCAACCTTAGTTGCTGCAGGTTTATTCCCTACAGAGGTGGTTGGAGAAGCCTTCTTAGAGGGGTTACCATCAGCACTTGCAGGTGTCTGATCCCTCATTGGAGTTTGAACGCCAGGCTTGGGGGCTGGATGGGCGTTTAATGCCATATTCCCTCCCCTTTCTGGCATTTGAACGCCAAAACTAGACATGGACTGGGCGTTTAACGCCAGTTTTTCACCCTTTTCTGGTGTTTGAACGCCAGAGTTATTCCTCTCTGGGCTCTTACTGTCCTCAGAGAGATTTTGGGTAGCAGGTTGCTCGTCCTCTGTCAGGTGTTCTTTTCTTGGCTTTCTGCTGCTTTGAGTTGAGGTATTCAATGTTTTTCCACTTCTTAATTGAACTGCTTGGCACTCTTCTGTTATCTATTTTGATAACTACTGTTTTGTCTGATTCAATTGTGATTCCATATCCTTGTTAGCATTTTTGGTTTCTTGTAGCATCTCCTTAAATTCTGCTAACTGCCTTGTTATAGAAGATAGTTGCTGATTGAGTTCAGCAACTTGTTCCTGAGGACTAAAGTCAGTTGATACTGCCTTAGCTTCTTCTTTTATAGAGGACTCACCACTTATGTACAGATGCTGATTTCTAGCAACTGTATCGATAAGCTCGTGAGCCTCTTCAATAGTCTTTCTTATGTGTATAGATCCACCAACTGAGTAGTCTAGAGATATCTGAGCTTTTTCTGTAAGCTCGTAGTAGAAGATGTCTAACTGCACCCACTCTGAAAACATTTCAGAGGGGCATTTCCTTAGCATCCCTCTGTACCTCTCCCAGGCGTTATAAAGGGATTCATCATCCTCTTGTTTAAAGCCTTGGATGTCCAGCCTTAGCTGTGTCATCCTTTTTGGAGGGAAATATTGATTCAGGAATTTGTCTGATAACTATTTTCATGTTCTTATGCTTGTTGTGGGTTGGTTATTTAACCACCTCTTAGCTTGATCTTTTACAGCAAATAGAAATAGTAATAATCTGTATACATCCTGATCTACCTCCTTGTCATGCACTGTGTCAACAATTTGCAAGAACTACGCCAGAAACTCAGTAGGTTCTTCCTGTGGAAGACCGGAATACTAGCAATTTTGCTGCACCATGACAATGAGTTGAGGATTTAGCTCAAAATTTCTTGCTTTGATGGGAGGTATACAGATACTACTCCCGTATGCAGCGGTAATGGGGTTAGCATATGACCCCAGAGTCCTTCTGGACTGTTTATTTTCACTTATGTCCATGATGGAGAAAAGGGAATTGATATGACTTGCAAATAAATTATATTTTTATTTATTTTATTTTATTTAATTAAAAGCAACTGAATAAAATAAAATAAAATAAAATGAATGGAAAATAAAATAGAAGTTTTGAAAACTAGAATAATTGATTAATTAAGAAAATTTGAAAACAAAACTTGGATATGATTTTTGAAAAAGATTTGAATTTTGAAATTCCAAAACTAAGATAAGATAAAATACGAAGTTTTAAAATGAAAATCTGAATTTTTAAAGGCAGAATTCGAAAATCAATTAAAATAAAGAGAGAAGATATTTTTGAATTTAATGAAGAAAGAGAAAAACAGTAAAAACGACACCAAACTTAAAATTTTTAGATCAAAATAAAGAAAACAAACAAGGAAGCTTTGAATATCAAGATGAACACCAAGAACACCAAAAGTAACTTTTGAAAAATTTTTAAGAAAACTAAAACACAGAGGACACCAAACTTAAAAAATTTTATACTTTGAACACTAATAATTCAAAAAAACATGAAAGAAAAATAAACTTATGCAATTGACACCAAACTTAAAATATAAGACTAAACTCAAACGGAAGACTCTAAACCAAAAAGAAAAAAAATTTCCTAATCTAAGCAACAAAATAAACCGTCAGTTGTCCAAACTCGAACAATCCCCGACAATGGCGCCAAAAACTTGGTGCACGAAATTGTAAATTACACTTTTCACAACTCGTACCACTAACCAGCAAGTGCACTGGGTCGTCCAAGTAATACCATACGTGAGTAAGGATCGATCCCACGGAGATTGTCGGCTTGAAGCAAGCTATGGTTATTTTGTAACTCTTAGTCAGGAAATTAGTAATAAAAAATGGTTGGGTTTATGAAGAGTAAATAACATAAAATAAATAATACTTGTTATGCAGTAATGGAGAATAGGTTGAGGTTTTAGAGATACTCTGTCTTCTGAATTTCTGCTTTCCTACTGTCTTCTTCTTCATGCACGCAAGGCTCCTTCCATGGCAAGCTGTATGTTGGTGGATCACCGTTGTCAATGGCTACCAGCCGTCCTCTCAGTGAAAAGGGTCCATATACATGGCTAATCATCTGTCGGTTCTCACTCATGTTGGAATAGGATCCATTGATCCTTTTGCGTCTGTCACTATGCCCAACGCTCGCGAGTTTCAGGCTCGTCACAGTCATCCCTTCCCGGATCCTACTCAGAATACCACAGACAAGGTTTAGACCTTCCGGATCTCAAGAATGCTGCCCATTGATTCTAGCTTATACCACGAAGACTCTGATCTCACAGAGTTGAATGCTTTGTTGTCAGGAGAGTCAATCAAACCCATGAACCAGGAACCCAAGAGATACACACTCAATCTTAGGTAGAACGGAAGTGGTTGTCAGGCACGCGTTCATAGGTTGAGAATGGTGATGAGTGTCACGGATCATCACATTCATCATGTTGAAGTGCGAGTGAATATCTTAGAATAGAAACGAGCGTGTGATAAACCCATATTTCATGAGTTCTTTTGTGCTTAATTAGAGTGATTTATTCAACTCTTCACCTACTTATTCACATTAATTGCATAGTTTTACTTTCCCTTCCTTATTATGTCATGTAATGAAAAACATGTTTTCTAAGCTTTAAAAATTAATTATTTTAATTACCTTTATTTCCATTCGATACCGTGATTAGTGTGTTGAGTAGTTTCAGATTTTCTAAGGCAGAATGACTTAAAGGATGGAAAAGGAAACATACAAAAATGGAAGGAGAAAGCAAAACGGAGCTTTAAGGAAACTGGTATCCACGCGATCGCATGGACGACGCGATCGCATGGACGACGCGATCGCGTGCCAAGCACGAATCAGCAGCGACGCGGCCGCATGACTGACGCGACCGCGCGCTTTAAGCAGAACGCACATGACGCGGTCGCATGACTGACGCGACCGCGTGGCAAGGAAAAGCTCCGAATGACGCGACCGCGTGACCCACGCGGACGCGTGACAGAGGCCACGCACCAGAAATTACAAAATACGCCCCCAGCAAATTCTGAAGCCCTTTTTGGCCCAGATCCAAGTATAGACAGCATAGACCAGAGGTTATAAAGTGTGAGAATGCTTCCATTCAAAGGAGAGCTCGCATATTTTCACCTTTCAATGATTTAGATTTAGTTGAGAGGGAGATCTTCTCTCTCTCTCTCTCTTTTAGGATTTAGGATTTCTTCTTGTTTTAAGAGTAACTCTGGATCCAGGTTTCATGTTCTTTTAGTATTACTTCTATTTATTTATTCCAACATTTGAATTAATTATTATTATAAATTGATCTAAGAATTCTTCCATGTTACAGACAGTTATTTGAATTAATGATAATTTGAGGTATTTTCAGTTTATGATTGTTCTCTTTGATTTACGTTGCCATTGCTTCCCATCTAAGGACACTTTTATTATTTCAGCAATTTACTTTTTCCCTTTTTGGTTTGGGTTAAGGATTCAGTAACTCAACAGTTATTAAACTCAACATAATTGATAATCGTTATCTTGCTAATTAAGTTGAACTTAAATAATCCCAACTTTTTCTTAGAAAATAATTAGGATTCAAAGGTCAATTTAATTAGTCCCTTGACTTTCCTTTGCTCCGGTAAAGGTTGACGAAGTGGAATTAAGATACAACTTTCATTATTGTTGAGAAGGGTAACTAAGTTGGACTTCTAACTTCCCTTATCTTGCCAAAAGTTGTTTTACAGTTATTATTTATTTTTACTTGCCATTTAATTCACTCGTCAATTAAATTACTTGCTTCTCACCTTCTAAACCCCGATTACAACCTTTATAGCCAATAATAAGAACAGACTTCCTCGCAGTTCCTTGAGAAGACGACCCGATGTTTGAATACTCGGTTATCAATTTTAAGGGGTTTGTTACTTGTGACAACCAAAACGTTTGTACGAAGGGATTTTTGTTGGTTTAGAGACTATATCTACAACGCGACTGTTTTTATGACATTCTTTACTGGCAAAAATCCTAACGTCAAAATGGTGCTGTTGCCGGGGAGCTGCTAACGTGTGCCTTATTATTGGTTATTGTAAATATTTTTCTTTTGCTTGATTATCTATTTTTGTTTTTCCTTTTTATCTTTATTTGCTACTATGAACTCTCACCCCTCTCGCTTTGAGTTTGGTTCTAATATTGTTAAAGGAAATAGAAGTTACAGCAGGAATGTGCATCAAGGTCAGACCAATCAAGGATGGATGGAGCCAAGAGGATCTAATCAACCCTTTAGGCAGCAACACCCTCCGAGATATCCTGGACAAAGACCATTCTACCGTGCATACCCAGCTGAAAGACATGGTGGACAACCTTGTAACTACCAACAAGCCCCACCCCGTGCATATGAACCATCCTTTCAACATAACCTCGAACCACCACACTCACAAGCTTTTCTTCACCATTCGCCATCATATGATCCTTCCTTACCCCAATACCAATCCAATCGTTCCCAATCATCACCACTTTCCTTTGTATCATGTCCAAGTCTGGCAAACCGCGAAGCAAAGGATCGCCTGAAAGAAACAATGATTAAATTTCAAACAACCATTCAACAACTGGAGCAAGCACTAATTCAATGGGCCACTAGGCGCTTAAATATACAAGGATCAACCACAGCTCCATGTGGATAGCCCAATGAAGAGCGTAGCATGAAAGAAATACTAGAGACTCCAGTGGACAAGACAGAAAATGAATTCGTACTAGAACAAGTGGAAGAAGCTGTCATTGTTCAAAAAGAAGAGTTGGTTGAAGATCTAGGCGATGCTGAACTTCCTTGGGAATACAGAATTGAGGAAAACTCCGTCCAAGACACTACAGTTGATGCTAAGGAGGATACCGTACAATCTCCAAGGCAAGTCGTTTACGAAGAATCAGACAGAATAATCCAAGAAGCAAATTTCCTTAATGATGATAGTCACAAGTCTAGTTCTCCTAGTGACGAACTTGCGTCCGCAAGTGAATTCTCTGAGATCGAAGAATCTTCCCCAAGTGAATATGAAGATGATGCAGAGGTAGATTTCTTTCAACCTCCAATCTATGACTCAAGTGATGAGGAAGACGCAGAAGACTTTGACCAGAATACAGATACAATCGAAGATCTTTGCAAGGAAGTGGAAGAATTCACAGAAGAGCACAAGGAAACGGAACTTGCAGAACCACCAAAAACACCTATCCCAAGGCCATTGCCACCCAATACAAGCTTCAAGTGGGTACAATCCTTAACTTATAATTTTACTTATTCACTTGAATATGGTTTGCTTGAAACAGATGGCCAGCTTAGAGCTCTCTGCGGCTTTAAGAGTAAGAGGGAAATGGCTCGTATTCAGAGCTGGTGCACCAGGTTCAATAAGGTTCCACGCTTCACCTCGAAGTACACGGATTGGTATCGTGCTCAATTGCATGGATCACGGAGAACGTTTGGTCGCCACGGTGAGATTCTACTCTTTAACCCGCCCGAATGGAAACTTACAAATCAAAACGGAGGCGGATCTAAAAACACAGCTTGGGATCATGGATTATTTTCTGACATTCGTCATCCCGGGAGGCTGGATATCTGTTTAAAGCTGCGCAGAAGCTTTACATGCCTAGTTTGGGACCCCGGAGGCTATTGGAATTCCAAGCACTGGTGGAGATTTTTGGACGAATTTAAACACAAGCCACCATAACAGGATACTCTTCCAATGTCCAACTTAAGGACTTTAACTAAAAGTGCTAGGTGGGAGACAACCCACCATGGTATGGTCGCTTCTTTTTCAATTTATTCCTTGTTAATTGCTTTCATTTTTTTTCCTTTTTCATTTTAATTTATTAAACCTGGAATCATGCATAAGCATCCATGATAGTCATTGCATTATGCACTTTTCATGCATATAAAAAAAAAAGGTTGCACGACGCGACCGCATGCCCATGCAATCGCGTCATATCGCGAAAAAACACCACTCATGCGACCGCGTGACCCACGCGACCGCGTGATATATATATCGGCGTAAGGATCCAACGAACAGAAAGTTGGGCTGGAATCGTGCGGCCCTTGTGCGTTTTGCACAAATTGGCCCACGGGCACGTCACTTGCACAATATCATTCCCACGCGACCGCGTGAGCGACGCGATCGCGTCGCATGGATTACACATCGCCCCAAAAGGAGACAGAGAGTTGCGCTAAAACGGCGCTGGAGTCGTGCGTTTAGCACGACTTCCAGCAACGCGATCGCGCTACCCATGCGATCGCGTCACCCTTCTTTCCCCCCTCTCATGCGATCGCGCACCCCACGCGATCGCGTCACTCCCATTTTCGTCCCAACCACGCGACCGCGTGGATTCGAAAATATAACCCCCCCAGCCCGCGAACCCTATCAGTCGCGCAGCCCTCACCCCCAACCCTCTTCCCCTTCTCTGCCTCCTCTCCCTCCAACCACCACCCACCACCTTCCAGCTGCCACCTTACCATCACCCAGACGCCGCCGCCGACCCGCCACCGCCGCCATACCACCCCCTCCCCTTCTCTCTCCTTCCTTCTTCTTCTCTCCTCCCCTTTCCACCGCTGCTCGCCGCCACCACCGCCCACCACCGCCGGCCATCCACCGCGCTCCACCCCTTCAGCCAACAACCCTAACCCCCACCTCCCACCCCTATTCTCTCCCTCCAACCACCACCCACCACCTAAAACCTTTCTCCGACACCAACCCCCTCCGCCACCACCACCGCGCCGGACGCCGCCGCAGCCACCTTCTTCCCTGTTCCACCCCTTCCGCTTACCAGGTTCCGCAACACGCAACCATTTTTTTATCTGTTCCTCACTTTTCTGTATTTTTTATTCCGTTTATGTTCATAATTAGGATAGTTAGACTTGCATGTTGTAGTGGATTTTTAGGTTGTTAGGTAGCTTAGGCTGTGGTTAGTGGATCTAGGTCTGTTTACTTGCACTGTTCTTACTTCTGTTTTACCCTATGTGCAAATCTGTTGCTGCTATAATCATGATTCATATGCTGCTTTTTTGTATGTTGCTGCTGTTTACATTGAGTTTTTATGTTTATTTTATATCTATGTACATGCGGCTTGATTTTTTTAATTCATATGAACTGATTAAATTGCTGTTTATTTTCCGGGACAATCCAATTTTAGCCGGAATGCTGCCCAAATTTTTTTTTAAATTATTTTCATTCATGTTTTGGTTTGGCATTTCTGAAATCTGTTTTACTTTGCTTTACCCAAACCTTTACATGCATGCTATGGCAGACTTTCTCATCCTTTTGATTTCCTGGTTCATAAACTGCTTGTTCAATTATGAGTACTTCTATTCTTCCCTGTGAATCCTTGTTACATGGAATTTTTCTATGCCACTTACCTTCCTAACTCACTGATTTTAAATTACTAATTTCTTTTTCAAATCCTAACCATACCAACCCTTTTGGTCTCTTTTCTGATTATTTTCACTTTCCTCTAACTTTCTAACCATGGCATATTGCTTATTTTTTTTTTTCCATTTAACATAAATTCAATCACATTTCAATTACTCATTTTCCTTATTCTATTTCTCCCCTACCACTTTGAGTTTCCTTTGTTTAATTGCCTATTTGCTTTCCTATTTTTTTATCCATTCCTAATTTTCTGTTTTTCAGGATGTCTGCCTCACACAGGAAAGGTAAAGGCAAGGCCACTGGCAAGCGCAAGAGAGGAGATTCCTCCCAGTCCATCATTTCTCTAATGCACGATACCTCATGGCGGGAGAAGAACTTCACACCGCAGGAGAAAGCTAACCAGCTGCTTCCTGCAAATGATCCTATAAAATTTGCAAACTGGTACTGTGAACTGAAGTACCCGGCTTTTGCAAACTCCAGAAATCTATACCTGGAACGTACCTTGAAGATTCCAGAAGCCCTCCAGCAGTACACTACTGAGCAAATCAAGCAAAGGGGCTGGTACTTTCTGGAGAGACCACTGACAGAGGTCAATGCATCTTGGGTCCGGGAATTCTATTGCAACTACTACCTTACTACCCTAGATGCAGTGAACCTGAGAGGAAAGCTAATTCTGGTCACTGAGGGGGCCATAGAGACCATTCTCCAACTCCCAGCCAAGTCCAATCAGCCAGATGGTTTTGCACAGGCTGAGGAGGACATGGGCCAGATGCAGTTTGACTGGGATGCCGTAAAGGCACGGATAGCTCTCGCCCCTGCTGTTCCTTGGGAGATGGGTCAGAACACCACTATGCCTAGAGGGATCAAGAGAGTGTACTTAAATGATGAGGCTCGGCTATGGCATCAGATCTTGAGTAATTTTGTGATGCTGAGTACTCACAAGACGGAGATCCCGGCTACCATGATCACCCTCCTTTGGTGTGTGCTGGAGGGTAAGGACATATACTTACCTCGTTTTATCCGGCATTATATGGCCAGGGCCCACGTACGAGGCACCCTCCCCTTTCCTTACCTGGTTACACGGCTAGGCCGTCAGGCTGATGTGCCTTGGGAGGATGCCGATGAGAGACCACCAGCAGCGGACTGCAGGAAGATCATCCCGCACAGTAGGAACTTCCTTGCTTTGGGCTACAGACCACCACCTGTCACTGCTACTGATGAGACAGCCCCTCCATCTGCTGGACCCTCTTCATCCACAGCTGCCACAGCTGCCCCTACTGCCACCACTGCACCTCCACCCGTCTCTGAGCCAGTTTATCGCCTCGTGCACCGTCTTTTCCGCCAGCTTGATCAGATGGAGCGCCGTAACAGGCGCCGGTATGAGAGATTGGAGCGCCGCAGCAGGCGACGCTATTCCCTTCTGAAGCTGATGATCAGACAGGGCGCCGACATCCCCTCCGAGCCCGACACCCCTTCAGAGCCATCAGAGGATGAGCACGAGGAGGAGGATGAGCACGAGGAGGAGCCTCATTCCCAGGCAGAGACTCATCAGCAGGCAGCCACAGAGCAGGCTGCCCCGCATCAGGAGGTTATGCCCCAGATAGAGGCTGCAGATCCGGAGATCCCGCTCCAGTCCGTCCCACCTCCACAGCAGCCAGACCCTCAGCCCACCACCGCCACGGAGACCCCAGCTACCATCCCTACCATTGATGACACTTCTTCACACCAGGCTTGATTGAGCATCGAGGACGATGCTTCATTTTAAGTGTGGGGAGGTCGCCATCTCTGGCGTTTATTTTGGTGAACCACTACATACTTTTTCTTTTATTTTGGATATTTTTCTGTATTTTTCTCTTTTTCTTTTATTGTTATTTTCTGAGTACTTATACATTGCTACTTGTGTATTTTACTCTATGTGCTGCATTTTGCATCTTTAGTTCATAATTTAGCCATTTAGTTTATTTTAGTTATTTAGTTTAGTTTGCAATTCTGATTTATTAGTGGATTAATTAGTATAGTTTACCCTTTTTAGCATAAGATAGTATAGTTTACATAGAAAAATATAAAAAGGAAGTAAACTAGAAACTTTAACAGAATCAAAACAACCCACACCTTGTATATATAGCATTACATGTTAGTTGACAACATTTCATCAAGGAGGAACATTAAAACTTTAAAAGCTACCCTAAAATAATTTTTTTCAAGAGAATAATGGGAATTTTTAACTAAACCTGCATACAATATATGAATGATATATGATGCTTGAGTTAGAGAACACACAGCCTGTGAGTCTTGAGCTTAAATTGTATGGTTGCATTCAAACCATAATTTCATTTCTGTGTGTCACATTTCTTTTTATTCTGATGTTCTTTACTTTGCTTTAATCTATATGTCCAATTATAGAATATAGAATAGATACATACCAAGAGAATGATTGAGGCCATCATTTGATTTTAGCTCACTCACCCCAAATTAGCCTACCTTTTACATTACCCTTGTTAGCCCCCTTGAGCCTTTCAAAACCCCTTTATTCTATTTAGCCAAATTACTAGCCTTAAGCAGAAAAACAAAATAAAATCCCAAGTGAATCATTGGTTAGCTTAAGATAGAAAATTATAAATAGAGTTAAATGTGGGAAACCTTTTGGGAACATGGATGATAGAAACAAAAGGTAGAGAAGTTAAAAGGAATAAAATAAAATTTGGGAAGTATGCTCATGAGAAAATCTAAATGATTCAATTATCATGTGCATTAAAAAAAAAGTTAATTTTTTCAGTATTTAAATAAAAGGGATACAAAAGAAATTCCCCAATGCAAAATAAAAACAATGCACATGGGATAAAAAAATGATAAAAAGTGAAACATGAGCATGTAACAATAAGTGGGAAATTATGGGAAAATAGGTAAAGAAGTTTTATCTTGCTGAATATGTATGTTAGGTGAGATCTTAGTCTAATTAAGGATTCACTTATTAGCTCACTTGACCCTATACATAAATCCTTACCTTTACCTTGACCACATTACAACCTTAATTAAGACCTCAGGACTTTTTGGTATGACTATATTCTATAATTGTTGATTGGTTAGATGAAAAACAAAGCTGTAGAAATTAAGAATAAAAAGAAAAATAGAGTGAATAAACCCAATAAACACTGAGTGACTAGAGAGTAAACACAAAATCCAGTGAGGGTTCAATAACTCATCAACATATATCTGTGCTCAAAATTTACTAATTATTTTGCAAGTTTGTAGAATGTTTTCTTTCCCATCTCGTTTGCTAAAGTACTTTATTATTTAAGGGTTGGCTATATATATATATACATAACCCCTTGAGAATGTGAATTAACTTAGCTACATGTAAACTTTATATATGGGTGGATGAATTAAAATTGCATGACTCATTAGGTAGATGCATTTAGCATAGGTTGCATTTCATAACATTCCATCACTTTAACCTTAATTATTTACCTTGGATTTAGCATGAGGACATGCTAGTGTTTAAGTGTGGAGAGGTTGATAAAGATATTTCATGAGTTCTTTTGTGCTTAATTCGAGTGATTTATTCAACTCTTCACCTACTTATTCACATTAATTGCATAGTTTTACTTTCTCTTCCTTATTATGTCATGTAATGAAAAACATGTTTTCTAAGCTTTAAAAATTAATTATTTTAATTACCTTTATTTCCATTCGATGCCATGATTAGTGTGTTGAGTAGTTTCAGATTTTCTAAGGCAGAATGACTTAAAGGATGGAAAAGGAAACATACAAAAATGGAAGGAGAAAGCAAAACGGAGCTTTAAGGAAACTGGTATCCACGCGATCGCATGGACGACGCGATCGCATGGACGACGCGATCGCGTGCCAAGCACGAATCAGCAGCGACGCGGCCGCATGACTGACGCGACCGCGCGCCTTAAGCAAAACGCACATGACGTGGTCGCATGACTGACGCGACCGCGTGGCAAGAAAAAGCTCCGAATGATGCGACCGCGTGACCCACGCGGACGCGTGACAGAGGCCACGCACCAGAAATTACAGAATACGCCCCCAGCAAATTCTGAAGCCCTTTTTGGCCCAGATCCAAGTACAGACAGCATAGACCAGAGGTTATAAAGTGTGGGAATGCTTCCATTCAAAGGAGAGCTCGCATATTTTCACCTTTCAATGATTTAGATTTAGTTGAGAGGGAGATCTTCTCTCTCTCTCTCTTTTAGGATTTAGGATTTCTTCTTGTTTTAAGAGTAACTCTGGATCCAGGTTTCATGTTCTTTTAGTATTACTTCTATTTATTTATTCCAACATTTGAATTAATTATTATTATAAATTGATCTAAGAATTCTTCCATGTTACAGACAGTTATTTGAATTAATGATAATTTGAGGTATTTTCAGTTTATGATTGTTCTCTTTGATTTACGTTGCCATTGCTTCTCATCTAAGGACACTTTTATTATTTCAGCAATTTACTTTTTCCCCTTTTGGTTTGGGTTAAGGATTCAGTAACTCAACAGTTATTAAACTCAACATAATTGATAATCGTTATCTTGCTAATTAAGTTGAACTTAAATAATCCCAACCTTTTCTTAGGAAATAATTAAGATTCAAAGGTCAATTTAATTAGTCCCTTGACTTTCCTTTGCTCCGGTAAAGGTTGACCAAGTGGAATTAAGATACAACTTTCATTATTGTTGAGAAGGGTAACTAAGTTGGACTTCTAACTTCCCTTATCTTGCCAAAAGTTGTTTTACAGTTATTATTTATTTTTACTTGCCATTTAATTCACTCGTCAATTAAATTACTTGCTTCTTACCTTCTAAACCCCGATTACAACCTTTATAGCCAATAATAAGAACACACTTCCTCGCAGTTCCTTGAGAAGACGACCCGAGGTTTGAATACTCGGTTATCAATTTTAAGGGGTTTGTTACTTGTGACAACCAAAACGTTTGTACGAAGGAATTTTTGTCGGTTTAGAGACTATATCTACAACGCGACTGTTTTTATGACATTCTTTACTGGCAAAAATCCTAACGTCAGCGTGATTGAATGGAAAACAGTAATAATTGCATTAATTCATCGAGACACAGCAGAGCTCCTCACCCCCAACCATGGAGTTTAGAGACTCATGTCGTAGAAGATACAAAATACAGATGTAAAATGTTATGAGGTACAAAATAAATCTCTAAAAGTAGTTTTTATACTAGACTAGTGACCTAGGGTTACAAAAAATGAGTAACTAAGTGCAGATAGTGCAGAAATCTACTTCCGGGGCCCACTTGTGAGTGTTTGGGCTGAGCTTTGAAGCTTTCACGTGCCTAGGACGTCCTTGGAGTTAAACGCCAGCTTTGGTTCCAGTTTGGGCGTTTAACTCCAGTTTTTATGCCAGTTCTGGCATTTAACGCCAGAATAGGGTAGAAAGTTGGCGTTTAAATGCCAGTTTGCATTATTAAAACTCGGGCAAAGTATGAACTATTATATATTGCTAGAAAGCCCAAGATGTCTACTTTCCAACGCAATTGAGAGCGCGCCAATTGGACTTCTGTAGCTCCAAAAAATCTATTTCGAGTGCAGGGAGGTCAGAATCCAACAGCATCTGTAGTCTTTTTTCAGCCTCTGAATCAGATTTTTGCTCAGGTCCCTCAATTTCAGCCAGAAAATACCTGAAATCACAGAAAAACACACAAACTCATAGTAAAGTCCAGAAATGTGAATTTTGAATAAAAACTAATAAAAATATAATAAAAAGTAATTAAAACATACTAAAAACTATGTAAAAATAATGCCAAAAAGGGTATAAATTATCCGCTCATCAATAACCATCCACTATGTTAACTTTTATGAGTTGTTAAAGTGTTATTAAAAGAAAACATTTTTGTCTCTTTTGAATGTCTAGATGTATAAAAATAATAGTTTTTTTATTGACGTGCGTGTTAAATAATTTTATTGTTCTATTAATAAAAAATTTAAGACATAAAGAATTAAAAAAATTTTGTAAGTTTTTAACTAATAGTTATAAATTTAAGTTACAATTTAATATAATACCTTAAAACAGATGGTTGTCATTACTTTTCATATTTGACTGCTATTATATAAGTTATACGTTTATTTTATTGTGCACATTAATTAAACTATACTTTATTATTTTATTTTGTATGTTTGAAATAATGCGGTCGTACTATAAAGATGACATTAGTTTTTATAACTAATGCGAATCTTTTTACTATTTTATTTGTCATTTAAATACTATTCATAAATTTAAAGTAAAATACTATATAAGATAAGACAGGAAACTTTTGAATTTATCATTCGCGTTTGTTTCTTAATTCTTACTTAATATTACTCAAATTTAATAGGTTAATAGTGGTGATTCTTTTTATTAGTTCAAAAATTTTAACACCCTCTCTCTCTTAATTTTATTAAATAGTTTTAGGTCAAAATATTTTTAACTTCCTCTATATATAATGAGTATTTTTTTAAATTATCTAATGTATAAAATATCACATCTTTGCATTTTATCTTAAAAATTTTATGTTTTTTTTTATATCAAAGTATTACGATTTATTATATCATTATATATTATTTTTGTACCACAAAATAAAAGATGAAATTTTATATATTTTTTTGTTATTTTATTTTATTTTGGCTATTTAAATTAGCATGTATATGATCAACATATTTTCTAATAGTTATGCAATATTTTTACAATATTTTTTTTAGTTTCAATTAATATGCATTTAAAAAATTATCTTTACATCCTAAGTCATGTAATTCAAAGATCATTGCATTCATATTTTTTAAAATTTCAAAAAACATAAAAAATTTGTTGTATTATTATATTTAGTTGAAAAGAAAAATAATAACGATCACATAATAATTTTAATTAATAAAGTAAAATAATTTATCAATTTATATTAAATTATTAATTTTAGTTACACTTAAAAGTGAATAACATTTTAAAAATAACTTATAAAAAATTAAAAAATCTTATGTCAATCAACATGTACATAAAATATTATGTGAAGATAAGTATAAACATTAGGATAGTCAAGAAGTAATTAAGGAAGAAGAAAAAAGAGTAAAAAAATAATTGTAAATTCTAATTATGAAATAAAGCTTTCAATGTATGTTTACTAATTAAAAGTTTACTAATTATGAAATAAAGCTTTTAAAAAATGATAATTTATACCCACTAATGTTATTACTGTTCCATCTATTACTTGAATTTGGACCAATTTTACTGTTATTTTGAGTATTTGAATGTTTAAAAAATAAATATATTATTGACATGAGATTAATGTATTTTTAAATTCTACCAAAAATAAAGTAATTTCTTATATAAATCATAGCTACTAAGAATAAAAAAATATAATAGTAATAATCAAAACATAGATCTAAACAAAAAAAATTATTATTTATAATTTATAATAATTAATTTAGACAGAGTACCTTAAGTAAAAATTGAAGGTCAATAATTCTGGATATGTGTCTATTTCTTTTTGTGATATCTTTAAAAAAAAGATAAATTGAATTAAAAGTAAATTAAATAAAAAAAATTATATGTATTCAATAATACTAATAAGAGATGAGATGAGAAGAGAAGAGAGAAACGGATGAGAGGTAAAAGATAATGGGTAAAAGTTATGTCAAGGTGGCCAAGTAGTGGAGAAGTTAATGAAAGGGTAATACTGGAGAAAAATCTTGGACACCAAATCCATGTATTGCCATTATATATTGTTATAGATAAATTTTAAATTATTGAAATTAAATCTAGATACGCATAGATGTAATATTTATACTTTTAGATAAAAAAGGATTATGTGTGTAAATTTCACTAACCGTTAATTTTATCTTTTGTCCACTGATATGTTATTTTATGTTTTTCTGAAACATATAATTTTGTATTTATTGTATCTTGCCATCATCTTCTTTCTCTTAGTTTTTTTGACGGACCAATCAACCTTAACTATGGTGTGTACAAGCCCTTTGTTCCAACACATGGCATCAGGAGTGAGGATAAAAGAATCGGAAATGTCTGAAAGTGTCTTCCACCGTTAGATTTTATAGTTAGATTGTGGCCATTCATGTGTCATGGATGGGATCAAACGAAACTTGTGTTTCGGTATTATTCCATTCGGGCCTCCTAGCCCGGGTTGTGTGTAGATACATCAACGCAGATGTAGCGCCGAATTTTACCATTGATGACTGGCTTAATATCGAAAGCAATCTCCCTATTGTAGGGGATAGGTAACAAATCTTGTGCAAATTTCATCTTCTGCAGAAATAGCGTAATGTGGCCTTCTAGAATAGGATAATGATTACAAATATAAAGAATATTTTCGTCATGTGGTGTACAAGCA
Source organism: Arachis hypogaea (assembly GCF_003086295.3). Lineage (NCBI taxonomy): Eukaryota > Viridiplantae > Streptophyta > Magnoliopsida > Fabales > Fabaceae > Arachis > Arachis hypogaea. The sequence goes on along the minus strand of NC_092046.1, from coordinate 15,615,331 downwards.
AACCATTGTTCAATGTACGGGAAATCGTCATGGGCGGGAATGTAAATCCCACTCTTCCATTGCAGGTGAGATAACGACGGTTTGTTTGATTGGAGGTAGCAATGGGAAGCACGTGTGGAATGGAAGTTTTGAAAGCATTCAGTTGCGAATTGTTTTTTTTTTCCTTTTTGATTTCTTTATTTATTTTAACAAAAACAAATTTTATGTTTAACTTTTCAGTTTTCACAGTATAAAAATTTCAACAATTTTTTTAAAAAAAAAAGATAGATTTTCAGATATAGAAAATACTAAAAATATGTTTGGTTGATTTGTTTTAGAAATATATTTTAAATACTTTAGAATGACAAAATATATTTTTATTAAGCATATGATTTTTAAAATTTAAATTTTTTAAAATTTTTAACTTTCACAAATAGCCAAAGTTTTCCAAGTAAAGGGTTTGATGGTATCTATTGAATCGATGTATGGCTTGCCCTGACCACAATAAACTCATTTGTGGCTTTTGAAACAGAACATTCAAACTAGGGAAGGGTGGAGGAATTAACATTTTCCGGGTCTAGTGGGCATGGAGCAACCTAAAGCGGGTACACATCGGATCACAGTTATCACGCCCTTTCTGTGGGCCATACTCCGCCGTACACGTCTTGTCTAGAGAAGAAAAAGCTAAGGTGCACAAAGGCAAACTTGCTTATATAGGGATCCCTCATTGCACCTCCACGTTCATCCAACTCCATATCTTCTCCTCACTCCATATTTCCAAACCTCCGCTGCTGTGTTCCTAACTATGTCGTTAGCCATGGGGGATGAACAAGTTGTGCCAAATAATTCTCAACTATCGGAAGAAGGAAATGGGTACGTTCTTTAACGAAATAGGGATTCTTATTTTGCACTTCCACTCCCAGTTAGATGCGATTGTTAACTTTGAAGTAACCTTCTCTTTGTTCTCTGTAGGTGGGTTCTCTCGACTCAGTGCCCTACCAAGGCACAATCAGCCATCGACGTTAGAAATATCAACGTCAACCCAGAGTTGCCAGTCGACGCAGTGAGTATCTGAAACCCTTGGAAACCCGTGTGGATTTGTTATTTTTGTAGAAGATGTTGTTTGGATAATGGACCTAAGACCTTTTGTGTGTGATTGGTTTAACACAGCAGCCACTTGAGGGAGTTACGACGATAACTGAGGATCAACAGGGCTGAGCCGACATCATCTCCGACGTTCTCTGAAACATCCTGGATGCAGTTGAGGTTCGTGCCTGACACCATTATTTCATCACTTGTTTTAGTAAAGTCGAGGGGGTTTTGGTGAAACAAAATATAAACGGTGATTCTGTATGAAGTGTACATAGGGGTGGCACAAAAGTTATAAATGTTAGCATATATTTTGGTCAACACTGGGATCCGACACATGTAGTGTACATGATGTGGGAGTCTGACCTTGAAGGGCCCCTCTTAAGCATAACCAAATTTTTTTATCAAATACAACCGATGAAAGTCTTCATCAAGTATGTCTGTCGTCCGCGAAGATGCTCAATCTCAATTAAATATGTCTTGTTTTGTGGCCTTGTAGCTTTAATAATTGGTGGAACCCATTGTGAAAAGTTTTAGTTTTTTCTTTTTGTATGCAGAGGATTGATGCTAGATCAATTACTCTGGAAGCAAACCTGGTTGAACTTCAGTGTTTGCTCAAGGTCCGAAACTCAAGCGGTGTGACCCCCTTGATTGTTACTACAGGAACTACCACCGTGACAACATCTGCGAGAAACTATCACAGTGTTGGGTTACGACATCCCGGCCTAGACACGGGAACCACTACCACCACAAGATGTCAAACGGATCAGAAGATCCACACTTACACCCACCTAATCAATGCAGCCAATAAAGGGAAGGGTATTATAGAAAGCAATTCCGAGTATATGTGCGATGTCATAATCCCCAACTCCCCTGGTTACGATGATGATGTTGTCATCGACGAGAACCTATCTACCCCACCTCCAGTTGTTGGCGGGCGGCAGATGGGACTGCAAACTGGGTCTATGATGCATTGGAAAGCTGGCACACCTAAGCTGAGCCTTGGCGGGAACACTACGCACCGCTGTCCCGATCAACGGTCAACTGATAAGGTGTACACATATAACTCTCAACATTTCTCCATGTGTTCCAGTTGTGTTACCAACTTTTTGATATAACACCTCTAACATTTGATTTAAGCTAATTTGTTCCTAGATCTTGCAGGCCTTTAATGACCTCCCCGGTTTTAGTATTCCTCAATATACGTAAACTACTAAAGGATAAAAGAAAATTCCAATCAATCTTTTTAATTTATGGGTACTCATTAACGATATTAGTTAAAAGATTTAATTAATGAGTACTCATTGAATCTTTAATACTAATGAATACACTTTATTATTTTTTTATTATTAATTACCTAGCAACATTTAAAAGTGTGGAGTTAAAATCTATTATCGAATTATTCGACTAAAAAAATTTATTTAACTTATATTCAAAAAAACATAAATGATGATAGAAAAGACAAAGAAGAGAGGTCAAGAGAAAGGTGGAGAGAGAGAAAGGGGGCGACAGACAGGTGGGCCAGAAATGGGAGAAAGCCTAGAATTAATTTTGGGTATGTTAAAAATTAGTTGTAATAAATAAACCACTTTAGACTACTTTAATGGTTTTAGTTTTATGAACTAGTTTAAACTGTTACACTACATGATAAACTAATTTAAAACTAATTTCTATGTCAACAAGCAGTTTAGTTCAATTTCTAAACCATTTAACATGGTATGTGCATCAGTTTATGAAAAAACAGAACTATGAACACCCCTTATTTAGGCCAAATAAAAAACAACGCAAATCACAAAAGATTAAATTCATTGCATTGCTATGGTTCACAACACCAAAAAAGACTAAACAAATTCACCAAACGTTAGAAACACTTGAAGCCAAAATTTAATGTTAAACCCGCCAATAACAGCTGCTTCAATTCATTAACAACACTGCTCCCAACCCTGATTTACTTTACACATAAAATTTTCAATATAATTTTCAATAAATGCATCTCACACAGCTGCTGCATCATTAGGAACTAATATTACCTTCTAAATTAACAACTATGACAACACATTATGTTAAAAGAAAATTACCTATTAGGTTCCTCAATATATGTAAACTGCTAAAGAATAAAAGAAAATTACAGTAAATCTTTTTTATTTATGAGTACTCATTAACGAATACTAGTTAAAAGATTTAATTAATGAGTACTCATTGAATCTTTGTAATTAATGAATACTCATTAAATCTTTCTAAAATACCGACTCTTTATATATAATATGCTTCATCAAAAGATTTAAAAATAAAAATTTAGACTGACTTTCAATTTTTGTTTATCTTAGTTCATATACATTGAGACATACTTGTCGGTAACTAAATTTATTATTTTTTTATTACTAACTAGCTAGCAACATTTAAAATTATGGAGTTAAAATCTATTATCGAATTATTACACTAATAGAACTTATTTAACTTGTATTAAAGAAAACATAAATGATGATAGAGAGACAAAGAAGAGAGGTCAAAAGAGGGGTTGAGGGGGGACAGAGGTGGACAACGACAAAATGGGCGACAGAGAGGTGGACGAAAAATGGGAAAAAGGTTAAAATTAATTTCGGGTATGTTAAAAATTAGGTGTAGCATATAAACCAGTTTATACTACTTTAATAAGTTAAGATAGGTTTTATTTTCATGAACAGGTTTAAACTATGCACTACATGATAAACTGATTTAAAACCAATTCCTATGTGAAAAAGCAGTTTAGTTCAGTTTTTAAACCATTCAACATGGTTTATGCAGTTTCAGTTCCGTTTATAAAAAACTGAACCATGAATACCCTTTATTCAAGCCAAATAAAAAATAACGCATATCACAAAAGATTAAATTCATTGCACTCGTATGGTTTACAACACCTGAAAAGACTAACCACATTCACCAAATGTTACAAACACGTCAAAATTTAATGTTAAACCTGCCAATAACAACTGATTCGATTCATTAACACTGCTCCCAACCTTGATTTACTATACACATAAAATTTTTAACAAATGCATCTCACACATTTGCTGCATCATCATAACTAATATTACCATCTAAATTGATAACTATAACAACACATTATATTGAAAGGGATATTTTTACTAATTTTCCTCCCGTGAACACTCCCATAAATCTGACTACAAAGTTGTTGACCCATTTTTTCCTTCAAGGCTAACATTTAAACCACAGCATATATCACCAACCATGTCACATTCAGATATTAAAGCATATTTTCAAATACTAATAAGAACGTACCTGCTCATCTAAACCTACACCGCTGCGTTGAACCCAATCATCCCTGCTCCTCACATTCCACTGGCACGTTCCCTCTACAACACCGCTACAGGACCCCATCCTCTCTGAATAAATTGGAATCATTATAACAATTAGCACAATTGGGTATACTTAATGTGTCGTTCACTTTTTCTCTCATTTCACCAGGCTAACAACATTTACTTTACAGATTTTAGAGTGAAACTCACCTATTGCTTTAAATGCAACGCACTTAGTGGCACTGAGTATTTATCCCACCAACTTCGTCTGCCCAGTACTGCACCCGCCACGCCAGGAACCGTTCAATACCTGACTACATCCACTCGATGAACCCATTCAAAGGACACAAACACAGAAATGGAAAACCCCAAAAGCCACCACGTCGGTAAACCCCCTCCCTCCTCTTTGTAAGCTCATCTACTATTGCTCCAACAATCATATTCTTTGGAAAACACAGTTTTTTTTTTTATTGAGGCATTCGGCAGGGTCGCCGAAGACCGACCCGACCCGGAATCACACCCAAAAGACAAATACGATTTAAAAAGAAAACACTAACAGCAACTACACTCCCTCCTAATGGAACTTACCTCCCCAATCCCGATGCACATAAGCCTACGGCACTCCTTGAATGAATCCAAGGCCTTACCAGATGCGAACCTTACTGCTTCAATAGCGGAGGGAGACGGCAACGCAAGGAGCGAGCCACTGGAGAGAAGGTCACCGAGGAAAGGAGTCAGCTGCTGGAATATCTTCAAATTGGCTCTTTTCCTTAGGAAGATGCCAGAACTCAGCAAAGCATTACACTTCTCAACATTGCGTTCCTTTAACGAATATCCCAGGGGCACCAAAATTACACCTTCTTCTTCCTCACACTTTCCTAAACTTCCAATCTTCCATAAAGGTGGAAAATATCTTATACCCAATATAGTACAAATCTGATTACTTTTTTTTTTTGGTTAATTACAAATCTGATTAGTTATAATTTTTTTATTTCACATGTTTTTTTTTTTCAAAACCATCATACAGTTTGGGCTAAAAATTCTCAACCATTAATTAAAGGAAGTGAGTTAGTCCAAAAAAAAGGGCCATACCAATAAAGCCCATTAGCCAAGAGCCACCACCATCTAATTCTAATTTAGCTACCTCATCAAATAAGCTTTCTTTAAGGATTACCTTTAGCCGTCCATTGAGTGTCCTTTCATGGTCTGTTTTATCTTTATACAATATTATACACGACAACTTTTTAATTGGCTATCTAACAGTACTTGTCATACCAATGTATCAGTAAAGCGATTGTCACACGTGAAAATTTTTCAATAATGTGTAATGTAGCACTAAATTCTAGTGCCAACTTTTGCGACTGCTCTACATGCCCTTTTTTCTCTATATCTAGGTCCTACATATATACCCTTTCTTTTAATGTTGGTTACGTTGAATATTGTAATAATAAACAATCAAGTAGCTTTTGCTCTTTTGTTTTTGGTACGTAGTTTAACACTCTTACTACTAAAATGTTACACTTTTGGCTGCACCATTTTAATAACGAGAATATTACGACAACTTCTATAAATATATTAATAAGTAGGAGTCTTTACTTAAAAACTTTATCGACTTTTATTAGAAAAATCAAAAATATATTTTTCATTTTATATAGGGGTGGCAACGGAGCGGGTAGGGGCAGGTTTTTGCTCTACCCGACCCCGCCCTGCTGTATAATAACCAGCATAGAACCCGCCCCGCTTCTGTCCGCGGGTAGTAAAACGTTTAACCCTAACCCGTCCCTGCGGGTACCCGCCCCGCCCCTACCCACCCCTATAATTATTAAAATCCAATAAATTAAATTAAATTTCGAAATTTATATAACCATCATCACATACATAACATAAATTAAAGTAAAAATTTAAATATGATACAATATTATTAATCATTTACTAATTATTTTACATATATTATACATATTATATATTAAAATTATATATATTATATATATAGCGGGGCGGGTAAGGGCGGGTATTACTTAAACCCGATCCCGCCCTGCCCCTCCTAAGAACCCGCCCCGGTGCGGGGCGAGTAATTAGTCGCTCCGAACGAGTAGGGGTGGGGTGGGTACCCGCGGGTTCGGGTGGTATTGCCATCCCTAATTTTATACAAGTATGGAGTGAATACCCCACCCAACCCCTGACAATTATCTCAAAAGGACAACGAGACTCTCAAGAAAAAAATACCCAATCCGGTCCCTGATTTTTTTTTCTAGGACTGATTAGCTCCTATGCAAAAAAAAAAAAAGCAACATTGACTTTTTTTGGCACAAGGGCTAATTAGTCCCATAAAAGTAAAGCTAAAAGACCGGGTTGGATTTTTTTTTTATTAAGGACCTCGTTGTCTTTCGAGGTAATTGTCAGGGGCCGTTTTGGGTTTTTTTTCCTACAAGTATGCATACATATATATACACACAAATACATCTCAACCCACTTTACATTCACAAGAAATAACTTATACAAGTAACATATAATTATATATATATATATATATATATATATAATTATAACTCCTATTTCTCTTTATAAATATAATAATAATAGTGAGGAAAACAATAGCTACATAAACAAATTCAAAATCTACAAATAACAATGTACATCCGAGAGCTTAGTAATCTCTTTATAGACTTCCTCATCCATTTCCTGAAACATATAGGGCTGTAGGGAGTAAGAACCTAACTATATGGTTCTTCGTAGAAGAAGAAAATGTCGTAAAAGTAATAAAAATACATACACCTAGTCAACTCACATCTCAGAAAAATTTATCTTTGTCAAAACTTACTGTTTTTATTTCTTTATTTTCAAAAAAAAAAAACATTTTTACTAACTTATATACAATTGAATTTTTAGGTAATTCATAGTCATTATATATTTTGGAAGAAATCAAATCACAACAGATCTTTAATCTTTTCTTAGTATATATATGTTTTAGGAAACCCAAAATAATTCTTTAAAATTTTTTCGTAAGAACCAAAGACATGCCTAAGGGCTTTCTATTTCAACAAACTTCCATCACTCATTTCTATCCATTTGACACATAAACCAGAGTCTCAAGACAGTATCAAGTCCAATCTGCCTCAACCTCCATCACTTTCATACATCAGCAAACACAATCAAAACAAACAATTCAATCACACAGAAACAAATAAATATAAAGCATGTATCACATAGCACATAATCAGATAAATCACATAAACATCACACAACAAGGATTTGGATCCTTTAAAGTTTGAATTTCACTTTAAAGAGTAAAGTATGATCTTCTACCCTTGAATAGTTTCTCTTTCATATTTATTCTTGGTCCCACCTATGAAATCAATGGTGAGAGATCACACTTTACTCTCTAAAGTAAAATTCAAACTTTAGAGGATCCAAATCCACACAATAAAATGCATATCTAAACAAATCAAACAAATGCATATGATGCATGCCTGTCCTACTGGTCGTGAGCTCACATGTCGATTATACTGCCAGACCCAAACATCTAGTAGCTAACTCGGATATCGTCTTTCTGTTGCGCATCCCCAAGAGGTAATAATCTCATGCATGTATGATGTATATATAAAATAGTCTCACAGGAGAGTGCCTGTCTACCATCTCTTGGAGGCTAGCTAATTCGAGGATTGCGTGCCCGACCACACTTACGAATAGAAAGAATGTGGAAGGGACAAAATCACCATCCCCACATCTACACCGCAACATTGAAGCGGGATAAAATCACCATCCTTGCATCTACCAGGTGCTGGTGTCACATCAATAACGCGAGCGGGATTATGCCACCGCCCTCACCATGAGCGGGACAAACCACCATCCCCACAATATCAATCCTTCATCGACAATCATAATCTTATATATCACTCGACTTAATCATAATTCTCATCATGAGTTTCATATTAATCTCACTTCTCATCAATGATCTCATAGCAAACATAATTCTCAACATATTCATCAATAATTCAATATCAATTTCTACTCTGCACACTTTAATATCCATCGGGTCAGGCTTAGGCCGTTACATACAGCTTGCGAGTATGAGGCGTCTAACACAATACCCTATACTCGATGTCAAAGTTGCAAAAAAACTTACTCATATACATAATCATTTAGGATCAACCTCAAGCTAACTCAAACACATCATCAATAATCAATATCAATCTTCTTAAAATTCAACCTCGTTATATCTTTCTTTATTGGTCACTTTATAGACTAACAAGCTAAAATTTCACAATCCTCAATTTCAATTTAGAGTATAATTAAAGTTCCTTAGCTCTTATCTCACGATCCTTGAAAATCACAACTTAATAACATATTCTACAATTATCTCTTTTCCTTTCAACTTTATTATTTAGTTCCATTAACACTATCTCATATTCACACTTCCTAAAACCGAACCCGTTGTTTGATAAAATAATTTATTTTTTTAAATCTTTAACTAATTAATCAAACCTCCTGTCAAGTTAATATTAATCACTTATTTACTCTTTTTGTTGTCCATCAAAATCAAATAAGTTGAATTACAAATCGATTTCACAAGTTAGCAAAACCATAAAAAAATTTATTTTTCTTTAACTAAGTTATCAACCTAACTTCATTTCTGTTTTAAGTTCAAAACTCCTCCAAAGAGACTCAAAATCACCCCATCTTTTAATCAAAATCTTAATTACAACATCATAATCGTTTATTCTTAAAACAATCACCTTAATTTCTTTAAATTCGCTAAAGAGCCCTAAGATAACATTTTTTAATAAGAATTAATCAAATAAAACTCATTTTATTTAACCAAGCTCCCAAAACTAGTTTTCAACTTTATTTTTAAGTTTAAGACTTTTTCTAAAAGACTCAACAAATTTTATTTTTAAATAATCATTTTTATTACTTTAAATTTCACTAAAGTGCCCCAAAACATAATTCTTTTCATAACTAATCAAACCAAAACAAGTTAGTTCTTCAATCCACTTTTATTACTTTAGATTTCACTAAAACTCCGAAAAACATAATTCTTTAGCTGAAGTCATCAAGTTTAACATCAAAACAAAGTCTTTATGAAGATAGCACTGGTTTCCATTATTCTTATTATTCAAATTCACTCAAACTCTTATAAAAATTTCGATAGAACCTTTCTTTAAAATTCAGATTTTGTCACCCTTCAAGGATTCTATCCAAACCAAACATCTCTCAAACCCTTCTCAACCTTTCTAATGTCCAACAATTTCTCAACATAAGTATTCTTAGCTTGTTATCTTTAATTGTCTTTAAGTTATTAAATTTTCACGCATTAGGTAAGCAAGTAAGTTGTTTAAGTACTAATCCATCCACCAAGAGGTTTCAAGCATTGTTACTAATTAATTTTTATTATTTGAGTTATTATTCTATTTTTAATATTTAATCAACTTCAACTCAATCTTTCAAAAACAAGCTTTAATATCCAAAATCAAATTAATCAAATCTTTAATAAAGATACTCAAGTCCTAAACAAAGGCGTGAGATTGAGTGCAAGACGTTGACAAGGAAGGAAGCGACGATGACGACCAATGTCGGGACCTGCTGCTTCTGCCGTCGGCAACGACGAGGGCAAGAAAGGTGCGCGAGCGCGATTGAGTGCAAGACGGTGACGGCTGACGACACACAAAGTGACCATAAGCTCGAGTGCAACACCGAAGACGATGAGAGGAATCGGAGCCAAGAGAAGGAGAAAGCTTGGATGCAAAAGTCAGTAAGCCACAGTGAGAAAAATGAGAGAGTTCGAGCTTCAGTGAAAAGTGATGTTGAGGGAGGAGACGGTGAAGGTTAGGATTTTGATGAATGACATAGTTTTTGAAAGTAAAGAAAAAAAAAATAAGCATGACCCGGTCCAGGTTATATAAATCGGCCAGGTTGAACTGGATTTGATATCTATAATATGAACAATTAGGTTTACTGTTGTTTATACCCTGGATCGAGCTATCCGACCCGGGATGATCGGCGACAAAGCGACCAACCTCTTCAGGTCAGACTATCCGACCTCTTCCCAAAAGAGCTCAGCTAAATCGACAGAAAAGCCCGAAAAATGGGCCCAACTCAAGGAATACGACCCAGATCCAAAGGCAGTCCAAGCCTATAGAAATAAGGGCGGTTCCATTGAAGATAAGCTGACCTCGCCAAAAGATAAGATAAGATAAGATAACTAACTTATCTTATCTAAAAAGGTCACTCTACAACTACTATAAATACACTGGAGCACCCAGGTATGACTCATACTCTGATTCTACTAAAAACCTGCTTAATACCCGTGCTAACTTAAGCATCGGAGTCTCTTGCAGGTACCCCCCACCCTCCGGTGACCAAGGATCAGCAGTGCAGCAAGTCCAACAAGACGGACACAACAGCTCCGGCCACCACCAGCCAGCCGGACACGCCATCTCCGACCAGTACAGAAGATCTCATCCGAGATCGACCTCCAGTTTCAGGTAACCCCCGGAACATTGGCGTCGTTGCCGGGGACCCTGGAAGTCATCCCAACACCATGGCGGACGGCCATAACAACGACCACGATTCAGATCTGGAAAACAGAACACTGCACAAGAACGCGGACACTACGTTAAAGGATACTCCGGAATCCAATGGGGACAAAAACTCACCAAATCTGGGGGTAATAGAAGCATTTTAAGACCGCTTAAAGCAACTTGAAAAAGAAACCCAACAACAACGAGAGGTCGGAAAGGATCTACAAAGAGAGGTACGACGGCGACGAGAATTGGAAGATAAACTCCTACAATTAGAAGCCGATCTCAAATAAAAAACCCCTCGGACCACTCCCGAGGAAAGTTCACACAAAGAGCAAGATCCATTCACTAGGAAAATCATGAAAACCAAAATTCCCAAAGACTTCAAACTCCCGGATATGATTTTGTATGATGGTACCACAGATCCCAACCATCATCTCAGCAATTTCAGAAGCAGAATGTACCTCACCGACGCCTCAGACGCTGTTCGTTGCAAAGATTTTCCAACAACTCTCACGAAGACAGCAATCAGATGCTTCGACAACCTACCTCCAAAGTCCATCTCAAACTTTGACGACCTGGCCAAAAAATTCGTAGCCAGATTCTCCATCCAAAAAGATAAGACCAAACACGCCCCCAGTTTACTAGGGATCAAGCAAGGAGATCGGGAGAGCCTCCGTAACTACATGGAAAGATTCAACAAAACATGCATGGACATACAAAGCTTGCCAACACAGGCCGCCATCATGGGTCTCATCAATGGCCTACGAGAAGGACCTTTTAGCCAATCCATATCAAAGAAGTACCCTACCTCCTTAGACGAAGTGCAGGAACGAGCAGAAAAATACATCAACATGGAAGAAAACGCTCGGTTAGGAGAAACCTCAAAATCCGGGGTCCCTACCGAGATAAAGACAAGGAATCCAAAAGGAAAGAAGATCGACAAGGAGAGAAAATAAAAAAATACCACAATTACACCCCTCTCAGGGCATCCCTAGTCGACGTATATAAAGAAGTCTGCCATACGGAGAAAATACCCCCAGCTCGACCACTCAAAGGCAAAAGAGGAGGAGGAAACCAGAATGAATATTACGAATATCATCGAGTGCGAGGGCACTCCACCAACGAGTGCTTCGATCTAAAAAACATCATAGAAAAATTGGTGAGGGAAGGAAAACTAGATCGGTTTCTAGCTACCCGAGATGACGACCAAATAAAGAGACGAAGGGACAAAGATATCGGACGAACCACGCGATCACCTCGTACACCGGAAAGACACGTCCACATGATACACGGCGGATTCGCAGGGGGAGGAATCTCCAAGTCATCCCGCAAAAGATATCTCAAAGAAGTATATCATGTCGAGGGAAAGGAAGAAACACACGACATCCCTGCAATCACATTCACTAAAGAGGACCCATCCGGTATCATCTCGGGACACGACGACCCCATGGTCATCACCATCATACTGGCAAACGCCAATCTGTACTGTACATTAATAGACCAAGGGAGCTCCGCCGACATCTTATTCAAAACTGCCTTCGACAAGCTCGGCCTAGAAGACAAGGAGCTTAAGGGATACCCGAACAGTCTGTTCGGACTGGGAGATACCCCGGTACAACCATTAGGATACATATCACTACATACAACCTTTGGAAAAGGGAACCAATCCAGAACACTCAAAATAGACTACATTGTGGTCGACGTGAGTTCAGCCTACAATGCTCTAATAGGTCAGACCACACTAAATCAACTCGGGGCAATAGTCTCGACTCCACATCTATGCATAAAATTCCCAACTACAGAGGGGATAGCCACAATAAAAGCAGATCAAAAGATGGCACGCCGCTGTTATAACGAAAGTCTAAACCTCAGAGGTAGAGAAGAATTCCATACAATTGAGCTTGGCGGAGTTCAGAGACCAGAAGAGCTCCGTCCGCAGCCAGAAGGTGAGATAGAGAAGGTTCAAATCGGAGACACCTCGGATAAAACGACTAATATCGGCACGATCCTGAGAGGAGACTCAAAAGAATTACTGGTACAATTCTTACGAGATAATGTCGATCTCTTCGCATGGAAAGCCGCAGACATGCCAGGCATAGACCCCAAGCTAATGCGCCACAAGTTGGCGGTCTATCCAGGATCTCAGCCGGTATAACAAAGACGAAGAAAACTTGGGCCAGAGCGATCCCAGGCTGTGGAAGAACAGGTACAAGCATTACTGGAGGCAGGATTCATAAGAAAGGTCAAGTACCCACTATGGCTAGCCAACGTCGTCTTGGTGAGAAAATCAAATGGGAAGTGGCGAATGTGCACCGATTACACTGATCTCAACAAAGCCTGCCCAAAAGATCCTTACCCACTCCTAAGTATCGACGCTCTAGTCGATGCTTCCTCCGGATATAGATACCTCTCGTTTATGGACGCATATTCGGGATACAACCAAATCCCCATGTATCCACCAGATCAAGAAAAGACCTCGTTTTTAACGCCGAAAGCAAACTACTGCTACATTGTGATGCCTTTCGGTCTCAAGAATGCGGGAGCTACTTATCAAAGGCTAATGAATAAAGTCTTCTCAGATCACATCGGGAAAATCATGGAAGTCTATGTGGACGACATGTTGATAAAGACACAAAGTGAAGAGACATTGTTATCCGACCTGGCTCAAGTGTTTGATACTATAAGGAAGCATGACATGCGACTCAATCCCGCAAAATGCACCTTTACAGTAGAAGCGGGCAAATTTTTAGGTTTCATGCTCACACAAAGAGGAATTGAAGCAAATCCGGATAAATGTCAAGCCATACTCAACATGAAAAGCCCAACCTGTGTCAAAGAAGTACAGCAACTCAACGGGAGATTGGCCGCCCTATCCAGGTTCTTAGCAGGATCAGCGATAAGATCTCTCCCCTTCTATGCTACTTTAAGAAACGGAAAGCAGTTCGAATGGACAACAGAATGTGAACAAGCCTTCCAAGACTTCAAGGATTTCTTAGGACGGCCACCTATCCTATCTCCGCCACGAAAAGGAGAACCACTCATATTATATCTCGCAGTAGAAAGCCGAGCAATAGCCTCAGCACTAGTCAGAGAAGACGAAAGTGGGCAACAACCCGTCTACTTCATTAGTAAAGTGCTACAGGGATCCGAGTTGAACTACCAGAAAATTTGAAAAGTTTGCCTATACTCTCGTTCTAACATCTCGACGACTTCGCCCGTACTTCCAGGCTCACACAATTAAGGTCCGAACTAACCAGCCCATAAAAGGAATATTGCAGAAAACAGATTTAGTAGGCAGAATTTTACAATGGGCAGTCGAGTTATCTGAGTTCGACCTCCAATATGAAGCTCGGACGGCCATCAAATCACAGTATCTGGCCGACTTCATCGCAGAATTCACAGATGCCCCGAAAATCCCCACAGAATGGAATCTCTATGTGGACGGTTCTTCAAATAAGACTGGAAGCGGCGTAGGTGTGATAATAGAAAGCAACCAAGGAACCCAAGTTGAGCTCTCCCTTAAATTCGGGTTCTCGGCCTCAAACAATCAGGCGGAATATGAAGCATTATTAGCTGGTTTGAAGATGGCTAAAGAGGTTAGAGCTCAAAAACTCAACATTTACAGCGATTCACAAGTAATCACCTCACAGATAACAGGGAGCTACCAAGACAAAGATCCCACCATGAAAAAGTATTTGGATAAAACCAAAGAACAGCTCGGACAACTCGGGGAATATAAGATCCGCCACATACCCCGCGAACAAAATACCCGAGCTGACGCACTCTCGAAACTAGCCAGCACCAAACCAGGAGGCAACAATAGAAGCCTCATCCAGGAAATGCTACAGAACCCGTCAATCTTGGAAGAGGAAAAGTCCTAGCCGTAACAAGTCAGGACCAAGGATGGATGACCTCCATAATTAACTACCTCAAAATAGAAACACTCCCCACAGAAGAAAAGGAGGCAAAGAAGTTAAAAAGGGAGGCACAGTACTACACTATCATAAACAACATCCTGTACAAAAGAGGGATCTCAATACCATTACTAAAATGTGTGCCGACCAACAACACAAAGGAAGTGCTAGAAGAAGTACACGGTGGCATTTGCGGCAATCATCTCGGAGCACGAGCTCTCGCCAAAAAAGTACTTCGGGCGGGATTTTATTGGCCAACTCTACAAAAAAAAAAGCTACAGAATTTGTAAAGACATGCCCACCATGTCAGAAACATGCCAACTTTCACATCGCCCCGCCAGAAGAGCTCATCAGTATAACTTCGCCCTGGCTGTTTGCAAAATGGGGACTTGATCTTCTCGGACCTTTCCCCCAGGGATCAGGACAAGTTAAATTCCTCATAGTAGGGGTAGACTATTTAACAATGTGGATCGAGGCAGAGCCCCTAGCCAATGCCACTGCTCAAAGAAGCCGAAAATTCCTATATAGAAACATTGTCACAAGGTTCGGGGTTCCACACTCCATCACCACAGACAATGGCACTCAATTCACATATGCAGGCTTCAGAAAGTTAGTAGCCGACTTAAACATAAAGCACCAGTACACCTCCGTGGAACATCCGCAAGCCAATGGACAGGCTGAAGCTGCCAACAAAGTCATATTGACCGGGTTAAAACGGAGATTACAAGACGCAAAGGGAGCTTGGGCAGAAGAGCTTCCATAATTTCTATGGGCGTATCGAACGACGCCACACTCAACCACAAAGGAATCCCCCTTTCGGTTAGCATACGGAATAGAGGCAATGATTCCAGTAGAGATTGAGGAAGGATCGCCTAGAGTGGTTCATTACAATAAGGGAGCAAATTCCCAACTTCAAAGAGAAGAGCTCGACCTACTACCTGAAATCCAAAAAGAGCTCGGATCAGGGAAGAAGCACTAAAGCGTCGAATGGCTTCCAGATATAATCAAAGGGTAGTGCCGAGAAGTTTCACAGAAATTGATCTCATCCTAATCCGAAATAATATTGGAACAACTCGACCAGGAGAAGGAAAGTTGGCAGCAAACTGGAAAGGACCCTACCGAGTCATGGAAGTACTTGGGAAAGGCTACTACAGACTGTCCGAACTCGATGGACGAGAGCTTCCCAGATCATGGCACGCCTGCAACCTAAGAAGGTACTACAGTTAAAAAAAAGTAAAGATCTCACTACCGAATGCACTCTTTTTCCTGAAAAGGTTTTTTAATGAGGCACCAAGTTGAGACTCAGACACTATCCGACTTAAAGGGATGAAAAATTCCCACATGTATATATTTTCACTTTCCTTTAATAAAATATATTTTAGATATTCTACAAGTTTTCAAGACGCATTAATCTGAAGCATTCATCGTCCGATTATAAAGCAACAGATCGGCATAAAGTGAAAAGCAACTTCACTGCACGATCACGATAAAGACAATCATCCGATGAAGGTGAAAATGCGATTCACCTAAAAGACGATCTAAAGATAGCAACCACCTTCTACAAATCGGCAAAGATGAACACAGAATAATGTAAGAAGTTATCGAAAGTGATCCGAAAAAGAACCTGACGAGGTCTTATGGATTGCTAAATAATAACTTAAAGACTGGCCGACGTAAAGAAGTCGGACCAAGTCAACCCAAGTTACAAGTAAACCTTGAAAAGAAGTCTGGCCAACCCTATTAAAGAGGATTACTTTAACTTAGAAGGGCCCGACATAACAAAGTCAGCCCAAAATGAAAAAGTTAAAGAAGTAATCCCTGAAAGAGATTTGATAAAGATCCAAGAAAGAGGATTACAAAATAACTTGGAAGAGACTGACATAACGAAGTCGGTTTCCTACAATGAACAAGTTATAAAAGTAATCCCTGAAAGAGACCTGACAAAGGTCCAAGAAAGAGGATTACAAATATAACTTAGAAGAGGACGACGTAAAGAAGTCGTCCTCCTACAAAACAAGTTATAAAAGTAATCCCTGAAAGAGACCTGACAAATGTCCAAAAAAGAGGATTACAAAAATAACTTAGAAGAGAACGACGTAAAGAAGTCGGCCTCCTACAAAAACCAAGTTATAAAAGTAGTCCTTAAAAAGAGATCTGGCAAAGATTCAAAAAAGAGGACTACAAAAATAACTGGAAAGAGGACTAACGTAAAGAAATCGGTTATGAAAGTGCTAAAGATACAAGCAAAAGCGAGAAAACCGAAAAACAAGTTGGACCCACACAGCCACAACCTCAAAGGATCCAAGCTACAAACAATAAGTACAAAGCAATCCAAAGAGGCCGAGCCGCAATTCCAACACTCTCAAAAACCAGAAGAGATACCAAGTTAAATGCAAAAAAGCATGATATAATCTACAAAAGTTAGAAAGCTTCAGAGGCCACCAAAATCTACCTCAAAAAGCTAGAAAGCTACCTTTGTTTTCCAAAATAAAAGTTGCTAGGCAAGCGACTAGAAAGTGTCAGCAGTTAACAAAACAATAAAGAGTTTAAAAGCCCACAAGCCGGGCCAGCTACACAAATATTCAGAGAGAAATCAGCAAACATCGGGAGCCTTCTTGGCAGCATCATTAGGGAGAGAAGGAGGGCGAGTCTGAATAGGCACAGCATCCACAGTTCCATCCTCCCGGTTCAGAATCTGGCAATCCGGATCGGCTACAACTGGAGGAGCTGAAGAAGTCGACACTTTGGCAGAGGACAAAGGGGGAGGTTCAACATCATCATCCTCGTCATCAGGGACAATCTTGCCATCCCTGACAACGTTATCCAGGCTGAAGAGGGTAAGGTCGGCCTCGGGAGCAATAACCCGAACTTGTTCCTTCAGGTTCTCGTAAGCAGCAGTCACACTGCTAACGAGATGACCCTGAAGCTCAGAGTAATCTTCCCGGGCACTCTCCAGCTCCCCCCTCAAATGCATCACCTCCTGATAAGACGTAACGTAGCTATCCTTATGCATCAGTGCCGTGTCCTCGGCCAGCCGCACAGAAGCTGCCAAAGCAAGAGAATTCGCCTTCTCGTTCTCCAAATCCTTCTCCAACTTGGCAACCTTTACCTCAAGCTCCTCTTTAAGGCCCTTCATCCGGTCGAACTCCTGCTTCGCCTCCTCCATAAACTCTTTGGTGGCATGGAGAGGAATATTCTGAGCAGTTCGGTACAAAGCAGCCCCCATATACGCCATTTTTACACTGTTTCGGGCCATAAATTCCAGATGGCGAAGGATAGACACATCGTCCATAGGAAGAGCACCGTAGGGACCTATTTGCTGATACACGAATTCGATCGCATTGAAGTCGGGAGCATCAAAGTTAAAAGGCTCAGCCATTTTTTATTTCTTATTGGGAGGAGCGCCAGAAGGAGCGGTAGAAGTTGGTCGAGGGTCAGCCAGACGAACTCGGGGAGTGGGGATCACCTTCCTCGCCCCAGGAGAACTCGGCATGGATGACTTCACACGCACTTGGGAAGATCCCTCCCCGGCCGCCTTGGCCGAGATGTTTTTAGCAGCAGTCGCCTTCTGTGCTCTTTTAAAAGCCTTCATGGATTCATTATTCTTCATTGCTTCTGCAAACAAAACACAACAGTAAGAAATTAAGCTGCAAGTCAGAAAGGCATTTACAAGCAATATAAACGGATAATAAAGGGAAAATCAGGAACGCAAAGTACCCAGCTCGGTTTGAAGAAGAGAATGATTGGTTAAAAATTTCTTTGTATCAAGATGGGGAGGTTGACCCCAGTGTTCTTCCAAGACGGTCACAAAAGCTCGCTCAGTTTCATCCAACATCTCCCACGTGTATCTGGACACTCTCACATCTTTTTGCCATTCCAAGGGAAAGGCGGGCTCATCATTTTCATCCAGAAAAAAGGGCCGAGCTCCTTCAACAGCTCGGACCTTGAAAAAATAATTTTTAAAATCGCGAAACGATTCGTCAAACATGGAGAAGACCTTCTTCCCCTGGGAAGATCGAAAGGAGACCCAAGCTGCCTTCTTTTTTACTATTCCAGGCTTCGTCAAGACAAATAGATAGAAGAAGAGAGATTGCGAGGTAGGAATACCGAAACCATCACACAACAATTGAAAAATTTTCATGAAACCCCAGGAATTAGGGTGAAGTTGAGAGGGAGCAACATTACAGGACCATAACAGGTTGGTCTCAAATTCAGTAAAAGGGAGGGTGATACCCAGCTGACCAAAGAAGAAGTCATAAGCATAGAAATAAGGGCGATCTCTAACAACCCGAGTAGAGAAACAAACTCTCTCTTCAGAAAAGGGAGGGACAAGTTCATAATTCTTTTCATCACCTGCACTACTACAGACCCTATGAAACTACCTAAGCTGCGCACAAAACTCGGAATCAACCAAAGAGACACACATAAGAACCATTGAGTCCACCCAATCGGCCATGCCCTCAGGAACCTGGGAAGACATCTCTACAACATTATTGCGAGAAGACATGAGACCAACTAATCCTACAATAAGAAAAGAAGAATGGATTACTAAAAAGCATCTCGGACAAAGGGTGAAACAACTCGACTAATATGATACAGAAGAACAAAAAGGAAAGGAAAACCCCAAGACTCAAACCAAAGTCCTGGGGTATCCTTTGGAGGCAGTAACAAAGCACCGTTTCAGGAAAAAACTACCGCTTACATTCCAGCATCTCTCAAACAAGAATAGAAGACCTCAAACAGCGAGCATTTTCATAGGAGAAAGACAAAACGCAAAAAGCACAGAAAGTCATCAAAACCACTATCTTCCTACAGTCTATCAGTAAAGAACAAGCATGCATCCCCAAACATCAAAGCACGACAAGTAGAAAGCGTCAAAGATACTTCCTTTTTTAGGATCAAAGAAAATTATCACTCAAAGCTTCGAAACCAAAAGCACTAACAACAGGCAGAAGCCCTAAAAACAGCAAGCAACAGGAAAAGCGAAAAATCATGCAGAGAGGCAAAGAAACTACAAAACACACCACGATCAGGCATAAGCAAAGGCAGAAAGATCCAAACTTTCTCCAGCCAAAATCAAAACTTTCTCAAAATAAATGGCGTAAAGGAAGGAAGGAAGAAGAATCAAACTTGGAAAATGGGAGAAAAGCTGCAAAAGAAAGCAGAAAAATGGAAGGCGAAATCCAGAATCACCTCTCTTCCACGAAAACAGAAACAAAGCAAGCGTCGTAGGAAGGAGCTATGGACTCAAAGCCAGAAACAGAAAGCGAGAAAGTAAAGGGAGAAGTTACGAAGAAAGAGTGAAGAAGAGAAACCGTTTCCTGAGTGTAAAGTTCAAAAATAAAGAAGTTAAGGGAAACGGGGCAATTAATGCCAAATTAATTGGGGCATTAAACCCTCGCACGTTCCCCATAACAAGGCGCTAATACAAAAGCGCGTGCTTTTAGAGGAAAACGTTCTACATTCAAAAAGGTTCTACAAAAGAGGAAGTCGACAAAATGCTCGAGTTCGGCTTCACCCGAGAAGGATCGAAGTCCTAAAACCAAGACTCGACCTCCAAAAGAAAGACCGAGCTCGAGCAGAGGCACTGTTCATACCCTGCGTCGAGCTATCCGACCCGGGATGATCGGCGACAAAGCGACCGACCTCTTCAGGTCAGACTATCCGACCTCTTCCCAAAAGAGCTCGGCCAAATCGACAGGAAAGCCTGAAAAATAGGCCCAACTCAAGGAATACGACCCAGATCCAAAGGGAGTCCAAGCCTATAGAGATAAGGGCGGTTCCATTGAAGATAAGTTGACCTCGCCAAAAGATAAGATAAGATAAGATAACTAACTTATCTTATCTAAAAAGGTCACTCTACAACTACTATAAATACACTGGAGCACCCAGGTATGACTTATACTCTGATTCTACTAAAAACCTGCTTAATACCCGTGCTAACTTAAGCATCGGAGTCTCTTGCAAGTACCCCCCACCCTCCGGTGACCAAGGATCAGCAGTGCAGCAAGTCCAACAAGACGGACACAACAGCTCTGGCCGCCACCAGCCAGCCGGACATGCCATCTCCGACCAGTACAGAAGATCTCATCCGAGATCGACCTCCAGTTTCAGGTAACCCCCGAAACAACTGTTGTTGCTATAATAAACTGATTTTGTTATAGTCTTTTATTAAGCAATAAATTATTGATCGGTTTAATAACTATATTCAATAATAATGGAACATATAAGCATTCTTAAAAAAAATATTTGAGCGTCTTTATCTGAGTATCCTCCAATTTGTAGTTATATACTTGTTCATACCCTGGGTCGAGCTGCCCGACCCGGGATATTTAGCGACATGGCGACCGACCTCTTCAAGTCCGACGATCCGATCTATTCTTAAAGAGATCGGCCAAATCAACAGGAAAGCCCAATAAAGAGCCCAAATAGAGGAACACGACCCAAATCCAAAGGCAATCCAAGCCTATAGAGATAAAGGCGGTTCCGTTGAAGATAAGCTGACTTCACCCAAAATAAGATAAGATAAGATAAGATAACTAACTTATCTTATCAGAAAGGTCAGCCCACACTACTATAAATACACTGGAGCACCCATGTATAACTTATACTCTGATTCTACAAAAAAC
The DNA here is from genome assembly GCF_003086295.3 of Arachis hypogaea. NCBI lineage: Eukaryota > Viridiplantae > Streptophyta > Magnoliopsida > Fabales > Fabaceae > Arachis > Arachis hypogaea. Next base: position 15,593,900 of record NC_092046.1, on the reverse strand, counting down.
CTGTTAATACCCATGCTAACTTAAGCATCGGAGTCTCTTGCAGGTACCCCCCACCCTCCCGTGACCAAGGATCAGCAGTGCAGCCAGCCAACAAGTCGAACACGACAGCTCCGGCCACCTCTCACCAGCCGGACACATCAACACCGACCAGTATAGAAGATCTCGACCGAGATCGACCTCCAGTTTCAGGTAACCCTCGGAACATTGGTGCCGTTGCCGGGGAACCTGGAAGTCATCCCATCACCATAGCGGACGAACAGGATAACGACCACAACTCAGATCTAGAGAACAGAACGCCGCACAAAAACACGGGTGCCACACCAAAGGACACTCCGGAATCTAACGAGACAAAAACTCATCACATTCGGGAGTAATAGAAGCACTTCAAGATCGCCTAAAGCAACTCGAAAAAAGAAAGCCAGTACCAGCAAGAAGTCGGCAAGGATCTACAAAGAGAGGTAAGGCGACGTCGAGAATTAGAAGATAAACTCCTACAACTTGAAGCCGATCTCAAAGCAAAGGCTACCCGGACCACCCCTGAGGACAACTCTCGCAAGGATCAAGATCCATTCACTAGGGAAATCATGAAGACTAAAATCCCTAAATACTTCAAACTTCCGGATATGACTTTGTATGATGGCACTACAGATCCCAACCATCACCTCAGCAACTTCAGAAGCAGAATGTACCTCACCGACGCCTCAAACGCCATTCGCTGCAAAGCTTTTCCAACGACTCTCACGAAGACAGCAATTAGATGGTTCGACAACCTACCTCCAAATTTCATCTCCAACTTTCACGACCTGGCCGAAAAATTCCTAGCCAGATTCTCCATCCAAAAAGACAAGGCTAAGCACGCCCCCAGTCTACTAGGTATCAAACAAGGAGATCGGGAAAGTCTTCGCAACTACATGGAAAGATTCAACAAAATATGCCTAGACATACAAAGCTTACCAACAGAGGCTGCCGTCATGAGCCTCATCAACGGCCTACGAGAAGGACCTTTCAGCCAATCTATATCAAAGAAATATCCCACATCCCTAGATGAGGTACAAGAGCGGGCAGAGAAGTACATCAACATGGAAGAAAATTTCGGACTTGGAGAAGCCTCAAAATCCGGTTTCACCTACCGAGATAATGATAAAAAATCCAAGAAGAAGGAAGATCGAATGGGTGAAAAAATCAAAAAGTATCATAATTACACCCCTCTTCGGGTGTCCCTTGTGGATATTTACAAAGAAGTCTGTAACACAGAAAAGATACCCCCAACTCGACCACTCAAAGGCAAAAGAGGAGGAGGAAATCGGAACGAATACTGTGAATATCATCGGGTCCGAGGACATTCCACCAACGAGTGCTTCGACTTAAAAAACATCATAGAAAAATTAGTAAGGGAAGGAAAACTAAATCGATATCTAGCCACCCGAGATGATGAACAAAGAAAAAGACGAAGAGATGAAGATGTCAGACGAACTGAGCGATCACCTCGTACGCCAGAAAGACATGTCTATATGATACACGGAGGATTTGCAGGAGGTGGAATCTCCAAATCATCCCGCAAAAGATACCTCAAAGAAGTATATCATGTCGAAGGGAAGGAGGAAGCACCCGACATCCCTGCAATCACGTTCACCAAAGAAGACGCATCCGGTATCATCTCAGGACACGACGATCCCATGGTCATCACCATCATACTGGCAAACGCCAATCTCCACCGCACATTAATAGACCAAGGGAGTTCTGCCGACATCTTATTCAAAACTGCCTTCGACAAACTCGGCTTAGAAGAAAAGGAGCTTAGAGCATACCCGAACAGCCTGTTCGGACTGGGAGATACCCCAGTACAACCACTGGGATACGTGTCACTACATACAACCTTCGGAAAAGGGAACCAATCCAGAACACTCAAGATAGACTACATTGTGGTCGACGTGAGTTCAGCCTACAATGCCCTAATAGGTCGGACAACACTAAATCAACTCGGCGCAATAGTCTCGACTCCACATCTATGCATGAAATTCCCAACTACAGAAGGGATAGCTACGATAAAAGCAGATCAAAAGATGACACGCCGCTGTTATAACGAAAGTCTAAACCTCAGAGGTAGAGGAGAATAGTTCCATACAATTGAGCTTGGTGGAGTTCAGAGACGAGAAGAACTCCGTCCACAGCCCGAAGAAGAAGTAGAGAAAGTTCAGATCGGAGACACCTCGGACAAAACAACTAATATTGGCACGATCCTGAAAGGAAACGCAAAAGAATTACTAGTACAGTTCTTACGAGATAATGTCGATCTTTTTGCATGAAAAGCTGCAGATATGCCAGGCATAGACCCCAAGCTAATATGTCACAAGTTGGCGATCTATCCAGGATCTCGGCCGGTACAGCAGAGACGAAGAAAACTTGGGCCAGAACGATCCCGAGCTGTGGAAGAACAGGTACAAGCACTACTAGAGGCAGGATTCATAAGAGAAGTCAAGTACCCACTATGGCTAGCTAACGTTGTCTTGGTGAAAAAATCAAATGGGAAGTGGCGAATGTGCACCGACTATACAGATCTCAACAAAGCCTGCCCAAACGATCCTTATCCACTCCCAAGTATCGACGCCCTAGTGGACGCCTCATCCGGATATAAATACCTCTCATTTATGGACGCATATTCCGGATATAATCAAATTCCCATGTACCCACCAGATCAAGAAAAGACCTCGTTTTTAACACCAAAAGCAAATTATTGCTACATAGTGATGCCTTTCGGTCTCAAGAATGCGGGAGCTACTTATCAAAGGCTGATGAATAAAGTCTTTTCAGATCACATCGGAAAAGTTATGGAAGTCTACGTAGACGACATGTTGATAAATACACAAAGTAAAGAGATATTGTTGTCCGACCTAGCCCAGGTGTTCGACACCATAAGGAAGCATGACATGCGACTCAATCCTGCAAAATGCACATTCGCAGTAGAAGCAGGCAAATTATTGGGTTTTATGCTCACACAAAGAGGAATTGAAGCAAATCGGGATAAATGTCAAGCTATACTCAAGATGAAGAGCCCAACCTGTGTCAAAGAAGTGCAGCAACTCAACGGGAGATTGGCACCCTTATCCAGATTCTTAGCAGGAGCAGCGATAAGATCTCTCCCCTTCTATGCTACTTTAAGTAAAGGAAAGAAGTTTGAATGGACAGCAGAATGTGAGCAAGCCTTCCAAGAATTCAAAGAATTCTTGGGACGGCCACCTATCCTATCTCAGTCACGAGAAGGAGAACCACTCATATTATACCTCGCGGTAGGAAGTCGGGCAATAGCCTCAATACTAGTCAGAGAAAACGAAAGCGGGCAACAACTCGTCTACTTCATTAGTAAAGCGCTGCAGGGATCCGAGCTGAACTACCAAAATATAGAAAAGTTTGCATATACTCTCATACTAACATCTCGACGACTTCGCCCGTACTTCCAGGCCCACACCATTAAAGTTTAAACCGACCAGCCCATAAAAGGGATACTGCAGAAAACAGATCTAGCAGGTAGAATTTTACAATGGGCAGTCGGTATCCAAGTTCGACCTCCAATGTGAAGCTCAGACAGCCATCAAATCACAGTACTTGGCCGACTTCATCGCAGAATTCACAGATACCCTGGAAACCCCCACAGAATAGAATCTCTACGTGGACGGTTCTTCGAATAAGACTGGAAGCGGCGCAGGTGTGATAATAGAAAGCAACCAAGGAACCCAAGTTGAGCTCTCCCTCAAATTTGGATTCCCGGCCTCAAACAACCAGGCGGAATATGAAGCGTTACTAGCTGGTTTGAAACTGGCTAAGGAGGTTGGAGCTCAAAAACTCAACATCTTCAGCGATTCACAAGTAATCACCTCACAAATAACAGGGAGCTACCAAGCCAAAGATCCCACCATGAAAAAGTATTTGGATAAAACCAAGGAACAGCTCGGACAACTCGGGGAATATAAGACTGCCACATATCCCGCGAATAAAATGCCCGAGCTGACGCACTCTCAAAACTAGCCAGCACCAAACCAGGGGGCAACAATAGAAGCCTCATCCAGGAAATGCTCCAAAACCCGTCAATCTCGGAAGAAGAAAAAGTCCTAGCCATAACAGGTCGGGATCAAGGATGGATGACCCCCATAATTAACTACCTCAAAATAGAAGCACTCCCCACGGATGAAAAGGAGGCAAAGAGGTTAAAACGGGAGGTTCAATACTACACTATCATAAATAACACCCTATATAAAAGAGGGATTTTAATACCACTATTAAAATGTGTGCCGACCTCCCACACAAGGGAAGTTTTAGAGGAAGTACACAGTGGCATCTGTGGTAATCATCTCGGAGCACAGGCCCTCACCAAAAAAGTACTCCGGGCGGGATTTTATTGGCCAACTCTACAAAAGGAAGCTACAGAGTTTGTAAAGACATGTCCACCATGCCAGAAACATGCCAACTTTCACCTTGTCCATTTGCAAAATGGGGACTCGACCTTCTCGGACCCTTTCCTCAGGGATCGGGACAAGTTAAATTCCTCATAGTAGGGGTAGATTATTTTACAAAGTGGATCGAGACCCCTAGCTAATGCTACTGCTCAAAGAATTCGAAAATTCCTATATAGAAACATTGTCACAAGGTTTGGGGTCCCATACTCCATCACCACAGACAATGGCACTCAATTTACAGATGTAGGCTTCAGAAAATTAGCAGCCGATCTGAACATAAAACACCAGTTCACCTCCGTCGAACATCCCCAAGCCAATGGACAGGCTGAAGCAGCCAACAAAGTCATATTGGCCGGGTTAAAATGGAGATTACAGGATGCAAAGGGAGCTTGGGCTGAGGAACTCCCACAAGTCCTATGGACATATCGGACAACGCCACACTCCACCACAAAGGAATCACCCTTCCGACTAGCCTATGGAGTGGAGGCAATGATCCCGGTAGAAATTGAGGAAGGGTCGCATAGAGTAGTACACTACAATGAAGAAGCCAACTCCCAACTGCAAAGGGAAGAACTCGACCTACTCCCGGAAGTCCAGGAAAGAGCTCAGATCAGGGAAGAAGCACTAAAACGTCAAATGGCTTCGAGATATAATCAAAAGGTAGTGCCGTGAGGCTTCACGGAAAACGACCTCACTCTAATCCGAAATGATATCGGAACAACTCGACCGGGAGAAGGAAAGCTGGCAGCAAATTGGAAGGGACCCTACCGAGTCATAGAAGTACTTGGGAATGGCTACTACAGACTGTCCGAACTCGATGGACGAGAGCTCCCCAGATCGTGGCACGCCTGCAACTTAAGAAGGTACTATAGTTAGGAATAATAAAGGATCTTGTTGTAAGGTACACTCTTTTTCCTGAAAAGGTTTTTTAATGAGGTACCAAGCTAAGACCTACAAACTATCCGACTTACAGGGATGAAAAATTCCCACATGTATATATTTGCACTTTCTCTTTGAATAAAATGCATTTTAGATAGATATTCTACAAATTCTCAAGACGCATTAATCTAAAGCATTCATCGCCCGATTATAAAGCGACAGATCGGCAGAAAGTGAAAAACAGATTCACAGCACGATCACGATAAAGACCAATAGAGATGAAAGCGCGATTCATCTAAAGGTCGACCAAATAAAGATAGAAACCACTTTCTACAAATCGGCAAAGATGAAAGTAGAATAATGCAAGAAGTTATCAGAAGTGATCCAGAAAAAGAACCTGACGAGGTCTTATGGATTGCTAAATAATAACTTAAAGACTGGCCGACGTTAAGAAGTCGGACCAAGTCAACCCAAGTTATCAGAAAATCCCTGGAAAGAGGTCTGGCCAACCCTATAAAAGAGGAATTGCTATAACTTAGAAGAGATCGACACAACAAAGTCGGTCTCCTACGAAAAACAAGTTATAAAAGTAATCCCTGAAAGAGACCTGACAAAGGTCCAAGAAAGCGGATTACAAAAATAACTTAGAAGGGCCCGACATGACAAAGTTGGCCCAAAACAAAAAAGTTATAGAAGTAATCCCTGAAAGAGACCTGACAAGGGTCCAAGAAAGAGGATTACAAAAATAACTTAGAAAGAGGACGACGTAAAGAAGTCGACCTCCTACGAAAAGTTATAAAAGTAGTCCCTGAAAGAGACCTAACAAAGGTCCAAGAAAGAGGATTACTAAATAACTTAGAAGAGATCGACACGACGAAGTCGGTCTCCTACGAAAAACAAGTTGTAAAAGTAATCCCTGAAAGAGACCTGACAAAGGTCCAAGAAAGAGGATTACAAAAATAACTTAGAAGAGCCCGACATGACAAAGTTGGCCCAAAACAAAAAAGTTATAGAAGTAATCCCTGAAAGAGACCTGACAAGGGTCCAAGAAAGAGGATTACAAAAATAACTTAGAAAGAGGACGACGTAAAGAAGTCGACCTCCTACAAAAAGTTATAAAAGTAGTCCTTGAAAGAGACCTAACAAAGGTCCAAGAAAGAGGATTACGAAATAACTTAGAAGAGATCGACATGACGAAGTCGGTCCACTACAAAAATAACTTGGAAAAGGACGACGTAAAGAAATCGGTTATGGATAAATACAAGTAAGAGCAAGCAAACTGAAATACGAATTGGATCCACGCATCTACGACCTCCAAGCACAAAGCAGTTCAAAGAGGCCGAGCAGCAAGGCTCCAGTATTCTAAAAACCCATAAAGGTGCCAAGACAAGTGTAAACAAGCATGCTATAGAATACAATATTATAAAGCTTCAGGGTCAAGCCCAAAAGCTTGAAAGCTACTTGTTTTTTAAAAAAAAAAAAACAAAAGTTGCTAAACAAGCAACCAAAAGGAGTACCAGCAGTCAGCAAAATATTCAACTATACAAAATAAAGAGTTTTAAAGCCCACAAGCCGGGCCAACCACGCAAATATCCAAAGAAAACTCAGCTAAAGATTAGAAGACTTTTTAGCAGCATCAGTCTGGGGTGAAGGAGGGCGAGCCTGGAGAGGCACAGCATCCACGGTACCATCATCCCAGTTCAAGATCTGACAGTCCGGATCAGAAATAGAATGACCAACCTCAACCGGAGGAACTATAGAAGCGGACACCTTGGCAGAAAGCACAGGGGGAGGATCAACATCATCATCATCTTGGTCGTCGGGGACAATCTTACCATCCCTCACAATATTGTCCAAGTTAAAGAGAGTAAGGTCAACCTCAGGAGCAAGAACTTGAACTTGCTCTTTTAAATTATCATAAGCAGCGTTCACGCTGCCGACGAAGTGACCTTGGAGCTCGGAATAGTCTACTCGGGCAGACTCCAGCTCCTCCCTCAGACGCACCACCTCCCGATAAGATGTAACGTAACTGTCCTTATGTCTCAATGCCGTGTCCTCGGCCAACCGCACAGAAGCCGCCAGAGCAAGGGAACTCGCCTTTTCATTCTCCAGATCCTTCTCCAACTTGGCTACCTTTACCTCAAGCTCTTCCTTCAGGCCCTTCATCCGGTCGAACTCCTGTTTAGCCTCCTCTATAAATTCTTTGGTGGCATGGAGAGAAAGATTCTGAGCAGTTCGGTACAAGACAGCCCCCATATATGCCATTTTAACACTGTTTCGGGTCATAAAATCCAGATGGCGAAGGATTGATACATCATCCATGGGGAGGGCACCGTAGGGACCGATTTGCTGATCTACGAACTCGATTGCATTAAAATCAGGGGTGTCAAGGTTAACGGCCTCAATTGTTTTTTGTTTCTTGTTGGGAGGAGCACCAAAAGTAGTGGCAGAAGTATGTGGAGGATCAATCAGACGAACTCGAGGAGTGGGGATCACCTTCCTCGGCCCAAGAGAACTCGGCACGGGCGGCTTCACTGGAACTTGAGAAGATCCCTCTCCGGCCGCCTTGGCCGAGATGTTTTGAGCAGCAGCAGCCTTCTTCGCCTTCTTGTAGGCCTTCATGGAATCATTGTTTTTCGACCTCTCTGAAAATACAGAATCAACCATAATGATGAGTTACAACCTAGGAGAAGAAAAACTAAGAAACAAGTATAGAAACAAGTCAGACAATACCCAAAGCAGTTCGAACCAAAGATGGATCACTCAAAAATCTTTTTGTATCCAGATGGGGTGGTTCCCCCCACAAATCTTCAAGAACAACTACAAAATCCCGCTCAACCTCATTAAGCATCTCCCATGTATAACGAGGAACTCTCACATTCTTTTGCCACTCTAGAGAAAAAGCAGGCTCGTCATTCTCATCAAGAAAAAAGGGCGAACCCCCTCAACAGCACGGACTCGGAAGAAATAATTCTTAAAATCTTTAAAAGACTCATCGTACATGGCAAAAACTGTATGCCCCTGGGCCGATCTGAAAGAAACCCAGGAAGCTTTCTTTTTGGAAGAACCTCCAGGCTTGGCCGAGACAAAAAGATAGAGGAAAAGAGTTTGAGAAGGTGTTATGCCTAACTCTTGGCAAAGCAGTTGAAATATCTTGATAAACCCCTAGGAATTCAGATGAAGCTGGGATGGAGCAATGTTACATGACCACAACAAGTCGGTCTCGAAAGCAGTAAAAGAAAAAGTAACGTCCAACTGGCTGAAGAAATATTCATAGGCATAAAAGAAGGGACGCTCCCCCTCGACGGAAGTAGGAAAACAAGCCCTCTCATCAGAGTCAGGAGCTACAAGCTCATAATCCCTCTCCCGAGCACTGTTACCACAAATCCTATGACGTTTCCTCAGCTCTACACAAAATTCAGCGTCCACGACAGAGACACACATTAGGACAAGGGAGTCCAGCCAATCGGACATCCCCTCGGGAACTTTGGAAGACATCTCTACAACGTTATTGCGAGAAGACATGAGGCCAACTAATCCTACAAAAAGAAAAGAAGATTGGATTACTAAAAAATATCTCGGAGGAGGGGCAAAGCAACTCGACTAATATGATATAGACGAACAAACAGAAAAGGAAAATCCCAAGACTCAAACCAAAGTCCTGGGGCATCCTTTAGAGGCAGTGGCAAAGCAAGGTTTCAGAAAAAATCTACAGCTTACGTCCCGGCATTTCCTAAACAAGAAAAGAAGATTTCAAGTAGACAAACGTTTTGAAAAAGGGAAGTAAAAACACAAAAGTCATCTAAGCCACTATCTTTCTACAGTCTATCAGCAAAAAGCATTGTCGACATCAAAAATGCCAAGCAGAAAGTCATCAAAGACACAACCTTTTTCAGAATCAAACAAAAACCATCATCGAAAGCACAAGCAGAAACGGTGATAATATGCAAAAGCCCTAAAAGCATCAAGCAACAGGAAAGGCGAAAAAGTTCATACGAAAGACGAAGAAACTCCCAGAACACACAATACAACAGCAATTAGGCGCAACAAAAATAGAAAGATCCAAACTTTCTCCAAGCAAAATCAAAACTTCGCCACAAAATCAAAGCCAAAGCAACGAAAGAGAAAAGTAATTGCAAAATGGAACTAACCTGGAGAAATGAGAAGCTCCGGAAGAAGTAGAAAGGAAGGAATCGCTGGATCGCTGGAAGATACCGCAACGCAAGAAACGACAGAGATAGATAGAACGAAGGAGTTACAAAGTAAAAGGAAGAAGAGAAACCGTTTTTCTGAGGAAGCAAAATTCAAAATAAAACCAAGAGAAACGGGACAATTAATACCAATTAATGAAGGTATTAAACCCTCGCACGTTCCCTAGAACAAAGCGCTAATACAAAAACGCGCGTTTTTAGAGGAAAACGTTCTACATTCAAAAAGCTCTACAAAGAAAGGAATCGACAAAAGTGCTCGAGTTCGGCTTCGCTATAAAAAGTTCGAAGTCAAAAAACTCGACCTCAAAGCAGAAGACCGAGCTCAAGCAGGGGCACTGTTCATACCCTGGGTCGAGCTGTCCGACCCGAGATGTTTAGCGACATGGCGACCGACCTCTTCAGGTCCGACGATCCGATCTCTTCTTAAAGAGATCGGCCAAATCAACAGGAAAGCCCAATAAAGGGCCCAAATAGAGGAACACGACCCAAATCCAAAGGCAATCCAAGCCTATAGAGATAAAGACGGTTTCCTTGAAGATAAGCTGACTTCACCCAAAATAAGATAAGATAACTTATCTTATCAGAAAGGTCATCCCACACTACTATAAATACACTGGAGCACCCAGGTATAACTCATACTTTAATTCTACAAAAAACCTGTTAATACCCATGCTAACTTAAGCATCGGAGTCTCTTGCAGGTACCCTCCACCCTCCGGTGACCAAGGATCAGCAGTGCAGCCAGCCAACAAGTCAGACACGACAGCTCCGGCCACCTCTCACCAGCCGGACACATCGACACCAACCAGTATAAAATATCTCGACCGAGATCAATCTCCAGTTTCAAGTAACCCTCAGAACAATACTTATTTGTCCAAATATTAGGAATTAAAATAATACTATATTCTTTAATATAATGTGTATTTCTTTTTTATGATATTCTCCAATCCGTATAAATAAAAATTTAAACCTTTAATATTTATTTAAGTAGACTAATAAATTAATTACTATACAAACTAAATTGATTATATAGTTATACTTTAATATTAAAATTATTAGGCTTATTGGCTAAACTACTCAATAGAAAGGCCTAGTCTGTGTTCTATAGACAAAAGACGAGGCATGTTTCCTATATATACAAAAGGTGGGCCAGCTGTTCCATTGTGTGGATTAGTTTGGAATGGCTCTTAATTAGAAAGTACGGCATGACCAAAAAAAAAAAAATTAGAAAGTACGGAAAATGGTATGAATACGGAATATGATATGGAGACACGGAATATCTATAAAAATATAAAGTAATATTTAAAAAAATGGGTAAAAAACCATTATAAGCCAATGCCATTTAGAATTGACGTATATAAGCCAAACTGAAAATCGTTTCAATAATGCGCCAGATGTTATATTTATATAATTCGAACCAGTGTGGTTCGAACTGCATATGATAGTAATTCGAACCTGGGCAGTTCGAATTACCAGTTGATTGTTCTTCATAAATCGAACCAGGTTGGTTCGAACTAAGAATGCACCTAATTCGAACAAGGTTAGTTCGAATTACACACAGCACGCGTTTTCAAGTAATTCAAATTTGACTATTAAAAAATTAATAATTTATTAAAAAAATTTTATTAAAAAAATTATTAAAAAATTAATAATTAAAAAATTAAAAAATATATTTTATTTCATACATTAAAAAAAAGCTAACAAAATATTTAATTACGAGACTTTTTTAAAATATTTGTGATCTATCAATTCGAATTCCAGACAATACTCCTTTGTCCATTTTTAATAGCTCATGAATATTTTTTAATAAATTTTTTAATAAATTTATTTAAATTATACTACAAAAAATATTTTATCCTATGCAAAATAATTTAAAAAGAATGGCTTAAAAATGTTAGGAGTACTATAAAAATTTGTAATGTTCTAATAACTTAGGTAAATACATGCATGTACTCAAATTTTAAATAAAATACTCTACATAATCAATAATAATTTAGAAATGAAAGAAAATATTTTATTCCATATAAAACAATTAAAAAATATATTTTGTGAGAATAAAATATATTTCATAACATATTTTAAGCCATTTTTTTAAAAGATGTTATGAAAATGGCTTAAAAGATATATTTTATTCTAATACAAAATATTTTATAACATCTTTTAAGTCATTTTTTTAAAAAAATGACTTAAAAGATGTTAGGAGAATAAAATATATTTCATAACATCTTTTAAGTTATTTTTTAAAAAAATATATTTTATTCTAATACAAAATAATTTTATGCCATTTTTTAAGCTATTTTTTTAAAAAATGGCTTAAAAAATATTATAAAAATGGCTTAAAAGATATATTTTATTCTAATACAAAATATTTCATAACATCTTTTAAGCCATTTAAAAAAAATGGCTTAAAAGATGTTATGAAATATATTTTATTCTCACAAAATATATTTTTTAATTGTTTTGTATGGAATAAAATATTTTCTTTCATTTCTAAATTATTATTGATTATGTAGAGTATTTTATTTAAAATTTGAGTACATGCATGTATTTACCTAAGTTATTAGAACATTACAAATTTTTATAGTACTCCTAACATTTTTAAGCCATTCTTTTTAAATTATTTTGCATAGGATAAAATATTTTTTGTAGTATAATTTAAATAAATTTATTAAAAAATTTATTAAAAAATATTCATGAGCTATTAAAAATGGACAAAAGAGTATTGTCTGGAATTCGAATTGATAGATCACAAATATTTTAAAGAAGTCTCGTAATTAAATATTTTGTTAGCTTTTTTTTAATGTATGAAATAAAATATATTTTTTTTTAATTTTTTAATTATTAATTTTTTTAATAAATTTTTTTTAATAAATTATTAATTTTTTAATAGTCAAATTTGAATTATTTGGAAACGCGTGCTGTGTGTAATTCGAACTAACCTTGTTCGAATTAGGTGCATTCTTAGTTCGAACCAACCTGGTTCGATTTATGAAGAACAATCAACTAGTAATTCGAACTGCCCAGGTTCGAATTACTATCATATGCAGTTCGAACCATACTGGTTCGAATTATATAAATATAGCATCTGGCGCATTACTGAAACGATTTTCAGTTTGGCTTATATACGTCAATTCTAGATGGCATTGGCTTATAATGGTTTTTTACCCTAAAAAAATTGTAATAATTTTTTTATATTAAAATAGAAATTAATATTATTAAATATTTTTATTATTTTTTTAATTGTGTAAAGTATTTTAATTAATTTTTTATTTTAATAAATAATAATATATATTATTTTAAAACTCATTTCAAGAATATAAGTTAAGAATAAGATTGAACACGTCGACACATGATGGTATTTGGACGAATTTAAACTTGTCCAGAAAAGTATTAGTTTTTATTTATTTTTTGAGATATGGTTGGATATGAAAAGTACATGTATGTTGAACGAGTGTTAAATAAATATCATATTCGAAATGTGTTTAACATGTAGACATGACAACTCAACAAAATGTATGTGTTTTATAGACTTTTACATCTAAGACATTATGGTAAAAAGGAAAAATGACCACAAAAATCAATTTTTTAATAGATAACTAAATATTTATTTAAAAAAATAGATCATTTTATTTTTATTAATTCTTTAAAATAAATTATATACTTATTTTATTTTCTTTGCCAAAAACCTCGTCATCATATAGAATCAGTACCACTAGTTATCCTTTAAATTTGTCCTTTAAACAGCCTTTTGTTACATCAATTTAAAATAAAAAAATAAAACAAACACATCTAAATAGATTTTATATTTTTTAATTTAAAATTCAAATTCAAAAAATAGTTTCAAAATAATTAAAATCCAATAATTCAATTTTAAACATGTTAATCCCTAATATATCCCAAAACAAACCCCGAAGTAAAAACAACAGAGGCTTCATTCCATTAACCAATTCTAACACAAACCTAAAGCAAGCAACGCCTCGGATTCCTCCTCTGTCTCCGGTCTCTGCCCGCACTCTCCTCCTCCCACGTCGGTCTCCTCCCCTGCGCAGCTCTCACACATCGCACTCCTCCCCCTGTGCAGCTCCGTCACGCTGCGCTACTCCCTTTGCGCAGCTCTGTCGAGCCGCCTTTCTCCTCCACGCTGCTCCCTCCGCGCCGGAAACACTCATTGGGTATTTGGATGTGGCTGTGTTGATAATTTTTGTTCACTATTCTGTATGATTTGTAGTGCTTTCTCTCCCCTATCTTGTCCTTTTTTTTTCTGTTAATAAACGTGTTTATGCTGCTCTTGCTGGTTTTTTTTTTCTCAATTAATGAAAGGCATCATAATTTTGGATGTATTTATATTGTTCTTGTTTTTTTCTGATTAATTAAAGCATAATTTTGGATGTGTTTATGTTGTTTTTTTAATCTGGTTAATGAAAGGCTGTATAATTTTAAATGTGTTTATGTGTTTAATTGGAGTCAGCTGAGTTTGTAATCATGCTGTCGTAAAAGAATAATTACATTCTAGTTTTGTATGTGTAGATAATTTTTGTTCACTATTATGCATGATTTATAGTTCTCTGTCTTTTCATTCTTGTTTTCTATTTTTTTGGATTAATAAAACTCAACATAATTTTGGATGTGTTTATGTTGTTTTTTTTTATTAATTAAAAGCAGCATAATTTTAGATGTGTTTATATTGTTGTTTTTTTTATTCTGGTTACGAATGGTTGCATAATTTTGAATGGGTTTATGTGTTTAATTGGAGCCAGCTGAGCTTGTAATTAAATTGTCATGAAAGAATAATGATATTATAGTCTTGGATGTGTAGATAATTTTTGTTCACTATTCTGCATTATTTGTAGTGGTTTGTCTTCTCCTCTTTCTTTTTTATTTATTTATTTTTCGATTAATGAAAGACAACATAATTTTAGATGTGTTTATGTTATTTTTTATTTTTTTTCTCTATTAATGAAAGGTAACATAATTTTGGATATGTTTATGTTGTTCTTGTTTTATTTTTTTCTGATTAATTAAAGGCAACATAATTTTGAATGTGTTTGTGTTTAATTGGACCAACTGAGCTTATAATGATAATCTAGTTTTGGATGTGTAGATAAAATACTTATGAATTTTTTATATGAAGCAGAAAAACTTTACTATATGAGAGAACAATATGGTTAAGAAGTTAGGGATTTTTTAGTTGATAAAGTTTAAAATAAAAGTGGTTCCTTAAAAGTAGGAAATATGATTAATTAAAATAATAAAATATTAAATTTAAAGATTGAATAAAAACTGAATTTTATTGTACAAATAGCATTTTTTCATATAGAATTATCCCTTATATCCTGGTCAACTTTTCATCTATTTTATATCTTTTAAGTCTATGAAAAAAACTAAGCTGAAATGATGAGTTTTTTAATTTATGAAAAAATATTAAATGATATATATCTATATATATATATATTTTTTTTCTTATATTTAAATCAATACTAACTAATTTTTTAAATTTATCATCTAAAATTGCTCTTATTTATTTATTGATTAAATAAATTTTTATATTTAAGTTATTTAACCAACCAAATTCAATCAAGTTGTTATAATTTAATTCAACTCCACGCGCCACTACCTCTAACAACCTTTTGACTTAACGCACGACTATATATAACTGCCTTTTCTATGTGGATTTCGTATTTTTTTCAAATTTTTTCAGCATTTTCTGCATTTTATGTGTTCTCTTCCTTCTCTGCATTTTTTATATTCTCTTCGTTCTCTGCATTCTCTTTGTTTAGGATTAATGCTCTTTGATCTGATTTGAAGATTTAGATCATTTTTTTTTAAATCAAGTTATGAAATTAGGTTTGAACATGTATTTTATTTTCGAAGACAATGAATGTTGCAACTTGACACTGTCAGTTGAACAAGGACGAATTGGATTATTATTTTGAAACGACTCAAGTGGATGAGGTTTGGTTCGAATTTTGTTAATGTAGTTCGTTAGTGTATTTGATGCTCTTGTAGTTGAATAATTTCGTTTTTGTTTGTAAAAATTGGTGTTCATGGTTGAATGTTTGAATTTGAATGTAATGTAGGATTTTTTTTCCGTTCAATATGTTTTTGTTTCTAATTTCGGTGTATTTGAAAAGACATTTTTGTTTAATCAGGAATAATTTTCGGTGTTTTTCAGTTTTTCTGTGATGTTGATAAATTGTTTGTGTCAAAAGATTAGGATGACTTTTAACACACTTGAAGAAGAAGCTATTGCTGTTTTTTTCTCCCCTTCTCTTTTTTCCTCATTTTTCTCTTTCATTATTGTTATTGTCGTCATCGTTGTCTTCTTTATAAAACAGTTTAAATTTAAAATGCATTAAAATTTCTTAATCATGACGACATACAAACGAATTCGGTTTAAAACAAGTTCATACTAAAAGGACACCTTATTTAAATCCATAATGCATCACAATTAATTAATGATGACAGCATACATACAAACTTAGCTTAAAATAAGTTCAGACAAAAAATGTACTTTATTTAAATCTAAAATGCATCGAAATTACTTAATGATGACAAAATACAAACAAACTCAATTCAAAACAAGCATAAACCAAAAGTTTACCTTATTTAAATTCAGAATGTATCAAAATTACTTAATGATAACTCAAAACTCCTCCTCTTTCTTCTTTTTTTTTTTTTTATGATTACCATCTTTTTCTTCTTTTCTTTTTTATTTTTCTTTTTATTTTATCTTTTCAGTTACTCTCTTGTCAAATAAAGAAGAAAAAGAAATACATAGTGATGCAAAATCACTAGAAAGAAGAGGAGGGAAAAAAACGCAGCAACAACAATAAGAACGACGATGAAAAGGAAACACGCGAAGAAAAATAAAGAACCCGAAAAAAAAGAGGACGAACGCGAAGAAGAAGAAGGATGAGAAGAAAAAGGAGGAGAAATATGAAAAAAAGAGGGAAAAGAAAAAGGAAGAAGAGAGGAACATGAGAATTGTTTTATGTAGTTAGAGTCTATATTCATGCTCCACTAATAAAACTAATTTTTTGTGGATTTGAACCAATTTAATTAGACTTGATTATCAAAAAAGACACTTGAATGTATATTATAACGGTCCCGCTACGTTACCAACAGCATATCTGCCAATTTCTGCTAACTCTTATTTATAACTGTGTTTCATGGAAGTGTCTTCATGGATGTGTCTAATAAAAATGTCTTTTTTATGGTTGTATTTAATAGAAGTGTCTTTATAGATATATTTTCTGGATATGTCTCTTTATATATGTATTTAAAATATAATAATTAATTATTGTTGGCAATAAGTTTGCAGATAATATGTTGGTCTATACTTTTTCATATTATAACTATTATTGATTATCATCATTAACTTTTCCAATTGAATTTGGTTAATCTCTAATCAATCTGAATTATCAAAATAATCAGAATCAAATATTCATTGTGGAGATATAAAATTTCTTTGAATAAGTATATAATTACAAATTTAGTGAAATTAAATTGAAGACTTTCAACCTACAACAAATTAATCCTATACACATTTTCCCAATCACTCCCCTGTCCTAAGGGAACACAAATTTGAACTAACACTATAGACAGAGAGACACCCAACACACACCCACAACTAATGAAATTAAAGTACACAACAATTTGAAAGATTGATAATAAATTCACAAGTTCAAAGGCCAGTTTCAAACGGAACACCAGTCCCAGGAATCCACGATCCACCATCCAAGAAATTAGCAACAGTAAATTTCAAAGCCTCAGTAGGGTTGGTAATAACATGAAAGCCAGGCCATTTAACCCTCCCTGCAGTGTTAGCACCAGCTCCAATATTCATATACTCTCCATAATACAATGTATTCAAGGCAAAGCTTCCCGCCCATGGCATCCACCCTGCCGGTTGAATCAAACCGTCCAGGCTACTCTTGACCACCACCGTTCTTGAGTACTTCTGCCACGGCCGGCCGAGGAAGCACTTGACAGATCCCTGAACTGGCTTCAGATCTGAAGCCGCCATGATACGGCAGTTGTGGATGACAATGCCGGTGTTCTCGTTGGGATCGGTTCTCCCTTGTGCTGTCACTGCGTTCTGTTGCTTACTCATTGGTTTTCTCAAGAAGATGTTGCAGTTTTGGAAGAGGGCGACGGCGTCACCAAAGATGAAGTCTATGGTGCCGTAGATGTCGCAGTCGCGGTAGAATTGGCGTTGGGAAAGGACGTATAAGGTGTCTTGGTAGCCTCTGAAGCTACACCGATAGAACACGGAGTGATCAGAGCTGGAAAGAAGTGCCACCGCTTGGTGCTTCTGTGGCCCAGCACTGTTCTCAATTGTCAGGTCCCTGGCGATGAACCCATCACTCGACACCGCTGAATCAAAGTCAAGCCACAAAGTAACGTTACTTCAAAGCATCAACTTACTCTAAATTACTCTGAACGGAAGAAGCTAGTAATGTTTAATAAAATTTACAAAAATGCTATTTTTACGTTAAAATTAGTTACTAAAATAAGTTATTAATATATTTATATATAAATATATGTAGTTTAATTTATTTTTAATGTGTATTTATATTTTAATATGTATTTTATACTGATAACTGACTTTGATGATTAATTTTAATATATATAGCATTATATTACTCTAAACTTTACCTATGATAAAATTTAGTGAAAATTCAAGTAAAATATTTTTTTTACGAATTTAATAATTAAATAATTTTATTTATTTAATTAAATTATTATTTAATAATTTTTAATTATCAACTTCACATAGTATAATTTTTATATAAAATTATAAATTTAATAATAATTAATATTTTAATATTTAATTAATATAAAATAATTATATATATATTTAATTACGTAACATTATACCAATTACATTTTTATACGAGCTATGTAATCATTCCAAAAAATAAATATAATTAAATAATTATTATAAAACTATCATCAATTATTTTCAACTTGAATAATATATATATATTTCTTACTTTATATATAAAAGAAAGAAGTTAGTAAGCCTATTGTGATAAGTTATAGCGGCTTTCTCAAAGGAAATTAACATTATTTATTAAAAATAATAATAATTTAGTACAATAATTAATAATATATATAATAAGTATAGAAAACTAAATTTTTTAAATAATTAATATTAATTAATTTTTTATTATAAAATTATTTTTTAATTTTTATTCTTTTAAAAAAAATTAAAATTTAAGATTTAAAAGTTAAAAATAATCGGAAAAATAGTGTGAACTCTATAAGAATTAATGAAATAAGAAGAAGATGATATTGATATAGGGTACTTACTAAAAGTAGCTGAACCAACAGTGGTGGAGCCGTCTTGATAATTCTTGCTACCCGTAATAATGGTAGCTCCAATACCATCCCCAAACATCATCAAATTCTTTATACCTCCCTTTATGTTCACACTCTCCCGGTAAACACCAGCTTTCACGTACACAACCACTCGACCATTCTTACTCACCCTACCCGCCGCCGCCACGCCCTCCGAAACACTCTTGTAATTCCCACTCCCGTCCTGTGCCACCACAATGTCCGCCTTCGGTGCCGCCGTTCCCGGCAAAGCCTGAAGAAGCCTCCTGTCGGAAGGAGATAGCCACTCTGGGAAGCCATTAAAGGAAAGCAATTTTCGACCGCCGCCAACAACCGGGTCTTTTGGTAACGAAGTCAAGGACGTTAATGTATTGCTAATGGCCAAAGAGTTGCTCAGCAACTTGGATAAGTTGCTTGAAATGGATGGAAAGTAGTTTAGGTAGTGAGATGAAAGGTTAGAATCAAGAAAACCGTTTTGGCATGTTTGTTGATTCGCAATAGAAGCACTTTGCCATGTTAACCTGTCGTTTAGATTGTTTGAGCTCATTGAACGGTTGAGCTGATAGATTGTATTCTCATAGAGTTCCAAACAATCTTCCCATGCGGACTTGGCTCTCTTGTCTTTGAAATCGTTGGATTCCATGGTTGATGAGACAAGTTTGTGTGCTACTATTGCTTGGTCCCTGGTGACCTTAAGGGCCAGGTCATGGAAGGAATAATAAGAAGAGGAAACATCACTTGATGATGATGAAATTGAATAATTGGTAGTGCCAATGTAATGGTTACAAAGAGTGGGATATGGAGTTTGATTGCATGATAACTTATCAGTGCCATGCACAATAATGAAGAGAGAATAAAAGGCTAAAATAATGTATGCAATGACCAAGTTGCCCATTATGAAAATGAAATGACCAATAGGTTCTATTTGTATAATAATAAGGCAACCTAGATAGGTAGCAATGAGAGAATTATATTCTTAGCTTTGTATATATTTGGATTATTGTTGAATGCTGATGAATGAAAAGTGCCAATGAAGATGTGCTATTTATAGGCCAAAAAGGTATGGGTAATTCTTATTTGTGAGTGATACAATACAGTTGAGGTATTAATGTGGGTTTTGTATTTTCTAAAGTTGTTGACTAACCTATTTAAGGGCAATGTGGATTAAGTTCTATCTACGTGTCAATTAAAATTAATAAAAAAAAGAGTATAGTAGTTCATATGGAAAATAATAAAAATTAAATAAAGTATGGTTTAATTTGGTTTTTCAAAACCTAATTGTTTGGTATAATTATTCTATATAGTACTTTTATTCTATATATAACATAGTTAATTTAAGTTATAGCCACGTTTTATTTTTGAATATCAGAACAACTATTTTTAAATAGCATTTTTGTTTTACATACATATTAGAATGTATAGATTAAAATAGTAGCTAGATAAATATTTAGTTGAATTCATAATGGGAAGACTTTTTAGTATTGCTTATCCGCCATAGTAATGTCATGCTAGGAGTTTAAACATTAATTATAAATATATAATTAATTAGTATTTAGGAAAAGAAAATTAATTACAATCTAACTTAATTTTGACAGGTGCAAGCTAAGCTAATGCTAAACAAAAATAATTATATTTTAAATTTATTTTGAAGCGTACGTGCAGTGCAAGCTAGGCCACCAGAAAATATGTTATTGTATGTCGAGAATTTTCTTGGACGTCATATTTCAAAACAAAGTTGACGTGATGCATGCATTTATTAAGAATGATAATAGCCCCTCCACGAAGCTTAGCTTTCTATTTTATAGTTGTTATTATCAGTTTTGGAGGATAGACAACAAACTTTAATGGGTATGCAAATCAGTTCTTTCGGGTTGGAGTCACCTTGGTTATTTGCAGTTAGAATCTCTTATAATTGGTAGCGTTCTTGAGTTGAATAATGATATGCCAAATTATATATAGCTCTTATCCGGCAAGATGAAATGAGTTCTAACCGTTTTGTTAGGGAAACGGAGAGACATTGCAACAAACGGATCCAGAAATGTTGGAAATTAAAGGAGAGTCGTATTAAAAAAAATATTACATAATTAAATAAGCATTATTAAAACATGTAAAATTATAAAGAATTCAAAGGCTGCAAGGACTAACTCCCACCATATTTACATGGGTATGTTACTAATGTATATGTGTATGTGTTCGTATGGATTTTCAAGTCGTCTATTTTCTTTCAGTAAAAATACACAATTCAAACCCAAGATCAATTGGTTAATATTCTTATGGTTCTGCATATTGGAAATTAAAATAAGTATTTGGGAATACTATTAACTCTTAAGAGGTTAAAGAGAGTTATTTTCAACTATATTAAAAACAAGGTCAGTGAAAAATAAGTTCTACTTTCTCCTAGTAGTAGCTAGCATATCATTGTAGCTCTATTTCATCCAATAGTCTACTACAAACTTGAATATAGAATTGAAGAGAGAAATTCTTTATTATTTTATTATTGGCCTATTTTTGGCACTGTATATTATAGTTTGTTTATTCATAAAACTAGTTGTTTATGATCTCTTTTTGAGATAAAAAATATAGTAGAAGAGTGTTTAGAATCAAATGCTTTATTCATTAAATTTTTATAGAATTGGGTGTTTATTATAAAATAATTTTTTCAGTTGAACCACAGTTGAACTAGTTGAATCAATGAATCAGTAAATCAATAATTAGAGCAATTCGATGATCGGTCTAAGTTTTCAGTACATTGGATGAAATAGAGCTAGCAACAAATCTATATTGACAGATCTAGAAAATAAAAAATGAATTAGTCTTCAATAAAAAACGAAAGAAGTCTTATATGTGTGTTGAAGTGGTCCATCAATCCATACAAGAAAGAGGAAGAAGCTGAGCTGGTATTTTTCGTAAGAGAGAAGACAATGAAACTGTTTCTGTGAAAATAAGGAAGTTACTCCTCCAACTCAATATAATTTAATTACATTTGAACCTTGACCTTTGTTGGATCATTTCCAATTGGGAAATGCTAGGGGACAATAATTGGGTAAAAAACCTAATTGCGCCAAGGGGAGGACAAAATAACGCAAATCAACCAAACCAAATTCTCATTCATCAATCAACCAAACAATACTTTAATGTAATTTGAATCAATAAAATTCGAATTAGATTTACACATAGTTCGAATTGACATAACTCGAATTATTCGAAACCATTGCTTACACATAATTCGAATTAAGTCGTTACGAATTATAAAATCATAATTCGAATTGTATCAATTCGAATTACTAGCATGGCGTGGTTAAGGAGGAAGTTCGAATATGCTTGATTCGAATTACTTGGGTTTGGTAGTTAAAGGTAATTCGAATTGACTTGATTCGAATTATGTATATATAGTTCGAATGATGATGATTCGAATTACTGTGAAGCAGAGCTCTATATATATGATATGAACGTGAGTTGCTCTCAATAGAGGGGTCAAATAGCTAGTGAGGATAGTTTTCTAGTGTTGGTTCACCACAGAGGATCGATTAAGAGAAAAACTCGATCCGGTGTGAAGTTCACCGATAAGGATCCTCTCTGTATTATCGTGAGGCCTACGACGAGCAATGATGATCTTGTTAGCTCTGTACTGCTGAAACTTAGTCTGAAAGGTGTGAAAAGGGTTAAGAAGTTTTTCTATCGCATTCCAACCACGGTGCTCCAAGATACCGTGAAGTATGATTGTTTCACGATCGGGAGTGATGAGGACTTGCAGGTCATGTTTCATTGTCGCCGGCAGTTTCCCGAGGTGAGGACACCAGAGCTGTTAGCAAAGTTGGTTGATGTGGTATCCAGCTCGGGGTTCGAACCGGAATACGCACACTTTAGCCACGGTGGCCGGTTCTAGCTCGAGACCTGCCGTTGCTTCTTCCTCCGTCCCTGCGTACGAGCCACCGATCCAGCCTGTCGCATCCCCTTCGTTCGCTGTTGATCTCAGCGGCAATGTTGGCGAGGAGGTTGGTACAGGGGAACATCTTCCAACCTCAGTACAGTGTGCTACATCGGCTGGTGTTGGAGACGGATTGTTTGATGATCCAGATGACGATGATGTTGAGCCGGATATGATTGCTGATGACAGTGGCGATGATCTCGGAGTGAGTGACCCGAGAGGGGCTGCAGGTGGATCTAGCTCTGGCAAACAGCAGTACCCACCCCATTTTTCATCATTGGACCTGGATGCCATGAGGCAGGATGGGCTTCCAGGGCAGCCTGCTGGATTTGGCGCTAGAGATGCGGAAGGGACTGTTGGTATGACAGAGTTCCAGGTTGGTCAATAATTTCAGGATAAAGATGAGGCCTGTTGAGTGTGAAGACTTACAGCATCCTCTGAGGGGTACAGTACAAGGTGGTTGAGTCTGACTATCGCCGGTATGTAGGAAAGTGTTCTGAGTTTGGGAATGGGTGCACATGGTTGATTCAGTTGAGTCTCCGGCAGCGCAAGGGCATCTGGGAAGTAAAACGGTACAACAGACCGCATACGTGTCTCGCCACCTCTATCTCCAGCGACCATAGGAGTTTGGATTATCATGTGATAGCGACATTCATTATGCCAATGGTTAGGGCTGATGCATCCGTCAACATCAAGGTGCTCCAAAATGCCACGGCCGCACACTTTGGGTTCAGGCTGACGTATAGGAGGGTCTGGATGGCGAAGCAGAAGGCTGTTGCCGTCATCTATGGTGACTGGGATGAGTCATACAATGAGCTCCCTAGGTGGGTGTTAGGAGTCCAGTTGACCATGCCTGGTACTGTTGCAGTCCTTAGGACTAGCCCTGTTTGAGTCGGGGGACAGCTGGATGAGTTTCAGGCTTATTTTCATAGGCTGTTCTGGACGTTCCCACCTTGTGTAGAGGCATTCCGTCATTGCAAGCCGTTGGTGAGTATCGACGGCATCCATCTATATGGCAAGTATGGGGGAACGTTACTTGTGGCCATTGCACAGGACGGGAACTCCAACATACTCCCTGTGGCATTTGCACTAGTCGAGGGTGAGAATGCTGAGTCGTGGTCCTTCTTTCTATCCCACCTCCTCCAGCGGCATCCTCACCACGATCAGGCTGATCCTGCCTAGGAGCACCCCCTCCTCCTACCTCCACGCCCTCGTCGTCGACCACCACCCCTACCGGCCTCATCACCCTCCTCCATAGCCTGGTCGAGCTACCTCCACTCACGCTGGCTACGCCGTGTCCCAGCTCGAGCTCTCCTCTCAACCCGACGCCTGTCTGGAACGTCGTCAACTCGGTCCATATCAGGTACTCGGCCAGCACCCCTCTGCGTCGCCTCAACCGGAATGGGAATACCTCTCGGATCCCCCAAATACATCTTAGGTGACAAGAATCTCTTTTCGTGCTGATGCCACCAGTCCAAGAACTCATGTGACGGTCCCGAGTCAGCAACAATGTCGAACTGTAAAACGTGATCCACACGTGACTCCCAGTGAAGATGCCAACGCTGTAAATGGGAAGGGAACCAACGATCACCTCCTCTCCCGTCCTTCGACATCAAGAAGTCGATGTTCAGGGCGGGATGCGGGGGAGACTGTACGCCACCGAACTGAGGTAACACTCTGTCAACCTGATGCCACTCAACCACTGCAAAATATATCAGGGACGTCACACACCGCCATAACATCGTATGACGAGGCTCCAAGACCTTCGAATGGACAACCTGAAGAACGTCGGGAGTGCTATAGGGCATCCATATAAACTGAAAAAAGCAAATCAAATCCATTTGATTTAATCGTTAGACCATATAAACTCATAAAACCACTAACTACACATAGGTGCTCAGCGTACTTACATCCCTAGCCTGTAACATGTCGATCCTCAGTCGAGCCATCTGCACCCGAGGCCCCTTTTCGCTAACCCCAGGATTGTAACCTGACCACCTGCATAGGAATTTAAACATGGTAGTGCATTCATGAATGATTCTATAAGGCATGAAATTGCATGCGAAACTGAAAATAAATAACATAAAGATGAATAGTAGACTACAATAGTGGTACCTCGAGGCAAGGGGCCAGCTAAACGCATCATACCCACCAGGGCGAAAACCAGGAAACCGCCAAAATATCCAAGACTGAAGTAACTGTAACGGCCCAGCTAACTTCACGACATGTCTGTTAGCCACTCAGCACATGCACCAGTACAACCATGCTAGTGCCGCCGACCCCCAACTGTTGCCACCCATCTCCTCAAGCCTAGCCACGAAGGGTAGCCATCTGATGTGAATACGATTGCCGGACTTGTCGGCAAATAGCTGGGTGCCCAACAACATCATGATATAGGCACGGGCAAAGCGCCTAACTGTCTCCTCATCGACCCCGTCGGGGCACTCTCCAAAAGTCTCCTGGAACCAGGTGCAGTTCACTGCGAACTTCTGAATTTTGTTTGCGGGAGGTAACACACCGAGCAACTCCTGGAACCACTGCCAAGCTGACCGGCCACCCTCTATGTATACGTGGAAGTCTGTCAGTCAACCACTGACGTAATGTCCGTCCACTAGCAACCCTAACTGGTACGAGACGTCCTGAAGTGTGATGGTGCACTCTCCGAACGGCATGTGGAACGTGTGGGTCTCCGGCCGCCACCGCTCCACGAATGCACTCACAAGGGGCTCATCTAATCGGAATCATCTGTCGTTTAGTCTCGCAAGATGGTATAATCCGGCCATCTGCAAGTACGGAACGTACCTCTCATCAAGACGCATCCCCTGCTGCCGCCGCATGCTCAATATGCAACGCCGGGGCTGCGCATTACATGAACCGCATAATTAGAAAGCGTTAAAATACCACTAACATATACAATTCATGCCGTAAAGAACCAACAAAGTAATCATGCAATACAAGATATATTAAACCAGTAACCAAAATTGCATACGTAAACCGCAAACATACATCGGTTCTAAAACCACAAGGAAAAGAAAACGTAGTAAAACACTGGCAAAACCGCATCATAGAACCGCATCCAAGAAACCTCTAACATAACCCACATGCAAATCCACTAGAGAAACGAACATGCAAAACCACTCAGTTAACCACCTACAATACCACCAACCTAAACCGCTGACATAAACCGCTAAAATAAACCATCGACAAAACCACTTGCATAAACCACTAACACTAACATAAACCACTATTTTAAACCACTAACAAAAACCACTAACATAAACCACTATCCTAAACCACTAACAAAAACCACTCTCGTAAATCACTATCATAAACTACTAAAAAAAACCACTATCATAAACCGCTATCATCAACCACTATCATAAACCACTATCATAAAATACTATCAAAAAAAATATCAGAAACTACTAACCTCGTCGTTGATCACCCCGGCGATATGAGCAACTCCATCCAAACGATAAAGTCTCCCCGGATCGTCCCCCATCGCCTGAATATGCCGCTCCAATCTTTGTCGGCCCGATTCTTGGTCGTTTTCTCTGGGATTTTGTGGGGTATGAGAATGCAAAAGTGATTCGAATGACCTTGGTTTGAACTCCTTATATAGGCGAAATCCGTGTAATTCGAATCAACTCGATTCGAATTACCTAATGAAACGAAAATCAAGTAATTCGAATCAATATGATTCGAACTCCCTATGTGTCACGTGCTCCATGTAATTCGAATTACTCACAAAGAGTGCCATGCATGATTCGAATTAAGTCAATTCGAATTACGTTGAACTGAAGTTCGAATCTTATTGATTCGAATTACATTATAATTCCCTTTGGTAGATACCTGAACGAGAATCTCATTTGGCTAATTTGCGTTATTTTGTCCTCCCCTTGGCGCAATTAGGTTTTTTACCCTAATTTTGTTGAACAATATGAACAACTACCAATCAAATAAAAACACACTACACCTCCAAATTAAACCTCTAAATTTTAATATTAAAATAACCATTCGTACACTAGTAAAATGAACATCTAATATATCTATTGTTTACATTGTTTAATATTTTCATTGTTTACCTATACTTTTCCTTTTCAATTATGCCCCTGTGTGTAATTTTTAGTGGAACATTTATTACATCAATGACATATTATCTTTGATAAAAAAAAATGTTCACATACTCTTTAATATGATCTTAGAGTGATCAAAGTGCTTAACTTGAGAATATTTGAAAAAAAAAATAAAAAATATATTTAAATATTTAAATTTTTTGTTATTTAAATTATTTTTTAATTTAAAAAGACTTGATGAAAAAAATATATTTAAAGGTCTTAGATAATTGACTTTTGAGTTGAGAATGGTTAAGAAATTTAATATAAATATTATCTTGTATCATTAGTTGATATAGTGAAAATTAAATCTTAACTATGTTGGAAAATTGACCGCGTTGTTAATCTTCGTGCTATTTGTGTCTAAGTGCAAAGATGATGAAGAGAGAATGAGAAGAAATGGATTTTTTTTAAAAATAAATATTTTAAATATTTTATTTAGATTATAGATAATTTGGATGACACAATTTATTTTTTATATCCTATTACTTATCTTGTTTACAGTGTAAATAATTTAATTATGAATATCTCGTTTATATTATAAACGAGATAAAACACATACATCTCTGAAAATATTACGGGTATATGCATGTTTAGTGATGGACCCAAAAAATTTTAGAAGTGGGGACAAAAATATATATATTAAAATAAATTTTATTGAATATTGTTAATTATACTAAAAATATAATTGAGATATAAAAATTAAGAAGAGTTAGTGAATATTTTTATTCTTAAAATACGATTTATTATATATAATTTATAAAAATATTTTTTTATTTCTAAAAATTGATCTTAAAATATTTTAATTAAATTATAAAGAATTTTTCATCCTTACTAATTTTATTTTTATTAACTTTTATATACATTAAATGATAAAATATTGAATCAATTGGTACATTAGTATCTATTAATATACTAGTATTTATAATTTGAAACTAAAATTATATATAAATACAAAAAAAAATTAAATTTATATATGAAAAGTATGTTTATATCAAATAATAAAAATTTAATTTATAATTATTTTCTATTTGTTTAAATAATTAAAATTTTTATATGTTTTTTAATTTAATTTTAATATACTGTCAGATTAAAAATTTTATGTATCTATTTAATTATATATTATAATTAAAAAATTATCTTTTTCATTCATAATGTAAATAGTTATCTAAAAAAATAAATATAATTAAATAACTGTGTAAAAAAATATATATATTTTAATATATGAAATTAACTTCTATATTTTTAAACAATTGTTCTACTACTCATTATAATTTTTAAATATTAATTACTTCTTATTCAATTAAAAAGTTTATTTGTTATAATATTTATAACAAAATATTTTTTTAATCCAAAATAGTTGTTACAAACAAAATTATTTAAGAGATAAATTAAAAGTATTATAAAATTTTAAAATAAAGAATACCAATTAATAGATAGATACTATTCTTTCTTATCTCAACTAATTTTTTAAAACAAAAAAAAATACTAATAATTTTATTTATATTTAGAAAATTTTAGTTTGATAATTAACTAATTAATTAATTTAAAAAATTATATTAGTACTGTTTATTAATTTTTTTATTGAGTTAATTTATTTACTTATTTTTAATTCTGATATTAAATTACATTTAACAAAATAAATATTGTTACAATTATATTAGGGACAAATATATATATTTGTACAATTTTTTTTTTTAATTTAGTGGGGGCAAGTGCCCCCTCCTTGTGAACCTAAGTCCGTCCCTGTGCATGTTAAGTAAACGAGATATGTTGATAGTTAAATTGTTTATATTGTAAACAAGATATGCTCAAATGGAACTTATATTAGCAATTCGTTGACAGCGTCCTTATTTGTCACTTTCACTCTTTTTTGGATTTTCTTCTCCATCTTAGAGTTTTTTTCTTGAAATATTTGAGTTTGTTAAATACTATGACGCACGCAAATGCATGGTCAGATAATATCAATAAATTGAATATGACATGACATATTGTTAGAGCGATCGACTTCGAAGTTAGTGTTACTATTTTCTTCTTTTAATAAAGAAGCATATAATTAAGATAGTTTGATTAGTTTTATTTGTTTTAATAAACAATAAACTTCTTTGACACATTAAGATGTGGCTTACTAATATCCAAGATTTTGTCAGAGTGCAACACAGAGATTTCAAGGACATCCTGCTGCAAATTGTCTCCAATGTACATAGTACTTTGCTTGATCAGACTCCACGACCCTATACTCGACACTCCTCCGAATGTTATAATTTTTCACACCTAGCATGACAGCCTTCCTACTCTTGAATCTATGACCAATGCAAAAATTCACACTGTCGTCTGTGATGTAATCATCTCCTCCTATATTGAAAAATAGAGTATTTTCATACATCGTGTCAAGATTCAACATGTGATAGTGGCTAGCTACAACCGACAACTCCAGAATTGACTATGGGGCAGGTAGAAGATATATATCGAACTGATCCATCTACCGGAGGTCTTAGGTACAGACCCCTCCTCATCCTCAGTAAAAATACTTTCATTGCTATCCGCGACATGTTCTTCATCCGATTCATTAATATCCGTGTCCATGTGTTCCATTGGACTAGCACAGTGCATAGGAGGTAGTGCAAGAGGTGGGTAATCTTAGACAAAATTCGAATACCTAGAACCACTACCACCTACATTACCAAAATCTTTGAATAAAGCTCCATCACTTGTTGGGCCATGATTCTCCCATGGACATCAAATATTAGGTGTACATGCTCATCACCATCGAGTAAAAAAAAACACACAAAAATGAAATACTCTATTTTTTATCAGTGCTAACAACCTATACCCAACTCTTCCAACTTCCTTTGTCCCATTAGCACTTATGCTCGTCAAGATTAGGCTCTTTGACTCAGACAAAAAACCTAAATGACGAGTGCGCAAAAGGATAGGATTATCACACTCAAATATAACTCCATCATAACTATTTTTTATGTGACAATTAGGATTGTACTCATAAAGATATACTCATCACTAGATATTTTTTTACTAAATTATTGAAAAAATGGAGAAAATGAGATTGATATGTTTGTGAAAAAAGCTAATACTTGCAGCTCCTTACATAACTGATTTAAATTTATTGTACTATATCTTTTTTACAGTATAAACGATTAAATGATGGTCATATCTTATTTATACTGTGTTTGTCTTCTCTTTACACATATCTCATTTATAGTTTAAATAAGATATGTTAAACATGTAACTTCCCATAACAAGATGTCACGGGTGCACCCGTTTTATGTGTTTAAAATTGATGTCTTATCTCGTTTACACTATAAATGAGATATATTTATAATTAAATCATTTATACTGTAAACGAGATAAGTAATATAATATAGAAAGGTAAATTGTGTCCAAATTATCTATATTCCTCTATAAAATATTTAAAATATTTATTTAAAAAATCCAAAAAAAAGCAGCTGTGAAATATTTAATTTTTAGGATTTTGTTTATTACCAAAATATTCTTTTCATTTAAAAAAATAAAGCATTGGTCCGTTCCATCCGAATATGTCGATTCAGTGGTGCGAATTGGGCCACTTTTTAATTTTGACGGATTTAAAATCTTAACTTAGTCCATCTTTTTCTCTAATTTCGGTAATAAACTTGTCCTGTTTTGTCATTGTTGTTTGTTGGACACAACTCAACTATAACTACCATCACGGATACAAATATATAAATGATAATTAAAAAATAATTGCCTATTTAAATAGTAGTGAGTATTAATAAATATTAATAATAATAATAAAATACTATAAATAAAGACTGCACTATTATAATAAATAAAAATAAATAATTTGTTAGATAAACTTTGACTCATTAAAGATATGCTAATATTTATTAATATTTATATAATCAACTATTTTCTAATTATCATATTATATGTTTATATCAATCACAAATAGAAATGGTAAGTAAGTTAGTCCATCTTGTCCTAACCCCTGTTCCACCAGAAATCTGTTCCATCCGGTCTATTGAAGTCGTTCCAAATTTTTTATCCCGTTTTGCCTAATAGTGGATTGATGGGTTGGTGGGTTAAGCCCACCAATTCTCTCTCTCTTTTTTTTTTTAAAGATAATAGTGGTATTTTATTCAATAAAAAAATTAAAAATAAATATAATGTCCAAAAGTTAGAACAAGGAAAATAGAAAAAAAAAAAATTCAAATATTCACGAATAGGTGAAATTATAAGAAGAAATAGCGTAGAAAAGTAGATAGGGAAGAAATCTTAGGGCACTATGAATAAGACAAAATAGATAACTCCTGGTTCAACTTAAATTATGTTGCTAGTACTTTTTTTGGAGGTTCCTAGACATGCTCGAAGATTTGCCGACACCTCTCCTTCCAAATATTCCAAGTTATAATCAAAACCAGTCGAGCTCTTTAAAGGCTTGTTTCTTGAAGTCCAGTTTGTAACATCGAATCCCTCCACCGATCGAAGAACAAAGAATATCTATGGTTTAGAATGAGGTAAGCTAAATGACTCTTCTTCTACACTAGAATAACGTCTCCATAGAAAAATAAACAGTGCATGAGTGATTTTAGAGCTGACTTGTAGATTAAACAAGTTGTCGGAGTAGAGGATGGGAACCGCTGATGGATGAGAAGTAGAACAGGAAGCTTACCATATGGAGGATTTTCCACGCAAATAGCAAAATCTTGTGAGGAATTTTCAGCTTCCATAAATGGCTCCAAATTGGCCTCTGTTGCATGAAGTTCGGACAAAATTCAATAGAGGTATGATAAAATTGGTAAGCAATCCTGTACCTTGATACCACATCATATGTTTTTTCTCTGTTCATTACCCATTGAATTGTGTCTTCACCTTCTCCTGAGGTTATAGAGAGGATTCGCTGAGCAATTTTTGGAGAAAAAAGATTTGAGATTAATACTTGATTCCACTATTTATTTGACAAAAACAGGTCTTTCACTCATAACAGATGGTAACTATCTGATAGTAGTGCCACATATGGTGGAACTGTGAAGGAGTAAGGAGGAGGAAGCCATGGTTCACTGAAGATTCAGATATCACCAGAACTTATTTTTCAATTAATGTCTTTCTCTACAACTCGCCTTCCTTCAAGAACACTTTGCCAACCCAAGAAGGCAAGGTTCCTACTTCTGTTTTAAGGATAGAATTAAATCTGAAGTATTTACCTTTAAGTATTTTAGAAAGAAGAGAGTTAGGTTAAGTCACTATTTTTCAGCATTGTTTACCCAAAAGAGCCAGATTTTGAGTCCTGAGATCTTTGAAATTAAGTCCGATTTTTTTCTTAGACCTAGTCATCTTATCCCAGCTAATCCACACTATTCGCCTTTTAGAACCTTGCTGCCCCCACCAGAACTAGGTTAGAATACAATAAATTTCATTTAGCAAGCTATCTGAAAGTTTAAAATATGACAATAGGTATATTGGTATGACTTCACCAACTGTTCAGAGTAATACTTGTTTTTTTTTTTCATTAGATAACAAGCACATTTTTCATCCTTGTGTTCTTTTTTGAGAACCTTATCTTTGATTGAGTTGAAGGTGACTTTCTTAGAGCGGTTGACAAGGAAAGGTAGACCCAAATATTTATCCCGTGCACCTATATGAGAAATATTCAGCTGAGCTGCTAGGAAAGCTCTAATCAGCTCTAGAGTGTTATTATTAAAAAACATGACCAATTTATTAAGATTAACTCTTTATCCACTGAAGCTGTCATAAGATTCCAATAATTCTAAAATAGAGACACAACTATTTTTCGAGACTTTACCGAATACAATAAAATCATCAGCGAATAGCAAGTGATTTATAGTTGGGGGCATCTTCTATTTATTTGAATTCTCCGAATGAGACTGTTTTGCTTTGCTTTGTGAAGCAAGAAGGAAAGTTCTTCTGCACATAATAAAAAAAAGAGGGGGGGGGGGAGATAGAGGATCATCTTGACGGATGTCTCAATTTGGTTTAAAAAAACCATAGAGTTGACCTTCCACAACAACAAAGTAAGAAACGGTTGTCAACAATTCACGAATTCAATCAATGAATCTCGATTCAAAACTCAACTTCTCCATAGTAAACCATAGAAAATGTCACTCTACCCTGTCATAGCTTTACTCATATCAAGCTTAAGTGCCATTTCTTATTCCAAACCTCGCTTCTTTTGTTTAAGGTAATGCATCCATTCGTACGCTATAGGAATGTTATCAGAAATAAGTTTACCTTTCAAGAATGCACTTTGAGTAGGGCTAATTACCTTGTTCATATACCCTTGGAGTCTGTGGACCAATACCTTCGAAATGGTTTTATAGACAACAAGACAAATTGATGGGCCTTACCTGAGTCATATCACTAGCATCTGGGACCTTTGGCATTAGACAGATATTGGTATGGTTAAAACTTTTCAAAATTCTACCTCCAATAAAGAAACTCCTCACAATCCGGAACACATCTTCTCCCACTATATCCCAGTAGAATTGGAAGAATTTAACCGTTATAACATCCTCTCCTAGTGCACTCTAAGGGTGGATACTAAAAGTAACTCTTTTTACCTCATCCATAGAAACAGGTCTTCTGAGCCTACAATTCATTTTAGCTATAACCTTAGGCTCGAAGTCTATCAAAAAGGCCAAAGATCTGTCTGATTAGAAAATGTGAAAATACTCTTAAAGTAGTTCTCAATCACCTTAGCAATATCAGCATTGGTTATTGCCATATCCCTATCATCCCTCCGCATATGCCATATCTTATTTATTCTGGTTCTAGATTTAAATTTTCTATGGAAGAAGTTTGTATTTTGGTCTCCTTCCTTCATCCATTTAATTCTAGATTTGTCTTTCCAATAAAGTTTCTAATCCAAATATGCTTTTTCAAGCCGCTGTTCAAGCTCAAGTAATTCAGTGTCTCCCATGATGTCTGATATCTATTTTTGTTCTAGAAGAGCAGTAACTTCTACAATCTCCTTTTTAGAATTAGTAGAAATGTTCTTTTGCCAGAAAACTAATCGGTCTCTAACCAATTTAAACTTCTGAAATAATCTGAACATCGTTAAACCTTCTATATCTAAGTTTCAGAACTTGCTAATGAAGTTCGAATTTGTTCTTCACCATACCAGCGGGATTGAAACTTGAATCTCCTCTTTGATTTCTCCAGTTGGTAGTTAGTGTCCCAAAGGAGGGGGTGTGATCATAACCTGTCTTTGATAGTCTAAAGACCATGGAATGAGAGTATAATTGGAATCAAAATTTATCAACAAGCACTCTGTCAAGCCTTTCCTGAATTAGTTCACTTTTCCTGCGTCTGTTACTCCAAGTAAATGGTCTACCCACCATTCCCAAATCAATCAACGAGTTATTTCTAATAAAGTAATTAAAGGCAGCAATCGAAAAATGAGATTTAAGATTACCACCAACTTTCTCACCTTGATCAATAATGAAATTAAAATCACCAACAATAATCGATTTACCTTGGAGTTGGGAGAGCACCAAAGAGATTTTTTGGAACTGGGATAGCCGAATATTCTCATTGCAATTTAAATAAATGCCTACAAAGTTCCATTCAATGTTCATAGGAACATATTTTATTAAAGCAACAATATAAAACTCAAAACAACTGAAAATCTAAGCAACAAAATCATCCTTCTATGCCAATGCAAGCCTATCCGATTATTAAATTATTAAATATTAAAAATTTATAATTTCACAAATATTTCAATTAGTTTATAATTTTTAAAAACATAGAAAAATTGTAATTTCTAATTCACAAACAGTAAATTCTTTATAATTCTAAATATCTAATAAGTATAATCAACTAAGTTTTTTGAAATAAAATAATAAAACTAACGGTAAAGTACTAAATTAGTCCCTTACGTTTGGGCGTAATCCTGTTTTAGTTCTTAAGGTTTAAAGTGTCTTATTTGAATCCAAAAAAGTTTCATTTAGCTTCAATGTAGTCCTACCGTGAGGTCAAAGTTAAATAATTAATGAAATGTCTTACATAACAGTAATACAAGAACAATATCGATAATTTGGAGAACAAGTACAAGCTCCAGAAGTACAAAATCAAACGTGGATGTATCAATACATTTATTTATCACTCTCTTTAGTTCTATAGAAAATATTTCATTTAAATTGTAAGAAGAATGATAAATAAATGTATTGATGCATTCACGGTTGATTTTGTGCTTTTGAAGCTTGTACTTATTCTCCAGATTATCGATCTTGTTCTTGTACTGCTGTTATGTAGGACATTTCGTTAATTATTTAACTTTGACCTCACGGTGGAATTACATTGAAGTTAAATGAAATTTTTTTGGATTCAAATGGAACACTTTAAACCTTAAGGACTAAAACGGGATTACATCCAAACGTAAAAGATCAATTTAATATTTTATCCTAAAACTAATATTGTCCAAAATAAAACAAACATTGTCCAAAACATATAATTAAACATTATCCAAATCTCTAATCAATTAAATATAATCCAAATTATAACTTAAAGTAAAACAAACAAAAATTCTAAATATAAATACAAAACTAACGTTCTAAATTTAATTATCAATTTAAAACTAAAAGTCTGCGGAATAAACTCGTTTTATTCTGCCAAAATCCACCAGAATTTGTGAATTGGACGGTATAAATTTGACAAATTTCTTTATTATAACGATCTCAAATTTTTAATTCGACCAACTTTTTTTTTGACGAATTAGACAATAAGACCCAACAAATTATGACCCATTTACCGTCCTTAATCACAAAAAACTTTCATCTTTAAAAAAGCCAGCGCTGTACTTATTTCTGTGAGAAGTTACATTTCTAGCTTCACAATAATCTTATTTAGAGACAAAATAAAATGTTTATAGGTATAAAATATGTTATCATGGACGATGTTCAAGTAAAACTTTTACGTTAATTCGAATCATGGGTATGGTTACCGACGAAAAATGCTTTAATTATTTGATAATGCCAAGCTGTACGGTTGTTAGTAAGTCGTATAAGACATCTGAGTCTCAAGCTGGTCCCAACAAGAATTGTTCCTTTTTCGACACACTCAAATATATGATTTCCAGGTGTCAGGTCATTGGCCTCTCGTTTCCTTTGACTCGTCATATGATTCTGAATTTCTAATTTCTAATATATGTATCTGTACCTTATATTATAGGCAAATTGTGTAAAGGCTATATTCACATATATAGCATTGTTGACTTATAGCACTGTTGTAGGAAAAATAGAAAAAGTAAAAGCTGAGCATAATTTATATAAATTAATAAAAAAGAGAAATCAAATGAAGAAATTGGAGAAAATATATTTTTAAAGAGAGAATAAATAGATATAACATTTGGGAATTGAGGTGTATAAATAAAGTTTTCCGTGCTACATTATTCCGTGGACGATTGACGGACGGAGGTATTGTCTTTAGTGTATATAGTAATCCACAACTAATAATGTTAAAGGTAATGCTCTTTTTCCTAATCACATTCATTAGGACCATGACTACCCGAAGTACCCAATGCAACCACCATGGAAAAGGAACAATGAGAAGCTGACTACCACGCCCAAAGAAATAAATTAAATTAAAAGCTAAGTACCTAAGTACAAATTAAAGCTGCTGTGCGAGCAATCCTGCCCACAAGTTCTTCTTTTCCTACCAAATCATATAAATGCTGCTTATGCATGCGGCATTTCAATCGATATCAACTTAAATTATCAAAGTATTTAAAAATTTAAAAATATCATTTATACACTAAAATAATTATTTATATTTATATATTCAGTATTTTTTTGTAATAAATTTTTTTTGCTGACTAAGTATTGATAAAAAATGACAAATTTATTGGTAATATAACCTTGCTATTTCGACAAACTTGTATCGGTGACTCGTATACCAAAATCGTCTTAGTGAAGGTATATTTGACTCGGCATAATTTTGCTAAAGTTGACGTATACTTCTAAATAGTTTGAATATAATTAAGATTTTTAAAAATTGAACCGATCACCGATCGATAAACTTAAAAATTTAAAAATTAAATCGAAGTTTTATTAGAATTGAATTAGATATAATAATAAAATAAAAGATGTATAAAATATATTTTTTTAAATTCTTTTGTATTCTATTATTTTAAACTGTCTAATAGTTAAATACATGTCAGTTTGACTAATTTTTCAGACCTTTTACTGTTTTATTGAGCGCCGATCTTTTTCTTAAATCAATAACTGGTTCTCGATTGAATCAGTTGGTTGGGTTTGATTATAAACCGAAAACGGATGTGTTGCATTGATTTCAAATTAAAAAGGATAGATGTGTTTACTACAAGAAAAACGCTGAGTACCGTTGAATTTAGCGTCGCAGAGTAGAGGCAGATTTACCGGCAATAAATGTGTCGAATTCGTCAGGTTAACTTATTACCAACGGATTTACATTTTTGACGATAAATTCGCCAGTAACAATTGGAGGGAAACAAAAAAATAGGCACGCAAGTTAGTATCGGACTTATCGTCGGATAAATCCACCGGTAAACCCATTTAGTGAAAATGTTGTGTATTGGTGACCCGCAATGGTTACCGTTAAATTTTTTCGACCTCTGATAGTAATTTTGCCCTAAATTCAAAGTGCGAACACTTTCCCTCTTCATTTCGAATCCGTCTCTCTCTCTCTCTACCCTTTCTTCTCCTTCTCTCTCTTGCTAACCCTCTCCTTCCCCGCCGCGCCGTCAGCCCCGCAGTCAGCCACTGTCAGCCCCGCCGTCGCCTCCTCTCTCTCTCTCTCTCTCTCTCTCTCTCTCTCTCTCTCCTTTCTTCTTCCACTCTCTCTAACCCTCTCCCTCCTTACTGCTCCGTCAGCCCTGCTGCCTCATCCTTTCCGGAAGCCCCTCTCCCTCTCGGCACCATCCAATTCTGCCTGCCGCCAACATTCTCCCGTCCACCTCTATGTCTACATTCTTCGGTAAATAAATTTTTATTTTTGTTTTTGTTAAATTTAAGATTAATTTAGGTTTTAGTTGTTAATTAGTATAATAATTTAGATAGAAATAATTTTTCTGTTTAGTAAATTTACGTGATTAAAATAGGATTGGATTAGGTTATTAGACTTTTGTGAGTTCTAATGCTGTAATAATGTGATATTGTTGTTGTTGTGCTGTTGATTTTGAATTGGAATTGAATTTAGTAAATTGGATATACCAAGTTTAAAAGCATATACTTCACATGGTTCAAGTTATTTAGTGTAATTAATTATATTATATTATTCGTTATAATGTATATTATATTTTATTGTGTCAAATTATTATTATTATTATTATTATTATTATTATTATTATTATTATTATTATTTCTTACATTAGTCAATAGTCAACAAGTTTATTAGTAGCCTCCGATAATAAGTCACATTAATTTTCAATATGTTTTAAGAGTGAAAATGATAGTAAATTAAAAAAAAATCAAATATAAAATCATTTTAAATGACTTATGGATGACTTCTTATTTGCATACAGAAAAAATTATAAATATAGTAATATATATTGCTAAATGTTTGTGAAATTGGAATATACACTTACCACTTTTGTTTTATTTGATTTCAATGGATAATGTATTTCTTTAACTAAGTTTAACTTAGTTTATTTTGATTAAGTATTTTGAATGATGTTGTGAATATATTTAGCACATTTTTAATTGGTATGCTCTTTGCAGACATGAAGACAAGTAGAGGTGTTGCGGATCAGCCTAATGGTCGTGGTCGTGGTCATGGTAGAGGGAGAGTTTCTGCCGGTACCCTTGAGAATTCTGGATCCTCTCCCTCTAATTCGACTACCCCGGTGACGTCACAGATTGTAGGTGCATCGGAACAGCCGTTCATCATAGTGTCTAATCCCAACTACGTTCCTGCGTCTACGGTGACACCACTGCCTCCATTCGCTCAGCAGTCCACTGTCTCGGCGACGCCACCTCCAGCGACAGACACCGCGGTGCTAGAATCCTCTCATGGAAGCCAGCCATATGATGCCCCTCTACCATCTCCTATCGTACGGTTGACGATCTGGTTTGATGGCAGAATGACGTGAGTACTACTTTAAGTCTTTTATATGCTGAAAGTGTTTGATATATCCTGATTATTGATTCTTGATTATTGATTATTGATTCTAGTTTTGGTGGATTTAGGGTTGTAAGTTTGAATAGCTGAAAGTGTTTGATATATCTTGATTATTGATTCTAATTTAGTGGATTAATGGATGTTGCTTATTGATTATTGACTGTTATTTATTGATTGTTGACAATTGGTGTTGTTTAAGTTAATTGTTGATGGATAGAGTTTGTGGTGCATTCCAGTTATAGATGAAACTCTGCCGAAATTTCTAAAAAAATCTCTATATATTATAGTTATTTGCTTCTGAAGTTTTAATTTATATTGTCAAATTAGTTTGTTTGTGAATTGTTAATAGGTTTGCACCAAATAACGATGCATGTACTCAGGAGATGACCAACGTTATCAAGCTGATGTACGACCATCCATGGCCGAGCTACAAGAAGATCTCCTCTGAGACCAGAGAGTGATGGTTTCAAAAGTGAGCGGTAAAAACTTAATATAGTCAAACCTTATTAGCTAGTTTATATCTTCTATTTTGTTTAATACGATATATTTTGATTAACTAATTTTAAAGTTTCTTTGTGCAGCTTCTCTTTATATGGGACAAGGAGCACGATGCCCTCATCAGGAAGATATACGACCATCAAATGGGTAGGTGGCTGCAACAGATGCTGAAGGATGTACGTGAGAGGCGTGACCACCTCACTATCTGGCTCTGCCCGAAAATTAATAAGGCTTTATACGTTCAGTGGGAGACCAATGAGGGGTTCAGATATCAGCGTCTCACAAACAAAGCTAACAGGGCATCAGCCAGGTGGTCCAAGTATACCCCTGGCTCAGCGACTTTCATGAACACTAAGGCCAAACTGGTATGTAACTTCTCTAATTTTGTTATTAACTTTGTTAAATTCTTTAACATATGATTAGCAGTCATCCTAACATATTGTTTCAATGCAACATGTGTAGTTGAAGTTGTTGGATCGCGATGCGACATTGACGGAGACCTTCAAGTACATCCACACTTTGAAGGAGAACAAAGAGAGATTTGTTGATTAGCGGTCTACGGATCATTATGTAAGTAAACATCTGATCTTGTGATATAAAATTTTTAATTAACTGTACAGTTGTCGTCCTAATCATAATAACATGTGTTACACATGAGTCTTATACGTAGAGTCTGGAGGCCACAACTCAGCAATCTCAACTAAGTAGGGAGGACGCTAGTGGCTCTGCAACTTCAGTCGTCGATCCCGATAGCTCGAGACCGTCTCAGCGTCGTACAAGAACCGCATATATAGGCTGGAATGGAGGGAGAAGCTGGAGTAGCTTCAACGGATGGAGTAGCAGATGGCGGTGTACGAGGCTCAAATGCGCGCCGATGGTATCGGCGCTGCTGATGGGACACAAACATCATTTCCTTCTCCACCGCCTCAACAAGACCACGGGAATGATGACGACGACGACTATCAGGATCTTTAGTGATTAAGGATTTTTTTTTACTGTTTCATTGAATTTGATTTATTTGACTTTTAATTTATTTAAACATTTGATATTTAAT
Organism: Arachis hypogaea; assembly: GCF_003086295.3. NCBI lineage: Eukaryota > Viridiplantae > Streptophyta > Magnoliopsida > Fabales > Fabaceae > Arachis > Arachis hypogaea. Next base: position 15,553,315 of record NC_092046.1, on the reverse strand, counting down.
ATTACATAATTAGTTTCTATTATTTATAATTTGACCATTAATTATGTGAAAAATAATTTTAAATAAAAATTTAAAATTAAAAAGCAAAACTCTTAAAAAAATTGTGTCACAATATTTAAAAAAATGACATTACCGTCGGATTTATCTAGAGCATTATCCGACGATAATAGTGCGGAAAATAGGATATTGTGGTACCGATGTTACCGTTGGAAAAATCCGCCGGTAACCAAATGATTTTTTGGGCAAGTAATCGTAGAATCTGATGGTAATTACTGTCGGATGAAGAAATCCGACAGAACTGGTTTTCGGCGATATTTATACCGTCGAATTTTATTCAATTTTTTAAGGTAACTCTGACGGTACTCAGATAGTTATACAATATAAAAAGACTAACTATATTTATATAATATGTAATTTGAGAAATAATATATTTAAATTTTTAATTATATATTGTATAAATATAGTTGGTCATTTTATAATGTATAACTATCTGTTACTTCTGACTCTGAAAAAATTTAAGTTTTAACCCCTATGTCATCTTGGAGGGCTATACTTTATTTTAACTTTTCCAACATCAATATTCTTAGCAATGATTTTTTAAATGCTAATGAGTCAAATGATGATTTTTAATGAATTCTTAGAAATCGTTTATTGTTTTGTCTTAAATTCATAAATTTATAAAAATCTAGATTTTCTAGAATTTGAATTAAAACAAAAAGTTGGATTTCTATTCTTATTCATTTTGATTTTTTTATATTTTATTTAAATTCAAATGGAATATTTTCTTATTGACATTTATGTTTTAAAGTTAATATAGAATTAACAATTAACTTAAAAGTAGTAAATCAAATCAAACTGATTCAATTTACTACTAAAAAGTGTAAATCGAATCTATAGAATTTTTTCAGGACATATTTGTACCAAAAATTAAAAAAGACATTGGCATAATTTTGAGGCTAAAATGATTTATCAATGTATTTGATGAGTTTGGAAAACTCTAAAATTAATATGATGATGATCAAACATTATTAAAATAATTAATTACAAAATTATTAATTTGAATTTTGAATCACATATGTTGATTAATAATTTTGTTGCTTGCAGACTTAGCAATTGGGCATAAAGAAATTTGAAGCCCAAAATTGTTGGCAAAATATTCAGCCTTGGTGCAAAAATGATATATGATATATGGTTGAATTATTATGTTAGTTGGGCCAGAATTTATTGAGCAAGCCCAATTACTTATTGTTACAAGTCCAACAAAGACTTGGTCCGAAAATGAAAAATGGAAGAAAGCAAATGATGCATGCTTCCACGGATACCACACGCTTCATTTGATGGAATCCAAAATTTGATTAAATGGATTTAATGCAGACATTGGTAACATGAGAGAGAAAATGTAATTGATTTGATGGCATTTAATTTTTACACATTACAAGGCATGGAAAAGGGAGGTGGGTTTTTAATTGAATGTAATTGATTTTAATTTCCTTCTTTATTTCCTTTGAAAGCTTTTTCACTCTTCTCTCTCTTCTCCCTCTTTGCATTCGGTCACCTCATTGTCAGAGAGGAACGTGGTAGAAGCAAGTAATCAAAAGAAGGAAGCTGAGGCTATGCACAAGCAAGAGGTCAAGGTGATGATGGCCCTTGCAAAAAGAAGATCAATAGTTTGGTGTGGTTGAGATCTTTGCCACTTATGGTAAGAAGTGGTGAAGAAGTCTCAGGATCACCATGCCTAAAAATGGTGGAAGATCCAATTCGGTCAGAGAAGAAGATCCCTGAGGCATGACTCGTCTATACTTTTTATTCACCCATCACAGAAGGTAGCTAGAGAGGCTACGTGAAGGAGGAAGCAGAAGTGGAGCAGGAGGAGCTGTCAAGGATCAAGTGTTCATCAAAGGTCAGGAATCCTTCTTGGGGACCAAGTCAAGATGGAAGGCTAAAATTGATGAAGCTTGAAGAAAAGGGATGAGAGAGAGATAATTGCATATTTGTTTTTAGCTTTCGGTTCCCTCTTTTCTCTCTCTATCCGAACCGGTTTGATATTGAAGAAGAAGTTGGCTCAGCTGGACCATTTTAACCTTAGAGGCTTTCCCTTGTATAATAAGGGTGAATAACCAAGGCTTGAAGCAAGGAGAAAAGAGTGAAAGCACAGAGTTCTCATAGCTACCCAAGCTAACAGAAGTTCTTATCCTTCAATGAGTTTCATGTTGTATTTTTCTATTTAGTTTTGTCTGTCTTGAGTCTCATGGTGAAAAAGGCAAACAGTGTGAGGTTTGTAAGAAAAATTCAGTGAGCAGAAAAAGGCAGATGATACAAAATTAAAAGAAAAAGCCATAGGTGTCTTAGAGGTCCTTTGTAAATCTATGTGTTGTATATCATGATTCTGTGGGAATCCCCTTGCAAGTTGGGTTAGCACTTAGCAGTTGAAAGCTTGGTAGGTGACCAAGTCAAGTTCAGGATTGGGGATAGATTCTAGACTTGTCCCAGATAGGAAGGGTAGTTTCTAGGGAGAATTGGTGTATGTAATCAAGATGATTATAGTGAAATTCCATTATTATTGTGATGGAGACTGGATGTAGGCTGCATTGCACTTGGCAGCTAAACCAGGATACTTCTTAGTGTGATTCTCTCTTTCTCTTCTACTCCATTTCAGTTTCTGTTCCTAAGGAGACAAAATTGAAAAATATCTCTTGACTGGATACGAGATAAAAAGAAAATGTCTCATGTCTAGTTATGAGACAAAACGCAGAAAAATCTCCTGAAGCTAATTTAAAAGGCAGCAAGTATTACTCAGCAAAAATGGGCTAAGATTCAACCCCCTTCTCTTAGCCACTAATAAACCATCAATTGGTATCAGAGCTTCGTCTCAAAGAGATCAAGCTTTGCAGCTTGGAGAAAAGATCTTGATGGCAGAAAACAGTGGCTCAAACCTGGTAGCCTACACTCTAACATAAGGGCAGTCAAGCAACAAACCTCCTCTCTTTAATGGAAAGAACTACACTTATTGGAAGGAAAGGATGAAGATTTTTGTCCAATCAATAGATTACAGACTCTGGAAGATAATCCTCTAAGGTCCTCAATTCTCAACCACCACAGGAGCTGATGGTGTGGTCTCTTTCAAAGGTGAAGCTAGCTGGACCGAAGAAGACAGAAAAAAGATGGAGCTCAACGCCAAAGCTATCAACTTGCTTACCTGTGCAATCAGCTTCGAGGAATACCGATGGGTATCAAGATGCACAATGGCAAAAGAAATATGGGACAAACTACAAATCACTCATGAAGGCACAACCCTAGTAAAGAAGACCAGAATTGACATGCTAAACAGAGAGTATGAAATGTTCTCAATGAAGGAAGGATAATCGATTGAGGAACTGTTCAAAAGATTCAACATCATCATCAATGGCTTAGATGCTGTGGGAATCACGTATCCTGAATCTGTGCTTGTGAGGAAAATTTTGAGAAGTCTCACAAAAGAGTGAAAAACTAAGGCTATAGTGATATCTGAGAGTAGTGGTCTTGATTCTATGACCTATGATGATTTAAGAGGAAATTTACTTGCCTTTGAAAATACATATTTAAAAAAAGACACTAAAAGAAAAGGAATAGCTCTTAAATCGGTTACTAACCCCCTGGATGATGAATCCAGTGATTATTCTTCTGAAAATGAATTTGTTTTGTTTGCAAAAAAATTCAAGAAAATGGTGAAGCTAAAGGAAAGGAGCAAAGGAAGCGGTTCAAGGAAACCAAGGAAAGATTCCAGTAAAGTGATCTGCTACAACTACAAAGAGGCTGGGCATTTCAAGTCTGATTTCCCCAAACTAAAGAAGGAGGACCAGCCAAAGAAGGGAAAAAGGAAATGACTGGTGGCCTCATGGGAAGACTTGGAGAACGATTCTGATGAAGATGAAGAATTAGAAACCAAGTCTCAAACTTGCCTTATGGCTGATCATGTTGAGCAGGTAGTTTTTCATAACCTTGACACTGAATATCTTCATCTCATGATTGACCATCTTTCTGAAAAAATAAAATGCTTCCTGAATGAAAACCAAGATCTTGAATATCAAGTTGCTATTTTGAAAGCTGAAAATGGTTTTCTCAAGGAGAAATTAAGGGAGGCTGAAACTGCTATTGAACTTGTTGAAGAAAACAAGCAGTTAAAAGTTCAACTTAAAAGCTGTGAATACCATCATTCTGTGACTGCAAATCTGAATTATTTTGAAGAAAATGAGTGGCTGCATAAAGAGATAAAAAGGCTTAAGGAAGACTTAGCCAACTTTGCACAAAGTTCAGAAAATTTAAATCAACTCTTGGCTAGTCAAAAACCTATTTATGATAAAGCTGGTTTGGATTTTCATAAAGCTACAAAATCTGTTGAAAAATCTTATTTTGCAAACATAGCATCATCTTCAAATGATGTAAGGTTTTAAAACCCAACAAGCTTTGTGAAAACAGCAAGTCATAGATTTTGCAGATTTTGCAATCGGAATGGTCATTTTCCTATTCAATGTTTCTTTAGTGAAAGAATGATTGGAAATAAAGTTTGTAAAATTGTTTGTGATTACAATGGATTGGGACAAAGAAGGTGGTTTAACGTGAAAGGATCCAAAAAGATTTGGATACCTAAGGTCACTTGAGCTCATTTTGTAGGTTTGCCTAGCATCCAAGCGAGAGGACAATATGTGGTATATGGATAGTGGATGCTCTAGGCATATGACCGGAAAGGCAACCTTCTTCATAAAGCTTGATGAATATGATGGAGGGTTTGTTACTTTCAGTGATAATGGAAAAGGAAAGATAGTGGCCATTAGAAAAGTTGGTAAAAATTTCTCTTCTTTTATAAATGATGTTCTTCTTGTTGATGGTTTGAAACACAATTTACTAAACATTAGCCAATTATGTGATCTTGGGTATGAAGTTATCTTTAGAAAATTAGATTGCTTAGTTATTTGTGAAAAATCTTGTGAAATTTTGTTTGAAGCCAAAATATGTAATAATGTGTATGGATTAACTCTTGAGGATTTAAAAGATAAAAAAGTAACATGCTTTACTTCTCTTGAATCTGAAAAATGGCTATGGCATAAGAAATTGGGTCATGCTAGCACGTACCAAATTTCTAAACTTGTTAAAAAGAACTTGGTGAGAGGAATTTCCAACATTAAATTTGATAAGGATATTACTTGTGATGCTTGTCAACTAGGCAAACAAGTAAAATCCTCTTTTAAACCTAAAGATGGAATTTCCACCAAGAGGCCATTGAAAATGTTGCATATTGATCTTTTTGGTCCAACAAGAACTCAAAGTTTAGGAGGTAAACATTATGGTTTGGTGGTGGTGGATGACTACTCTAGATTCGGTTGGGTACTCTTCTTAGCTCATAAGAATGATGCTTTCCATGCTTTTTCAACTCTTTGCAAAAGAATTCAAAATGAAAAAGATTTGAAAATTGTCCACTTGAGAAGTGATCATGGAAAAGAATTTGAAAATCAAGATTTTGAAAAATTCTGTGATGATTTTGGAATTGCTCATAATTTTTCATGTCCTAGAATACCTCAACAAAATGGGGTAGTTGAAAGAAGGAATAGAAGTCTTCAAGAAATGACTAGGGCTATGCTATGTGAAAATGAGGTTCCAAAATGGGAAAATACTTAAGATTAGGAGGGGTTCTTTTCCCATTTTTTGATGCAAATGTTTTGTGCTTAATAATAAAGAAAATCTTGGAAAGTTTGATCCAAAATCCTATGAGAGAATGTTTGTTGGATACTTCACCACTAGCAAAGCATATAGGATTTACCTCAAAGAACATAGAACCATAGAGGAATCCATACACGTGTCTTTTTGTGATACTAATTCAATTCCCAGTGTTGTGGTAGAAGATGATGCAGGTTGTGAAGAGATGGTCAACCAGGAAGTCTGTAAAGAAAATCCCAAAATTGTCCCAAGTGAAGAACCTGTCCGTCTAGAAATGTCTCATCAGGATGAAGGAGGCATTTCCATTTTGTCTCCTGAACCAGTAAGAGAATCCGGAACAGATCAGATTGCTGAAGCTCATCAAAGCAGATCCTTACCTCCAAGGCCAAGAGAATGGAAGTTTATGAAGGGTTACCCCCATGACTTTATCATTGGTGATCCTTCCCAAGGCGTGACCACTAGATCCTCAAGTAAGAAGCAAGTTGATCAAAGCAATGTTGCTTTCTTGTCCCAATTAGAGCCTCTCAATGTAAAGTAAGCCCTTGAAGACCCCTCTTGGGTTAAAGCCATGGAAGAGGAGCTTGCTCAATTTGAAAAGAATGAGGTTTGGACTCTTGTACCTAATTCAAATGATTATGCGGGAGATCGGGTAGATAGAAGGAGCACATCTGGAATGTGTTGCTTCCTTGGAAGCTCACTAAACATGTGGTCAAGCAAGAAACAAGTCACAGTAGCTCTATCCACAGCCGAAGCTGAATATATATATGCCTCAGCGTGTTGTTCACAATTAATTTAGTTGAAAACTCAGTTAGAGGATTACAAATTGAAAATCAATAGCATACCCTTATTTTGTGATAATATGAGTGCAATAAACATCTCTAAAAATCCTATTCTGCACTCTAGAACCAAGCACATTGAAGTTAGATATCATTTTATTAGAGAACATGTGCAAAAGGGAACTATTGATATTCAATTTGTAAATTTTGAAGAACAGCTTGCTGATATTTTCACTAAACCCTTGTGTAAAGATGGATTCTGCTCATTAAGGAACAGTTTGGGAATGCTAGAATTGAATTCTGTTGATAAATTGTGATTTTATTGATTCTATTTATTTTTGTCTCGTAGGAAGGGAGGAGACAAATCTGGCTGTGCGTTGAACAAGCCATGAGACAGGGGGAGACTGAACTTGGCGTTAGTGAACATGGGCCCAACCAATTCTTCTTGACCCACTCCTTGACTCTGGACAGTTTGAGTTCTTCATCATTTTAAAATAATTCTTTTTGGAAAGTTATCACATCATATCTTGTTGGAAGGAGTCCTTGTCAAATCATAATCTTTTCCCATATTCCATCCCTTGATTCAAGGAAAAGAATTTTTCAGTTACCTTTTAAATTTTAAAAAGGATTTCCTTGATAATAATCGTGTCATTAAATGCCCATTAAATGTAGTTGTAACCTCTCTCTACATCCCACCATCTTCGGTCATCCCTTCACATTCTCACCATTTACTTCTTCCTCTCTCATTATGAAAAAGAAGGTAGCGCCTAGGAAGAGCAGCTGAACACCATATTCCAAAATTCCTTCATCTTCTTTTACTCCTCACACTCACACTCATATCCATATTCACTCTACCTCATCTTCTTCACCCTCTTCACAGTCAACCGAATCCATGAGGAAGAAGGTAATAGCTCAAAGAACCTCCTCAAGAAGGAAGATTGAAAAGGAAAAGGAGCCAATGACTGCTGAAGAAGAGTCACAATCATCTCCATCACCTTCACCACCAAAGAAATCAACTCCACATGCTTCTGGTCGCAGTTCTAAGCGTTCAAAGGGTTACACCCTCCAGCACACTCGAGAGCCACCAAACTTGGACTCTTTTGATTTCAAAAACAAGTACAACAAGAATCACTCACATTTTGATCCGGCTAGATTCAACTCATGTGCGGCTTATGAGTTTCATTCTCAAGTTCTAGTCAACCGACACTTGTGTACTTCTTATGTTGTCTCTCTAGAAAATCTGTTTGATAAGGGTGTTGATCTGTCTACCCTTTTTGATAAACTGAAATGGACTCCACTGCTCAAAATCCATAAGCCAATTTACCCAAACCTTGTTCGCAAGTTCTATACGAACATGATGTACATTGATGGAGCCATACATTCCTATGTTAAGAAGGTGCACCTAACCTTGAATAGAGAAACCATTAGTGCTGCACTAGGATATGAAGATGATGGACCAAGAGCATACATGACAGAAAAATAGGATTCTCAGGTTGGGGTCACTCTTCAGACTGTTCTCTCTCGGGTTTGCGAGAATTTTTCTGCTCTTGATGGAACCATTCTGACTCACAAGAGAGGCCCTGTAAGAACTCTCCTTCACCGCATCATTAACCATATTTTGATGCCTCAGAGCGGATCATATTAGAAGGGTAACTATTTGTGATACCCTAGTTTTATTTTCTATCATCACTTCATCTCCTATTTCTTTTTCTTACTTAATGGTACTTCACATGTGGGAGTGTGTGCGTAGTGATAAAAAGGTAAATCTGTCTTATGAAATTTTTCTGACCTGCATTTTCGAACACTTTCATGTTGACATTCTCAATGAGCCTATAGAAAATAGGGTCTCAACATTGAAAGGAGGAGGAATTTCTGAAGCCATGAAAGGCAAAAAGGGAAAAAGTGCTATTGCATCAGATGATGAAACTGAATATAATCCCTCAAAATCTTTTAAACTTTCAGACTCAATCAGAGATGTGCTGCAAGAATTCTCTCATATGTCCCATATGATGATCAAATCTTCAAAGGAGGCCAGAAAACAAGCCTATGAGAATGAAAAGGTCTGGGCAAAGTGTCATGAGAGAATCAATTTGCTGATCAACAGTTTTGAAAAAGACATGGCTGCTGAGGATGAAGACAATGAATCCTTTGATCAGATGTGAATCTTTCTGATGTTTGACTTGACATTGGCTAATAGTACCTTTTGAACTCTGTTTTTTTTATTGCTTTCTTGTTTTGGTATTGTGACTATTAGTTAATTGTACTTGGATACTCTAAACCATTATGTTTTGGTGAAGAACACATATTCTGCCTTTTGTATGCTGTTCTCATTTGTTTTGCAGAACCCCCGTTGATGACAAAAGGGGGAGGAAAGTTAAGAAAAATTGAAAAACAGGGCTGACTCTATGAAACAGGGGCTGAAATCTGAATGATTAATGATTACCCTTATGCTTGTGCTCCAAACTTTTTTCATGTGCTTATGCTTCAATTGTTTACTTTTCTCTATGTTTTATGCTCTGATTTCTGGTTCATGTGGATTATGCTCTGATTTACGTTTAATCATGGTATGAATTTGCTTGTACCTAGATTTTTTTCTGAGTTGTTATTCTGCCAATTTTTATTGTGAAGTATTGGATTTTTGCTTGATTGAATAGTTTGGCAGGAAATCCTATTAACGGGAATTGCTTGTACATGTTAATTTGAAGTATGTTGAGTCTTGGTTATATGTTGAAATGTACTCTGAAGGTACTCAAGCATACTTTAATTTGGTTGTTTTAATGAGCAGAAAATTATTTAGATGATAACAAATCAAGTTTTGATTATCACATTTTATCTGCTCAGAAATCAAGCTGTTCAACATTTTTTAAATTTTCATATGTTGAATACATTGTGGCTGTAAGCTTGGTTTTAAGAAAGTTACAGGTAAAGCTTCCTTTAAAAATGGCACATATTAAGGGGGAGCCTTGTAACAATAGGAAAGGGAGAGGATTCCAAATCTTCAAAGGGAGTACTCTTAATCCTTACTCTTTTCAAATCAATTTTTAATAATGTTTGTCATCAAGGGGGAGATTGATGAGTTTGGAAAACTCTAAAATTAATATGATGATGATCAAACATTATTAAAATAATTAATTACAAAATTATTAATTTGAATTTTAAATCACATATGTTGATTAATAATTTGTTGCTTGCAGACTTAGCAATTGGGCATAAAGAAATTTGAAGCCCAAAATTGTTGACAAAATATTCAGCCTTGGTGCAAAAATGATATATGATATATGGCTGAATTATTATGTTAGTTGGGCCAGAATTTACTGAGCAAGCCCAATTACTTATTGTTACAAGTCCAACAAAGACTTGGTCTGAAAATGAAAAATGGAAGATGTAAGAACCGGCAAAACTGAAGAAGGGGGCACTGCTGAGTTGAGAGGAGAGGGAGAAGAAAGAACACTATTCACCCTCACATTCTTTTGCTTGTAACTTGAGCTACGGAGCTCCGATTGACGAGCCGTTTGCGTCCACACAAAGTTTTCGTCGAGCTCTACATTTTTATCTAAAGAAATCTAGTGATCTCTAGTAGCGGGTAATTGTTGAATTTTACCCCTAATCTCGTTGGGCAAGATTGAGTTCTGGGTGTTTGTTGGAGTTGGTTGAGGCTTTGGATCAAGCTTGGTGGCTTCGCTTTGATGTTTGGTGCGTTTGAAAATCGGCCAAGGTATGGTTTCGGTTTCCTTTATGTAATATATAATGTTTATGGACACTTAAGCTAGTGGCCCATAGGATAGGATTGAATTGGATATGTGGTTGTTTGTGGTATATGTATGATGATGGTGATATTTGAGGATTATTGGTACTAATGATGTGTTATGATGTTGGGTAATGTTAGTTATTGTTTGATGATAAATTGTTGGAATAATTGAGGATTTGTAGTGATGGTTGATATTGATTATGATGATTGTTGGAAATGGTGGAATAGAATTTGATTAATGTGTTGATTTAAAAAAATGATTGTATTGTTATGTGTTTGATAATGGAAATTGATGAATGTGGTTGGTGGAGGAATGATTATAGTGTTATATATTTGATATTGAGGCTGAGGATATTGAAGGGTGAATGAAAAATTTGGTATGAATGGTAAATTGTGACACAAAGGGTGAGTTATGAGGTAAATTGGAGTTGGTATGGTTTTGGTTTGATTTTTGGTTGAAATATTTTGAAAGTTGAGGTTTGGCAAAATTCTGTATAATCTATTTTCTGGCAGCAGCTTCAGACACTTTTTGGGAACGATCTAACCATCACAATTGCATGGAATTAATTTTTCTCGAATCTTTGTGATGTGTAAAAAAATCTTGGAAATTTGGTTAAAGTTTAACGGTTGGATTAGGAGATATAAATTTTTGAAGTTTGTTACTTTAAAACTAATTTTCTGCTACTACATAATCAAACCAGCAACTTTCCAAGCCTATATCTCCCAATCCTGACCATAATTTTGAGTGGGACCAAAAGGACATTGAGACTTGGACTGTTTTCTTGTTTTTGTCAAAATTTCAGACTATTATAAATTTTGTGAAAGGAGTTGTGTTCGTTTTAAAAATAGAGCTCTTATCTATTTTGACAGCAAAACTAGTTTTTGAAAGTAAACTTGTAATCAGTATAACTCTCTCCAGAAAAATGATTTTTCTATGAGAATTTGACTGATTTAAAGATCTATGAACCTAGTTTATTTCTGAAGAATTTCAGATTCATCAAATAAAAATATGATTTTTGGTGAATTTTCTAAGAACAGGATAGCTTGCTGTCTTGGTGCAGAGATTTCAAACTTAAAATAAGTTTTTGCAAGAGAAATGGTGTTCCTTTTTTATTGTATTCAACTAAACTATTTCAACTGGGTTTGAATCTATAGGATACTTGCAATTTGAGTCTAGAGATGGAGAATTTGGCTTATAAACTTCTATGACACCTATTTAAGACTTTTGGTTCGTTTTTGAATATCAAAATGTAGAGAAGGTCCTAGGTGATTTTAACTTGGTAATTTGATAAAAAGTTAGCAAATGGAGGTTTAGGTTTCTGGTGTACTGATGATGAGTTTGGTTGAAGGAGAAGGAAGAGTAACGAACTTGGTGAGTATTGACAACAAATTGAGAAATTGATGAACTAATGAGTTCGAAATGGAATTAAGAACTAATGATGGATATGGAAAGAAAGTGTGCAGGGCCTATAACCATGGCGTAGCAGGTTTTTTTCTCTGCTGCATGAGTAGATGTTGCTGAAAGTGATTTGAAATGAGAAATGGTGATATCTGGTGATGATTTGAGGATGAAGGTATTGGATTGTTGATAGTGTGCGGAGCCTATATCTCCGGCGTGGCAGATTGTTCTGCTACATGACCAGTTGTTGTTGATAGTGTGTGGAGCCTATATCTCCGGTGTGGCAGATTGTTCTGCTGCATGACCAGTTGTTGTTAAGAGTGTGCGGAGCCTATATCTCCGGCGTAGCAGATGTTTCTGTCGCATGACTTGTTGAATGTTGAGAAGTGTGCAGGGCCTATATCCCCGGCGTGGCAGATTGTTCTGCTGCATGATTTGTTATGGTTATTTCCTTCTCTGCTGCATGAAGTGTGCGGGGCCTATATCCCTAGCATAGTAGACTCCCTACTACATGAGTGTGCAGGGCACTATATCCCTGGCGTAGCAGAAGAGCTGCTGCATGAGTGTGCAGGGCACTATATTCCTGGCGTAGCAGAAGAGCTGCTGCATAAGTGTGCAGGGCACTATATCCCTAGCGTGGCAAAAAAGGCTACATCCGGGAGGATGTGTCGGGTTGGTATTTATGGACCGACAAGTGATATCACGAGCCAATAGGATAGACATTCATCATATGCATCTTCTATATGCTTGTTTGCTTTGATTACTTGAGTTTGCCTAATTGTATAACATGCCTAGTTGCTTCTTGAATTAGTTGCTGGAAATGAATATTATCTGTGTTTTACTTGCTTGCATTATTTGTGACTGTCTGGTGCTGAGGAGGTTAAGTAGGCGGTGGCGATGGGATCGCACGGAGGTTAGGTTGGCGGAGGCTGTGGGATACAACGGTGTGATTAGTATTAGTTAGAATTCTCCTAAGTTTAGATAACCTGATTTATGGTTTAAGTTCTTTATATATTTATTTATTTTTGTTCTAAGCTTTAATATCCGTATGTGATGTGAAGTTCTAGGATTGCCTTCGGCGTCCCGGAGCCTTACATCTTATATCATTGGGAACTGTTACCATACTGAGAACCTCCAGTTCTCATTCCATACTTTGTTGTTGTTTTTTAGATGCAGGTCGTAATCTACTTCGGTGAGATTGCGGATATGGTGACAGAGTGGAGTATGGTTTGTTCCTTGTTTATTTCTATTTTACTTTCGTCATAGTATTCTCTCACCTTTTGTATATTTATCTTTATGGCCTTAGAGGCTTATTTGAGAGATAGGTTGTATAAGATGTTTTAATTCTAAAACTCTGTATCTTTTTATTTGTAACTAGTCGGCTTAAACTCCGCAAGCTGCGGCTAGTTCTCTATGAATATTATATTCTTATATTTATATATATATATTATTCTCTTATACCTTTACCTTGTATCTTATGCGTTAGCTTCGTGTGAACATTTCACGCTTTTGTAATTCTGTCTTTGAGCTTAATCCTTCATCAGGCTTCTAGAATATATTATTCCCTTATATATATAAGCCTTAGGACTGTCGTAACCTCTGATTAACCTTTACTTTACGGCTAGAGGTAAGGCTTAGGGTAATTAGAGTGTTACAGAAGAAAGCAAATGATGCATGCTTCCACGGATACCACACCCTTCATTTGATGAAATCCAAAATTTGATTAAATGGATTTAATGCAAACATTGGTAACATGAGAGAGAAAATATAATTGATTTGATGGCATTTAATTTCTACACATTACAAGGTATAGAAAAGGGAAGTGGGTTTTTAATTGAATGTAATTGATTTTAATTTTCTTTGAAAGCTTTTTTACTCTTCTCTCTCTTCTCCCTCTTTGCATTCGGTCACCTCACTGTCAGAGAAGAAGATGGTAGAAGCAAGTAATCAGAAGAAGGAAGCTGAGTGGTGCACGAATTATGAATCACACTTTTCACAACTCGTACCACTAACCAGCAAGTGCACTGGGTCGTCCAAGTAATACCTCACGTGAGTAAGGGTCGAATCCCACGGAGATTGTTGGTTTAAAGCAATCTATGGTTATCTTGTAAATCTTAGTCAGGAAGTCAATTATGTTTATCAGTTGAATTGCAAATAGATAATAGAGCATGGATTAAAGGTTACTTGTTATGCAGTAATGGAGAATATGTTGGGGTTTTGGAGATGCTTTGTCTTCTGAATCTCTGCTTTCCTCTGTCTTCTTGTTCACGCACGCACGTCCTCCTATGGCAAGCTGTGTGTTGGTGGATTACCGTTGTCAATGGCTACCTTCCATCCTTCCAGTGAAAACTACGCTCACGCGCTCTGTCACAGCACGGCTAATCACCGGTTGGTTCTCGATCCGGTTGGAATATAATTTACTATCCTTTTGCGTCTGTCACTAACGCCCAGCCTTCAGGAGTTTGAAACTCGTCACAGTCATTCAATCCTTGAATCCTACTCGGAATACCACAGACAAGGTTTAGACTTTCCGGATTTTCATGAATGCCGCCATCAATTCTAGCTTATACCACGGAGATTCTGATTAAGGAATCTAAGAGACACTCATTCAATCGTATATAGAACGGAGGTGATTGTCAGGCACACGTTCATGAATTGAGGAAGGTGACGAGTGTCACAGATCATCACCTCCATCACAGTTAAGCGCGAATGAACATCTTAGATAGGAACAAGCGTGTTTGAATGGAAAACAGAAATACTTGCATTAATTCATCGAGACACAGCAGAGCTCCTCACCCCCAACAATGGGGTTTAGAGACTCATGCCGTCAGAGAATACAAAGTTTAGATCTAAAATGTCATGAGATACAAAATAAGTCTCTAAAAGTTGTTTAAATACTAAACTAGTAGCCTAGGGTTACAAAATATGAGTGGACTATGATGGATGATGCAGAGATCCACTTCTGGGGCCCACTTGGTGTGTGCTGGGCTGAGACTTAAGCAATTCACGTGCAGAGGCCATTTGTGGAGTTGAACGCCAGTTTTTATGCCAGTTTGGGCGTTCAACTCCAGCTTTTAATCCTTTTCTGGCGCTGGACGCCAGAATTGGGCAGAGAACTGGCGTTGAATGCCAGTTTATGTCATCTATCCTTGTGCAAAGTATAGACTATTATATATTTCTGGAAAGCCCTAGATGTCGACTTTCCAACGCAATTGGAAGCATGCCATTTCGAGTTCTGTAGCTCCAGAAAATCCACTTTGAGTGCAGGGAGGTCAGAATCCAACAGCATCAGCAGTCCTTTTTCAGCCTGAATAAGATTTTTGCTCAGCTCCTTCAATTTCAGCCAGAAAATTACCTGAAATTACAGAAAAACACACAACTCATAGTAAAGTCCAGAAATATGAATTTTTCCTAAAAACTAATGAAAATAGACTAAAAACTAATTAAAACATACTAAAAACTACATGAAATTAACCCCAAAAAGCGTATAAAATATCCGCTCATCACAACACCAAACTTAAACTGTTGCTTGTCCTCAAGCAACTGGACAAATAAAATAGAAGACTAATAGGTTGAGAAGCAATAATATCTCAGAGTTTTTGATTGAAGCTCAGATTCTAATTAGATGAGCGGGACTAGTAGCTTTTTGCTTCTGAACAGTTTTGGCATCTCACTTTATCCATTGAAGCTCAGAGTGATTGGCATCTATAGGAATTTAGAATTCAGATAGTACTATTGATTCTCCTATTTCAGTGTGATGATTCTTGAACACAGCTATTTTATGAGTCTTGGCCGTGGCCCTAAGCACTTTGTTTTCCAGTATTACCACCGGATACATAAATGCCACAGACACATAATTGGGTGAACCTTTTAGATTGTGACTCAGCTTTGCTAAAGTCCCCAATTAGAGGTGTCCAGAGTTCTTAAACACACTCTTCTTTTTTGCTTTGGACCTTGACTTTAACCGCTCAGTCTCAAGTTTTCACTTGATACCTTCACGCCACAAGCACATGGTTAGGGACAGCTTGGTTTAGCCGCTTAGACCAGGATTTTATTCCTTTAGGCCCTCCTATCCACTGATGCTCAAAGCCTTGGGATCCCTTTTATTTGCCCTTGCCTTTTGGTTTTAAGGGCTATTGGCTTTTTCTGCTTGCTTTTTCTTTTTCTTTCTCTCTCTTTTTTTTTTCTGCAAGCTTTGTTCTTTGCTGCTTTTTCTTGCTTCAAGAATCACTTTTATGATTTTTCAGATTATCAATAACATGTCTCATGTTCATCATTCTTTCAAGAGCCAACATATTTAACAGTCTTAAACAACAAATTCAAAAGACATATGCACTGTTTAAGCATTCATTCAGAAGACAGAAAGCATTGCCACCACATTTAACTAATTAGAATTTCTTTTATTAAACTTGAAATTTTATTGCCTCTTATTCAAAAGATCTACTACTTTATTCATGTTTGCTGATGATGAGAAAAATAAACTATAGCTTAATTGGAGATAAAATCAAAATAGATACTAATTACTACTATATGACTTCTAAGGTAAACTTTTATAAGGACATGTCACAGAGTTAAGGCAGAAATTGGAAATTAACAACCTTTATTCTGGGGGCACGGGGGTTCCTCTGATCCTTGGGGTGCTTGGTCCTACAAGAGAAGACTTTTGGCGCTTCAGTTCCCTTAAGTCACGCCCCTGCTCCTCTTGTTCTTTAAACATATAGGTCAGCATTTGACTGTGTTCCTTCTGTTCTTTTATTATTTGCTCCATAGCTTCCCGTATCTTGGTGACGGACGTCTCAAGATACTCCCAGTATTCAGCTTGAGGGATCTCTGGGAGGAATTCCTGTGCTCTCTTCTTGATGGGATCCTCCTGTGCTTGTTGTTTTTCCATTGATGCTTTGGTGATTGGCTTTTCAATTAGGATATATTCAGTTATTCCCATTCTTACTCCAGCGTCCTTGCAGAGCAGAGAAATCACGCTTGGATAAGCCAACCTGGCCTCTTTTGAATTTTTGTTAGAAATCTTGTAGAGTTCAGTTGAAATCAGCTGATGAACCTCCACTTCCTTCCCCATCATGATGCAATGGATCATGACTGCTCTTTTAACTGTGACTTCAGAACGGTTGCTAGTGGGCAACAGAGAACGCCCAATGAAGTCCAGTCATCCTCTGGCGACTGGTTTGAGATCTTCTCTCTTGAGTTGATTTGGGACACCCTTTGTGTTGGTGGTCCACCTGGCTCCAGGGATACATATGTCCTCTAGAATCTTATCCAGGTCAATGTCTGCTCTCATCATCCTCCTGTTGAAGGAGTCTGGATCATCCTTTAGTTGAGGTAGCTTTAAGATCTCTCTGATCTTGTCAGGGGTGGTATGAACAATCTTCCCTCTGACCATGGTCCGAAATTCATAGAAGGCAGTTCCAGATAGTTTTTGCTTGTCAGTCTGCCACA
Organism: Arachis hypogaea; assembly: GCF_003086295.3. Taxonomy (NCBI): domain Eukaryota; kingdom Viridiplantae; phylum Streptophyta; class Magnoliopsida; order Fabales; family Fabaceae; genus Arachis; species Arachis hypogaea. The sequence goes on along the minus strand of NC_092046.1, from coordinate 15,536,250 downwards.
TATTAGCATAGAACTCCTGGACCATGTTCCTTCCCACTTTCATTTCAGGATTAGCTAGGACTTCCCAGTTCCTGATTCGAATTTGCTCCTGGATCTCCGAATATTCATCTTCTTTCAGATCGAATCTAACTTCCGGGATCACTGATCTCAGACCCATTACTTTAAGATAATGGTCTGAATGTTCTTTAGATAAAAACTTCCCTTGATTCCAAAGTGGTTTTGGAATGCTCTCTTTCTTGCCTCTTGGAGTGGGTTGTTTTCCTTTAGGAGCCATGATCTTAGTGATCTCGGATAAACACACCAAACTTAGAGGATTGCTTGTCCTCAAGCAAAAGAAAAGAAAGGAGAGGGGTAGAAGGAGAGCTAGGTGCAATTGTTGATGGAGGAGGAGGGAAGCCGAACCCAAATTTAAAGGGAGGGGGGTGGGTTTTCAAAAAATTGGAAAAGATAAGATAAAAAGATTGAGTTAAAAAAGATAAGATAGAAGATATAATTTAATTTTGAAAAGATATGATAGATTTTTGAAAAAGATAAATCTGAATTTTGAAAAAGATAATATGGAGATTTGAAAAAGATATGGATTAGTTGAAAAGATTTTTTTTTTTTGAGTGAAAAAGATAGATTTGTTTTCAGAAAAGATTTGAAAAGAGTTGGATTGAATTTGCAAAGATGCCTGGTGCTTATGGATTAAAATACATTTGATATATTTTTTTGTGGTAGGGTTTTTAGAAATTATGGAATTTAGAAATCAGGGTTCTTGACATGTTCATGTAAAAATCATGCATTGAAGCATAAAATTTGAAATTAAAATGGAAATACATATGGAAAAAATGAATTTGGCTCCTCCCTGCCTTCCTGGCGTTTGAACGCCCAAACACTGCCTGTTTTGGGCGTTCAGCGCCCAATTGCTGCTCTCCTGGGCGTTCAACGCCCAGCTGCTGCCATTACTGGCGTTCAACGCCCAGTGGATGCCCATTTTGGGCGTTGAACGCCCAAAATGTTCTTTTACTGGCGTTTTCTTGCCAGTGAGATCTTTTTCTCTGTTTTGTGTGCTGAGGTCTTCTGTAAATGATTATTTACCTTGTTGTCAATGAACTCTATATAAACAAATAAAAATAGAAATAGGGCAAAATGCTTAGAGGATTGTTGCCCCATGGCTGGGTTGCCTCCCAGCAAGCGCTTCTTTATTGTCTTTAGCTGGACCTTGCTGAGCTTTTAATCTAGCTTTAGCCTTGAGCATTCTTGCTCGATGTTGCCTTCAAGATAATGCTTGATTCTCTGTCCATTGACAATGAACTTCTTATTAGAATCAATATCTTGAAGCTCCACATAACCATATGGTGACACACTTGTAATCACGTATGGTCCCCTCCACCGGGATTTCAGTTTCCCGGGGAATAGCCTGAGTCTAGAGTTAAACAACAGGACCTTCTGTCCTGGTTCAAAGATTCTAGATGAAAGCTTTCTGTCATGCCATTTTTTATTTTTCTTTATAAAGCTTGACATTTTCGAAAGCTGTGAATCTGAATTCCTCTAGCTCATTTAGCTGGAGCAATCGTTTTTCTCCTGCTAATTTGGCATCAAAGTTTAGGAATCTGGTTGCCCAGTAGGCCTTATGTTCCAGTTCTACGGGCAGGTGACATGCCTTACCATACACGAGTTGGTATGGAGAGGTCCCTATAGGGGTCTTGAATGCTGTTCTGTAAGCCCACAGAGCATCATCCAAGCTCCGTGCCCAATCCTTTCTACGGGTATTTACTGTCCGTTCCAGGATTCTCTTTAATTCTCTGTTAGAGACTTCAGCTTGCCCATTGGTTTGTGGATGATATGGAGTGGCCACCTTGTGGCGAATTCCATACCGAACCATGGCAGAGTAAAGCTGTTTATTGCAGAAGTGAGTGCCCCCATCACTGATTAGTACTCTAGGGACACCAAATCTGCTAAAGATATGTTTCTGGAGGAACTTCAGCACTGTTTTAGTATCATTGGTGGGTGTGGCAATAGCCTCAACCCATTTTGATACATAATCAATTGCCACCAGAATATAAGTGTTTGAGTATGATGGTGGGAAAGGTCCCATGAAGTCAATTCCCCATACGTCAAACAACTCAATTTCCAAGATTCCTTGTTGAGGCATGGCGTAACCATGAGGCAGGTTACCAGCTCTTTGGCAACTGTCACAATTACGTACAAACTCTCGGGAATCTTTATAGAGTGTGGGCCAATAGAAGCCACATTGGAGGACCTTGGTGGCTGTTCGCTCACCTCCGAAATGGCCTCCATATTGAGATCCGTGGCAATGCCACAGGATCCTCTGTGCTTCTTCTCTAGGCACACACCTACAGATAATTCCGTCTGCACATCTCTTAAAGAGATAAGATTCATCCCACAAGTAGTACTTTGCATCAGTAATTAATTTCTTCTTTTGTATCCTGTTGTACTCCTTGGGTATGAACCTTGCAGCTTTATAGTTTGCAATATCGGCAAACCATGGTGCTTCCTGAATGGCGAATAAATGCTCATCAGGAAACGTCTCAGAGATCTCAAGAGAAGGGAGGGACGTCCCTTCCACTGGCTCTATCCGGGACAGATGATCAGCCACTTGGTTCTCTGTCCCTTTTCTGTCTCTTATTTCTATATCAAACTCTTGCAGAAGCAATACCCATCTGATGAGCCTGGGTTTTGAATCCTGCTTTGTGAGTAGATATTTAAGAGCAGCATGATCAGTATACACAATCACTTTTGATCCTACTAAGTATGATCTGAACTTGTCAATGGCGTAAACCACTGCAAGTAATTCTTTTTCTGTGGTTGTGTAATTTTTCTGGGCATCATTTAGAACGCGACTGGCATAATAAATGACATGCAGAAGCTTGTCATGCCTCTGTCCCAATACTGCACCAATGGCATGATCACTGGCATCACACATTAGCTCAAATGGTAATGTTCAGTCTGGTGCAGAAATGACTGGTGCTGTGACCAGCTTAGCCTTTAGCGTTTCAAACGCCTGCAGGCACTTTGTGTCAAACACAAATGGCGTGTCAGCAGCCAGCAGATTGCTTAGAGGTTTTGCAATTTTTGAAAAATCCTTTATAAACCTCCTATAGAATCCTGCATGCCCCAGAAAGCTTCTGATTGCCTTAACATTGGCAGGTGGTGGTAATTTTTCAATTACCTCTATTTTTGCTTGATCCACTTCTATTCCCTTGTTTGAGATTTTATGCCCAAGAACAATTCCTTCAGTCACCATGAAGTGACACTTTTCCCAGTTTAAAACTAGGTTGGTTTCTTGGCATCTTTTCAGAACAAGTTTCAGGTGATCAAGACAGGAGCTGAATGAGTCTCCATATACTGAGAAGTCATCCATGAAGACTTCTAGAAATTTTTCCATCATGTCAGAGAAAATAGAGAGCATGCATCTCTGGAAGGTTGCAGGTGCATTACATAGCCCAAAGGGCATCCTTCTATAAGCAAACACTCCAGATGGACATGTGAATGCTGTTTTCTCTTGATCCTGGGGATCCACTGCAATCTGGTTATAGCCTGAATAGCCATCCAAAAAGCAGTAATAATCATGACCTGCTAGTCTTTCTAGCATCTGGTCTATGAATGGTAAAGGAAAATGATCCTTTCTGGTGGCTGTATTGAGCCTTCTGTAGTCAATACACATGCGCCACCCTGTAACTGTTCTTGTAGAAACCAGTTCATTTTTTTCATTATGAATCACTGTCATGCCTCCCTTTTTTGGGACGACTTGAACAGGGCTCACCCAGGGGCTATCAGAAATGGGATAAATAATCCCAGCCTCTAGTAATTTGGTGACCTCTTTCTGCACCACTTCCTTCATGGCTGGATTTAGCCGCCTCTGTGGTTGAACCACTGGTTTGGCATTATCCTCCAATAGGATTTTGTGCATGCATCTAGCTGGGCTTATGCCCTTAAGGTCACCTATGGACCACCCAAGAGCTGTCTTGTGTGTCCTTAGCACTTGAATAAGTGCTTCCTCGTCCTGTGAATTTAAAGCAGAGCTTATGATCACTGGAAAAGTGTCACCTTCTCCCAGAAATGCATATTTCAAGGATGGTGGTAGTGGCTTGAGCTCGGGTTTAGGAGGTTTTTCCTCTTTCAGAAGAAAGTTCAGAGGCTCTTTCATGTCCCCTGAATCCTCCAAATCAGGCTGAACATCTTTAAAGATGTCTTCCAACTCTGATTCGAGACTCTCAGCCATGTTGATCTCTTCTACCAAAGAGTCAATAAGATCAACTTTCATGCAGTCTGTTGATGTGTCTGGATGCTGCATGGCTTTGACAGCGTTCAACTTGAACTCATCATCGTTGACTCTCAGGGTTATTTCCCCCTGTTGGACGTCAATGAGGGATCGTCCAGTTGCTAGGAAGGGTCTTCCTAGAATGAGAGTAGCACTCTTGTGCTCCTCCATTTCCAGCACAACAAAGTCAGTGGGAAAGGCGAATGGCCCAACTCTGACAATCATGTCCTCAATCACGCCTGATGAGTATTTAGTGGAACCATCAGCAAGTTGGAGACATATCCGGGTTGGTTTAACTTCTTCAGTTAAACCAAGTTTTCTGATAGTGGATGCAGGTATTAGGTTGATGCTTGCCCCAAGATCGCATAAAGCTGTCTTGGTGCAATCATCTTCTAATATGCATGGTATCAGAAAACTCCCAGGGTCTTTAAGCTTTTCAGGATGACTGCACTGCATTCTTCAGTGAGGAGAACTCTTTCTGTTTCTCTCCACTCCTTTTTATGACTCAAGATCTCTTTCATGAACTTGGCATAAGAAGGTATTTGCTCAAGTGCCTCTGCAAATGGAATCTTTATTTCAAGAGTCCTTAGATAATCTGCAAAGCGAGCAAATTGCTTATCCTGCTCCTCTTTCCGGAGTTTTTGAGGATAAGGTATCTTGGCTTTATATTCCTCAACCTTAGTAGTTAAAGAAGCCTTTTTAGAGGGGTTGTTATCAGCACTTGTGTGTGTCTGATCCCTCACTGGCAATTGAGTGCCAGAGTCAGAAGCTGGAGTGAAACTGGACGCCAGCTCCTTGTCTGCTTCTGGCGTCTGAATGCCAGAACTGTGCCCATTTTGGGCGTTCAACGCTGGATTCTGCCCTATTTGGGCGTTCAACGCCAGATTCTTGCCCATTTCTGGCGTTGAACGCCAATCCTGCCTTGTTTCTGGCGTTGAACGCCAGTTTTGGGCATGGTCTGGGCGTTCAGCGCCAACCTTCCACCAATTCTCTGGCGTTTTAGCGCCAGAATTATTTTTCCCTGGGCTCTTACTGTCCTCAGGTGAATCTTTGGTGGGTTGCTCATTTCTTGACTTTTTGATGCCTTGAGGTGGGGTATTCAATGTTTTTCCACTTCTTAGCTGAACTGCTTGGCATTCTTCTGCTATTTGCCTTGATAGCTGCTGCTTTGTTTGCTTAAACTGTTCGTCCATATGTATATTAGCTATCCTTGTCTCTTGTAGCCTGTCCTTGAATTCAGCTAGCTGCTTTGTTAGAAAATCCAATTGCTGATTGAATTCAGCAGCTTGTTTTACAGTACTGAATTCAGCAGTTACTGTTTTAACCTCTTCATTCATAGAAGGGTTGCTGCTTAGGTACAGATGCTGATTCCTGGCAACTGTATCAATGAGCTCTTGAGCCTCTTCAATTGTCTTTCTCATATGGATAGATCCACCAGCTGAGTAATCTAGAGACATCTGAGCTCCTTCTGCAAGCCCATAGTAGAAGATGTCTAACTGAACCCACTCTGAAAACATTTCAGAGGGGCATTTTCGTAGCATCTCTCTGTATCTCTCCCAGGCATCATAAAGAGATTCATTATCTCTTTGTTTAAAGCCTTGGATGTCCAGCCTTAGCTGTGTCATCCTTTTTGGAGGAAAATACTGATTCAAGAATTTTTCTGTCAGCTGTTTCCATGTTCTTATGCTGGCCTTAGGTTGGTTATTTAACCACCTCTTAGCTTGATCTTTTACAGCAAATGGAAACAGTAATAGTCTGTAGACATCCTGATCTATTTCCTTATCATGTACTGTGTCAGCAATTTGTAAGAATTGTGCCAGAAACTCTGTAGGTTCTTCCTGTGGAAGACCGGAATACTGGCAGCTTTGCTGCACCATGATAATGAGCTGAAGATTCAACTCAAAGTTACTGACTCCAATGGAGGGTATGCAGATGCTACTCCCATATGAAGCAGTAGAGGGGTTAGAATATGACCCCAGAGTCCTCCTGGACTGTTCATTTCTGCTTAGATCCATGATGGAGAAAGGGAGATGATGTAAAATAGAAAAAATATTTTTATTTATTTATTTATTAATTTATTTCAAAAATAAAATAAATCAAAATAGAATAAATAAAAATGAGTAAAAGATTTTCGAAAAAGTGAGGAGAGAGAAAGTGGTTAGGAGATTTTGAAAAAGATATGATGATTTTTGAAAAAGGTTTTAATTTTTGAAATAAAAATCTGAATTTTTGAAGGAGAGAGAAAAACAATAAGATAACGCAGGATTTAAAATTTTTAGATCTGAGGTTCCTTATTTTCGAAAATTTTGGAGGGAAAACACCAAGGAACACCAAACTTAAAATTTTTAGAAAACCAGAATAATTTTTTGAAAATTTTAAGGAAAATCAACAAGAAAACACCAAACTTAAAGTTTGGCACAGGATTTAATAGAGAAAATATTATTTATGAAAAAGATTTTAAAAAGAGTGTACCCAACTGCCACGGGCTTGGACTAATGCTCTAGCCAACTAGGCAGTCAATGTAACACTTGTTTTAAAGAAGGATATTTTTAACCAAGAACAATAATAAGAGACTCTAAACCAAAAAGAAAAATTTTCCTAATCTAAGCAACAAAACAATCCGTCAGTTGTTCAAACACGAACAATCCCCGGCAACGGCGCCAAAAACTTGGTGCACGAATTATGAATCACACTTTTCACAACTCGTACCACTAACCAGCAAGTGCACTGGGTCGTCCAAGTAATACCTCACGTGAGTAAGGGTCGAATCCCACGGAGATTGTTGGTTTAAAGCAATCTATGGTTATCTTGTAAATCTTAGTCAGGAAGTCAATTATGTTTATCAGTTGAATTGCAAATAGATAATAGAGCATGGATTAAAGGTTACTTGTTATGCAGTAATGGAGAATATGTTGGGGTTTTGGAGATGCTTTGTCTTCTGAATCTCTGCTTTCCTCTGTCTTCTTGTTCACGCACGCACGTCCTCCTATGGCAAGCTGTGTGTTGGTGGATCACCGTTGTCAATGGCTACCTTCCATCCTTCCAGTGAAAACTACGCTCACGCGCTCTGTCACAGCACGGCTAATCACCGGTTGGTTCTCGATCCGGTTGGAATAGAATTTACTATCCTTTTGCGTCTGTCACTAACGCCCAGCCTTCAGGAGTTTGAAACTCGTCACAGTCATTCAATCCTTGAATCCTACTCGGAATACCACAGACAAGGTTTAGACTTTCTGGATTCTCATGAATGCCGCCATCAATTCTAGCTTATACCACGGAGATTCTGATTAAGGAATCTAAGAGACACTCATTCAATCGTATATAGAACGGAGGTGGTTGTCAGGCACACGTTCATGAATTGAGGAAGGTGATGAGTGTCACAGATCATCACCTCCATCACAGTTAAGCGCGAATGAACATCTTAGATAGGAACAAGCGTGTTTGAATGGAAAACAGAAATACTTGCATTAATTCATCGAGACACAGCAGAGCTCCTCACCCCCAACAATGGGGTTTAGAGACTCATGCCGTCAGAGAATACAAAGTTTAGATCTAAAATGTCTTGAGATACAAAATAAGTCTCTAAAAGTTGTTTAAATACTAAACTAGTAGCCTAGGGTTACAAAATATGAGTGGACTATGATGGATGATGCAGAGATCCACTTCTGGGGCCCACTTGGTGTGTGCTGGGCTGAGACTTAAGCAATTCACGTGCAGAGGCCATTTGTGGAGTTGAACGCCAGTTTTTATGCCAGTTTGGGCGTTCAACTCCAGCTTTTGATCCTTTTCTGGCACTGGACGCCAGAATTGGGCAGAGAACTGGCGTTGAACGCCAGTTTATGTCGTCTATCCTTGTGCAAAGTATAGACTATTATATATTGCTGGAAAGCCCTGGATGTCTACTTTCCAACGCAATTGAAAGCATGCCATTTCGAGTTCTGTAGCTCCAGAAAATTCACTTTGAGTGTAGGGAGGTCAGAATCCAACAGCATCAGCAGTCCTTTTTCAGCATGAATCAGATTTTTGCTCAGCTCCTTCAATTTCAGCCAGAAAATTATCTGAAATTATAGAAAAACACACAACTCATAGTAAAGTCCAGAAATATGAATTTTTTCTAAAAACTAATGAAAATAGACTAAAAACTAATTAAAACATACTAAAAACTACATGAAATTAACCCCAAAAAGCGTATAAAATATCCGCTCATCACTGAGGCTATGCACAAGCAAGAGGTCAAGGTGATGATGGCCCTTGTAAAAAGAAGATCAACAGTTTGGCGTGGCTGAGATCTTTGCCACTTATGGTAAGAAGTGGTGAAGAAGTCTCAAGATCACCATGCCTAAAATGGTAGAAGATCCAATTCGGTCAGAGAAAAAGATCCCTGAGGCATGGCTCATCTCTACTTTTTGTTCACCCATCACAGAAGGTAGCTAGAGAGGCTACGTGAAGGAGGAAGCAGAAGTGGAGCAGGAGGAGCTGTCAAGGATCAAGTATTCATCAAGGGTCAGGAATCCTTCTTGGGGACCAAGTCAAGATGGAAGGCTTAGATTGATGAAGCTTGAAGAAAAGGGATGAGAGAGAGGTAATTGCATGTTGGTTTTTAGCTTTCGGTTCCCTCTCTTCTCTCTCTGTCCGAACCGATTTGATATTGAAGAAGAAGAAGTTAGCTCGGTTGGACCGTTTCAACCTTAGAGGCTTTCCCTTCTATAATAAGGGTGAACAGCCAAGGCTTGAAGCAAGGAAAAAAGAGTGAAAGCACAGAGTTCTCATAGCTACCCAAGCTAACAGAAGTTCTTCTCCTTCAATGAGTTTCATATTGTATTTTTCTGTTTAGTTTTGTCTGTCTTGAGTCTCATGGTGAAAAAGGCAAACAGTGTGAGGTTTGTAAGAAAAAGCCAGTAAGCGAAAAAAGGCAGAGGATACAAAATTAAAAGAAAAAGCCATAGGTGTCTTAGAGGTACTTTGTACATGTATGTGTTGTGTATCATGATTCTGTGGGAATCCCCTTACAAGTTGGATTAGCACTTAGCAGTTGATAGCTTGGTAGGTGACCAAGTCAAGTTCAGGATTGGGGATAGATTCTGGACTTGTCTCGGATAGGAAAGGTAGTTCCTAGGGAGAATTGGTGTCTGTAATCAGGATGATTATAGTGAAATTCCATCATTGTTATGATGGAGACTGGATGTTGGCTGTATTGCACTTGGCAGCTGATCCAGGATACTTCTTGGTGTGATTCTCTCTTTCTCTTCTACTCCATTTCAGTTTCTGTTGATAAGGAGACAAAATTGAAAAATATCTCCTGACTAGGTACGAGACAAAAAGAAAATGTCTCGTGTCTGGTTATGAAACAAAATGCAGAAAAATCTCTTGAAGCTAATTTAAAAGGCAGCAAGTATTACTCAGCAAAAATGGGCTAAGATTCAAGCCCCCTTCTTTTAGCCACTAATAAACCATCAGTATTTTATCTTAAAAGTTATATAAATATGATTGAAAATTATTATTAACTAATTATTGACATAAAATAATAATATTTATGTAGTATTGTTGTTCCTGAAATCCCATCTATACTAATTTTAAATAATCATTGCTGCTTTGACAACATTGAAGTATGAGTCATGGCATTGCTGCCTTGACTTTGCACATATGGTCTAATGAAAGTTCTCCTCCACCACACCTCAAAAGCCCTGTGAAGATTGGGGCAGCTATCACCACTCTTCAAGAAACTTGCCAACCAAGAAAGCAAAATACTCTGCTGATCCTCCAGCGGCAACGTCAGAATGGTCCTCCCAATTCCTTCTTCCACAAGTTTTCCATCAAATCCCCTGCATCCATGGTGTAGCCAGTTGTAATCATTGATTAGAGGCTGAAGCCATGTCTGTAACAACAACTGTCGCGTCTCCTTCGACGGCAGCAACTGCCCTCTTCCGATGCCAACATACAACTTTCCGGAAATGCAGCTGACGTGATACCGGTATACAGTTGGCAGCTTTACATGTAAGATGGCCAATTCCCGCTGGTTCGCCCACTTGGCCACAAACTCACCGGCCGCTTGCTTGTCCATTAAGATCTCCACCAACCATGAGAGGTTATCAGATTCCAGAGCTATTTGCTTTACCACAGGATCTCTCATATCGCTCGGTTTGTTTGCAAAGCCTGGCTCTGAAGCCTTCTTGAACAGACACAACAGAGAATCCATGCAACTTGTGCATGAATTATAAATCATGTCAGTTGAACCGCCTTGATTTGCAACGCTGTTACTCTCCCTAAGGAGCTTCAGAACTATGTACTTCATTTCTCGACGACCTCTTTCTTCGTTGCTCTTGAGAACAAGATCGATAATCTGCGAAACAGTGTCGTTTCGGACACTAGAAATGTTTGAAGAAACTCGTTTCAGTACAGGGTTGACTCCAATTCCTTCTCCTTGGAGTTGTCGTACAGTTGAAACCACCTTTTCTTCTTCTTCTTCTCCCACCCATGGGACTGCTTCCAAGTACTCCAAACATGATTCTATACATGAACCGAAGCTCAGGAATTCCGCAACCTGTGGAAATAGTTTCTTTTAGATTTCCTAAAGATGAATGGCGATCATAAAATATTCAATCAAGTTAAAAAGCAGCACAATGCATCTAGCCCTGTTAATCACTTATCCTTTACATTACATAGGGGCAGAATATAATTTAATTACATAGATATAAACAAGAACAAAAACTTGAACAAATGGGGTAAACTGTTATGCAGATTCAGCAGGATCACATTAGTATACTGCTGTAAATTCTATGATAAAAACAGAATCATTTGCATTGAAGAACATTGATGTCCAACTGCCACTTAGGCTGCATTTTATTATATATATAACACAACAAATAAAAATATATATATACCTCATTGGTTAAATAATGTCTAAGAAATATAATTTGAAGGGAACAGATTTGATTTCCCACAACAATATATAGCTTAATAATTAAAAACATTTGTAAAGAGTATAACTTGAAGACTCAATTCCGCACAAAAAAACACAAAAAGAATTATAGCTTAACAATTTTGTAGTTAGCATAACGACAGAAAATGACAGTAGTAGAACAGATTTTGAATTGTGATATTTTAGTAAAGAAAGACATCAGCACAATTTCATAAAGAGAGGCGTCGCATTGAGCATATACTGCACATGAGAGTCATTCTTCCTCTTTTTCTCAATTGGTTCATATTGTAGTTCTGAGTTTTTCCTAAACTTGACTAGTATGTCTTAAATTATTCTCGAGTCATGTCTCAAGTTTTTAGGTTTTCCTTCTTCTTTATTTATGTAAAAGAAAAATACTAGTATATCATGTGAGAATTCAAAAAAATCATGAGAGAAAAAAAGTAAGAGAGATTAGGAAGAAAAGTCATAAATTTTATCATGGGTGCAAACTATTAATGTCTCAAAATGATAATATTTATTGGCTATGTAACATTACCGTTTCTATATGTTAAAAATCGGTTTTCTCATATATACACATTTTAACTTAGTCTTATAAAATTAAAACGTTTTATTTTGTGAATTGATTTAAACTAATGTACTATATTGTAAACTAATTTTAAAGTAGTTTGTTATGTGTGGAAGTAGTTTGGTGTGATTTCCGAACTTTTGGTGTAGTATCAATCTGAGATTTGTGATGCGTGGGAAAACCACACCTTGAACTTGAGCATACTACTGGCTTAAATCAACTATGTTACGTGTACACACAAATCAGTCATCAATCTAAAATATATGTTGTACATTATAAAAAAAATTTTAAGTCTATCGGAAAACACCGGTGTTTCAGTTATTTTAACCGTTGATTTCAATTAATATATATTATATATATTTTTTATAATTCAGATCAACGGTTAAAACAACTGGAATACTGGTGTTTCTGGTATACTTGAAACTCTTCCTACATTATATATTGAAAATAAATTAAACCACACTTATATTTATATTCAAATAAATTAGTGACCGATTTTAGTGACTAATTTTAGTATACAAATAATATAGAAGAACAAAAGAGCAAAAGCAAAAGTTGAAAACAGCAAATAGCAACTCACCTTTAGTATTCGAAGAATGCGAGAAACGCTTTGCCTGATAAGCCTCTGCCTAATCTCCTTGCAGTACATGAGACCTACGATTTCAACATATATTTCAACATCCTCGCATTCATCGATTTGGAGCCACGACAAGTTGGTTTCATCAGAAAGTTTCTCACAGAAGAAAACACTCTTCTCTTTCAGGACATCCCTGTGCACACTCAACTTCACACAAAGCCCCTGCTTCCCCACCAACACCACCTTCATATCACACGTTCCTGGATCACCAAACTCAATAGCAACCTTCCTCGGCAAAGACTCGATTTTTGCCCGTGGCGACACCACGGACGTATTAGCAGAAGGCTGCTCTGGACATTGCTTTTCATCAGAATTCACCAATCTTGATGGGGTTGGCAGTGCAGAAGAAGCTCTTCTCTCATTCACTGTCACCGGAACAGTCTTTTTCTTGACTGCGCTTCTTGCCGGCAGCGGCGAAGAGGGTGTCGGTTTATTCAAAGGATTTTGGTTTCTGAGGCCTTTCTGGAACACAGCAGGTGATGGACAACACCAAAACCCTTCTGGGGTGACAGCTATTGGAACATTCTTAATCTTTGTTTGTCCTTGATCCACCCGGTTATGCTTAATTTCAGACATGTTGGTAAGTTGTAACAGAATTTTTCACATGAAGATTGTTGATGAACAAGTCCTTTTTGCCTTCTTATGTAACAAAGCAAGCAAAATTTGCTCCTTCTTTTGGGGGAACTTATTTCTTCATTTTAATAATAGCTTTTTTTCCCGTTTCTTTAATGTTTCTCTCACTATGGCTACGGAAATAGTGAAAATGAAGAGTTCCACTCTTTCGAGTTTTATTTGCCTCGAAAAAACAATCACTGCAGTTTCACACAAATTAAATTTGCATGGGACATGAGAAATGTTCAACGGCAGCACCGAAATTTTTTTTTCTTTTATGAACCTCAAATGGGTAAAGGGTTTGATTCTCAAATGAGTAATCAATTACTTTCTTACTTTCATGCATGAAATGGAAAAAGCGAATTAGATTCAAAGAAAATTATCACTAACTAACTACACTTTTTTTTTTCAAAGTGTAATTAAATGAAACTTACCGAGAAATAAATGGTTTCATGAAAAGCCTCTTCTTTAAAGCCCATGTCTTAGGTAAAGAATACTCAACCCAAAGAATGTTGAAATATGATTGAAATGGAGTTGCAGTTTTAACTATTAAGCTTAAAGGGGGGGGAGAGAGAGAGAGAGAGGAGCATAATTAGTGCAGTGTAGTTGTAGTAATAGCAGTCTCTGTTTTAATCAGTAAAGCAGAGAAAAACAAAGACACCACGAGACACGAGAAAGCAAAAGGGAATGGAGAATAGATGATGATGGTGATAATGATACTTCATTGAACGTGTTCTCCTTTGTTGTTTCTTTTTTATCGCTTTAGCAGTTGACAGTGCCATGCTTTTGAGTTTTGATGATTATGTTTGTATCTTTTGTGGGTCTAAGAATTTGCAATGCCTTCATCTTTGGACCCCAGAATTACGCAACTTGTCTATGGTATGATTGTTTCCGGAAAGAAAAAGGAGAGGAAGAAAGATTGCAAATGTGAAATGTGCAATTAGTCAATTACTAATTGCCAAATGCAGTTCTCTGTTCTCTAAACACAAGACACTGTAAAGGAAAAATGAGCATGCACGCCGCATTGTTTGTTGTTATCTTGTTTATTTTGTTTTTCTTCTAAATAAATGTGCAATCAGTACAATTGTTCTGAGATCGACTTCCTTCTATATCTAAAATATCTGACAAAATATTTAAAATCCAGTCATATCTAATCTAAAGACATTAATTTTTTAAATGTAACGAATGTTGAGTTAATATTCAAAATGAACCCTGAAATTTGATATTTGACTTAATTTAGCTGTCAAGATTTCAATTGACTCTGATTGTATCTTGAAATTTTGACCCGTGCCTCAATTTGGCCATTCCGTCGTTTTCCGTCACCGGAAAGCTGGCTTGACAATTTTAAATGACACCTAGCACTGTCAAAACGACATCGTTTAACTCTTGACGTCGAAAATACTTAGAAACAATGTTGTGTGACATGAGAAAGGGGTTAAACCAAAACCCAAACGTTAACCACTTGAAAAGTGAAACCCCAATTGACCCTTCTTCTTCCTCTTCCTCCCCTCTATATGTACCTTCAGAGAAGAACCATGGTTGTCACTGTAACTGAAGTTTGAAGCTTTTCTTACTTATTTTGCCCCCTCCCCCCATTGTAAAGACTAATTACTTGGGAATCACCATCTCTTCAATAACAGGTTAGTAACAAAATCGTTGCTCTCAACATACGATACTCTGTTTTTTGTAAAATGTTGGTTGTGGGTTGTTCTTCATTTTTTTCGCTCTACTTCATCAGTGAAACTTTGGGGGACTGTGGTTACTTATGGTTGTTGATGATGGTAGAGTTCTTGTATGCTAGGGTTTAAGTTTTTTGCATGTATGTGGTTGTGATAAACTGAATCTTTCAATTCTTTGTCCATTTGAACAGTCATTGATTCTTCATATTCCATTTTAAAATGACAATCTTACTCCTTCATCTCCCATTTTAATTTAATTATCTGTCCAGTATTTTTTGATTGAAATTACATATATTTATTTACTGGAGCAACCATTGTTAAAAAATTGTATTACTCCTTGATCAATTTAAAAGGACAATCTTATTCTTTCATGTTTCTCTAATAGTATAACTATACTATACATATATTTTATCTCCCTATTTAGTTCAGTACTTATCAGTTTTCTAATACTTGGTAATAACAAAACAAGAAAGCCTGTTATTCTTTAAAGTTGCTCTTTTATACTACTCGATATACAATGACATTGTTAAATTTTCTGATAATTTAAGGTGGAAAAATATGTGGATTGTTCGTTATAGATTTCTAATTGATGCATTTAGTAATCATGAAAATATTATTGATAAGGTGAATGGAAAAAAATGGAGAACAATTTTCTAAAGTTTGGTATTCTTTCTATGTAATTGATGTTCTTCTTTTTCTTCTTTTTGATGATTATGATTGATTTTGATTTTTTTTATTGTTATGGATTCATTTTAGAAGAAACTCATGATTTAGCTAAGATCTTGATTTTGCTTATGTTTATGTCAAAGCATGATTTTAATTTCTATTTTAATATTCTATTTTGGTGTTTGTAGTGGGATCAGAATGAGTTTGCTGTTGACTTTATACTCTGCTTTTTTTGCTTTGCTGTGTGTTGATTGCACATAATTGTATCATATTCATAATTTTTTATGTGTTGATTGCACATAATTGCACGTTTGGATTTTGGTTTAACCCCTTTCTCATGTCACATGACGTCGTATCTAAGTATTTTCGGTGCCAAGAGTTAAATGACGTCGTTTTGACAGTGTCAGGTGTCATTTAAAATTGTCAAGTCAGCTTTTCAATGACGAAAAATGACGGAAGGACCAAATTAAGACACGGGTCAAAATTTTAAGGTACAATTAGAGTTAATTGAAATCTTGAGGGCTAAATTGAGTCGAGAGTTAAATTTCAGGAATCATTTTAAATATTAACTCAATAAGTATATAAAATATATAGGATTTTTTTTAAATTGAAAAAGTGAACCATTATTTAAGAAAAAATGTGTATATAAATTAGTATATGAAAAGTTTGGAATAAATACCCATAATCGTCCATGAGATTCGCGCAAATACTGAATTTAATCCTCAAGATCCCGATTTTCCCATTGTAGTCCTCCAGATAGAGCTCCGAGTACTCAAAGTAGTCCCTGTGCATATTTTTGGTGATGAGTCATCACCGGAGCGCTGAAGTGGCCTCGGTTTACCACGTGGGAGGGCTGCAATGGCTATCTGAGCTAGCTAATTTTCCGTTTGTACCCACGTTAGTCCCTCCCATTATATCTAACCCTAAATCCCCAAATATTCATAAACTTCATCTCATCTTCTTGTTCATCGCTCTCTCTTCCTTCTTCCGTTTGGGGCTGTTACTCATGTGGATGATGTAGCACTGCAGGTGGAAGCTCTGTTCATTCCCCATCTAGCTAGAACCGGATGAGAACGCCAACCAAGAGCAGAAGATCGGGGCTGCCAGAATGGTGCGGCTGTGGCTGCTGGCCGGTTCTCAGATGGTTTGGCACAGAATCGAATCCGAACAAATCGTTTTATGGTTGCCCCAATTATAATGTGGGTTAGAATATTTACTTGTGTTGTTATGATTGTGCTTACCTCACTGTTCTTCTATTGTTCTTCTCTGAACTTTGATCGCTTCTTGGTTACAGTCAAGTGGGAAGAGATAGTGCGGGCTTTTTTGTGTGGGCAGATTCTGGGAATGAGGAACAGGTTGATAAGCCAGAATCTTGTGGTGATGATTATGAAGTGAAGATGAACTTTGATTGGAGGCTTCGGAGATTGGAAGAGGATGTCCATATGCAAAAAGTGATTACCCAGTTGTTAGTGTTAGTTGTGTCTGTATTGATAGTGTTGTTGGTTATCCTGTTTTGTAAATGATGAATGAGTTGGTGGTTTAGGGTTCCCTATTATCAACAGATGCTGAAAAACTGCTTGTTGATGGAATTAAAATGTTGTTAACTATGAAACTATTATTATTTATGTTTGTGCATGAAATGAACCATAATCAGTAATGGCTGAATAAGGCAACAAAAGTGATTGGTAAACCACAAAGCATAGTGTATTAAGATAAATTCCATTGTTTATCAAAAAACAACAAAAGACAAAGATAAAAGGCAGTCAAGGAACATGAAGTTGCTATCAATAGTTTTCTCAAAAGCAAGGCATCTCAAAAAAGCTAAAGGATCACAATTCATCATCTAGTCATTATCTATTGGAAAGACTAATTACATAAAATAAAAATCCCTAAATAGATTTATCTAAAGTCTTCAATTCTTCTTTCTTGGTGGCTTAAATCCTGGGGTTAGGATGAACTTCATCACGTTGGCAAACTTTGTTGCTGTTGCTGAAGATGCACCCTGCAAGGGATTCACTGTTGGTGAGGTTCCCGGTAGAGAGGATCTTCTTCTTGGTGACAGCTTAGAAGGCCTTTTCAGTCCAGGATCCTATAAGAGACAAAATTGGCATTAAGTATAATTGATCCACTTAAATCATAAAGGCATGAATATATAAATTTTCAGTTACCTTTTGAGAATCCTCTTCCTCAGAAGCAATAGGCTGAGATATCTCGATCTCCACGTGATTGCTTTCCACATCAGGTTGGCCACCATCATTTTGGGGCTGCTCAACTTGCTACTCAGGCGCAGGATTTCCTGCATCTTTTTTCTTCTTCTCAGCCGCCTCGGCAGCAGCGGCAGCATTAGCATCCCTCTTCTTTTTGCAGCCTCTCTTTGTATGCCCCTTTTCACCATAGAAATTGCAAGCAAAGGTTCCCAACTGCCTTTTTAGATGTACACCATCTGCAGTGTTACTCAGGGTCCGTTGGGGAAACACCAAAAAGCTACTTTTTTCAACTTTTGACTTATAGAAAGTTATATTAATGTGTTTGGTACAATTTTTTAGATAAACTTTTAACTTTTCAAAAAGTTATTTAAGAGCTTTGAAGAAGTTAAAAAATGTGACTTCTCCCATTTTCAAAAGCTATTTTATCACTCCTATTTAATGCACAACTTTAAAATAAGAACTTTTATAATAACTTTCCAAACTCAAAATAACTTATTTAAAAGTTAATATTAATAAAAGTCCTTATATTTTAAGCTCCTTTTTTAAAAGAACTTATTTAAGAAGTTTAGCCAAACTGGCCCTCAATAGTTTTGGATCAACTTTAGGCTTCTTAGTTCCAAATAGGCTTCCAATTCTTAGACTCTTTCTTAACTTTTTCCAGCCTGCTCTTTATAACAGGTGTGAGCTTTCCAGTGTGATTTTTCAGTTTAATTTAACCTTGTTCTTCGCTATGGTGCGCATGACAAACATTCTTACTTCCTCCATCAATGTTATGATGGGTTTGGCTCTTGCATCTTTGATCTTAGCATTGAACACCTCGCATGCGTTGTTACATATGCTATCCAACTTTGACTTATGGCTGAATAAACTTCTGGTCCAAGCATCCATCGGCCACTTCTCTAAATATGCCCAAGCATATTCATTTAATCTTTTGATCTTGTCCATTCTATCCCTGAACTCTTTGTAAGTTGTTGCCCTTGCACACTCCCACAAAAGTCCCTGTAGCTGTAAGTCTTTCCAATTCTTGTTGAAAGTTTTTCGTAAATTTTTCTCCTTCCCTTTACCTAGTGGATTAACATTTATGGATCCCATCTCTGGATGTACCATGTTTCTCCTAATCCTACTCCTAGTTTTAGGATCATTCTCTGTAGCCTCAGAATCAGAGGAACTACCCTCATCCGGACCTGGCTTAAACATGGTATTCTCTTCACTGTCAGAGGAGTCAAAAGATACATCAAAGGGAACTTCATTGTTAAACACTTTGCTCCTGAATCCTCTAGTAGCAGACCTTGTACAGGGTCTCTTGAAAATACTTGATCTCTTGGACAGTTTCTGCTTGTTGTTCTTATCTGATTTAGTGCTCTGACTGGGCTTCGTGGGCTGGCTGGTTTTGGTGGTTTTTGTGGGCTTGGTGGGCTGGATGAATCTATTGGGATTCGTTGCCTTTAGAGGGTTGGTTTTCTTGGGAGGGTTGGTTGTCTTGGGAGGATTAGTATTTTTTGTAGGCATAGTTTTGGAGTGTGATGGTTGTGTTTGCCGTGGAGATGTATTGTTTTTGTTGGGATTGGATTTGCAAGAACTATTGGGTACAACCTTCGAGGTGGGAGCAACTATGAGTGCATGAGTCTCATTGAGTGGGGGACTCACATCAGCATTTGTAGTTGCATTACACCCCTCTCTACCAACGTCATCCAAGTACACAACTGTGTTATCTCCCTCTAACACCTCCGGCACTGACACTCCATACTCGAAATATACATCAATCAATCCCTCATTTGTCCTAGCACAATTCACCATCTCTCTTATCTCTTTGTCACTGTTTACATTTCTCAACCGATTATCTAAGCTTTTTCCAGGAACATGCCACCAGCACTGTTTTATGTCATTGTACCCAAGCTCTTTATGGTAGTTTCGTACGTAGAAGACATCTAGAGTATCAGTGTCTAGATCACCTAAACAGTCCTTGTTGTCCGGAGAATATACCATAATTCCTTCTGTATTTTTTTTGAAGTCACCCCCATGATGAAACATGATGTCCAACCTCTCTTCCATCTGCAAGAAATTTTAAATTTTTACTTAATACATGCAGAACTTGAAAACCTACCAATGCATTATATATAAAAAAAAATCAACACCACAATAACACATTTTTTCCAATCTTGCATACATCTCCCTGTTTCATCCCTGTTTTATTCGGGTTAAATAGAGCAACCCCATAAAACCCAGCCACCCTTCAAACCCTAGACACTACAATGACACCAAAACTCTCGAACCTCAACTACACTAACAACTTGCATATCATCAACCAACACTGTATTGAAAATGCAAAATAAAAAAAAGGAAGGTTACCTTGAGTCCGATCACAAAGTTGGAACCTGGTACTTCTGGTGAAGGAGGGGAAGAACGAAAACAACTCTTGGTCGGATTACTTCTTCTCCCAACTTTTTCAAGCCAGCGAATAGAACCCTATGGCTACGCCATTGATGAGGAGATGAAGATGAAGTCAGAGGGTGGACGAAGAAGAGACGAGGGAAGTGAAGTGTTTGTGTTGGAGAGAAAACTGTTTCTCATGCTAAATAACATCTAAACGGCGTCGTTTTTAGCTATCAAGGGCGCCAAACCAAAACGACGACGTTTTGGAGCCCTCCCACGTGGCAAACCGAGGCCACGTCAGCGCTCCAGTGATGACTCATCACCAGAAATATGCACATGACCACTTTGAATGCTCGGAGCTCTATCTGAAGGACTATAATAAAAAAATCGAGATCTTGAAGATTAAATTAAGTATTTACACGAATTTCAAAGATGATTATGGGTATTTACTCGAAAAATTTGGCTTATACGGGAACAACAAATTGCTCCTGTTAAACACCTAATGATGAGGCGGAAGACTGACTTTATCTTTTAAGGGGAATTGATAAAATGAAGACTTCATCTAAGTATTAATTCAAGCAGCAAATTTTGTTTTGAAAAAAACAATTTCATCTTGTTGAAGGGAAAAAGGAAAAAAAAATAAAAATGGCATTAACGATACCCGTATGTGGACCTGAAAAAAGATGGGTGGTCCAATGACCAATGTTTTCAAATTACAATGCAATTATGCAACAAGTATTCTGACCCGTGCATGTTACAATTCAACCACTTTACATTCTTTTCCAGCAATTATCCAATTTAGTCTCGAAAATTTTTAAAATGAACATTTTAATCTTAAAAATTTTTCTGCGGTAGCTAAAACAATTTCAGACCTATTTTTCTGTTTGAGGCCAATGAAAAAAGTTGAAGTGACACACTTAGTCTCTAAAGTGTCTGGTATTATATATAAACATCGTACAAGGATAATACAGTTTCCGTCCTTGTCAGCAAAACGACGACGTTTAGCAGTTTTCACTTTTTTTTCACTTCACTTCGTTCCACACTTTCCACTTCCAAAATCATGGGTGGCAAACATGATGCAGTTGTCGCAGCTGAACCAGTTGCCATGCCACCACCAACAATAGAAGCCTCAACAGTACCGAATTCAAATCCGAAAAGAAGAAGAAAAAGCACAAGAACAAAGACAAACACAACCAAGAACAAAATGGAACCGCTAGTCCTAAAAAAAAGCTAGACAAGATCCACCCTCAAAACGGCGCTGAATCCGATAGGAAAAATGTAACACCCTAACTTTTAGCACCTCATGATTGCACTAAAAGTCCAGGCGCTACTTACTTCTAATCTTTTATTTTGGTACTATAGTTATTTGATATTGAGCTTTCGCGAATACAAACCGAATTTTTAATTATGAAAACGAAAAAAAAATCTTTACTTTAAACTAAATAATCACATAATTATATTCACATAATATTAAATACATAGACTTATTCAAAATTTCAAAATAAAAGTTCTACCCTTCTAAAAGCCAAAATAATAAACGATGACGGGGAAAATAAAATCTAAGACTAAACCAAATATAGAAAATGAAAACATATATATACATAAAGCTCTGTAGTTCGGTCGCAGTTTTGCGCCAAAGCTTCTTGAACCTGCCACTGAAAAATAAAAAATCTGTAGGGGGTGAGAACATGCATCATCTTCACAGGTTCTCAGTAGAGAAAGAAATACCATCAAAACAAAGAAATCCTTACAAATAGAAAGAATTTCATTATAAAAATAGTTTATCTTCGAAATAACTTTTTAGAAAAATTTTGTGGGAAGACTTACTTTGAAAGTTCATAAAGAAACTCCTTTAGTTTACAATTCTATAAAGTAAAGTGTTTAAAAAAGGAAAAGACCAAAAATGCGCCTAAGGGCTTCCTACCCAACAAACTTATCTCGCTCATTCCTATCCATCCAATACATAAACTAGAGAAATAAGGTAATACCTAGCCCAATCTGCCTCAACCTCCCTCACCACAACAGAGACAATAGCGTCACCACAGCTAGCATGAAGGATCTCTCAATTTTCAAACACATACAAAACATACGAGGAATATACAAGTATGGAGAACAAATATAACAATTAGATCAAGTAGCAGGTAAATACAATAATATAGCAAGTAAGCAAGCTAATTACCAATGCACACCCAAACAAAACATACAAATGCAAATGATGCATGGCTGTCCTATGGCCAATGAGCTCATCTGTCGGTTACCGACTCCTATACAGGAACACCACAACATGGAGCAAGTGGGACCAAACTGTTAGGAATAAATAGTATGACCACAATCCAATCAATCATATATCAAATGATCTGTTATTATTATTATATTAAAATGTTAATATAATAAAGTCCTTGATTAAATTTAGAGATTTATTATTGTGATAGTGATCATAATAATGAGAAATAAATCTTTTATAATTTAATCTAAATTGTTCTTGGTCATATATATATATATATATATATATATATATATATAATGGTCTTCATTCAATGAAGATTAATATATCCCATTAATTAAATTATATATATAAATGGTGCATATAGATATATGACCATTGAACTGACTCACTTTGAGAATTCCTAAGGTTATAATTACTGCATATTTGTCAATAAGATATTCTCAAGATGAACATGGTAATAGAGTTTTCTTTGACCTACGACTGTCATAGTAATTAACAATGTATTATTATACTTTGATTCCAGATACATTTAAATACTTGTAGAATTAATGATTAGTTAATAAGGAATCTGTCAACTCTCGGTAAAGAGTTTGAGCTCTATGATTATAATGACTGAGATGAATAAAACCTTGGCCAAGGGGATTGAATGAATGAAGAAATGAGTTTCTTAAGTGATTCACAGTTCATTATAATAATGGTAACAAGTTAGAGTTTGACAATTAAACCATACTCTAAGGGTTAACCAAGAGTTGAAAAGATAGAAGGAATTATACTTTGTTTTTATCAGGTTCTTAGTAAAAATATATTACTTCATACTATGGGATCGTTAAGGAGTGTTGCTAGACTCCAACCTTGATTAATAAATTTAGTATGACTAATTTACTACCCGCTTAGTATTGAACCTATGGGGTCACACCGAATGTTCTAATCTTTGTTATATAATTATATAATTATTATTTTAATTTGATCAAATAAATAATTATATTAATTCAAATGAAATATTATTATATTCTTTGCTAGCACCAAGAATATAATAATAGTATGATAATTGAGAATATTAAATGAGATTTGAGAATAATTAGTTATTCTATTTTTAAATTTGAATTATAAATTTGGATGAAATCTTAAGTAATTCTGTTTCAAATTGAGTTATGATATGATTCATAAATTTGAAAGATTCAAGTTTAAAATAGTAAGATATGATTTAAATTTGAATTGAGATTTAAATTTAAAATCAATAACAAATCTCATACTATATGTATGGATGCCAAGAGTAGAGGAAATAGAGATAAGAGAATAAAACATAAGAATTTTATTCCTTTACCTCTACACACATAAACGTATGTGAGCCTAATTCTTGGAGAAGAATTTTTGGCATGTAAAGAGTTACAAGAGGTTTCTCAATTTAGATCAGATATCCATTGGTCAAGGAGTTGACAGCAAAGGTTGGTCTCGGTGTGGATACGCATAGCGTCTTCGTACCATCGAAGGAGAAAGTGACTTTTACTAGCGTACACGGGTATTTAGATTTGATTTATATATTATTTATTCGAATAAAATTTAAGCACAACATAGATCTTTAGAATTACTTTCTTTTCTTCCGCTGCGTGTTATGAACATATGGTAATCCTTCACAAACCGCAACCCTTACATCTTACCTGTGTAACCCAGAACAAGGAAGACAACCTTAACCCTTGCCTCTTACCTAGGTGATAAACCCCAATTTGGTAGTTTATCTTGCGTCAATTTTAGGGTATTTTATCAACTTTTCTCACATTTATTCAATTAAATAGCATAGTTTTGTAATTCTCCCTTAATTTGTGCTTAAGTGTAAAAACATGCTTTTTAGGCCTTTAATTTGCTAATTTTAGTTCACCTTTGATTCTACTAGATGCCTTGATGTGTTTGTTAGTAAATTCAGGTTGAAAAGGATAAGAATGGATCAAAAGAGTGAAGAGAAAAGCATGCAAAGTGGAGAATTCATGGAAAATCAAGGATTTAGAGTGCATACATCGACGCGCACGCGTGGAGATGAAGCCGCATGACGACGCGTACGCGTGACATGATGCATATGCGTGGGAAGTAAATTGCCAAGCGACGCGTATGCGTGACCCACGTGTACACGTCGCAGTTCGCACGTGACCTCATTAAAGTAAAATCGCTGGGGGCGATTTCTGAGCTTCCCAGGTCCAAATCCAACGGATTCCAGAGACTATTTCATGCAGAATTCAAGCTTCAGCAAAAGAGAGAGACTCATAGGGTAGTTTTCATCATGTTGTAGGTAGAATTCTAGAGAGAGAAGCTCTCCCTTCTCTCTAGAATTTACGGTAGTTTAGGTTTAATTTTCTTAAATCCAACTTTTAATCCTTGTTTTGATTTAGTTTTCATTCTTAATTCCTTGTTGTTACGTCTCTATTCTTCTAGTTTTACTTGTATTCCCCTTATTTGTTACTTTTATGCTTATGAACTCTTGTTGAATTCTATTTTCTTTTAATGCAATTTGATGTTTTCATGGTTTTTTATGCTTATCATGGTTGCTACTGTTGACTTCTTGCTTATGTTAGTTGTAGCTTTTATTAATTCTTGTATGTTATGATGTTTACTTTTCTTGCACTCTAGGTGTTTGTTGAAATGTTTTCTCTAGCTTTTGAGTAGTTTTCTTTACTCTTGGCCTAGGCTAAGGGGATTGAGTGACCTTGAGTCATTGGGTCTCAATGAATTGGTGATTTGAGAACCCTATGTGGTCAATTTGATAACCATTGACTCTAGCCTACTACTAAGCCAATTAGTAGCTAGGTTAGGACTTTATGGATTGATGTTGATCAAGCCTATTGACGTACTTAATGCATTAAGGTAGATATTGTACTTACTTCAAACATAAGAGTAGACTTAATGGGTTGGTCCCTCATAATTATCAATGTATGGTTTGTTGACAAGGATGGTGATCTCAATTTCCTATGCTTAGCCAAGAGTTGTTTTTCCATTCTTTTATTAATTCTTGTTATTTACATTTCTTGTTCATTATTACAAAAACCTCAAAACATTCTTTCATAGCCAATAATAAAGCACTTCATTGTAATTCCTAGGGAGAACGACCCTGGATTAATACTCTCGGTTATTTTATTGGGGTTAATGACAACAAAAATTAAACTTTGATTGAGCATTGTTTGTCGGTTGGGAACTATACTTGCAACGAAGTTATTTCCTCTAACCGAGAAGAAATTCTTAGCCGACGGTTTTGCTCTATCACCAGGTGATGAACGGACTCTTGATGGTTTAGAATTCACAAATGAAAGCTCGTTGCAATATAGTTTCTAAACCAAACAACAATCCTTTCATACAAAAATTTGTTTGTCACTAGTACAAACCCCTAAATTTATAAATCGAAGTATTGAACCTCGGGTCGTTCTCCCTAGGAATTGCAATAAAGCATCTTGTTATTGGTTATGGAGTATGTTTTGGGGTTTTTGGGATAAGAGACATGAAATGTAAATGGCAATGAAATTCAAATAACAAAAAGGCCTTGGCAAGGGTTGGTGGTCAAGGATCTCTATCCTTATCACTAACCACAACATGAGAATTGACAATGATCAATCCCACTAAGTCAACCCCTAACTAATAGTAGAGGAAAGTCAAGTGAGCTATATCAATCCAAGTCCATAAGTCCTAGTTCTCCACCAAATCAATTAATGAGATCTAGCGTTAATGGCTCCCAATCGTCAATTACTTGGACATTAGTGACTCAAGAGTTCCTAAGTTACCTTCCCAAGCCAAGAGTATAAAATTCTACTCTAAAATCCTTCCAAGCATTTTATCAAACACTTGGAAGGCATAAAAGGAAAGCATAGTAAAATTACAAGGAAAGTAAATCTACACTACTCAATTGTAAGGAATTAAACAACAACAAATCAAATGAACAATAAAGGAACATGAATTATAAATTGCATTAAAGGAAAAGGGAAGAACAAAAGTGCATCAACATAAAAGTAGAGAATTACAAGAATTAAATACAAAACTAGAAAGAAGAAAGGTAGAAGAAGAAGAAATTGCAAAGGAAAAAGTAAATCTAAGCATGAAATTAACCTAGATCTAAGAATTCCTAATCTAGATCTAACCTACTCCTAATTCTAGAGAGAAGAGAGAGCTTCTCTCTCTAGAAACTAACTAAAGCATGAATAAAACTCACTAACTAACTAGATGCCTCATCCCTCTTCAATCTTTGGGTTAAATAGTATCATAAATGAGTTGGATTGGGCCCAAAATTCCTTAGAATTTGCTGGCCACGAGTTGTATTAAGTAAATCATGTGCAACCATCAGTGTGTACGCGTACTGTGCATGTGCGTGCCCCTATGCACGGTGCAACTATAGTAAATCTTATATCATTTTGAAGCTCCAGATGTTAGCTTTCCAACGCAACTAGAACCGTATCATTTGGATCTCTATAGCTCAAGTTATGATCAATTAAGTACGAAGAGGTCGGCTTGATAGCTTTTGCGATTCCTTCATTTCTTCATGAGTTCTCCATTTCTACATGATTTTCCTTCATTCCCTTGATCCAATCTTTGCCTCCTAAATCTGAAATCACTTAACAAACATATCAAGGCATCTAATGGAATCAAGGTGAATTAAATTTAGCTATTTTAAGTCCTAAAAGCATGTTTTCACTCTTAAGCACAATTAAAGGAGAATTTACAAAACCATGCTATTTCATTGAATAAATGTGGGAAAAGATGATAAAACCCTCTAAATTCAACACAAGATAAACCCTCCAAATGGGGTTTATCACCAGGCGGTGTTACAATTCTCAACTTGGAGCAAGTGTGACAAAACTCAACCTTTGTATCTTACCCGGTGTCTCAAACCTTTACCTGGAGCAAGTGGACAACGCCATTGCATCTTATCCAGTGGTATTTCTCAATCAGATTCAATCTCAATTTCAAATCCATTCTCAATATCATTCCACTTCATTCAAAAATCATAATTAAAATCAATCCTTGTCATTCTTCATTCTCATAGCCAATCTCATCGTCCTTAATCAAATTCAATCATCATCATCTCATTCAACAATATCAACTCATTGTTAATTCAATCATTCACTTCTCAATCTCTTTTAATAACAATCTAATACCCTTAAGATTCTCAATCATTATCTCATAATTCTTATAACTCACAACTTAATTACATATTCCACAGTATCTCTTTTATCTTCAACCCCATTGCTTAACTCTAATAATATTCCTCTTTTCACACTTTCTAAACCCAAACCGTAGATTAATAAGTAATTTAACTTTTTAAAACTTTAACTAAATAAATAAATCCCTTTTTGTTATTATTCAAAATTAAATAAGTTATATCATGAACCAATTTCAAAATCATTTTAAGTTTTAAAACTTTTTCAATAAGGTTCCAAGCCATATTGATTTAAAATTGAGAATCCTAATTGAAAATCTGAAAAGCATCTATCCTCAAATCATTACTTTAATTACTTTAAAATCTTAAAAAGTGCTCAAGTCATATTTTTTTTGATGAATTATACTTGCAACGAAGTTATTTCCTCTAACCGAGAAGAAATTCTTAGCCGACGGTTTTGCTCTATCAAGTTTATGGCGCCGTTGCCAGGGAATTACAATGGTGTTATGTTATTGGCTATTGTGAATATGTGAATATGCTTGTCTTTTACTTGTTTGTTAGCTTTTGCTAGGTTTAGGACTTTGTTACTTATTTTTGTTAGCTTTTGTTTTTGGTGCACGAATTGTGAATCATACTTTTCACAACTCGTACCACTTACCAGCAAGTGCACTGGGTCGTCCAAGTAATACCTTACGTGAGTAAGGGTCGAATCCCACGGAGATTGTTGGTTTGAAGCAATCTATGGTTATCTTGTAAATCTTAGTCAGGAAGTCAGTTATGTTTATCAGTTGAATTGCGAATAACCAAGAGAGTATAAATTAAAGGTTACTTGTTATGCAGTAATGGAGAATATGTTGGAGTTTTGGAGATGCTTTGTCTTATGAATCTCTGCTTTCCTCTGTCTTCTGATTCATGCATGCACGTCCTCCCATGGCAAGCTGTATATAGGGGATCACCGTCGTCAATGGCTACATCCCATCCTCTCAGTGAAGAATATGCTCACATGCTCTGTCACAGCACGGCTAATCATCTGTCGGTTCTCGATCATACTGGAATAGAATTCTTCATCCTTTTGCGTCTGTCACTAACGCCCAGCACTCGTGAGTTTGAAACTCGTCACAGTCATTCAATCATTGAATCCTACTCGGAATACCACAGACAAGGTTTAGACTTTCCGGATTCTCATGAATGCCGCCATCAGTTCTAGCTTATACCACGAAGATTCTAATTAAGAGATCTAAGAGATACTCATTCAATCGGATATAGAACGGAGGTGGTTGTCAGGCACACGTTCATGGGTTGAGGAAGGTGATGAGTGTCACGGATCATCACCTTCATCACAGTTAATCGCGAATGAACATCTTAGGTAGAAACAAGCGTGTTTGAATGGAAAACAGAAATACTTGCATTAATTCATCGAGACACAGCAGAGCTCCTCACCCCCAACAATGGAGTTTAGAGACTCATGCCGTCAAAGAGTACAAAGTTTAGATCTAAAATGTCATGAGATACAAAATAAGTCTCTAAAAGTTGTTTAAATACTAAACTAGTAGCCTAGGTTTACAGAAAATGAGTAAACTATAGCAGATGGTATAGAGATCCACTTCTGGGGCCCACTTGGTGTGTGCTGGGGCTGAGATTTAAGCAATTCACGTGCATAAGGCCATTTTGGGCGTTCAACACCAGGTTTGGATCCATTTCTGGCGTTGAACTCCAACTTTTAATCCTTTTCTGGCGCTGGACGCCAGAATTGGGCAGAGAACTGGCGTTGAACGCCAGTTTACGTCATCTATCCTTGAGCAAAGTATGGACTATTACATATTGCTGGAAAGCCCTGGATGTCTCCTTTCCAACGCAATTGGAAGCACGCCATTTCGAGTTCTGTAGCTCCAGAAAATCCACTTTGAGTGCAGGGAGGTCAGAATCCAACAGCATCAGCAGTCCTTTTTCAACCTGAATCAGATTTTTACTCAGCTCCCTCAATTTCAGCCAGAAAAATACCTGAAATTACAGAAAAACACACAACTCATAGTAAAGTCCAGAAATATGAATTTTTCCTAAAAACTAATGAAAATAAACTAAAAACTAACTAAAACATACTAAAAGCTATATGAAATTAACCCCAAAAAGCGTATAAAATATCCGCTCATCAGTTTTCATTTGTTACTATGAATTCTCATTCGTTTGGCTATAAGTTTGGCTCAAATTATGTTTTAGAAAATGAGAGCTACAGTGACAACATGCATCAAGGATGGAACAATCAAATGTGGGAGGAGTCTCAAGGGATTGATCAACCTTCTTGGCAACAACAACCTCCGGCTCCTTATAGGTATAATTCCAATCCTAATGCATATCAATCTAATAGATGTGGTGATCCTTATTGTAGTTGTCAACAACCACCACCATATGCCTATGAACCACCTCCTCAACATGGTTTTGAACTACCTTACTCACAAGCTCCCTACCACCAAACACCTCATTACGACCCTAATCCTTATCCACCATACCATCCACCTTATGAGCCATATGAACCATACATGGAACCACCACAATTCCAAAACCAATACTCCCAAGAACGACCTCCATATACACTATCTCCATACCCTTACCAAGATGAACCACCTTCCAATTATGAGCCCTTTCCCCCAAACAATGAACTCTCTCTTCCCAGACCACCTCCAATGGATGAGTCTCTCTATGCCTTTAAGCTAGCACAACAAAAAGATATTAGCTCTTACCTCCAAAGGCAAGATGAGACGCAAAAGGAGTTCAAGAAGATAGAATCCGTGCTTGCCACCGTAGCAGAAGCCGTTTGCAACATGATCTCCTCCTGCCTAAGCCTATGCGATCAAGGCACTCCCATTGTTGAATGTGGAGAAGCAATCAATGAGCATAGTGAGGGAGTGAGTTTGGAGCTTCAATGTGAAGAAGTGGAGTTGAAGCAAGAGTTGTCAAAAGGGGAGGAAGTTGAGATAATTGAGCCGGAAGAAGGGGTTGAAGATCTAGGAGATGTTGGAAGTCCATGAGGATGTAGAATTAGAGAGACCTCTTCCAATAAGCTTGACATTGATGTTGAGGAGGGTGCGCAACCTCCAAAGCATATCATGATTGAAGACTTTGAAGAGGTTGATCAAGAGATGGATTCAATCATTGAGGAATTCCTATCTACAATTGAATTCTCCCCTATTGGATATGAAATTGAGATAAAAAAGAAGATGCACAACCTCCCATGCCCTTGGTGAGCAATGAAGACGAGATTGAATTGGAAGAGAGCCACCAAGAGGAAGAGGTTAAAGTTGAAGAAAGTTGTAAAGGGGTGGAGGTAATCAAGGAAGGGTACAAGAGAGTGGAGCTTACAAGATCATTGGAACCACCCCTTCCTAAGTCACCATCCAACACAACATTCAAGTGGGTAAAATTCTTATCCTTAAGCTTTGTTTTCTCACTTGAATATGGTTTGATTGAAAATGATGGATAACTTAGAGCTCTTTGTGGGTTGAGGAGTAAGAGAGAGTTGTGCAGTGGTTGGAAGTTTGATGTTAGGCTCATCAAGGTTGGAGGCTCAAGGTTTAGGAGCAATGGTTGGTGTAGTGCTAAATTGTATGGGTCTAGGAGGAGAATTTGGTGCCCCAATGAGAATTCTATGTGTCTACCACCCAATTGGAATCATGATGATCAATTAGAAGATGGGTGTGAAAATAAGATATGGGATCTCGGATCACAACATGAAGACCAATTTTGGGAGCTCATATCTTGGGAAGAACCTCACCCAAGCTTGGTGAAGGCGGTTGGAAATTTTGACAACTGTTTGAGGAGCAAGCATCCTTGGAGGTTCAAGGATGAATACAAGCATAAACCACCATGACATGGAGCTTCCCAAATATCCAACTTAAGGACTTAAACTAAAAATGTTAGGTAGAAGACACCCCACCATGGTAAACTCTTTCCATTCTCTTGTATATATAATCAATGGATGAATTGGGTTGCCATTGTTAGGTAGTTTTCTTCTTTGCATATTCTTGTTTTAGTGTTCTGGTTGTAAGTTTGTTTGATTAAATTTGTGCCTTAAATTGTAGGTTAGTTGTTGTTGAATTGTGTTTTGCTTGTAGTGTAAGTTTTATTTGTTTTGTATTTGAAAATTTTTCAAAAATCAAAAGATTTGTTGTTAAATTCAAATTTTGATTGTTTTAGAATGCTTGTAGAATAGAAGAGTGCCCTGTTTTTGTTTTCATATGTAAAAAAAAAAGGTCACCCCACGCTTAAGCGTGGGCGATGCTTATGCGTCGTATGCCATATGGGGACTCTTGGTACAAAAACCAGAGAGTTGTGCGGGAATTGTGCTGGTTTTGTGCGAAAAGCACAATCTGGATCCACGCGTACGCGTGGGTGATGCTTACGCGTCACCTGCACTTTCTGCATTCTATGCGTACGCGTCGCTTGTCCCTGCTGCACTCCACGCGTAAGCGTAAGCGTCGCCTCGCGCCCTGTTTCTTCTCCCTTCTCCTTTCTTTCTTCTTCCTTTTTCTTTTCTTCTTCTTTCTTTCTACCTTTCTTCTTCTCTCTTCTTCCTTTCTTACTTTCTTCTTTTCCCGCTCTTCAAAAAAAAAATTTAAAAGTAAAAATAAAAATAAAAGTAAAAATAAAATTATTAAAAAAAAAATTTCTCATCTTTCCTTTTCTTTTATTGCATTTGCTTATTTTCATTCATTGCATTTTAATTTTTTTATAACTTGATTTTATTTTCTTTTCTAAGTTGTTTATTTTAATAATGGTGTTAAATTCTCATACTCAATTGTCGAGAAATTCTTGGATTATTTTGGTGCTTCTTGACTTGTTTGATATCGTTGGATGATGAAATTTTTAAGTCAATGCTCAACCTTTGATGACTCTTGCATCCTTGTGCATTGATATGAACTCATATTGTCTTTCATGACCCATTCTTTCTTGTTTGAACTTGGTGCTTAGCATGTTCTTCATGGCATTTACTTATGTTTTGATTTTACTCTTGCATCAAGTATTAGTTAATATGCCTTAGCTTATATTGTTTTCTCACTCACATGTTGTAGCTACCATGTAGATGAGAACCATACTCTTATTTGGCATTAGCCCCCGCCTATGTTCTATTTGCTTTGATATCTTTGTTGTAGGCCTAATTTTCCTTTCTTTTCTCTCCTTTTAGGCTGGCCACCAAAAGGGAAAGGAAAAGCTTCTAAATGGGGCAACAAACAAGTCCCTCCGTACAATCTTTTGAAGAAACTCATCAGTTGTAGCAACCCATCCACCTTGCTCTTCTTTACAAGCACCGACGACGATGCAATCTTCAAGTGTGGGAAGGTCGTCCGACTGATCTCCGTGGGTAACCACTTCCTTTTTCAACACTAATGTTAGCTAGTTGTTGCATTGCATGATAGGGTGCATGTTAGTTAGAATTTGTGCATATTTTATCACTTCTTTTTATGTTAGGACTACTTGGTTAGGGTGATGATTTCTTTTCCAAGAAACTATTTTTAGGGCACCCTACTAATTTGAACAATTTTTTTTGTTGTTGAACTTGCTTGAAGAATTTATTTTGGAACATGATTTTTGAGCTAAGAACACAAACATGTGAGTTTTGAGCCCAATTATGTGGTTACATCATATAATCACTTATTTTCATTATTGTGTGTATTATTCTCTTTCTATGATTGTGATCTTTGATTTGTTTGATTCTTTATGTGCATTATTCCATGTATAAATGTATTTATATGATTGAGGCCATCATTTCATTTAGCTCACTTACTCAAATAGCCTACCTTTCATCAACCATTGTTAGCCAATTTTGAGCCTATTTAATCCCTTTTGTTCTTAATTTTAGCACATCACTACCCCTAAGTGAAAAATAATAAATGTCCCTTAACTTGGATCTTTGATTAGTTTAGGCTAGTGAGGGTGTGTATCATTTGGGTACGGAAAACTTGGGACATTGGTTGTGGTAAAAGTGTATTTTGTATTTTTGTTGAAAATCATGGAGTTGGATACATATTCATGCATTAAATATGTAAAACCATATGCATTGATATGTTTGTATATATTTTATTGTGAAAAAAAATGATAGAAAAAAATATGTATGTAAAAAAAAAGAAAGAAAAAAATATATATAGAAAAAAATGCAATAAAAAGGGGACAAAAATGCCCCAAAGCAAAGTAATAATAACAATGCATATGGAATGTGAATTAAAGAGAATGCATGAGTATGTGAAAAAAGTGGGAATCATGGGTGGCTAGGCATTGTATTAGAATTGTATATAGGTTGTTATATATGTTTAGTGAGAGTTTAGGCTAATCAAAGATGCAAATTTTAAGCTCACTTGACCATATGCATTCCTACCTTTACCCTAACCCCATTACAACCTATGGAAAATACCTCATGATGAATGTATGCATGCATTGAATAATTGTTGATTGTTAGATGAAAAACAAAATCTTGGAAAGCATGATTAGAAAAGAATTGAGTGCTCAACCCTATACACTAGAGCGATTAGAGCAGATACACTTCCGGTGAGGGTTCGATGCTCAATTCCTTATTCCCGGCTTTCATGAGCTTTCTTCTAGCAAGTCTATTTGAACTTCATTTTTGTATTTGAATTGGTAGGATTCATGAGTTATCATACTACTTAGCCCTACATGTTCATATATGTTCTTGGAGATTGATTTACTTTTAACCAAGTAGGTAGAATCATTTTGCATTTAGTTGCATTCATATAAATAGATTGCATATAGATATTGTGCATTGAATAAATGTTCATACCCTTTTTCTTGTCTTTCTTGGTTTAGCATGAGGACATGCTTAGTTTAAGTGTGGGGAGGTTTGATAAACCCCAATTTGGTGGTTTATCTTGTGTTGATTTTAGGAGATTTTATCAACTTTTCTCACATTTATTCAATTAAATAGCATGATTTTGTAATTCTCCCTTAATTTGTGCTTAAGTGTAAAAACATGCTTTTTAGGCCTTTAATTTGCTAATTTTAATTCACCTTTGATTCCACTAGATACCTTGATGTGTTTGTTAGTGAATTCAGGTTGAAAAGACTAGGAATGGATCAAATGAGTGAAGAGAAAAGCATGTAAAGTGGAGAATTCATGAAAAATCAAGGATTTAGAGTGCATACATCGACGCGTACGCGTGCCAGACGTGCACGCGTGCCAGACGCGCACGCGTGGAGATGAAGCCGCATGGCGACACGTATGCATGACATGATGTGTACGCGTGGGAAGTAAATTGCCAGGCTCACTTTACAGCTAGCCAACTGGGATTCTCACAGGCCATTCCAACCCTTTTTCCTCAAAACAACAAGCCACTTTGCCACATCACTCTGACTTCTCAAAGTGACCTTGATTTCCTCCTTGCAACAAATCAACAACACAAGGAACATTTCAATTTCCTTGTTTATGATCGCATCTCATACATCACCAAGTCTTGTCTCGAATGGTGGACTGCTTACTACTCTAGGTACAATCGTACTTTAGAGGAGATCCAGCAATCTGCCATTCGAACAGCCCCTGCAGCTGAAGGTTCTCCCAAAAAATCTCAAAAAAGAAAAGCTGACACCGCAACCTCTTCTCGACAACCTCAACATAAAAGTCGAAGGACTCCAACCAGGACTTCTAGAAGGGTAACTATTTCCTTACATACCCACACACTTCGAATTAGAACATTTCGAATATCACATTTGCTTAACAATTCTTAATTTTGATTTTTCCATCAGTTAAGATTGCAACCATCAAGTGAAAGCTCTGATGGAAGTGATCAAACCACCCGGAATATTCTTGTTGCTTCCTCTCAATCAGAGGACACAGCTGATTCAGACCCTGGTCCTCAGCTAATTTGAAGGCCAAGACACATCCTGGTAATATTATCATTTCCACATATATTTCATTTAAATTAGAATAAATCCTAACTTATAACTGTGTACCTTTTATATCAGCCTACCACTGCTGCTCTTTCAATCACATCCCCTGTGGCACATGATCAACCACTTCTGCAACAACACCAAGATTTAGGACACTCCACGTCTCATGATTCAATTCAAGCTACATGGTCTGTTGAACCATTACAGGCTGCTTTTCCACCTCCCACCGGAACACCGGTGATTGATTTAACAAAAGACCCTTCACAACATTCTCCAACACCAACATAAACCTTTGATCCAACTTCTCCAAACAACCAAGCTGCCCTTTCTACTGAAAATCAAGTAGCCCCAAACTCTGATTGTATTTCTCGAGTCGCTGAAACTACTAATTCAGACTCGCCTTGATCCAGAGTCTTAGAAACTCCTCAAGGATTCTCCAGTCCCCCTCAACAGGTTGAGTTTCAAACTCCTCCTGGTCAAGAATCTGGACACTTGGGCACTTCTACCACACCTACAAGTGCTACATTGGCTAACCTAATCTCTGTCTTAAATCGAGTTATCCAAGAGGACGAAGTGCCCGTTCCCGTACCAACACTTCCTAGACCACCTTCATCTAGTCCTCTATTCGAGTTGGATGTTGACACTCGAGAACAACTTCGATCACTTCTCAAACTCTTGGATCATCCACCTGCTGCATGGATCAAGGATACCCTTCTTAACTAGCTTTTATCTGATCTTTTGAATTCTACTTTTGAATTTTCGGCTTCTACTCCGTATTCTGCCATAATTCAACAATTCAAACAACTTGCCAACAACAGTGTAGCTTTTCAGAATAAACTTCAAGAGATCGAAAATAAAGAAGCTAAGATCAAAATTGAAGTAAACAATTGTGCCTCTGCTCTCCAACCGAAAAAAGCTTCTCGTAAAGAATTCGATGTGAGAATCTCTCACGCTATTTCTATTCAAGCCTTTTATGACAAAGAAGAGATGAGACTTGAAACAGAATTGGCCCAAATCAATGAAAATCTTACCAAAGTACGCAAGAGACGGGCTAAAATAGATGCTCCTCTGACTATTGCCCAGCGAGAACAACAACAAATCATTCAAGAAATTGTTTCTATTGAGACCAAGTAAGAAGAATATGAGAAACAACTTGACAAGGTCCAATCTGAAAAATTCATGCATGCTGAGGCACTTTCAACTTTGGATAACAACAGGGTAAAGCTACGCTCAGACTTGGCAAGACTCTTGGCACCTCACTCCTCTTAGATTTAAGTAGTAATTTCAGTATTTGTAATAGTTTCACTCCCTTTCGGACTTATGCATCTTGACTTCAATTTGGAAAAAAAAAATATTGCTTTAAATATTTCCCATTAATCGAATCAATTATATTTCCCGATTCAATATCTTTTATCCAGAATGCATTTTCTGAATACAATCCTATCACTTGGAAAGGACCCTCCCAAGTATGGGACCATTTGCCAAGAAATTTCGATTTCTTTTCCATTGGTAAAATGAATTTTAAAACTAATTCACCTATACTGAAATACTTTTCTCTTATTCGATGATTATAACTTCGAGAAACACCTTCTTTCTGTTGAATCATATTCTCAAGTGCCAAGATTCGTTCTGAATCCAATTCATTCAACTCGTCAAACATTGCGTTCCAGTAATCATCGACTGGAAAATTATTCTGTTTTGATACTCTTAAAGTATTCAAATTAATCTCTATTGATAGCACTGCATCATGGCCATAAACCAGTTTATAGGGCGAAGTACTTGTTGACCCCCTTGGTGAATTTCAATAAGCCCATAATACTTGGCTTAAAGTTTCATGCCATGTTTGGGGTTTATTCCCAATATTCTTCTTGATAAAACTTATCAAAATTTTATTTGCTACCTCCACTTGCCCATTAGCTTGCGCATAATAAGGAGTTGAGGTAACCATATTGATATTCCTTGAGGTTGCAAAATTCTTAATTCGCTGACCAGTAAACATAGTCCCTTAATCAGTACTCAATGTCTGGAGAATTCCAAATCGATGGATTATATGTTCCTCAATGAAGTCTATTATTTCATTTTGACCATCTTCTACTAGGGAAATTGCTTCAACCCACTTTGTGAAGTAATCGATCGCTACCAAGATAAACTTATGCTGTTTCGATGAAGGAGGGTGAATTAACCCAATCAAATCCAAAGCTCAACCTCTAAAGGGCCATGGTTTTATTATCGAATGCAACTCAGACGCTGGAATTTGTTGTATCGAACCATGTTTCTAGCATTCTTGACATGCCTTTGCATAATCGATACAATCTTTTATCATAGATGGCCAATACATATGATTGCGATATAACACCAATTTCATCTTCTTTCCAGCCTGATGGGAACCACATGTCCCTTTATGGACTTCGCCCAAAGCAATATTTTGATCATCTTGACTTAAACATCTCAACAAACTTCCAATGATTCCTTTCTTATACAATTCATCGGCTATTAAGACAAAACTCATCGCCTGCAATTTTATCTTTCTTTCAACTGAGGTACTGGGATTTTTCAAATACTCAGCAATGGGCTTCCTCCAATCATCATCTTCCCATTCATCTATGCACAAATTCATCTCTTTCATTTGCGGGCACTAATATTTGATGGACACTAGCCAATTTTTTAAGAGTTTCTGGACCGATTCTATATCTCAAAGCAATTTGGGCTAATTCATTAGCAATTTCATTATGAATCCTTGGAATGTGAATCAAGGAAAATTTTCGAAAGGAGGTTAACAACTCCTAAGCATTTGTTAAATACTTTTGCAACTTCTCATTATTGCATTTAAACTCCTTCGATAACTGCTTCAAAACCAACTGGGAATCCCCTAATATCTGGACTTTCAATGCCCCTTTACTAATTAATATTTCGAGACCCAGAATCAAGGCTTCATATTCTGTCACATTATTCGAGCAAGGATATTTTAATTCGAATAGAAATTCTGATGGAATCCCTTCTGGTGACATAATAAGGATTCCAACCCTTGCACCATCTTTATGCTTCGATCCATCAAAATATAACTTCCAATAATCGAATTCAACGTTAATTACATTTGCCCCCTGATCATTCAGATATTTCGAATTATCTACCAGAAAATCTGCAATGACCTGTCCTTTCACAGCTTTGGCTGGGATATACTGTAAATCAAACTCTGTCAAGGCTAGCATCAATTTCCCTAAACACCCTCGTAACATTAGGAAACTTAACATATATTTGATGAGATCAGTTTGTGCTATAACCTTCACCGATTTAGCCACCATATAACATTTCAATTTTATACAGGCATAGTATAAAGACAGACATAATTTCTCTATCAGAGAATACCTTGTCTCGATATCATTTAAAACTCGACTAAGGTAATAAACTGCCCGTTCATGCCCATTCTCATTATCTTGGGATAACATGCACCCAATTGTATTCATAGATGCTGCAATGTACAACTTTGAAGGCTCATGTGGACGAACATTCGCCATAATTGGAGCCTTAGATAAATAAGCCTTAATCGAATCGAATGCTAATTGATACTCGTTCATCCATTCAAACTGTGAGTCATTCTTTAGTTTCACTAAATGGGCAAACACTTGAGTTTGATCAGAAAGATTCGAAATGAACCTCCTGAGGTAATTCACCTTTTCTAGGAAGGATTGCACCTCTTTTTTCAATTTGGGTGCAGATAACGCCAATATTGCATCTGTCTTATTTTTATCGATTGCAATCCCCTTTTTATGAACAACAAAACCTAGGAAGTTTCTAGCTGATACCCCAAAGGCACATTTTAAAGGGTTCATTTTCAATCCCTTCTTCCTCATGGTGACAAAGACTTGTTTTAGGTGATCAATATGTTGATTTACCGAAATCGACTTGACCATGACGTCATCGATGTATACTTCCATAAATTTTCCAATATACTCATGGAATATAGCATTCATCGCTCGCTGATAAGTAGCACCAGCATTTTTCAAACCAAAAGAAATGACTACCCATTCATAAGTGCCTAATGCCCCAGAACAACGAAAGGCAGTTTTGGACACATCATCTTCAACAATGAAGATTTGATTATATCCTGAATAACCGTCCATAAAACTTAAAATTTTGTTTCCCGCTGCAGAATCAATCAACATATCTGCAATTGGCATAAAGTATTCATCCTTCGGGGTAGCATTATTCAAATCTCAAAAATCAATGCATACTCTTAACTTCCCATTCTTCTTCATCATAGGAACAATATTCGAAACCCATTCCACATATCGTGCGGTTCGAATAAATTTCGCTTTAATCAAGCGTTCTATCTCTTCTTTAATCTTTTGATTAATTTCTAGAGCAAAACAACGAGGGGTTTGCTTCACAGGTCGAGCATTTGGTTTCAATGCTAATCGATGCTCTACCAGAGAATGATCGAGACCAGGCATTTGATGATAATCCCAAGCAAAACAATCTTTAAATTCATGTAAAAGATGGAAAAGTTTTGTTCGAAAAAGATCGACAAGATCTTTACAAATATATGTAATTCGAACATCATCAAAAGTCCCTAGATTAATTTCTTCTAAGGGATCTTGAGATTCAAACCCTTTGAAATTGCCATCATCTTTTACTGAATATTTTTCGAAACCCAAAGGTTCAAGACCATAGATGCAATCAAAAGAAAAATCAACAGATTTATTGGGAATTGAATGAACTTTATCATTTATTAAATTGGAAGTACTTTGATTTTCAACACAATGTATCTCTGCCACTAGATCAGTAGTTCGGGTTGAAACATCACTTTCATTACATACAGAAGAAACATATAAACTATGATTAAACTCGATTGAAGATATCGAGTTAACACAATTACTATTAAAAGTACTCCTATCCCTACGTGATTCTACTTCATCAGCAGAACCATCTTTAATTTCCACAAAAAAAATTACTTAAATAATTATGCAGAGTTACCAGGTAATCGGAAACTTCCTCAACCTGGTCCATAGGGCAACCATTCAAGAATCTTCAAGGAAGACAATCCCAACCAGTTGGATCAAAATCCAACTCTGGTTAGCGTAACTTCACCGAAAAACCTTCTGAGGACAAGTATCAACCTTCATAATTATAAGAATTCAGCATCTTGTCAACAGCCAAAGGCTTCAACTTAGGATTATACATTCTGAAATCAATATGCAGCTGCTCGACATAAAGGGTCGAATCTGCCTTAATGACCTCAGGCTTGCCATCCTTCGTCCAGAGAAGAACACTTTGATGCACGGTAGAAGGT
Source organism: Arachis hypogaea (assembly GCF_003086295.3). Taxonomy (NCBI): domain Eukaryota; kingdom Viridiplantae; phylum Streptophyta; class Magnoliopsida; order Fabales; family Fabaceae; genus Arachis; species Arachis hypogaea. Next base: position 15,495,787 of record NC_092046.1, on the reverse strand, counting down.
TCAACTCCTACACCATGGATCCAATCTCACCCCCAACAAAGCATTATAACTTGCTTTTGATGAAATCACCACGAATACAGTATTTCATTCGGATGATCCAACCTTAACACTCAAAGTGACCAATCCTTTTGCTGGAGTCGAAGCCCTACTGAAGTCTGTTACAGCAATGTTAGTGGGGACCAAGTCATCTGGGTGCTTCCCCACCTTCATTAACATCCTCTCAGGCAGGAGACTTATTGCCGCCCCACCATCAATTATGACTTTATTTACTTTGATTCCACTCAAAGTAGTGGTTATATGGAGCGGGCGGAGATGAGACATTTGCTTTTCAGTAGGCCGAAGGAAATACCCCGACTCATCTTCAATTCGGATAAAGGAAAAAGCTTTCTCATCCTCCATATCATAATCTTCATCTGGGTCACCTTCATATTCCCCTAGATATTCAGTTGGAATGATCGAAATCATTCCAATCATGTCATCATCCCCTTCTTCAAAATATTCTTCATCAACATCAATCTCTTTGCCTTTGTCGACCCCCGAAGACTGGGCCACTGCTTTGCCTTTTTCCATCCTTGCAGGAGATGAAATTCCCTTTAGACACGTCTCTCCATCAGAAGGAAAGACAATTCAGGAATGTACAGAAGGTGTTGCCCCTTTGCTTACTTCTTCTTGTGGTTTCTTATTTTGATTGAAGTTTCTTCTACCCCCTCTGCCACTCGGATACCCTCTAGTTTGACCACGAAAGTGGGAATATTGGGTTCAGGGAGGTCCCTGATGTCCCCACTGTGGGTTGCGGCGGTAAAGAGCATCCCTCTTCTGGAACTCTTGGCAGTTCTGAATCCATTGCACACCTATAGTCTGAGATCGACTCAAAGATGGAACCACACTCTGTTGAGGGGTCTTAGAACTCTGACCCTCCATACGCCTTACTGGTTGCCTTTGTCAAGCCTGCTCTTCTCTATGAGCCAGCTCCTTCTTCATTCTCTCTTTTTCGAAAATTGTTGCAGCTTCAGCATCGAAAACAGCATTGCACCGTGGACACAGAGATACGTCCTAGTCTTTAATCTTCTGTCGTACCAAGAAATCGAGCAAGCCATCTCCTGCTCGAGGGTACACAGATCGAACCTGTGACTCAAAATCATCCAGAGCCACGTCAAAATCGTAAGACATGCCAACCATATTGACTCCAAAACACGGTTCAACAAAACTAGCATCAGCATTGAAGAGATCAGTATTAACCTTCATCTCTTTCTTACCATCGTCGAATTTCAAACGTCCCTCCATAATAGCTTCCTGAATTAAGTCCCTGAAATGAACACAGCTGTTAGTCAAATAATTGGTTGCTTGGTGAAATTTACAATAAGATTTTCCTTTCAAATCTTTCACCGAAAGTAACAAAACTATACTTTTTACCACTTTTCAATTTTGATTCATTTGAATTTTCATTATTAGGAAGCTTTTTAAGTAAAGAGAAAACATATGGAGAGCCCTTCTTAAGTTCATCCAAATCGACTTTTGCCTCGAAATCAAGTTCCTCCTCTGAGGACTCCATAGTTACATAAGCAACTTTTTCTTTTCGAGTAAAAGGTTTACTCTTTGATCTTTGATCACTTCTATATTTCTCCTTCTCTTTTTTCATGAGTTCGGTCTGACAGACTTTTTCAGCCAAATGGGCCAAATCGGGGATATGCACATTAAGCAACTTTCGGCGCATATAGAAACCTAACCCCATAATTGCTATTTTCACAGTTTCATTCTCAGGTAATGAAACATAGCATCTACTTCTAGCATTTTTGAAACGTATCATATAATCATCAATGGTTTCACCATCTTTGCATTTCAAAGCAACCAGATCAGTAATTGCCACATTCATTTTCCCTTGATAAAATTGAGCATGAAAAGCAATCTCCAACTGATTCCATATCGTTATCGAATTTGGTCTAAGATTCGAAAACCAAGTAAATGCATTCTTCGTTAACGAAGAAAGAAAAAACTTCATTTTCAAATTCTCATCATTGGCTAAATTTCCAATCTCAACCAAATATCGAGCGACATGTTTAGTGGTCGACTCTCCAACTTCCCCTGCAAACTTTGTAATTATTTTTGGATTTTTCACCCCTCTTAGCACTTCGGCCATTTGGACAACTTGAGTAAAAGCAGACACAAAGTGAGGTCGATTCATGAAACCGACATTCAAACTAACTCGATTGAGCACTTCTTCCATAATTATGGTGACCTGATAATGTTCACCGCCATGATTAGCACGTAATCTGGCTAGAAATTCATCAGCGTTTTGGCCTCAAGGAACTACATGAGGATTTTCTCTATTAAAAATATTATTTTCATTTTGGAAAATATTTTTGAATCCTTCATTATTTTTCCTGGCATCATGCCTTTCACCTTTCTCATAATCTACTATTCGGGAAATTTGTTCGACTTGTCTAGCAAGACGTTCAAATTTTGATTCGTGATCAGCCATCATTGGATTTAGAATTGTGGTCATTTGTTGAGTCAGCAAATTGACCAAGTCATGATGATTTTCCTCTACTTGCTGTCGATATACTGCCATCGAATTAGCAGCATTCGAAGTAGAGCCCACATTATAATCACGAGAGTACTCAGAATGTTGTTGTGGATTTTGAAAATTATTTTCTCCATTTATACTCCCAAATCGAACGGGAGGAACAAAATTACCCACTGGTGGAACATAACCAGGAGGAAGATCATAAGGAGGCTAACCAGTGGTTAATGGAGGTTGGGTCGGTGGTAAAGTACCACGTGGACGAATATTGCGTCCCATATTCCCAGTTTGTGTGGTAGTAACCGCTATATTTTCACTTCCAATTACACTTTCCGACCGTGAAGTCACGTCCGCTTGTTGCACAATTACTGGTATGCTATCATTGGTGGAGGAACCACCATTCACATTTGACACTTCGTCAGCCATGTGAATGATTTTTCCACTTCTCAATCGCATACACCGAATGATATAAATTTTTTTGACACACTTCAAGTTTAAAACTGTCCCACCGGGCGTGCCAATTTGTTTTGTCAATTTTTATCAAATCGATGGTGGTTCGATTCTAATAGTCTGGGAGTGAAACTTACTCCTCTTTTGCAGGTACCAGCTTTCTATAAGTGCATCAAAGTGTCTTCGATTAGACTGAAATCGAAATGGAACATAAATTAAAATTTATAAAAGGATAAATAAAATGAAAAGTAAAGTTTTCAAAAACAAAATTAACTAGAATCGAAAAGGTTACATTGAAACTTAAATAAAGCAATAAAGGTGTCTTCGGCTGAATCAAAAGGCTTTGACTTGAAAAATAAATTTACTGAAATGTAAATTGAACATGGAAATTAAAGAGTGCTTGAAAGATAAATTGACTTGAAAGATAAACTTTTATTGGAATTTTTAAATGAGAAATAAAGACAAATGGAAGGAACCCTATAGATAATTGACTCGAGGCAAACTCAGAAAGTTGCTGGGATGTGAGAGTGCGTGAATACTTTTTGAAACGAAGTTCCAACCTTTATTTCCTAAAACTTTCTAATATTTATAATCTACCTCCATAACTGACAATTAATTACAAGGTGCACTCTTGAATGCGCACTCTTTGGTAACCGTTCTCGCCTTTTGGCTGATCAACGCTTACTCATAAATTTCTCACGTAGTAAATACCTTCAACTTCTCTACTTACGCAACCGCTCGATCTGCTTTTTGAGCTAACACATTCGACTACCTCTTTCGAGCACTTGATCGATTAAGCCTGTTCGATTCAATAGAGCATTTCAAAATCGAATCTGTGCCAAATACATTTAGTCAATGTTTGTACGCGCATCTTTTCAAAAAACTGCCTATATCTTAGACCTCTTTACTACTTCGAACCAACTTACTTTAATCGAACAACACCAAAGCGATTATTGAGGGAAAGCAATGTCTCTTATAGAAACATTCATGTGTTGAACATTTTCCTATGTAAGTACATTTTAGTCCATCGCCAGTAGTAATGCCTTTCACTAATAAGTAGTAGCATTCAACTTCTGTTAAGAAGAAGCTTCTATATTGCTCACACACTGCAACAACTTCTAGATGCTTAGAATTATTAAGAATAAACATCTTGTGAACCGTACAATATGATCTAACTAAAATTCAATTACACAAAGAAAAGCAAATAATACAGACATTGGAGCTGAGTTAGACTCATCACCATCATCAATACAACCTCAGCATCAGTACTTCTATTATATTCAATATCCTCGAAATCCTCTTAGATATCCAATTCCAATTCTGAGATCTCATGAAGGATCTGAGCGTTTAATAATATAATTAGAAGAGGATTGGGTTGTGATAAAAAGAACAATAAAAGAAAATGAGGAGCAGGTAGTGAATTTACCAAGCATATAGCCCAAACGCAGAAGGTTCGACTGATGAAAGAATCAGATTTTTTTAATCAGTACGACTCAAATAAAGATGTCTATTTTATTTTTTATTAAAGATATTTTAATTTTGCATTTTAATTGGTTTTTATATAATTTATTCGGTATTTCTCATTACATATTATTAAATCTTTTAAAAGATTTTGTTTTCAAAAATAGTAAAAAATATTTAGACGAGAGTAAAACCAAAAACATAATAGATTAACTATAATTTTTTTTAAATTTTTTATATAAAAAAATATGTCGCACTCATCAATAAATATATATATATATATATATAATTTTTTTAAAGTAAAATTTATCATACGGTTATATCAATAATAAGGCTCAAGCCTCATAAAATTTTTGCAAAAAAAAAAATTAACTAATTTATATTTGTGCGATATATAAAATAATTACTATATTATTATTACATTATAGATTAAAATTCACTAATTTAAATTTGTTTTCATTTTTAATATAAGCATTAGAAATAAATAAAATTTTTATAACTAGATGTCGTGTAACAAAATATATATAATATTAATTAGTTTTTAAAAATTTTGAAAAAATAATTTTTTTAAGTCAAATAACTATTTATTAAAATAGACAAACTAATTAATTTCTTCTCATATACATTATTTTTTAAAGACAATAAAAGTAATTGATTGGGCATTGGTTGAGATAATTAAAATTACTATTTCATTAAAATTTTAATTTAAAAAATATTTTAGTTAATTTTGGTATAGAAATTTTGAATTTAAAAGCATTGATAAAAATTATGTTGAATTTTGATTTATTTTATTCTCATTTAAATTAATCACTATATAAGTTAAAGTTCTGTTTCGAAGTTACATTCGAATTTCAATCTGATCTTTAAATTTTTACTTTACTTAAGTTCAAAAAAAAATTTATATTTGTGTGACATATAAAATAATTATCATATTATTATTATTACATTATAGATATATGTATGTGTGTGGAAAAAAAGTTCAACTGATTTAAAATATAATTTTTTTCTAATATTTGATTAAATTGTTCTTGTATTTAGTATTTTTTTTGAAACTTTCTCTTAGTAAAAAGTATAATCATTATAAATATTTTAATTACTATTGTTAGAGGTGTTCGCAGATCGGATATGACCAAAATTTCAATGTGATCGACACTAAACTCATCAGATTAGATTCGATATCCAATCTATGAAGACCCCTAACTACTGCTATAGGTTCGTCGTTGCTGCAAAAGTATACTTCTTTTTATTATAAACCATTATTAGATCTTAATTATCATTAAAATAACTTAATTGTAAACAAAGAGATAATACTTATATTGGTTTCTAAAGAGATGTTCGTATTCAAATCTAATTTCAAAAGTTTCAATTTACTCAATTTAGTCTCCCAACTTAGTAATTATTACTCACATTGGTTCCTAATCTTATTTTTGTCGCAGTCTCACAAAATCGTTAATGGCATGCTGAGATGGACTAACGATGGTTATGCTATACTTTCTAGCGACTATTTGATGTGACAATTGAAACTTTTTTACCTTGATTTTTTTTTTCAAAAAACACTTAAAACCCTAATGTAACTCACGGATATCAAGTTAAAAGATTAAACTAAGTAAATTAAAACTTTACAAATTAGATTGAAGTTCGAATGTAACTTCAAAACAGAACTTTAACTTATATAGTGATTAATTTAAATGAAAATAAAATAAATCAAAATTTAACATAGTTTTTATTAATGCTTTCAAATTTAAAATTTTCATACCGAAATTAACTAAAATTTCTCTTTAAATTAACATTTTAATAAAATAATAACTTTAATTATCTCAACTAATGCTTTAATCAATTAATTTTATTGTCTTAAAAAAACCTGTATATGAGAAGAAATTAATTAATTTGTTCATTTTAATAAATAGTTATTTGACTAAAATAAAAGAAGCTATTTTTTTAGAATTTTTAAAAACTAATTAATATTATATATATTTTGTTATTACACGACGTCTAGTTATAAAAGTTTTATTTATTTCTAATGCTTATATTAAAAATGAAAACAAGTTTAAATTAGTGAATTTTAATCTATAATGTAATAATAATATAGTAATTATTTTATATATCGCATAAATATAAACTAGTTATTCTTTTTTTTTTTTGCAAAAATTTTATGAAGCTCGAACTTTGTTATTGATATAACTCGTATGATAAATTTTATTTTAAAAAAATTATATATATATATATATAAAAGTGTGACATAATTTTTTATATAAATAATTTTAGAAAAAAAATTAATATTTAATCTATTATTTTTTTGTTTTAGTCCAATCTAAATATTTTTTTATTGTTTTTGAAAAAAAAAATTTAAGAATTTAATAATACATGACAAAGAATATCAAATAAGTTATACAAAAATCAATTAAAATGTAATACAAAAATATTTTTAACAAAAGATGAAATAGACATTTTTATTTGAGTAGTCTCTTTTTTTTAATTTCTAGGAACTATGAGAAAAATTGCTCAAATGATTTAGATTATTTAATTAAAAACAAGATGAGAAAAAAATTATAATTGATGAACTGAACTAAATAATCTTAGAAATGAAAAATTAAGTAAAAGTAAATGTTGTAATCTACGATGATGACAACAACAACCACAATAATACGGTATTTATCAGTAATTTTCTGATTCTCACAAGTAAAATAGCGAGTTAAACACGATCTTTGATCTTAAACCTATGAGCGAAATTGAAGAAAAAAATTACTAATTTTTTGGTAATTTATCGATCAAAAAGATGGTCAACTACCAAACGTTTTGGATTAACAACTCAAAATTTGAGTATATTAACAGGAATTGAATCTCTCTAGAGAGTCAATCAGGAATTTTGATAATGTGTACAATGAGTTAATTATTTAGCCCAATAAAAATAAATAATAAATTCAAAAATTTTTAATCAGTTATTTCACGTCAAATTTTAAATTTTAAATTTTTTTAAAAATTTAGTTAGTTATTTCAAAAAAAATAACCATCTGAAATTCTGAATTACTAAAGCATTTCACTCCAATACTCTCTTCTTTTTCAACCGGCGGCCACTCCACCTTCATCAATAATCATCTCATTTCACCGTCGCTATTTGGCTTGCCACACGACATTCACCCTTAGTAAAAATAGAAGAAGAAGATGAATAAACAAAAGAAACAACTATTATGGTGAAACATAATTTTGAAGGATTAGGCATGACGAAAGCGGCACTGTTGTGAAGCATAGGACTCAAATCTGAAAGATGCTAACCATGCTTGGATCCGAAAAAGAAGTGTATGGTGGTATCATCGGTGAAAAGAGGTTTAAAGGAATGGAAGAAAGCGAAGCCGGTTTGGAAGAGAGGCGCGCGAAAAAGCGGCAGCAACGTTAGACTGAGCATTGGAAGGAGAGGCGCATCGGGCTGATCGGCAGAGATGAAGACGGTGTCAGTGAGAGGATGCGGCGGCGTCGGTATGGCAGGCGAAGAATTCAGTAAAGCGAGGTGAGAACCGAAGAAAATGACGGTGAATTTTGAACGTGTATTAGAGGTTACAGTAAAATTAGAAATAACCATCCGTAATGTGAATGGATTTAAATATTAATCCTAATTTTTCAAATTTTAAAATTTAAAATTAAATAATTAATGATATAATTTTTAATTATAATTTTATCTTTTTTAATCTATTGTACACATTGTATATAATTAATATTAGTTTTCAATACTTTCTCATAGGAATTTAAGTATAAATAATAAAAGAAGTAGTGTTTGAAAGAAATTGAAATATAAATAGATAAATTTAACATCACAGAATTGGAAGAAGAGATTACAATCACAGTAGAAACAAAAAGAAGTACAACTTGAATAAAAAAGAAAAGAGTTTCCTTGTATTTATTTGTGTTAACATCACTTTCAGAAATATAATCATTAATATGGACTATACTTCTTCGGTCTATCAGATTAAATTTTTAGAATGAGTAATTTTATGATATAGTATAAGAATTTGATTTTTGATAAATTCTAAAAATATAAAAAAAATAACATAAAATAAATAAAAGAAAAAAATATATACAAAAATTAAGTAAACTAAAAAAGAAGTCTTTATTTAAAAAAATTATTAGAGATATAATTATTCATATTATTATCTCTTTCTATTAATTTAAATTTTTAAGATAAATAATTTTATGACAATGACATTAAAATATTTAAAATACTTGTGAAATGATTCTAACTCCTTTATCTAATTTCAGAAATTTTATTTATAGACCATTTTAAAAATTAAAACTTACAATTATATTTTAATAGAAGTTATCTTTTCAATATCCGAATATAACCTATACATAACTACTCATCCAACCCCAACTATCTCACTTTTAAGTAATTAACATTTGCATTTATTTATGAGACCCACCAATTTATTACGTATCTACTAATAGACGAGGTGTTGAACTCGTGCTCAATTGAGAATGTCCCTATTGCACTTCATTTGTCAACATCTTAAGTTTTCTTCGATCTCTCTGTCACCAAAGACCTGTCAATTGGGTTGTTTATGAGCTCAATAAGTGATCCATAAAAAAGAAAGTTGAATTTTCTTGTGTCTGTTATATAATCCTTCATTTTGTCTAATATATTTTTTATAATAAATTTTAAATATTTAAAAATTATTTATTTTTATATTTTTAAATTAAATATTAATTTATATTTTTTATCAAGTTAGATATTGTACAAAATGTCTCTGGTACGAGTTGAGAAATGGATCGAGAACTTGCGGGTTGAGACAGATGCCGGATCACTTGACTGGAGTAATAGGGGGAGGTACCTGCAAAGACACTCCGACGCTCAAGTCAGAATGGATCTAAGAGGTATAAGGTGTGAGGAATGAATGAATACCTGGAGGGACCTGGGTCCTCTATTTATAGGTGATGGTGAATATCTTATCTTATCTTATTTGGTTAAGATAAGGGAGACGTTTGAATTCGAAAGTTGGTTAGGAGCTCTAGTGGGCTGGTTTCGGGCCTTCTGGAAGGGCGAAGCGGGTCAAACCCTGGTAACCGGGTTCGTGGACCATTCCGGGTGTAGGATCCATGGGCCAGATCCGTAACAGTTGCCCCCGGAGCGAGAGAGTGAGGGTGCTTAGTCTCATCGCTGGAGGAACCTTTTCCTCGCCGTTGTGGTTTGGTAAGGAGATCGTTGTTTGGTTTTTCCGATCAAGGTCGAGAATTTGGGGAGTTTCTAGCCGTTTCATGGTCAGGCGAGGACCGTGTTTTTTGTGCGTCTCATCACATGCCGGGTTTGATGACCGTTCTGAGGAAGGGCCCGGAGATCGGGTCTGGAACAGTTGCCCCTGGAGCATGAGAGCATGCTTACTTGGTCTCGATGCTAAGTTATTTGGAGAGTCCAATTCTCTGTAGTTCGGGAGACTGTGAGGAGCGTAGAAAGGGCGTGACGTCATCCTGCACTGATTGCCGGTTGGAAGACCGTCAGCTCATGCTTGTTTTGTGTGACCTTTTCTAGGTCGTTATTGTGAACTTATTTTAGGCCTCTTGGTGGGCCGATTTCAAGACTTTGTTTATTTAGCTTATTTGGATTTTCGTTTTATTGGCCTCACGGTGATCAATCCCGGGCCGTCATTTTTTGTTGTTTAGATACCCGTTTTGTTTTTTGGATATCCGTTTTGTTGGCCTCGGGGTGATCGATTCCCGGGTAGCCGTTTACTTATTTGGATATCCGTTTGGTTATTTGGATATCTGTTTTATTGGCCTCGGGGTGATTGATTCCCGAGTAGCCGTTTACTTATTTGGATATCCGTTTTGTTGTTTGGATATCTGTTTTATTGGGCTCGGGGTGATCGATTTTCGAGTAGCCGTTTACTTATTTGGATATCCGTTTTGTTGTTTGGATATCCGTTTTATTGGCCTCGGGGTGATCGATTCCCGAGTAGCCGTTTACTTATTTGGATATCCGTTTTGTTGTTTGGATATCCGTTTTATTGGCCTCAGGTTGATTGATTCCCGAGTAGCCGTTTACTTATTTGGATATCCGTTTTGTTGTTTGGATATCCGTTTTTATTGGCCTCGGGGTGATCGATTTTCGAGTAGCCGTTTACTTATTTGGATATCCATTTTGTTATTTGGATATCTGTTTTATTGGCCTCGGGGTGATCAATTCCCGAGTAGCCGTTTACTTATTTGGATATCTGTTTTGTTATTTGGATATCCGTTTTATTGGCTTCGGGGTGATCGATTCCCGGGTGTTTGGCCATTTTACTCTTTTTGCCGTTACGACAATATGGGACGAAGCAGGGCAAGTGCATTTTTAAATGAAATTTTATTAAGTTTGGGCCTCGTTAAAACCCTCCGTTTTGGGGGAGGGAAAGAGTACCCTAAAATAATACAAGGAGAATAAAATAAAATAATATAAGTGAAAGATATAGTTTTAAGGGAGGGAGTGTTCCTATGTGTAATATCGCCGTAAGTTGGCGGCATTCCAGGTTCTTGGGATCTCGGTTCTGTCGAGTTTTTCGAGCTTGTAGGCTCCTTTCCTGATTATTCCTTTGACTAGGTCGGGCTTTTGCAGGACTTGCCTGACCGCTTGGTCGGTTCAGACCGTAATGGGGTGGGCCTGGAAATATTGTCCGAGACAACGGGATGCTGTGAGGAGTGAAAAGGTGAGTTTCTCGAGGTGTGAGTAGCGTGATTCCGTATCTTGTAAGACTTTGCTTATGAAGTAAATGGGTCGCTGGGCCTTATTCTCGTCTTCTCGGATAAGCGCTGCTGCGAGTGCTTCCTCTGTTATAGATAGGTATAGGTAGAGGACCTCTCCTATTTGGGGTTTAGTGAGAATCGGGGGTTTTGCTAGGACTTCTTGAAATGTTGGAATGCCTCTTCGTGTTCCGCTTCCCATTTGAAGGGGGTTCCTTTCTTCATAAGTTTGAAGAAAGGGTTCGCTTTTTGGGCAGACGCGCCGAGAAAACGAGATAGTGCGGTTAGTTGGCCGGTAAGTTTCTGGATGTCTTTGAGATTTTTTGCGCTTGCCATTTCGAGGACGGCTCTACATTTTGAGGTTAGCTTCTACCCCGCGTTGCGTGATCATGAAACCGAGGAACTTTTCTGCTTCCATCCCGAAGGCACATTTTGTCGGGTTGAGGCGCATTTGATGTCTTCTTAGGGTGTTCATTATAAGCTCGAGGTCGCTGATGAGTTGCCCGCCGGATTCGGTCTTGGCGAGCATGTCATCTATGTAGACTTCCAGCTTGGTCCCAAACATGTTTTGGAAAATCTTGTTGACGATCCTTTGGTAAATGGCTCCGGCATTTTTTAGGCCGAAGGGCATGACTGTGTAGCAGTAGGTGCCGTCGAGAGTGATGAAGGCCATCTTCTCCTCGTCGGGTCGGTGCATGGGTATCTGATTGTATCCAGAATACGCATCCATGAAACTGAGGTACTGGTGGCCGGATGCCACGTCTACCAGCCCGTCAATATTCGGTAGAGGGAAGGCATCTTTTGGACTGGCTTTATTCAGGTCCGTATGGTCAACGCACATCCGCCACTTCCCATTAGCCTTTTTGACTAGCACAACATTAGCCAGTCAGGTTGTGTAGGGCAGTTCCCTGATAAAGCTTGCTTCGAGGAGGGCTTTAACCTATTTTTTGACTTCGGCTGCTCGGTCGGGAGACATTTTTCCTCTCCTCTGTGCGACAGGTTTAGCCTTGGGGTCTACGGCTAGTCGTTGAGACATTAGATCGGGGTCTATTCTCGGCATATCGGCAGGTGTGAATGCAAACAAGTCTCTGCTTTGTCTTAGGAGGCGTGAGAGATCCTTTTTAAGGTCGTATGGGAAGTTCTTGTTGATGAAAGTATATTCTTCTTTGGTTTACCCTATTTGCAATTTTCTCCATGTCCCCTTCTGGTTCCGGCCTAGGTTGCCCGTCTTGTCGGGCGTCCAGGTCGGCTAAGAATATGCCGGCCGCATTGCAAGATTTCTTTCGCAGGGCTAAGCTGGCGTTGTCGCATTCTACTGCGATCTCCCAGTCTCCGTGAATAGTTCTGATGGAGCCATCCTCTGCTGTGAACTTCATGAGAAGGTATTTGGTGAAGATGACGGCGGAGAGGTCGTTAATTGTTTTTCTTCCGAGGATGACGTTGTAGGCGGTGGAGTCTTTGAGGACCACGAACTTGGATAGGATTGTCTTCCTTTGGTTTCCCATTCCTATCGTGAGGGGAAGGACGATGGAACCGTCTAGTTTGAGGAAGTTGTCTCCGAGTCCCATGACTCTGTTGCGGTGTGTCTGTAGATTGTCATTGCGGAGTCCGAGTTTGTCGAAGGCTCCTCTGAAGAGGATGTTAGAGTCTGCTCCTGTATCCACCAGTATTCTTCTTACTAGTCCGGTTCCAATCTTTGCCGAGATGATGAAGGGGGCGTCTTCTGCCGAGCTGCTGTGTTGGCAATCCTCGGGGGAGAATGTTATCGCTCTATTGGTGGTGGCGGTTGGGGTTTGGTCTCTGACTGCCAGGATCTTGAGATCCTTCTTTAGTGCTGATTTTGATTTCCCTGGGGTGTCTTTCCTTGTGATGACGTTCACGATAATGGTCGGATCTGTTTCAGGGCTTTCCCTAGAGGCTTGTCTCTGTGTCCTCGGGTTATGTCCTTCTTTTTTTGGTGATCTGTCTTTTTCCGCGCGTCTTGGTTCCCTGATGATTTTGGCAAACTCGGGGAGTTTGCCGTCTCGTATGGCTTGCTTGAGGGCGTCTTTTAGGTCGAAACAATCTTGTGTCCTGTGTCCGCATCCTCGGTGGTAGTCGCAATATAGGGCCTTGTTGCCGCCCGTTCTTTCCTTGAGTTGCCGAGCCCTCGGGAGAATACCTCGATCGGCTATTTGGTGGTGTATCTCAGTGATCGGAGCCGTCAGAGGTGTGTAGTTAGAGAATTTTCTGATTCTGGGGGGTTGGTTTACGTTTGCTGGTTTGGGATGTTCTTTATGGTTTTCTCTTGGTGCAAGGTTATGTCGAGGTGTCGTTGATGAGCGGATAATTTATACGCTTTTTGGCATTGTTTTTAGTATGTTTTTAGTAGGATCTAGTTACTTTTAGGGATGTTCTCATTAGTTTTTATGCTAAATTCACATTTCTGGACTTTACTATGAGTTTGTGTGTTTTTCTGTGATTTCAGGTATTTTTTGGCTGAAATTGAGGGACTTAAGCAAAAATCAGATTCAGAGGTTGAAGAAGGACTGCTGATGCTGTTGGATTCTGACCTCCCTGCACTCAAAGTGGATTTTCTGGAGCTACAGAACTTAAAATGGCGTGCTTCTAATTGCGTTGGAAAGTAGACATACAGAGCTTTCCAGCAATATATAATAGTTCATACTTTGGCCGAGTTTAGATGACGTAAAAGGGCATTGAACGCCAGTTCTACGCTGCTGTCTGGAGTTAAACGCCAGAAACACGTCACAAACCAGAGTTGAACGCCAGAAACACGTTACAACCTGGCGTTCAACTCCAGAAAGAACCTCTGCACGTGTAACATTCAAGCTCAGCCCAAGCACACACCAAGTGGGCCCCGGAAGTGGATTTATGCATCAATTACTTACTTCTGTAAACCCTAGTAGCTAGTTTATTATAAATAGAACTTTTTACTATGATTTTTAGTTCATCTTGGGACGTCTGGTTCTTAGATCATGGGGGCTGGCCATTCGGCCATGCCTGAACCTTTCACTTATGTATTTTCAAACGGTAGAGTTTCTACACTCCATAGATTAAGGTGTGGAGCTCTGCTGTTCCTCATGAATTAATGCAAAGTACTACTGGTTTTCCATTCAATTCAACTTACTCCGCTTCTAAGATATTCATTCACACTTCAATATGAATGTGATGAACGTGACAATCATCATCATTCCCCCACGAACGCGGCATTCATGAGAGTCCGAAAAGTCTAAACCTTGTCTGTGGTATTCCGAGTAGGACTCTGGGATTGAATGACTGTGACGAACTTCAAACTCGCGAGTGCTGGGCGTAGTGACAGACGCAAAAGGAGGGTGAATCCTATTCCAGTATGATCGAGAACCCCAGATGATTAGCCGTGCTGTGACAGAGCATTTGGACCATTTTCACAAGAGGATAGGATGCATCCATTGACCACGGTGATGCCTCCAGATGATTAGCCATGCAGTGACAGCGCATCGGACCATTTTCACAGAGAGGATGAAAAGTAGCCATTGACAAAGGTGATGTCCTTACATAAAGCCAGCCATGGAAAGGAGTAGGACTGATTGGATGAAGACAGCGGGAAAGCAGAGATTAAGAAGAACGAAAGCATCTCTATACGCTTATCTGAAATTCTCACCAATGAATTACATAAGTGTTTCTATCTTTATTTTCTATTTATTTATTAGTAATTTTCGAAAATACTATAACCATTTGATATCCGCCTGACTGAGATTTACAAGGTGACCATAGCTTGCTTCAAGCCGACAATCTCCGTGGGATCGACCCTTACTCACGTAAGGTTTATTACTTGGACGACCCAGTGCACTTGCTGGTTAGTTGTATCGAAGTTGTGAATGAAAAATGATTTATTAAGACGTGCGTATAGAATTTTTGGCGCTGTTGCCTGAGATCACAATTTCGTGCACCAAGTTTTTGGCGCCGTTGCCGGGGATTGTTTGAGTTTGGACAACTGACGGTTCATCTTGTTGCTCAGATTAGGTAATTTTCTTTTTGTTTTATTTTCAAAAATTTTTCAAAAATCTTTCAAAAATTTCTCATCTGTTTTCGAAAAAAAATAAAAATTCTTTTCAAAAATTTTTATTATGTTCTTTAGAATTTTTAAGAATGAATTCTAGAGTTTCATGAAGCATCTGAAGCCTGGCTGGCTGTAAAGCCATGTCTAATTCATTTGGACTGGGGCTTCCAACCCAACATTATCAAGAGCAAGCTAGTTGTTGCTAATCCACCTGCTGCTGTTCCAGATCCACCTAATTTACATGCTAAAGCTTGACTGGCTATTAAGCCATGTCTAACCCTCAGATTGGAGCTTTAGAATAAGAGTGCAAGATTCTTGGAATTCATATTAAAAATTTTAGAATCCTTATTTTTCTTTTTCACACTAATTTTCGAAAAATATAAAATAAAAATACAAAAAAAAATCATAAAATCATAAAAACCAAAAATATTTTGTGTTTCTTGTTTGAGTCTTGAGTCAATTTTTAAGTTTGGTGTCAATTGCATACTCATCTTGCATTTTTCGAAAATTGCATTCATGCATTGCATTCATCATGATCTTCAAGTTGTTCTTGATAAAACCTTCTTGATTGATCTTCATATTATATTGTTTTGTGTTGTATGGTGTTTTTCATATGCATTCTTGAGTTCTTAGTGTCTAAGCATTAAAGATTTCTAAGTTTGGTGTCTTGCATGTTTTCTTGGCATATAAAAATTTTCAAAAATATGTTCTTGATGTTCATCATGATCTTCAAAGTGTTCTTGGTGTTCATCTTGACATTCATAGTATTCTTGCATGCATTCATTGTTTTGATCCAAAATTTTCATGCATTGAGTCTTTTTCATGTTTTTCTCTCTCATCATAAAAAAATTCAAAAATAAAAAATATATCTTCCCCTTTTTCACTCATAAATTTCGAAAATTAGATTTGACTTTTTCAAAAATTTTTAAAATCTAGTTGTTTTTATGAGTCAAATCAAATTTTCAATTTAAAAATCTTATCTTTTTCAAAGTCTTTTTCAAAAATCAAATCTTTTTCATTGTTCTTATTTATTTTCGAAAATTTTAAAAATATTTTTCAAAAATCTTTTTCTTAATTTTATCTCATGATTTTTGAAAATATCATCAACAATTAATGTTTTGATTCAAAAATTTCAAGTTTGTTACTTACTTGTTAAGAAAGATTCAAACTTTAAGTTCTAGAATCATATCTTGTGATTTCTTGTGAATCAAGTCATTAATTGTGATTTTAAAAATCCAATATTTTTCAAAACTAATTTCAATCATATCTTTTCAAAAATATCTTTTTATCTTATCTTTTTCAAAATCATATCTTTTTCAAAAATTTGATTTTAAAATATCTTTTCTAACTTCTTATCTTCTTATCTCTTCAAAATTGATTTTCAAATTTGTTTCAACTAACTAACTAACTTTTTGTTTGTTTCTTATCTTTTTCAAAACTACCTAACTAACTCTCTCTCTCTCTAATTTTCGAAAATATCTTCCATCTTTTTCAAAAATTCTTTTTAATTAACTAATTGTTTCAAATTTTAATTTTAATTTTCGAAAATCACTAACCATTTTTCAAAAATAATTTTTGAAATTCCTCTTTCTCTCTCATCTCCTTCTAATTATTTATTCATCTACTAACACATCTCTCCCATCCAAAAATTTGAACACTACCTCCCTCTCTGTGTTCAAGTTTTTTTCTTCCCTTCTTTACATTACATTCTTTTCTTCTTCTACTCACACAGGGAAACCTCTATACCTGGGTAAAAAGGATCCCTATTATTATTATTTTTTTGTTCCCTCTTTTTCATATGAGCAGGAGCAAGGACAAGAATATTCTTGTTGAAGCAGATCCAGAACCTGAAAGGACTCTGAAGAGGAAACTAAGAGAAGCTAAATTACAACAAATCAGCAAGCATCTTTCAGAAATTTTCGAACAAAAAGAGGAGATGGCAGCCGAAAATAATAATAATGCAAGGAGGATGCTTGGTGACTTTACTGCACCTAATTCTAATTTACATGGAAGAAGCATCTCCATCCCCACCATTGGAGCAAACAATTTTGAGCTGAAACCTCAATTAGTTTCTCTGATGCAGCAGAACTGCAAGTTCCATGGACTTCCATCTGAAGATCCTTTTCAGTTCTTAACTGAATTCTTGCAGATTTATGATACTGTTAAGACTAATGGAGTAGATTCTGAAGTCTACAGGCTTATGCTTTTCCCGTTTGCTGTAAGAGACAGAGCTAGAGTGTGGTTGGACTCTCAACCCAAAGATAGCCTGAACTCTTGGGATAAGCTGGTCACGGCTTTCTTAGCCAAGTTCTTTCCTCCTCAAAAGCTGAGCAAGCTTAGAGTGGATGTTCAAACCTTCAGACAGAAAGAAGGTGAATCCCTCTATGAAGCTTGGGAGAGATACAAGCAACTGACCAAAAAATGTCCTTCTGACATGCTTTCAGAATGGACCATCCTGGATATATTCTATGATGGTCTGTCTGAATTAGCTAAGATGTCATTGGATACTTCTGCAGGTGGATCCATTCACCTAAAGAAAATGCCTGCAGAAGCTCAAGAACTCATTGACATGGTTGCTAATAACCAGTTCATGTACACTTCTGAGAGGAATCCTGTGAGTAATGGGACGCCTCAGAAGAAGAGAGTTCTTGAAATTGATACTCTGAATGCCATATTGGCTCAGAACAAAATATTGACTCAGCAAGTCAATATGATTTCTCAGAGTCTGAATGGAATGCAAGCTGCATCCAATAGTACTCAAAAGGCATCTTCTGAAGAAGAAGCTTATGATCCTGAGAACCTGCAATAGCAGAGGTGAATTACATGGGTGAACCATATGGAAACACCTATAATCCCTCATGGAGAAATCACCCAAATCTCTCATGGAAGGATCAACAAAAGCCTCAACAAGGTTTTAATAATGGTGGAAGAAATAGGTTTAACAATAGTAAAACTTTTCCATCATCCACTCAGCAACAGACAGAGAACTCTGAACAAAATACCTCTAATTTAGCAAACTTAGTCTCTGATCTATCTAAGGCCACTGTAAGTTTCATGAATGAAACAAGGTCCTCCATTAGAAATTTAGAGGCACAGTGGGCCAGCTGAGTAAAAGAGTCACTGAAATCCCTCCTAGTACTCTCCCAAGCAATACAGAAGAAAATCCAAAAGGAGAGTGCAAGGCCATTGAAATGACCATCATGGCCGAAACCACAAAAGAGGAGGAGGACGTGAATCCCAAGGAGGAAGACCTCCTGAGACGTCCAGTGATCAATAAGGAGTTTTCCTTTGAGGAACCAAAGGAATCTGAGGCTCAACTAGAGACCATAGAGATTCCATTAAACCTCCTTATGCCATTCATGAGCTCTGATGAGTATTCCTCTTCTGAAGAGAATGAGGATGTTACTAAGGAGCAAGTTATCAAGTACCTTGGTGCAATCATGAAGCTGAATGCCAAATTATTTGGTATGAGACTTGGAAAGATGAACCTCCCTTGTTCACCAATGAACTGAGTGATCTGGATCAACTGACATTGCCTCAAAAGAAACAGGATCCTGGAAAGTTCCTAATACCTTGTACCATAGGCACCATGATCTTTGAAAAGGCGCTGTGTGACCTTGGTTCAGGGATAAACCTCATGCCCCTCTCTGTAATAGAGAAACTGGGAATCTTTGGGGTGCAAGCTGCTAAAATCTCATTAGAGATGGCAGACAATTCAAGAAAACAGGCTTATGGACAAGTAGAGGACGTGTTAGTAAAGGTTGAAGGCCTTTACATCCCTGCTGATTTCATAGTCCTAGATACTGGGAAGGATGAGGATGAATCCATCATCCTTGGAAGACCCTTCCTAGCCACAGCAAGAGCTGTGATTGATGTTGACAGAGGCGAACTAGTCCTTCAATTGAATGAGGACTCCCTTGTGTTTAAAACTCAAGGTCATCCTTCTGTAAAAATGGAAAAGAGGCACAGTAAGCTTCTCTCAAAACAGAGTCAACCAGAGCCCCCACAGTCAAACTCTAAGTTTGGTGTGGGGAGGCCACAACCAAACTTTAAGTTTGGTGTTGAACTCCCATATCCAAACTCTAAGTTTGGTGTTAGGGAGTCTCAACAATGCTCTGAACATCTGTGAGGCTCCATGAGAGCCCACTGTCAAGCTATTGACATTAAAGAAGCGCTTGTTGGGAGGCAACCCAATTTTTAGTTAATTATATTTTTATTAGTTATATGTCTTTATAGGTTCATGATCATGTGGAGTCACAAAATAAATAAAAAAATTAAGAACAGAATCAAAAACAGCAGAAGAAAAATCACACCCTGAAGGAGGATCTCACTGGCGTTTAAACGCCAGTAAGGAGCATCTGTCTGGTGTTCAATGCCAGAACAGAGCATGTTTCTGGCGTTGAACGCCAGAAACAAGCAGCATCCTGGCGTTCAGACGCCAGAAATGCACAGTGAAGATGAGCTGGCGCTGAACGCCAGAAACAAGCATCTGGCTGGCGTTCAACGCCAGAAATATGCTGCATCTGGGCGTTGAACGCCCAGAACAAGCATCAGTTCGGCGTTTAAACGCCAGAATTGCATGCAAAGGCATTTTACATGCCTAATGGGTGCAGGGATGCAAATCCTTGACACCTCAGGATCTGTAGACCCCATAGGATCCCCACCTACCACCACTCACTCTCTTCCCTCTTCTCAATGTTCATCCTCTCTTCCCAATAAACACTCTTCCCCATAACTCTTCACCAATCACCTCAATCTCTCTTCTCTATCACCACTTCACCACTCACATCATCCACTCTTCCCCATAAATCTACCTCATAAACTCCACCTACCTTCAAAATTCAAAATCAATTTTCCACCCATATGGCCGAACCTTAACCCCCCTCCCTTCCCTATATAAAGCCCTCCATTCTTCTTCATTTTCATACAACACAACCCTCTCTTCCCCTTCTTGGCCGAATACACCTCTCCCTCCTCTCCTCCATATTTTCTTCTTCTTCTTCATCTATTCTTTCTTCTCTTGCTCGAGGACGAGTAATATTCTAAGTTTGGTGTGGTAAAAGCATAAGCTTTTTATTTTTCCATTACCATTGATGGCACCCAAGACCGGAGAATCCTCTAGAAAAGGGAAAGGAAAGACAAAAACTTCCACCTCCGAGTCATGAGAGATGGAAAGATTCATCTCCAAAGCTCATCAAGACCACTTCTATGATGTTGTGGCCAAGAAGAAGGTGATCCCCGAGGTCCCTTTCAAACTCAAGAGAAATGAGTATCCGGAGATCCGACATGAGATCCATAGAAGAGGTTGGAAAGTTCTAATAAACCCCATCCAACAAGTCAAAATTCTAATGGTTCAAGAGTTCTATGCTAATGCATGGATCACAAGGAACCATGATCAAAGTAAGAACCCGAACCCAAAGAATTATCTCACCATGGTTCGGGGGAATTACTTAGATTTTAGTCCGAAAAATGTAAGGTTGGCGTTCAACTTGCCAATGATGGAAGAGAACGCACGCCCCTACACAAGGAGAGTCAACTTTGATCAAAGGTTGGACCAAGTCCTCATGGACATATGTGTGGAAGGAGCTCAATGGAAGATTGACTCAAAAGGCAAACCGATTCAACTGAGAAGACTGGACCTTAAGCCTGTAGCTAGAGGATGGTTGGAGTTCATTCAACGCTCAATCATTCCCACTAGCAACCAGTCTGAAGTTACTATAGACCGGGCCATCATGATCCATAGCATCATGATTGGAGAAGAGGTGGAGGTTCATGAGATTATACCTCAAGAACTCTACAAGGTTGCTGACAAGTCCTCCACTATGGCAAGGTTAGCTTTTCCTCACCTCATTTGCCATCTATGCAATTCGGCTGGGATTGACATAGAAGAAGACATTCCCATTGAGGAAGAGAAGCCCATCACTAAGAAAAGGATGGAGCAAACAAGAGAGCCCATTCATGGAGCTCAAGAGACGCATGAAGCTCATCACCATGAGATCCCGGAAATGCCTCAAATGCAGTTTTCTCCACTAAACTATTGGGAGTAAATCAACACCTCCCTAGGAGAATTAAGTTCCAACATGGGACAATTAAG
Source organism: Arachis hypogaea (assembly GCF_003086295.3). Classification (NCBI taxonomy): domain Eukaryota; kingdom Viridiplantae; phylum Streptophyta; class Magnoliopsida; order Fabales; family Fabaceae; genus Arachis; species Arachis hypogaea. The sequence continues at coordinate 15,474,520 of NC_092046.1, read as the reverse complement.
GGTGGAACATCAAGAGCACTCCATCATCCTTCATGAAATTAGAGAAGATCAAAAAGCAATGAGCGAGGAGCAACAAGGACAAGGAAGAGACATAGAAGAACTCAAGGACATCATTGGTTCCTCAAGAAGGAAATGCCACCATCACTAAGGTGGACTCATTCCTTGTTCTTACATTCTCTGTTTTTCGTTTTCTTTATGTTAAGTACTTATCCATGTTTGTGTCTTATTACATGATCATTAGTAGTTAGTAACTATGTCTTAAAGTTATGAATGTCCTATGAATCCATCACCTCTCTTAAATGAAAAATGTTTTAATTTAAAAGAACAAGAAGTACATGAGTTTCAAATTTATCCTTGAACTTAGTTTAATTATATTGATGTGGTGACAATGCTTCTTGTTTTCTGAATGAATGCTTGAACAGTGCATATGTCTTTTGAAGTTGTTGTTTAAGAATGTTAAATATGTTGGCTCTTGAAAGAATGATGACAAGGAGACATGTTATTTGATAATCTGAAAAATCATAAAAATGATTCTTGAAGCAAGAAAAAGTAGCAAAGAACAAAGCTTGCAGAAAAAAAAATATGGCGAAAAAAAAAAGAGAGCAAAAGCAAGCAGAAAAAGCCAAAGCTCTTAAAACCAAAAGGCAAGAGCAAAAAGCCAATAGCCCTTAAAACCAAAAGGCAAGGGTAATAAAAAGGATCCCAAGGCTTTGAGCATCAGTGGATAGGAGGGCTTAAAGGAATAAAATCCTGGCCTAAGCGGCTAAACTAAGCTGTCCCTAACCATGTGCTTGTGGCATGAAGGTGTCAAGTGAAAACTTGAGACTGAGCGGTTAAAGTCAACGTCCAAAGCAAAAACAGAGTGTGCTTAAGAACCCTGGACACCTCTAATTGGGGACTTTAGCAAAGCTGAGTCACAATCTGAAAAAGTTCACCTAATTATGTGTCTGTGGCATTTATGTATCCGGTGGTAATACTGGAAAACAAAGTGCTTAGGGCCACGGCCAAGACTCATAAAGTAGTTGTGTTCAAGAATCAACATACTGAACTAGGAGAATCAATAACACTATCTGAACTCTGAGTTCTTATAGATGCCAATCATTCTGAACCTCAATGGATAAAGTGAGATGCCAAAACTATTCAAGAGGCAAAAAGCTACAAGTCCCGTTCATCTGATTGGAGCTATGTTTCATTGATAGTTTGGAATTTATAGTATATTCTCTTCTTTTTATCCTATTTGATTTTCAGTTGCTTGGGGACAAGCAACAATTTAAGTTTGCTGTTGTGATGAGCGGATAATTTATACGCTTTTTGGCATTGTTTTTAGTATGTTTTTAGTAGGATCTAGTTACTTTTAGGGATGTTCTCATTAATTTTTATGCTAAATTCACATTTCTGGACTTTACTATGAGTTTGTGTGTTTTTCAGTGATTTCAGGTATTTTCTGGCTGAAATTGAGGGACTTAAGCAAAAATCAGATTCAGAGGTTGAAGAAGGACTACTGATGCTGTTGGATTCTGACCTCCCTGCACTCAAAGTGGATTTTCTGGAGCTACAAAACTCAAAATGGTGTGCTTCTAATTGCGTTGGAAAGTAGACATACAGGGCTTTCCAGCAATATATAATAGTTCATACTTTGGCTGAGTTTAGATGACGTAAAAGGGCGTTGAACGCCAGTTCTATGCTGTTGTCTGGAGTTAAACGCCAGAAACACGTCACAAACCAGAGTTGAACGCCAGAAACACGTTACAACCAAGAATGACCTCTACATGTGCAACACTCAAGATCAGCCCAAGCACACATCAAGTGGGCCCCAGAAGTGGATTTATGCATCAATTACTTACTTCTGTAAACCCTAGTAGCTAGTTTATTATAAATAGAACTTTTTACTATGATTTTTAGTTCATCTTGGGACGTCTGTTTCTTAGATCATGGGGGCTGGCCATTCGGCCATGCCTGAACCTTTCACTTATGTATTTTCAAACGGTAGAGTTTCTACACTCCATAGATTAAGGTGTGGAGCTCTGTTGTTCCTCATGAATTAATGCAAAGTACTACTATTTTTCCATTCAATTCAACTTATTCCGCTTCAAAGATATTCATTCACACTTCAATATGAATGTGATGAATGTGACAATCATCATCATTCCCCCACGAACGCGTGCCTGACAACCACTTCCATTCCACGTTAGATTGAATGAGTATCTCCTGGATCTCTTAGTCAGAATCTTCGTGGTATAAGCTAGATTGATGGCGGCATTCATGAGAGTCCGAAAAGTCTAAACCTTGTCTGTGGTATTCCGAGTAGGACTCTGGGATTGAATGACTGTGACGAACTTCAAACTCGCGAGTGTTGGGCGTAGTGACAGACGCAAAAGGAGGGTGAATCCTATTCCAGTATGATCGAGAACCTCAGATGATTAGCCGTGCTGTGACAGAGCATTTGGACCATTTTCACAAGAGGATAGGATGCAGCCATTGACCACGGTGATGCCTCCAGATGATTATCCATGCAATGACAGCGCATCAGACCATTTTCACAGAGAGGATGAAAAGTAGCCATTGACAAAGGTGATGTCCTTACATAAAGCCAGCCATGGAAAGGAGTAGGACTGATTGGATGAAGACAGCGGGAAAGCAGAGATTAAGAAGAACGAAAGCATCTATATACGCTTTTCTAAAATTCTCACCAATGAATTACATAAGTGTTTCTATCTTTATTTTCTATTTATTTATTAGTAATTTTCGAAAATACTATAACCATTTGATATCCGCCTGACTGAGATTTACAAGGTGACCATAGCTTGCTTCAAGCCGAATATCTCTGTGGGATCGACCCTTACTCACGTAAGGTTTATTACTTGGACGACCCAGTGCACTTGCTGGTTAGTTGTATCGAAGTTGTGAATGAAAAACAATTTATTAAGACGTGCGTACAGAGTTTTTGGCGCCGTTGCCTGAGATCACAATTTCGTGCACCAGTCGTGCTGCCGTGTCGTGTGTTGCCGTGCTACCGTTTATTGGTGGCTACGACTTGGCTTACTTCCTTGTCGTTTATGTACTCCTTTGCGATGCTCTGGATCTTGTGCATGGTCCACACTGGTCTGGTAGTTAGGTGTTTCCGGAAGTCTTCGTTCATTAGCCTGTTAGTTAGGCAAAGGCTTTCGACTGAGTCCGTGAGTCCGTCGACCGTTAAACATTCATCGTTGAAGCCGATCGAGGTTTTTTCTCGTGGACTCGTCTTGTCTCTGGGTGACTCCCAATAAGCTGATGCGGTGTTTAGCTTTGGTGATTCTGGAGGTGAATTGGGCCATGAACTTCCGTGAGATATCGTGGAAGCCAGTTATGGATGCGTTGGGGAGGGCATTGAACCATTTAATCGCTGGCCCGGCTAGGGTTATCGGGAAGGCCCTACCTTGGACCACGTCAACGGCCTCTTCCAAGTTCATCCTGGCCTTGAAGGCCGTTAGGTGCTCCTGGGGATCCTTGGTTCTATCGTACTTCATATCTGTAGGTTTGTCAAAGCCTTTAGGGAGTTTTGCTTTCAGGATTCTTTCAGTAAAGGGAGTGGATCCCATTATCACGTGGTCACTTCTTCTGCATTTGGCCTCTCGATGTCGTCGGTCGTCGTCCGTGTCATGTTGATGAGCCGGGTTGCGTGAGACGATGCGATCATACCTTTTGCCGTGTCGTCGTTTAGGCATCCTGTCGTGTCCGTGGTCATGGGAGATGCTGCGATTGTTTCTCTTGGCATGTCGCCGTTCTGGCAATCCGCCATGCCTGGTTTCATGGCGAGATCTTGATCTGGAGGATGCATGACTTTCGTTTTCAGCGTTGTGCTTTTCTTTGGGTGTAACTCAGCCTTTGAGGTCTTGCACCCTGAGGCACAGCTCTTGGATTATATGGACCGCCTTCTCTCCTAGGCTGTCGGGTAGCCGGGCTTCAGTGGGAGGACGGTTGTCCTCTCTTGGTTATTGCTGGGTTGGGGTTCGTTGGCGATGTACGCGCTTATTATCCTCCTGTGGGTGGGAGGAGTTTTATCTTGGAGTTCGGGAGTTAGGGTGTTGGGTGGAGGATTGCTCCTCGAGGTTCTCCGTCATGCCACCACGATTTGGCTGTCCCCCGCATCTGTGCAAGAACCTTGAGAACTTTCTTGATCTCTTGGCTCCTGAGAGGTCTGAGCTTGGCCACGGTGGTAGCGTTCAAGGAGGTCGTTCATGATGAGCTTCCTTATGAATTTTTAGTAAGGTCCGAAGGGGATCATGGCGACAGAGTTGTCATAGGTGAGGCGGCGGATGGCAGAGGTTTGGAACCTGGTGTTGAAGGAGGTGACCTCGTGGGTTTGGAGGAAGAGCTTGAAGAGTTCAAAAGAAGAAGCAACCACGGTGGGCATGGAGTTGAAATAGAGGGAGAATGGGGCCATGGCGCTTGGAGAGACGGATGAGGGAATGGTGAATGAGAAGGTCCAAGAGGTGGAGATGTCCCACTAAAGGGAGGCGAGACTTTGGGCTCAGAGGACTTGGAATTTCACCGTTAGAGTAGGGCGAAGGTGCATAAAGAGTGTTATCACTAAGAAGGTGATTGCAAGTCGAAGAAACATTGTTCCTTTGGGATTTCGCCATTAGAGTAGGGCGAAAGTGTGTTATTACTGCAAAGGTGATGCAAGTTAAGGAAACATTATTCCTTTGGGATTTCGCCGTTGCAGTAGGGCGAAGGTGTGTTATCATTGCAAAGGTGATGCAAGTTAAGGAAACATTATTCCTTTTTGCTCTCAGTTACACGCAAGAAATCTGAGTTTGATGATTGCTCTTCTGGGTTATCCGCCATGCCGCCACAGCGCTTTAAAGTCCCCACAGACGGCACCAATGTACAAGATGTCTCTGGTACGGATTGATAGATGGATCGAGAACTTGCGGGTTGAGGCAGATGCCGGATCACTTGACTGGAGCAATGGGGGGAGGTACCTGCAAAGACACTCCGACGCTCAAGTCAGAATGGATCTAAGAGGTATAAGGTGTGAGGAATGAATGAATACCTGGAGGGACCTGGGTCCTCTATTTATAGGTGATGGTGAATATCTTATCTTATCTTATCTTATTTGGCTAAGATACGGGAGACGTTTGAATTATCTTATCTTATCTTATCTTATCTTATTTGGCTAAGATAAGGGAGACATTTGAATTCGAAAGTTGGTTAGGAGCTCTAGTGGGATGGTTCCGGGCCTTCTGGAAGGGCGAAGCGGGTCAGACCCTGGTAACTGGGTTCGGGGACCGTTCCGGGTGTAGGATCCGTGGGCCGGATCCGTAACAGATATTATTATTTAAACACCATAGCAATTAACAAAAAAATAAAAAAAAGATGGATGGACTATGATGCACCACTATTTCGTGGTACATCTTATACTAAATTGTGTGGATTTTATCTATTATTCTCACACTTATGCATATAAATTGCATGTTTTTACATTTTCCTTCCTAATTTTGTGCTTTGATTGAAAACATGCTTCTTTGGCCTTAAATTTGCTAATTTTTAATTCTCTCTTATTACCATTCGATGCCGTGATATGTGTGTTAAGTGATTTCAAGTTTTCTAGGGAAGGAATGGATTAGAGGAAGGAAAGGAAGCATGCAAAAGAGGAAGGAACACAAGAAATTGAATTTTGGAGAAGCTGGCAGCAATGCGCACGCGTGGGCGACGTGTACGCGTGATCAGCGCATCAGGCAAGCGACGCGTACGCGTGGATGACGCGTACGCGTGACCAGGATTTTGTCAAGCGACGCGTACACGTAGGCGACGCGTACGCGTGATAGAGCATCACGTGCTGCAATTTGCAGAAAATGCTGGGGCGATTTTTGGGCTCCTTTTGACCCAGTTTCATGCCCGAAAACACTGATTATAGGCTGCAAAGTGGAGCTGGAAGGAAAATCAATTCATTCACACTTTCATTGACATAATTTTAGGTTTTAGATGTAGTTTTCTAGAGAGAGAGGTTCTCTCCTCTCTCTAGGTTTTAGGGATTTTAGGTTTAGCTCTTCTCAAATTCAGATTTCTGCTTTACTTTAATTTACTTTCTTTTCTACCTTTATTTGTTCTAGTACCTTGGTTATTTATTTCTCCTGTTGATTACTTTATGTTGCCAATTTAGTTTATGAACTCTTATGTCTCCTTTGATCCATATTAATGCAGCTTTATGTTTCATGTTTATGGCTTCTTTATTTCATTGTTGGTTGTTGAATTGTTGCAATTGTTAATCTTAGGTTTTATTATTTCTTATTAATTTTCTATACTTTTATTTTGTGCCTTCCAAGTATTTGATAAAATGTTTAGTTGGATTTTAAATTAGCTTTTTGTATTCTTAGCTTAGATTGAGTAATTTGGAGATTCTTGAATTATCAAAATTTATTTGTTGATTAGTGATTAAGATTTGCTAGTTGGCTTAGCGTTCACTAAATCTAGTCTTTGATTAGGACTTGTGAACTTAAGTTGATTTTGGCTCACTTGACTTTCCTTCATTGTTAGAGGTTGACTATGTGAAAGCAAAAGGCAATTACCATCACAATTGAGGATAGGAATTCTGAAGGTTGTAGAAAGCTTAGAGAAAGGGGTTGAATCTATGCCTTTCTTTAAGTTTCTAAAATAACCCCTTTTTAAGTGAACTTGCAATTCTGATTCTGTTTGAACTCAGCAGCAAAAATTTATGAGACAATTTCATTTTGTCTCATGAATATCAGAAAACAGAACAGAGTAGAGAAGAGAAAAGCTAACACCACCATGTATCCTGGTTCGGTTGCCTTGTGCTATGCAACCTACGTCCAGTCTCTACCACAACAGTGGTGGAATTTTCACTATAGTTAAAGTATTACATACAACAATTCCACATGATTGACACAATTCTTTCACACTCAAGTTCTAACCTAACTTGACATTGGCTATGCTAATACCTAACTCTTCACTCTTAGTACTCACCCAACTAAGAAAGGGGTACCTCACAGGTATAAAATACAAAACACAGACTTACCTAAAGAAATCTGAAATAACTCTAGGCTTTTCTCTCAAGTGCATCACGCAGCCTCTTTCCACTCATTGGCTTTTACTTGAGCTCTCTCAATATGCCTTTTAACTCTAGAAATTATAGAAAGATAAACATTGAAAAGTAAATTATAATCTGTAAAACATGAAGGAGATTGACTCTACAACAGCCTCTTTGCTATGTGATAAACTAAATTTACATGTCTCTGATTCAGTTCTTAATTTTTGGCGGAATTGCCTCTTTGAAAGAAAGCACTGTCCAAGTAGAAGAACTTCTTCAGGGAGCTTCTTTACAGAACAAAACCTCAATACTCTGGGTTATCTCTCCTTGCTTTCTGAATGAAACGAATTCTTCTTTTATCTCCTTGCATGTTGCTAGGTTGTCCTCCCTAGGTCAACTTCTTGAGCCTTGTGCTACACCAACCCACCAACTCACTTTTTCCCATTAATCCTCAAAATAGAAACTTTGCTTCTGACCTTCTATTGTTGACCAAAAACCATAAGAAAGCAGAAAATAGATATCCTCAATGGTAAATCCAGATCTTGGCTGTTGAGAAGCTACTTGGTCCCCAAGACTCACTTGTGACCGTAGATACACAATAGTTTAGAACAGAGATCAAGTTTACTTTGTATCCCATTGTCGAACTAGCAGAGAGTTAGGAAGAAGAGAAGAAAATGAGATGCATGTAGAAGGAAATAAAATCACCTTTAACTTCTGACCTCTTCTTGATACAGATTGATGTGGGTGATTAGACTTCTACCATTTGCTTAACTTTCTCTTTCTTGCTTCTTTGGTGAATAGCTTAGGGAAGAAGCTCTCTCTTTCTTTTTTTTGAGTTCTGACCAAGAGGGAGAAAGTGTACGTTGCTTTTGGTGAAAGCACATGGGAGGGGTTTGCTTTGCTAACGGGTTTGGATTGGCTCAATTCATTTGGCAACCCGTTTTGATTAGCTTTATTTCCTATTGGGCTTCGCTTGTATTATCAGCCCCCCATCCTTGTTCTAATTTCATCCAATTGGGCTGCTGAATTGATTTGTGGCCTGTAATGTTTAACCAAAATAATCAAAACTTAATTAGTTAATTTTCCCAATAAATTAATATTTGTCATCATTAATTAATTTGGTTAATTTCTTAACTCAATAATCTCTCCCTTGATGACAAACATAATTAAACATTAATCAAAAGAAATTGAATTTTAGTAAAGTTAAGAAACTTTCCTTTGAATGATGTTGCTTGCTTTTGTGTTTCTCCCCCTTTCTTTTTCAATGTTAGCTCTCCCTGGATTTATGCTCTTCTCTTCTTTCCTGTTTTTCATTTACTTATAGAGAGCACCATAAACAGCTATACATAATGCAACTTGACTAAGGAATACACAGATTCAGCATATCATCTCAATACCAAAACTGAGCATTAAGTTTATCAAATGCAAACCAGCAACATATCACATAAAGTAAGTTCCAATTTACATGCCAAAGAATTCTCAGCAGCAGCAATTAAAAGATCACAATTATTCACATGTTAATGCTACTCATGCTATTTACTCCCCCTTTTGTCATCAAGGGTGGACAACAAGCAAGATCAATAAAAACAGTACCTTAAATCCTGCAAGAAGGTGTTAGAACACAGTTCAAAATACCAAATAAATTGAAATACAGTGCAACAGAAGTCAGAGTATTACAGTCATCCAAGACCATAAAAATACTAGTTCAAAAGTGACAAAATAAACAGTTTTCATGAGACAAAAGCTAATAAGCAGGTAGCAGCAGTATGATAAGACAATCCTAAGCATCAGAACCATTTCACTCTGAATCAACGTCCTCTTCAGCATCAGTGACAGGGTCTTCATCCTTTTGTAGGTTGTCAATGAACGTCATGAACACAGCCACTCTATCTCTTGACTTCCGGAGGAAATTTTCATGCTTGCTCGCCAGTCTCCTTTGTTCCTTGCTCATGGCAATCATGTGATTTGATTGCGAGACAAACTCCTGGACTACATCTTTGAGAACATTCAGCAGAGCAGATTTTTGTCCAGTGGAGATGGAAGTACCCTCGGTGGAAGGAGGAGGAGATTCCTCAGGGATGAACTCTTCATCATCATCATCTAAGACCACTCTCTCAGAACAAGTGGGTTCATTTTGCTGTTTCACTGAACCACCCCCTTTTAGATATGAATGTCTGTTTTCATAATCCTCATTTGACAAGTCAACACCAAAATGCTCAAAAACACAAGTTAGAAACATGCCATAAGGTAGTGCTTTGTCTTTCTCACTTCTAACAGAATCAAACATGTATCTAACCATCAAATAGGCAAAAGAAATTTCTGTTTTTGTGATAAGGGCATACAAAACTAGTGTGTTTGTGTAAGAAACCCTTTGATATGAACCACTTTGAGGAAGTAAAATGTGGTTGACTATTCAGTGCAACTGAGCACGTTCATATCCAAGGGCTTTGTGAGTGGGTGTAATGCCATCAATTAAGGAAACATGTTCACAAATGTGAGCCAAAGCATCATGGTAAGAAATACCAACTCCTTCATCCCACTTTACAGAAGTATAAGCACACGGCCCAACATCTGTATACTTCAAAGAATCACTGATTGTTTCATCATTTAAAACAATGTCTCTGCCCTTAACATAGGAATGAACGCTGCCCTCATGATATGTCATGTTTGCATAAAATTCTTTGACCAAAAGAGGATACACAGGCTTTTTGATGTTAAACAGGTGATTTTAGTTCAGAAATTCCAAATTTTCAACAAAAGGAAAACCTTTCTTTTTCAAAGTAGGCAAATCAACAAGAAAAGAGGGACACAAGGTACGATACTTAATAACTCCTTCATAAAAATCATTGTTCATGGCAGACTTGAATCTATAGGGGTTATAGTTGGAGTGAGATGTCATGAAGTGGGATTTGTGAGCAAAAGGATCAATGTCTGGTTCTCTAACTGATTTGAGAGGGAGACGAGGCTAACCTCTTTGTGAACGTAATGGGACAGACATTGGCTTAGGCTGAGTTGACTCAGGAACAGGTTCTTCAACAGCAGAGCGTTTTCCCTTGGATGAGCTAGGTTTCGAAGAGATTGGTTTTGAAGGCGATGCCTTTGGCAGTGGCGTCGGCTTGGCAGAGGTTGGAAATCTTGGTGTGGTCTTGGTCTGCGCCATGGGATCAGTACGAGGAGGAGAGGTAGGAGGAGAAGGTGAGGGAGTGAAGGTCTGATCTCTTGAACGAGTAGAGGGCTTCGGTTTTGATGGAAGTTTGAGAATCTTTTCACAAGGAGGTCTTTGTGGAATGGTTTTCTTCCTCATGTGGGTGGTTTCTGAATTTTGAGGGAAGAGAAATAATAAAGGTAGTGGATGAAACCGAAAGGTTTGAAGAGGAGTTATGGAAGGAAGAGAAAGAGTGTTGGTAACCGTACCAAAAACGTTTTTCCAAAACCATGCAACTGCATCACCTTCTGATTTGACTTAAAATGACTTGACATCATAAAAGAAAGATTTTATTTTATTTGAAAATAAAATATGAAATTAATTAAAAAATCTTGTTGGACATAAAGACAAACCAAAACCAAAACAAATTAAAGCAAACAGCCCAACAAAAACAAAATAAAACAAATGTAACATTCATATTGGGCCCAGAGGTGGTTTGGATTAAGGAAACACATTGGATCACTCAAGTTCAGATCTTTGAGAATGGCCCAGATGAATCAGCATTTGCAACAGGTCCAGAACACGCTGATTTAGGGGAACGTTCTTTACTTGCCCATAATTGTCTCATCCCTGTTTATGAGACAAAAACTCCAACGAACATATCAGCAACTTTCAAATAGAGAATCATGGCTTAAAATTCCTAGACTAGTCCTAAGCACGCAGAATCTATCCTCAGCAAGTGGTTTTGTGAAAATTTCTGCTAATTGCTCCTCCGATTTAACAATTGAATGCTAATATCCCCCTTTTGGACATGTTCTCTTATTGAATGAAATTTCACTTCAATATGTTTAGACCTAGAGTGCAAAAATAGATTTTTAGAAATATTAATGGCACTCATGTTGTCACACAACAAGGAAATATTTTTAGCATTTAATTTGTAATAAGCAAGCTGTGTTTTTAACCACATAAGCTGAGAACAACAAGAAGAAGCAGTTATATACTCAGCCTCTGTAGTGGATAAAGCCACTGTTGGCTGCTTCTTACTTGACCAAACATTCAATGATTTTCCAAGGAAGCAACATAAGCCTGATGTGCTCCTTCTATCAACTCTATCACCGGCAAAATCTGCATCATAATAACCAACTGCAGAAAAATCATCAATCTTAGGATACCAAAGACCAAAATTAGATGTGCCATGAACATATCTAATGATCCTCTTAACTGCAGAAAGATGAGATTCTTTCGGTTTAGATTGGAATCTTGAACACAATCCAACACTTTGCACAATATCGGGTCTAGAGGAAGTTAAGTACATAAGAGAACTAATCATTCCTCTATACCTAGTCTCATCTACATCTTTCTTAGTTTCTGCCTTATCTAATTTTGAATTAGGGTGCATATGGGTTCCCATGGGTTTGGCATTTTTCATACCGAATTTCTTAACTAGTTCCATGGCATACTTTTCTTGATGAATGAAAATACCTTTTTTAGTTTGTTTAATTTATAGTCCAAGGAAAAAATTAAGTTCACCTATCATACTCATGTCAAATTCACTTGTCATGAGTTTTCTAAATTCAGTAAAAAGGGTTTTATTGGCTTATCCAAAAATAATGTCATCAACATATATTTGGACTAGAATGAAAGAATCATTAGAATTCTTGACAAATAGAGTAGTGTCTGTGGTGCCTCTTTGAAAATCATTTTTCAAAAGAAAAGAGCTAAGTCTCTCATACCAAGCTCTAGAAGCTTGCCTCAAACCATAGAGAGCTTTTGATAATTTGAAAACATGGTTAGGAAGCTCTTTATTTTTAAAACCAGGTAGCTGTTTCACATACACTTCCCTATCTATCACACCATTCAAGAATGCACATTTCACATCCATTTGATATAATTTGAAACCACAAAACGCAGCATAAGCTAAGAGGAGTCTTATGGCTTCTATTCGGGCAACAGGGGCAAAGGATTCATCAAAGTCTATTCCTTCTTCTTGGTCATATCCTTGTGCCACTAGCCTTGCCTTGTTTCTTGTAATGCTACCATCCTCTCCTAGCTTGTTCCAAAAAATCCACTTAGTTTCGGTCACTTTCTTTCCATTTGGCCTTGGAACTAATGTCCAAACTTGGTTCTTCTCAAACTCTTGAAGCTCATCTTCTATTGTCTTCACCCAAGAAGGGTCACCAACGGCTTCCTTGATATTTTGAGGCTCCATTTGAAAGAGAAGGGAAATATTTGTTCCTTCATTTGCCTTTCTAGTTGAAGACCGAGTTCTAACTCCATGAGAGACGTCCCCAATGACAAATTCCTCAGGATAATTCTTCAAAAATCTCCATTCACGAGGTCTGGTGGACTTGGAGGCAGATTCAAATACCAAGGGATTTTGGGTGCTACTGGTTTCAGGGTCTCCTTCAGTTTCGTGAGACAAAATGGAATTGTCTTTTGAATTTTCAGCAACTGCAGTTTCTGGTTCAGCTTGTCCAGAATTTCCATTTTCATGATTTTGCACAATTTCATCATCCTTTTGAGCTTGATTCCCTGCATCACAGTCTTCCAAAATACTTTGAACCAAATCAGTATCACAAAATGTAACATGTATGGACTCCTCAATTATCCTAGTATCTTGATGATAAACTCTAAAAGCTTTACTAGTTGTGGAATATCCTACAAACAAGCACTCATATGCCTTTGGATCAAATTTACCCAAATTATCCTTATTATTTAGAACAAAACATTTGCATCCAAAGATATGCAAGTAGTCCAAGTTTGGTGGGTAACCTTTCCAAGGTTCATAAGGGGTTTTCTTCAAAAATTTTCTTATGATAGTTCTATTCAAAATGTGGTAAGCTGTGTTAACCGCTTCAGTCCAAAGGAATTTTGGAACATTGCTCTCACAAAGCATAGCTCTTGTCATTTCTTGTATGCTTCTATTTCTTCTTTCCACAACACCATTTTGTTGTGGTGTCCTTGGACAAGAGAAGTTGTGAGATATTCCAGATTCTTCACAAAAGGATTCAAATAAATTGTTTTCAAATTCAGTTCCATGATCACTTCTTATAGAAGAGATCTTTAAATCCTCTTCATTTTGAATTTTCTTGCAAAAATGTTCAAAGGCCGAAAAGGCTTCATTTTTGTGTGCAAGAAATAAAACCCAACCAAACCTAGTATAGTCATCCACAATCATCAAACCATAATGTTTACCATCTAGGCTTTGAGTTCTTGTTGGACCAAATAAATCAATGTGTAGCAACTCAAGTGGCCTTTTAGTAGAGATGTCTTCCTTTGGTTTAAAAGAACTTTTTGTTTGTTTTTCCATTTGGCAAGCATCACAAGTGATGTCCTTGTCAAACCTTATCAAAGGAAGACCTCTTACTAACCCTTTCTTTACAAGTTTGTTTATTTGAAACATACTTGCATGGCCCAATCTCTTGTGCCATAGCCACTTTTCACATTCTTTAGAATGAAAACAGGATACATTATGATCTTTTAGTTCATCTAGTGTAAGTCCATACACATTATTACAACGCTTGGCAACAAAAAGCACTTCATTAGTCTTTTCATTTATCACACAGCATTCAAATCTTTTGAAAGTCACTAAGTATCCTAAGTCACACAGCTGACTTATACTCAAAAGATTGTGCTTCAATCCACATACCAAAAATACATCATCAATGAAAGTAGAGTGTTCATTACCTACTTTTCTAACAGCAATAATTTTACCTTTACCATCATCTCCAAAGGTCACAAAACCTCCATCATACTTGTTTAGTTTGATGAAGTAAGTTGACCTTCCAGTCATGTGCCTTGAGCATCCACTATCCAAGTACCACATATCCTTTTTGTTCTTGGATGCTAGGCAAATCTCATCAAGATTATTGTTTCCAGCCATGTTATTTTCTCCTTCAGAATCTTCTTCCTCATTGGAGTCGTTCTCAAGATCCTCCCAAGCTGCCATGAGCACTCTCTTCTTTTCTTTCTTTCCTTTATCCTCCTTCTTGAGCTTTGGACAGTTTAGCTTGAAATTTCCAGCCTCCTTGCAGTGATGACACATCACTTTGCTCAAGTCCATCTTTTGTTCCTTTGAGCTTGAACCATTGTACTTGCCCTTGTTCTTCAGTATCCTTTTAAATCTCCTAGCAAAAAACATAAGCTCATCATCTGAAATACCATCACTAGACTCACTCTCTTTTGATTCTATTTTTGACTTGAGGGCTATTACCTTTTTCTTTGAGTCTGGGTTTTTGTGTGTGGTTTCATAGGCAAGGAGTTTTTCTCTCAGATCATCATAGGTTATAGGGCTTAGGTTATTGCTCTCGGCTAGGACAGTGGCTGTGGTTTCCCATTCTTTTATGAGGCTTCTAAGGAGTTTTCTCACTAGGGTTTGTTCTGAGTAGTTTGTACCCATAGCATCAAGGTTGTTGATTATGATTAAGAATCTCTCAAACACTTCATCAATGCTATCTCCATCCTTCATATTAAACATCTCGTACTCTTTTCGCAGCATATCAATCCTCGTTTCTTTGACCTGTTTAGTGCCTTCGTGTGTAACCTGGAGTTTCTCCCAGATTTCTTTGGCTGTCTTGCATCTAGACACCTTTCGGTACTCTTCAAAGCTGATAGCACAGTGAAGAAGGTTGATGGCTTTAGCATTCAGCTCCATCTTCTTCTTATCGTCTTCATTCCACTCAGCTTCTTCTTTTGGAGTCACCACTCCATCAGCACTTGTTTTTGTTGGGATCTTGGGACCGCTTACAACAATCTTCCAAATATTGTAGTCAATAGATTGGATGAAGATCCTCATCCTCTCTTTCCAGTAGGCATAGTTCTTCCTATTGAAGAAAGAAGGCCTGTTATTTGACTGGCCTTCAGTGAGGGTGTAAGCAACTGTGGTTGTGCCCAAGTTGTTTGCCATTGGATCTTTGCTTCAAACGGTTAAGCTTGATTCTTGAGACCTTAGCTCCTGATAACAATGATGCTGATCATAGCCACTCCATTATGGCACCCGTCAATGGCACATATCAGGCCAGCGGGCAACCGTCTCATCCACATCAATGAGCAGAGAGTCTTGCTTCGGTGACACAGTCACAAGGGAGAGTTTCTATTGGTGCTCTGCCCAAATTAACAGTATGGGTCAACTGCGCTCTAATACCAATTGGTGCTATGCCTTTCTTTAAGTTTCTAAAATAACCCATTTTTAAGTGAACTTGCAATTCTGATTCTGTTTGAACTCAGCAGCGAAAATTTATGAGACAATTTCATTTTGTCTCATGAATATCAGAAAACAGAACAAAGTAGAGAAGAGAAAATCTAACAACACCATGTATCCTGGTTCGGTTGCCTTGTGCTATACAACCTACGTCCAGTCTCCACCACAACAGTGGTGGAATTTCCATTATAGTTAAAGTATTACATACACCAATTCCACAGGATTGACACAATCTTTTCACACTCAAGTTCTAACCTAACTTGACATTGGCTATGCTAATACCTAACTCTTCACTTTTAGTGCTAACCCAACTAAGAAAGGGGTACCTCACAGGTACAAGATACAAGACACAGACTTACCTAAAGAAATCTGAAATAACTCTAGGCTTTTCTCTCAAGTGTATCACTCAGCCTCTTTCCACTCATTGGTTTTTATTTGAGCTCTCTCAATATGCCTTTTCACTCTAGAAATTATAGAAAGATAAACATTGAAAAGTAAATTACAATCTGTAAAATATGAAGGAGATTGACTCTACAACAGCCTCTTTGCTATGTGATAAACCAGATTTGCATGTCTCTGATTCAGTTCTTCATTTTTGGCAGAATTGCCTCTTTGAAAGAAAGCACTGTCCAAGTAGAAGAACTTCTTCAGGGAGCTTCTTCACAGAACAAAACTTCAATACTCTGGATTATCTCTTCTTGCTTTCTGAATGAACAGAAATCTTCTTTTATCTCCTTGCATGTTGCTGGGTTGTTGATGAGAGAACTTTTGCGTGGTCTAGAAATTTGCGGATAAATCCTCGTTGCAAGTATAGTTTCTAAACCTTCAAAAGTCCTTTTATACAAACGTTTTGGTTGTCACAAGTAACAAACCCCTTTAAAATTGATAACCGAGTATTTAAACCTCGGGTCGTCTTCTCAAGGAATTGCAGGAAAGTATGTTCTTATTATTGGTTATGGAGATTGTAAATTTGGGATTTTGAGAATAGGGAGCAAGTAATTTAAATTGCAGTTAAAATAAATAAATAACTGTAAAATAAACTTTTGGCAAGGTATGAGAAATTGGAAGTCCTAACCCAGTTATCCTTATCAACAATAATGAAAATTGACTCTTGATTCCACTTAGTTAACCTTTACTAGAGCAAGGGAAGGTCAAGTGACTAATTAGTTTGATCTTCAAATCCTAGTTAATCCCTAAGGAAAGATTGGGATTATCAAAGTTCAGTTCAATTAGCAAAGATAACAATTATCACTTATGTTGAGTTAAGATAACTCCTGAGTTACTAATTTCTTAACCAAAGCCAAGAATGTAGAAAGCTAAATTAAAATCATAAATATCTGGAATACCTCAAATAAAATACATTCAAAGCAGTAAAATCTAACATGGAAAAGTTCATAAGCCAATTGGGCAACATAAATCAAATACAAATAAAAGCATTAGAGTCAATAAAAATAGAAGCGAAAGTAAATAGAAAGGGACATTGAACCTGGGATCGAGAGTGACTCCTAAAACTAAGAGAAGTCCTAAATCCTATTCCTAAGAGAGAGAGAGGAGAGAACCTCTCTCTCTAAAACTATATCTAAAACATGAAAAGTGAATTATGAGAGCCCCTTTATGAATGGATGCATTCTCGCACTTTATAGCCTCTAATCTGTGTTTTCTGGGCCGCAAACAGGGTCGAAAATAGCCCAGAATTTGCTGGTCTCGAATTCAATCACACTGGATTTCCGTCACTGCGACGTGGCCGCATGGAGCACACGGTTGCGTCCTCTATCGTCAGGGAAACTATAGCATATTATATATCAAATCGAAGCCCCGGACGTTAGCTTTCCAACACAACTAGAACCGCGTCATTTGGACCTCTGTAGCTAAAGTTATAGCCGTTTGAGTGCGAAGAGGTCAGGCTAGATAGCTTAGCAATTTCTCCAACTTCTTGTATTCCTTCCATTTTTGCATGCTTCCTTTCCATCCTCTGAGCCATTCCTGCCTTGTAATCTCTGAAATCACTTAACACACATATCAAGGCATCTAATGGTAATAAGAGAGGATTAATAATAAGCAAATATAAGATCAAAGAAGCATGTTTTCAATCATAGCACAAAATTAGAAAGGAAATATAAAATCATGCAAATATTATGAATAAGTGGGTAAAGAGTTGATGAAATCCACTCAATTGAGCACAAGATAAACCATAAAATAGTGGTTTATCAACCTCCCCACACTTAAACACTAGCATGTCCTCATGCTAAGCTCAAGAGAAGCTATAAAGATGAAGAGGAATGGTAGAATGTACAAAATGCAACCTACCTATATGAATGCAACTACATGCAAAATGTTTTTACCTACTTGGTTAAAAATAAATAAATTCTCTAAGACAAATATAAATCAGATTCCACTAATTCAAATCATATAAAATAAGGCACAAGTAAACTTGTAAGAAGATAGCTCATGAAAGCAGGGAACATAGAATTTAGCACTGAACCCTTACTGGTAGTGTATATCACTCTAACTCTCAAGTGTCTAGGGTCAATCACTCTACTCTTCTCTAATCATGCTTTTTAAACTTTGTTCTTCACCTAACAAATCAACAATATTTAATATACCAATGCAAACATCATGAGGTCTTTTCAAGGTTGTAATGGGGCTAAGGTAAGGGTAAGGGTATATGTATATGGCTAAGTGAGCTTTATAAATTGAATCTTTAATTAATCTAAGCTTTCACCTAACATACATATACTCTATATAACTCTAGAATCATGCCTAGCTACCCATAATTCCCACTTTTGTATGATTTCCATACTCATGTACCAAATTTTTCTTTTTAATTTATCACATGTGCATTGATTTTTCATTAACTTAACATTGGGGTAATTTTGTCCCCTTATTTATTTATTTATATTATATATATATTTTTTTTTCTTTTTCTCTTTCTCTTTTTTTTTTTATCAATGCATGGATTCTCCATTATTTTTCTATTTTGGTTTTTTTCATGAGTAGGTTCCCAAATTTTCAATATTCAAATAAGTTATAAACATGACACATTCTCTTATTAACCTAAGTTCCCACAATTTCCCCACACTTAGTTGATGCACAATCCCTATCTTAAGCTAACCAAAGATTCAATTGGGATATTTAATTGTTTTTCTTCTTTAAGGCTAGTGATGTGGTAAAATACAGAAAAAGAAGGGGTTAAAAGGCTCAAAGTGGCTGACAAGGGTGATTTAAAGGGTAGACTTATTTGGGATAAGTGAGCTAAAATCAAATAATGGCCTCAATCATATGCAAGCATGTAAATACACTAAATAATGGACATATAGATTGGAACAAAATATATATTACAATCATAGAGAAGGGAACACACAGGAATAAAATATTTATGGTTAAATAATGTAACTATGTAAATAAGCTCAAAGTCTCACAGGTTGTGTGTTCTTTGACTCAAAAACCATGTTCCAAATACAACTTCAAACAAATTTAACACATAAAAATTTTTAAAATTTTTATTTAAATTAGTGAAATTTTTTCAAAAATAGGATCTTAAAAAGAGATTTATTATTTTAACCAAGTAGTAACTAAATGCACAAAATCAAATAAATATGCAATCAAATATGCAGATGCAACAATGAACAAATAAAGAAAATAAGATTATTGGTGTTGAAAAGAAAGTACTAACCCATGGAGATCGGTATCGACCTCCCCACACTTAAAGGTTGCACCGTCCTCGGTGCATGCTGAGATGTGCAGGTGAACGGGTTGCTTCAACTGACACTTTTCTCATCAAGGAATGTGCGGAGGAACTTGTGTGTCTCTCCCATGTAAACATCTTCCGGTTCTCTTCCTGGTGGCCATCCTGAAAGAAAAAGGGAAGAGAAAGTAAAATAAATTTAAAGGGATAGAGCAAGGAAAAGGGTGGGTGAGGTGGTAATCAATGCACATTAAAGGATAAATGATGTTAACACATGGTCATGACTACATGTGAAAAATCATAAATGGGAATATAGAAGGTGCATATGATGACAATTAAATGCAAGGTGTTTATTGGCATGCAAGCAAAGGCATGAGAAGCATAGATCGAGCATTTAATGTTCATGTTAGATTACCAAGCCTTTCAAACATGTTTGTAATGACAATTATATTAAATTAATATGATATGAAAAAAAAAGGTTTTGTGAAAAGCAAGCATTAGAGTAGGAGAATAAAATAATTCAAAAATAGTGCACAATGCCATACGGGTGTTTTCACAAACACATAGCATGCATGGTAAATAAGTTAATGAAAATAATAAATGGAACATGCAAGTAATCCTTTAAAAAGTAATATATAATTGTCAAACAATTCCTTTAATAATCCACAAGCAAAGTAACTAAATTTCTAACACCAATGAAAATAATGCAATGAATGAATGTATGCAAATAAATTAAATAAAATAAAATAGAAGTGAAAGAAAATAAGAAAGGAAGAAGAAAGAAATAAGAAAAGATAAGAAAAATAAGGATTAGAGAAGAAAAGATAAGAAAATTGGCTGATCTGGATATTCTGTGCGCCGCTTGTGACGCGGACGCGTGAGTGATGCGGTCGCGTGGTGCGTGATAAGGTCAGGTGACGCGAACGCGTGGGTCACGCGATCGCGTGGCCTGTTTTGTGCGATTGGCGCGAGTGCAACCTTGCGGTTGCGCAACTCTCTGTTCGAAACTCTTTTTACCAAAATTCTGGGTGACGCGATCGCGTAGAGCATGCGATCGCGTGAATGGCCATCTTTTTAAAAACGACGCGGACGCGTGGGGCACGCGTTTGCGTGGTGAGGCTTGGGCTTCCAGCACGAGTCCAGCCCAACTCTAGCTCAACTTTCTGCCATACACCCATTTACGTCGACTTCTCAAAGCCACGCGGTCGCGTGGGTGACGCGATCGCGTGGGAAGCTATTTTTCCAAATGACGCGGCCGTGTGGAACACGCGGTCGCGTGGATCAAATTGTGCCATTAGCGCACCTCCAGCCACGCTTTTGCGTGACTTTCTGTTCATCCTCATTTTCTTCCAAACGCACATACGACGCGGACGCGTCGGCGACGCTGTTGCGTCGCGTGCGAAAATCCCCCTTTTTTTGTAATCTGAAAAATGCAAAATGCAGTGTTAATATGAATGTGATGCAAAACTCCAGGTTCAATATAATAAAATAAAATAAAACTTAAAAACAAATAAAACTAAATAAAAATGAAAAATGAACGATCATACCATGGTGGGTTGTCTCCCACCTAGCACTTTTAGTTAAAGTCCTTAAGTTGGACATTTGGTGAGCTCCCTGTTATAGTGGCTTATGCTTGTATTCATCCAGGAATCTCCACCAATGTTTGTGATTCCAGTAACCTCCGGGGTCCCAAACTTGGTGCAGAGAGCCTTCAAGTAAGTTAAAGCAAGTGACAAGGCCCCAAGAGTGTTGATTGCCAGAATGGATTCCGGGGTCCCAGACCTTGCCTTTGCACCCGTCTTTTGGTTGAGCAATATTGTTCCATCCGGGTGGCAAGCAGTCTGAATTCTCACGTAAGCGGCCAAACAACTTCCTAGACCCATTCAGTTGAGCTTTACACCAACCGTTGCATTTAAACTTTGAGCACACAACCATGTTGAACCTTGCTTGACAATTCTTACCACTGGCCATCTTCCTCTTACTCTTAATATCATAAAGAGCTCTAAGTTGACCATCCGTCTCCAGTAGCCCATATTCAAGTGGGGTTAGAAAGCTAAGGGATATGAATTTTACCCACTTGAATGTTGTGAAGGATGATGGCAACTTAGGGGGAGGCATCTTTAATGGAATTGCAAGCTCCACTCCCTTGTGCTCTTTTCTGATAACTACCACCTCTTTGCAAGCTTCTTCAATTTCAACCTCTTCCTCTTGGCAGCTCTCTTCCAATTCAATCTCCTCTTCATTGCTTTTCAAGGGCATGGGAGGTTGTGCTTCTTCTTCTTGAATCTCCATCACTTGATCAACCTCTCCCAAGTCTTCAACTGTGATATGCCTTGGAGGTTGTACACCCTCCTCAACATCAATTGCAACCGTCTTGGAAGGAGGCTCTATGTTTTGACTTTCTCATGGAGGTTCAACATCTCCTAAGTCTTCAACCAATTCTTCTTCTTCAATAATCCCGGCTTCCTCTACTTGTTCCAGTACAAAGTCATGCTCCGTACTGTTCACTGGAGTTTCTAGTATCTCCTTCATACTACGTTCTTCATTAGATTGTCCACATGAAGCCATGGGGGTTCCTTGAGTGTCCAAACGTCGGGAAGCTAATTGACTCATTATTGCTTGCCCCAATTGATGAATGGTTGCCTGACATCGATCCACTGTTTCCTTGAGACGATCCTTTGTCTCTTGATGCACTCAGCTTTCATAAATAGGATCATAGTGCTCTTGGATTGATGGATATAGAGATGGTAAATATTGAAGTGGTGGTTCTTGTGAGTAATTGGGTTGGAATTGGGGTGGTTCTATATATGGTTCATATGGCTCATAAGGTGGTTGGTATGGTGGTTGAGGGTTGGGGTTATATGGAGGTGAATGGCGAAAAAGGGCTTGTGAGTGTGGTGGTCCAAAGTTATGTTGAGAAAAGGGTTCATAGGCATATGGTGGTGGTTGTTGATAGTCCATTGGAGGTGGTTGTTGCCATGAGGGTTGATCAAATCCTTGTGGCTCCTCCCATCTTTAATTGTTCCAACCTTGATGCCTATTTTCATTATAGTTTCCATTCCTTACAACAACATTGGAACCAAACTTGAAACCAAAGGGGTGAGAATTCATAGTAATTAATAAAAATTAAAAACAAAAAATAAATAAACAATCAAAAGAATTTTTTTTATTAAATATTTACAATAACGAATAATAAGGCATACGTTTGCAATTCCTTGGCAACGGCGCCATTTTGATGAGAGAACTTTTGCGTGGTCTAGAAATTTGCGGATAAATCCTCGTTGCAAGTATAGTTTCTAAACCTTCAAAAGTCCTTTCATACAAACGTTTTGGTTGTCACAAGTAACAAACCCCTTTAAAATTGATAACCGAGTATTTAAACCTCGGGTCGTCTTCTCAAGGAATTACAGGGAAGTATGTTCTTATTATTGGTTATGGAGATTGTAAATTTGGGGTTTTGAGAATAGGGAGCAAGTAATTTAAATTGCAGTTAAAATAAATAAATAACTGTAAAATAAACTTTTGGCAAGGTATGAGAAATTGGAAGTCCTAACCCAGTTATCCTTATCAACAATAATAAAAATTGACTCTTGATTCCACTTAGTTAACCTTTACTAGAGCAAGGGAAGGTCAAGTGACTAATTAGTTTGATCTTCAAATCCTAATTAATCCCTAAGGAAAGATTGGGATTATCGAAGTTCAGTTCAATTAGCAAAGATAACAATTATCACTTATGTTAAGTTAAGATAACTCTTGAGTTACTAATTTCTTAACCAAAGCCAAGAATGTAGAAAGCTAAATTAAAATCATAAATATCTGGAATACCTCAAATAAAATACATTCAAAGCAGTAAAATCTAACATGAAAAAGTTCATAAGCCAATTGGGCAACATAAATCAAATACAAATAAAAGCATTAGAGTCAATAAAAATAGAAGTGAAAGTAAATAGAAAGGGACATTGAACCTGGGGTCGAGAGTCACTCCTAAAACTAAGAGAAGTCCTAAATCCTATTCCTAAGAGAGAGAGAGAGGAGAGAACCTCTCTCTCTAAAACTACATCTAAAACATGAAAAGTGAATTATGAGAGCCTCTTTATGAATGGATGCATTCCCCCACTTTATAGCCTCTAATCTGTGTTTTCTGGGCCGCAAACTGGGTCAAAAACAGCCCAGAATTCGCTGGTCTCGAATTCAATCACGCTGGATTTCCGTCACTGTGACGCGGCCGCATGGAGCACGCGGTCGCGTCGCCTAGCGTCAGGGAAACAATAGCATATTATATATCAAATTGAAGCTCCGAATGTTAGCTTTCCAACACAATTGGAACCGCATCATTTGAACCTCTGTAGCTAAAGTTATAGCCATTTGAGTGCGAAGAGGTCAGGCTAGACAGCTTAGCAATTTCTCCAACTTCTTGTATTCCTTCCATTTTTGCATGCTTCCTTTCCATCCTCTGAGCCATTCCTGCCCTGTAATCTCTGAAATCACTTAACACACATATCAAGGCATATAATGGTAATAAGAGAGGATTAATAATAAGCAAATATAAGATCAAAGAAGCATGTTTTCAATCATAGCACAAAATCAGGAAGGAAATATAAAACCATGCAAATATTATGAATAAGTGGGTAAAGAGTTGATAAAATCCACTCAATTGAGCACAAGATAAACTATAAAATAGTGGTTTATCAATTGTCCTCCCTAGGTCAACTTCTTGAGCCTTGTGCTACACCAACCCACCAACTTACTTTTTCTCATTAATCCTCAGAATAGAAACTTTGCTTCTGACCTTCTCTTGTTGACCAAAAACCATAAGAAAGCAGAAAACAAATATCCTCAATGATAAATCCAGATCTTGGCCGTTGAGAAGCTACTTGGTCCCCAAGACTCACTTGTGACCGTAGATACACATCAGTTTAGAGCAGAGATCAACTTTCCTTTGTATCCTATTTTTGGACTGGCAGAGAGTTGGGAAGAAGAGAAGAAAATGAGATGCATGTAGAAGAAAATAAAATCACCTTTAGCTTCTGACCTCTTCTTGATACAGATTGATGTGGGTGATTAGACTTCTACCATTTGCTTAACTTTCTCTTTCTTGCTTCTTTGGTGAATAGCTTAGGGAAGAAGCTCTCTCTTTCTTTTTTCTGAGTTCTGACCAAGAGGGAGAAAGTGTATGTTGCTTTTGGTGAAAGCACATGGGAGGGGTTTGCTTTGCTAACGGGTTTGGATTGGATCAATTCATTTGGCAACCCATTTTGATTAGCTTTGTTTCCTTTTGGACTTCGCTTGTATTATCAGCCCACCAGCCTTGTTCTCATTTCATCCAATTGGGCTGCTGAATTGATTTGTGGCCTACAATGTTTAACCAAAATAATCAAAACTTAATTAGTTAATTTTTTCAATAAATTAATGTTTGTCATCATTAATTAATTTTTTCTTAGTTGTTACTTTATTTCCTTGTTATTTACATTACTTGTTCCTTATTTCAAAACCCAAAAAGATACTTTTCCATAACCAATAGTAACATACTTCCCTGCAATTCCTTGAGAGACAACTCGATATTTAAATACTTCGGTTTATTTTTATTGGGTTTGTATTGTGACAAACAAATTATATTTTGATTGTAGGAGTTGATTGCCGATTTGGTCTATACTTGCAACGAATTGCTTATTCTTCTATTGAGAAATTTCGAACCGGTGCAATTCTCATGCATCAGACTATAAATAGAATACATCCACATATTAATTAAGTGTTTAATGTCGAAATTTTACTTTTCTACAAATAATTCTTTATACAAAATTATTATTATTATTATTATTATTCATACTCTGACCCGCAACTTAGTCAGACCCAAAAAGAATAAAATTCAATCAACACTCTACGAATAAAACTCAGTTCTACCCAACCTCATAGAGGTCGAACACGACGATATAGGCATAGCCTTACTTATCTAAACAAGTAACTAAATCCTACAATCTCTGCAACTCATCTAGAAAAACTACAAAAAAACATTGAGTACCATCGGAATTGCCGTCAGATTTAGCGTCGAGGTGTACTGACAGATGTACCGTTGGATTTTTCAACGGAAAGAAAGTGAAATTCGTCACCGTAAAAGGTTACCGTCAGAATGGTTTTTCGGTTGCAAAATCGACTATAACTGTTGGTGCGAAAATAAGACTCAACGGCAACAATGTTATCGTCATATTTTCTAGCGGTATAATCTGTTGATATAATAGTGTAAATAAGTAACTAACTCCTACAATTTCTCCTGCTCATCTAGAAAAAGAAAATCTCAACAATTTCTCTAACAAAAGGGGGTAATAAACCCACCATCAAAGGTGGAACTACTCCAAATGTGGTTATTGACTCTACATCTACACTTATAAATACCCTGACATCCTCAGGTATTCTTCAAATTCTAATCTACTAAAAACTTGCCTAAAATCCTTACTAACTTAAACATCAGAGTCCTTTACAGGTACTACCCACCACCTTTTTCTTACAAAAAACTCAGCCGACTTTCCTTCACCAAAGAAGACATCAGAATAATCCTATATAGGAGTTTGGACCTCACTCTCAGACCCAAATTCATCTGTTTCAAGTAACCCTTTGAACATTGACGTCGTTACTAGGGACCTGGTAATCAACACTGTACGATGGTGGATGACATTCCAAAAGATGGATACAGAGCTTCTGATTCAAAAGCCTAAGAAAAAGAGCAATACAATGATGACCGAGTGTTAGTTATATGGTGCACAAAATCACAATCACACTTTTGTAATTCCGCACAACTAACCAGCAAGTGCACTGGGTCGTCCAAGTAATACCTTACGTGAGTAAGGGTCGATCAATGTCGGCTTGAAGCAAGCTATGGTCATCTTGTAAATCTCAGTCAGGCGGATTCAAATGGTTATGAGTTTTGATAATTAAAATATAAATAAAACAGAAAATAAGATAGAAATACTTATGTACTTCATTGGTGGGATTTTAGATAAGCGTATGGAGATGCTTTGTTGCTTCTGAACCTCTGCTTTCCTACTGCCTTCTTCCAACCATGCGTTACCTCCTTCCATGGCAAGTTGTATGATCCTCTCGGATGAAAACAAATCCATATGCGCTGTCACCGCAGGGCTAATCATCTGTCGATTCCCGCTAGCGTCGGAATAGGACCATTGTCCTTTTGCGCACTGTTACTTGCGCCCCACATTCGTAGGTTTGAAGCTCCTTCACAGTCGTCCCTTCCCAGATCCTACTCGGAATATCACAGACAAGGTTTAGACTTTACGGATCTCAGGAACGCTGTCTATTGATTCTAGCTTATACCACGAAGACTCTGATCTCACGGAATGGAAGGCTCTGTTGTCAGGAGAGGCAACCATGCATCGTGAACCAGGAGGCTAAGAGATACACACTCAAGCTATTGCATATAGAACGAAAGTGGTTGTCAAGCACGCGTTCATAAGTGAGAATGATGATGAGTGTCACGGGTCATCACATTCATCAGGTTGAAGTGTGAGTGAATATCTTAGAATAAGAAGTAGACGTGAATTGAATAGAAAAACAGTAGTAATTGCATTAATTCATGAAGAACAGCAGAGCTCCACACCTTAATCTATGGGGTGTAGAAACTCCACCGTAGAAAATACATAAGTGAAAGAAGGTCTAGGCATGGCCGAATAGCCAGCCTCCCAAAGAGGGTTTAATCATCAAAACATGATTAAAAGATGAAAATACAATAGTAAAAGGTCCTATTTATAATGAACTAGTAACATAGGGTTTACAAAAATAAGTAAATGATGCAGAAATCCACTTTCGGGGCCTACTTGGTGTGTGCTTGGGCTGAGCATTGAAGCTTTCACGTGCATAGGCTTTTCTTGGAGTTAAATGCCAGCTTTGGTGCCAGTTTGGGCGTTTAACTCCAATTCTGGTGCCAGTTTGGGTGTTTTACGCTAAAAATTTTAGGCTGACTTTGAACGCCAGTTTGGGCCATCAAATCTCGAGCAAAGTATGGACTATTATATATTGCTAGAAGGCCCAGAATGTCTACTTTCCAACGCAATTGAGAGCGCACCAATTGAGCTTCTATAGCTCCAGAAAATCTACTTCGAGTGTAGGGAGGTCAGAATCCAACAGCATCTGCAGTCCTTTTTCAGCCTCTGAATCAGATTTTTGCTCAGGTCCCTCATTTTCAGCCAGAAAATACCTGAAATCACAGAAAAATACACAAACTCATAGTAAAGTCTAGAAATATAATTTTTAAATAGAAACTAATAAAAATATAATAAAAACTAACTAAATCATACTAAAAACTACTTAAAAACAATACTAGAAAGCGTATAAATTATCCGCTCATCATTATACCTTCCCAAGCCGATAAAGGAAAAGGTGTTGCCAGAGACGTGTAACGACCCACAATTATTTTATTATAAGTAATTAAATTAATTTTATAACTATTTGAGTTCAATTAAATTCAGATTCTTATATATATTTTTATTATGATAAAATATTTTACATAATTAAAACTATAATTTTATTAATTTATAAATAATGAAAAATATATATATTTGAATTTAATTAATTGATATTTTTAATTTAAAAATAAAGTTTAGTTAATAATATTATTATCAAGTTCGATATTCGCCGATATGAGTAAATATCGGTACTTCTCGGTAAACGTAGTTTTGCTAATGCTTCACCATATATCTTTTTTTATTATGTTGCTAATGTCATTTATATTAGTAAGTCATATATATTATTACTTGTGTTTTAATATATCTAGCTTTCATAATTATCCATTTAAGATATTTATAACTTGAAGCGCTGACTCAGCAACCTTATAATGAAACACCCAACCCCCATGTGTCATTTAACCAATACTTCTTCATCATTAATCATCAAAACAGCCATGCGGTTCATTTGGATGAGAAAGAGAGAAAGAGACCGTGAGAGAAAATGAAAGAAACCATAGCACCTTCGAGCTTTTGAGCTTGATTTCTTGAGATCTGTAACTCTAATAAAAAATATAATTCAATAAAAGTGTTTATATATTCTTCCTCTTCACGTTGACGTTATTTTTGTTTGGTAGAAGTTGATGGTGACATAGCTCCCCTTTCCCTTAAGTTCGGCCAATTGGAGTTCTAGGAGGCACAGACGATTTCTGACGTTTTCTTCTTCAGCAGCTCGATCAAAAAGTTTTTGTGGAGTTTTCGTTGTTTTGATTTCGTATGGAGGTAGTGTTTGGTAATTTTATAATAATTGAATGTGAATTTGATGAGTAAATGTTCGTTTGATTTATTGTTGATTGAATTTGACTGAATTTATGTTGAATTTTTGTGATATATTGATATTTCTGATTAGTTTAGAATTTGGACAGTTTAAGTGCAGCCAAGAACCAAATTATTTTAATGAATTCGAGGCTGGAATGTTCTTGGTTATCAAGTAGAATTGGCGGGATTTGATGATGACATTGAGATTTAATAAAAAATGAATTGATAAATTAATGACATAATTTGAGATATGAAAATGGTTTGATTTTGGAAGCAGTTTGATTTTTAATTGGTTTGATTTTATAAATATTTTGATATTAGAAATGGTTTTGATTTATTGAAAATGATTTGAAAGAGTTTGAGAAATTGTTTGGATGGGACCCAAAAAGGGTGGCAAAGTCCGAGTTTTAGGGGAGATGCTGCCGAAATTTTGTTATAAAATTTAAGACTTTGTTTGAAATATTATTTAGAAAAAGATTGGATCTAAGAAATTGTATTATTTTATTTTTTTTATTTATTAAGAAAATAGTTATGTTTCGAGTTTAATTCATTTAAAAAAAGTATATGTTTTGAGTTCGATTTATGTAGAAAACAATTATTTTACGATTTTAAATTATTTAAGAAATGTATTATATTTTAAGATTGATTTAAATATGAAAAGGGCTTACGTTTTGAATTGGACTTAAGGATTTCATTCGGAGAAGTTTTAGTGAACTTTAAAAGTAATTGAATTTTGATTGAATGATTTTGTTTTGTGACATGTTGAAAAAAGTTAAAGAATTAGTTTTAAGGATGAAACGGGGATTGATTTTGGTTTTAAAATTGGTTCGGAACTTTTGATTTGTATGATTTGGTTTTGATTTGATTTAGAAACTTTATTTGATTAAATTCAATTTAAGAAAACAATTATTGTTAAGAATTTCTAATGAACTTAAGGAAATGAGATTGGTTGTTGCTCTCCTAAAATCTAGAAGCCATGCTGAGGAGTTTAACTAATAAATAGTTTCTCTTTGTCTTTTGAAAGAAGAATTGGCTTAAGTGAAATGGTTTTCAAAGGTTTTGGAGAATGTCATAAAGAGGTGATTTTGGTTTTAAAAGAAAAAGAAAAGATAAATCGACACGTGTGATTATGAGAATAATTGAAAGGTTACGAGAGGGTGACGAAAAGTAAATAGTTATTATGCTAAATGTGAAAATGTTAAGCCATGGGCTTCGTATGTGAATGATTGTGTGGTGACTCCTGTAAATATGGAATGGCTTCCAGGAGAAAGGGTCGCATGCTTGCAGAGGTCATGTTCGGTATACTTTAGCTAGAGAATCAGCGCCTGCAAGAAGTTGGAACGTTGTAGAGGCTATGCCGCTGGAATGCCTTATCTGACTTGCGAGTCGGATTGCGTCGGGTGCGGGTCGAAACCAACAAATGAGCTCATTACCTGCACTAGGGATAGACATGCATCATCCATGTTGTGCATTTCCATTTTACTTGATACTGTATGTGAAATTGTTTGCGAATGACTTCTTGTGTTTGTGCATCCCTTAATGGTATTCTGAATTGTTGTGACTAGATATTTCTCTGTGATTTTTGTATATCTGGCTGTGAATTAATTGAACTGTGATAATCCTAACTTAACTCCTAACATCGATCCTACTAAAAACTCCCCAGTTCTTACCCCTATTTCCACCCCCTTTCAGCTACAGGTGCAAAGATTTAGTGCGGAGCTACAGGAACATAGAAGATTATATTCTCGAGTTAAGTTGTTAGAATTTATTTTCCCTTCATCGTTTACTATTTTTAGTTTTTTAGAGGGGTAGGATTTGTAGTTGAAAATAATTGCTTAAGTCTATGTATATAATGCTATGTGAATATATATATATATATGTATATATCTTTGTGATTAAGTAAGTAAAAGTAAAAACTATTTCATTTTCTTGATTAAAGTTTCGATTTGTACTCGCAAAGGCTCAATATTAAATAAATATAGTATGAAATTAAAAGAGTAGAGGTAGGTGACACCCGGACTATTAGTGCGATCATAAGGTGCTAAAAGTTAGGGTGAGACAAGATGCATATCAATCATACCCGGAAGGACACAAGATAAGTTCAAAAATCCACTGATCCAGAGGATCAGGCGCAAAAGATCCTACAGAAATTATAGGGATTGTCCATCGGCATCAAGGTTGACTGGAACAACTTGAGCAGGAGCTAGAACGACAACACGAATCTGAACTAGCTATGAGAAAAGAGGTATGATGACGTAGGAAATTAGAAGAAAAGCTCGAGAAGCTGGAGTCCAACCTTAGGGGTAGGAGATCCCGCATTGATCGTGAAGAAACATCTTTAGGAGGTGAAGATCCATCCATAGAGGAAATCATGCGGGCCAGAGCCTCCATAAACTTTAAAAGCCCAGACATAGACCTC
This sequence comes from Arachis hypogaea, assembly GCF_003086295.3. Lineage (NCBI taxonomy): Eukaryota > Viridiplantae > Streptophyta > Magnoliopsida > Fabales > Fabaceae > Arachis > Arachis hypogaea. The sequence goes on along the minus strand of NC_092046.1, from coordinate 15,443,775 downwards.
TACGACGGAACTACTAATCCAAAACACCACCTGAGCAATTTCAAGAGTTGCATGTCCTTAGCCGACGCATCAGACGCAACTCGCTGTAAAGCTGTCTCGACTACATTAACCAAGGCAGTAATGAAGTGGTTCGATAGTCTACCACTCAAGTTGGTCACTTGCTTTGACGACTTTGTGAAGAGTTTTCTTACCCGATTCTCTATTCAGAAGGACAAGATCAAGCATGTCCCGAGTCTCTTGAGAGTAAAACAAGAGATCGGAAAATATCTACGAGCCTATATGAAAAGATTCAACAAAGCGTGCTTGGAGATAGAACCTACCTACGAAAGTGGTCATTAGGAGACTAGTTAACGGCCTCAAAGAAGGCTCGTTCTCTTAATCCATATCAAAGAAACACCCAATATCTTTGTATGAAGTTCAAAAGTGGGCAGAGAAATATATCAACATGGAGGATATGACAACACTAAGGGAACCTATCTCAAAATAGAGCAATCAATATCAGGCTCAAAGCAAAGAAAAAGAATCAAAGAAAAAAGAAGAATACAGCTCGAAAAAACCTCAAAGATATCATAATTATACCCCCCCCATTGCAGATTTTTCTTGTCGATGTCTATAAAGAGATCTACCACATAGAAAATATTCTACCTCCCAGACTAATTAAACACAAAAAAGTTGGAAGTCGATCAGAATACTACAAATACCACAAGATTTATGACCATTCCACCAATGATTGCTATGATTTAAAAAGTGTAATCGAAAAATTGGCCAGAGAAGCTCGGTCAAACAGATATCTAGCAAAAAGATTGGACGATCAAGGTAAAAGGAAAAGAGATGAAGAAGATAGGAATAGACGAGATCGGCCACAACGAACACCTAGAAGACATATCCACATAATTGCTAGAGGATTTACAGGAGGAGGAGTAACAAAATCTTCCCGCAAGAGACATTTGAAAGAAGTCCATCAGGTTAGCGAGGAAGCTGAAACGCGCAACCGACCTGCAATCACCTTCACAAAAGAATATGCCCAAGGGGTAGTGCCCGAACACGACAATCCGGTCATGATCACAATGATCCTTGCTAATGCAAACCTTCACAGAATTCTGGTAGATCAAGGAAGCACAGCCGGCATCTTATTTAAACCAACCTTTGACAAGTTGGGTTTAGAGAAAAAAGTGTTGGGAGCATACCCAGACACTCTTTTCAGTTTGGGATACACACATATCTGACCTCTAAGCTTCATCTCTTTATACACCACCTTTGGTAAGGGTACAAAAGCGATGACCTTAAGCATAAACTAGATAGTGATCGACGTGGCATCGGCTTACAACGCCTTGATAGGTCAAACAAAGTTAGATCAACTTGCCGTAGTAATCTCCAACCCCTTACCTTTGCATGAAATTTCCTACTCCTGCAGTAATCTCCAACGTAACCCTTACCTTTGCACGGGCCGGGTTGGTTCGAGTTTAAAGTGAAATTAGAACCGAACCAATTGAATTATAATTGGTTCGATTTGGTTCAGATTTATATTTTTTTGTGTATGTACCCGAACCAAACCAAATTGATTAAGAACGGATTGGTTCGGTTTAAGTAATTGGGTACCCGATGAAACAGAAATTTATAAAAAAAAAATAAAAAAACAAAAGTTTTATGTTAAAAATTCTGTAAATATAATAAACATGTAACACCAATAGAAATAATCCAAACATGTTAAATACCAAATACATTAAAAACTAAACACGTTAAAATCCAAACATATTAAACACTAAAGACATTAAAATCTAAACATATTAAACACCAAACACATTAAAATCCAAACTTGTTAAACACCAAACACATTAGAAACTAAATACAAAAGTGCAATAGAAATTATCCTTCAAAGGAATAATCTTTTAATTAATATATCGTCGAGTCTACGGGTTGGTTTGAGTTCCGCACCGCTAGAACTGTTATCCGAACCAATTACTAAAGAGAGCCATTAGTTTGGTTCAAGTTGGACCCGATTACCCATTGGTTCTAGAACCAATTTAATTGGTTCGGATTCAGATTCGGTTCAGGAAATCAGGTACTCGCTACCCGTGCTCACCCCTACAGAAACTAGTAAGGAGGTGTTATAATGAAAGGCTAAACCTACAAGGATACACGAAAGAAAAAGAGATAAATACCATAGAACTCAGAGGTGTCCCTGTTCGGAAGGAACTGAGACCCCAACCTAAAAGAAAGATCGAGGAGGTCCAGATTGGGGATGAGATCAAAAAGACAATGAACGTAGGGGCTAACCTAGAAGAGTAGCTAAAGCAAGAGCTCATTAAACTCCTATGAAAAAATTTTGACATCTTTGCTTGGAAAGCCTATGACATGCCTGGAATCCACCCCGACCTCATGAGCCACAAGCTTGTTGTTTACTCGGACTCACGACCTGTCCAGCAAAAATGACGAAAGTTTAACCTTGAAAGAGCAAAAGTCATAGAAGAACAAGTCTAGGCGCTGTTAGAAGCCAGATTCATAAAGGAGGTAAAATATCTGCTATGGCTTGCTAACGTGGTACTCGTGAAGAAACAGAAAGGAAAATAGAAGATGTGCGTCGACTATTCCAACAGTAACACTTTTCAAAAAAAATTAAAAAATATTTTTGTCAGCATTACCATCGGATGAATCCGTTGATAATATAGCAGGAAAAAGAACGAGGTGGCGCCAATGTTACCGTCGAAAATTTCTGACAGTAAAGTCCAATACGATCTATTTTCGCACTTACTATATTCCGCCGCATAGTCCAACGGTAATTATCGTTGGACAAAAAAATCTGACAGTAAATATTTACCGGCGAGATTTATACTATCTAATTGTTTTCAACGGTATTTAAATTACCGTCAAATTTTATTCATTTTTTCAACTATATTCTGCATTTTTCTTGTAATGTTTTGGTTTGTCTTAGTAGTTTATTAGTAGTAAACTCTAAGTGGTCTCATATATATTTTGATATGAGTATATTCAGTAATGCTAGAGAGACAAAAAAATAGACAAAATTTGCCTTATTTAACTTTCATTAATTGTTGCAACAATTAATAAAAACTAAATAAAGTAAGTTTTGGTTATTTTTTACTAATTTATTTTTTATTATCAAATATTTTTGATTTATTTAGTGTAAGATTTATGAACATTTAAAATGATCATCATTCCAATACTTTTAGTTCATTATAAATATACTTTGTTTAAGGATGATTTTTATTATTTAAAAAATAATGTATAATATTATTATGTATTTATTTTTATTTTATAATATTTGACAAATTTAATTAAAAATATAGCATTATATGCATAGTCATCTGACTAAGATGTATCTTTAAATATTAAAGAATCTTAGATTTTTAAAAAGAAGATTATTATATATATATATATACCAAGTTGTATTCAGCCGGTAACACCTCCAAGACAAAGAGTCGCGCATAAGAGCTGCTAAGAGCGGGAAAGCGCAGAAGTTGCAAGAATCGGCTTAATAGCAAGGAAAATAAATGATTACCATGAGTATTTCTTAATTTAATTCTGAAAATAAAAATAAAAAAAAGTGAAGAATATGAGGCTACGTTTATACAAAGTAGTTATAGATATATAATATTGTTATGTTTTTAAGGTGATGTATTAGTAAAGATAAGTATAGCCTATTTTTTTGAAATTAATAATATAATAAGCAGGAACGGATCTAAGAATTTAACTATGTAGGGGCCGAAAATTAAAATTTTGTATAATCAAATATAATATCATATATTTGATAATAGATATAATTATAATTAGTTTTTTAATTAAAAAATTAATAAATACTTTTCAAATAAAAGAATTATCTCAATCTTTATAATTTTTTCATAATTTTTTATGATTTTACATCTAATCAAATATAAAATTATCTATTTTTAAATATTTTGTTAATTAATTTATTTTAGTAAGTATTTTTGTGCCGCAAATTAAATTTTTATGTTTTATATCATTATAAAATATGACATAAAATAATATAAATTAATCTCACTAACAATTTTGATATGTGAATTTAAAATATACTAAAGTATTTTTATATAATAATAGGAATAAAAAGTAATAAAAAAATAATAAAAAAGAAACGACTAAATTGCCAACTAAAAAAAGAATAATATTATTATAAATAAAATTAAAATATTTTTTATATGATTATAGAAGTTAAAATTAATTTTAAAAAAATAAATGTAAAAGAACTTTAAATTAAATAAAAAAAAAATACAAATAATATAAATGTATGTAGAGAAATTTAAACTCTAATATATAAAGAATATTAACTCTTTTTATTATTACTACGCTATTAAATTTTATTCTATATAATGCATCTATTATAATAGTATATGAGTTTAAAATTTGTTGAGGTGGGGGCCAAGGCCACCATTTGCCTCTCCCCCTTGAGTTCTTCCCTGGTAATAAGTATGAGTGATGAAAACCATAGTCTTTAGTTCTCTGGCGCATCATTTTAAAAGCGTAACTTATTCTAATCTTCAAAAGCATAGTTTTTTATATAGAAAAGCGATGTCTTTGAGAATAGACAATGCTCAAACAGGCAACCCTTATTAAAGTGTCTTTAAAGCTAAATAAGTATAGTCTTTGTGAAAGACATCATTTTTTATCATTTTTAACTATACTTTTCAAGAGTAACTGAATGAGTGATTTTTTCGTAAGTATCGTTTAATTTAGAATGCAGAAATTGAACTCTCTATTTTTATTTTAAAAAAATTAATAAATTTGAGGTATAAAAATTGACCCCTCCAATTTTGATTCTTTCCATAATTTTAGAAAATACAAAAAATTACAATATTAAAACATATAATTCATCTCACTTTCATAAAAAATAATTAGTTTCAATAAAGTTTTCTACAAAGAGAAGAAAAAAAAAAGAAATATATAAATAAAGAATAATAATTAAAAGTCTTAATTTATTTTTCTAATATTTAAACGTGAGTAAGAATTGAAATATATATAATATTTTTTAAAAGATCAAAAAGATAGAAAAATAAAAACTTTCTTTATTTATAAATTAAGAGGATAATTTGGAGAATAAATTTGGATCGGTTTTGTTATAAATAGATAATGACTTTTATAAATAATGTGAATAATGAATTCTAAAATTGACCCAATAAATTAAAGTAAAAAATATTTTATTTTTAAATTACCTTATAAATCTTAACATTAAGATAACTATATGCACACCTAATGAATTGAATATCCAGTTATTATTAATTGTGCATGAGTAAATCGAATCAAAAGAAATAATCATTTAATTAAAAAGAATAAACATAATTATTTGCATACCTATTAAATTAAATATTTAACATATCTATTATTCATATTATTTAATATTTTCATTGTCTATTTATACTTTTTTAATGTGAATTCCAAATCATTCTTCATAAATAAAATTAAAGCTATAATGGTCATACCACGACGCATGAGCCATGGAGTGATCGAATGAATTGAAATGTCAGTCAAGGCAAGTGGGACGTTGTGAGATTTGTAAAAGAGTCATTACTTTCACAACCTTATCCCAAATTAATAGTAATATGTTTTAATGTGTTTTTTTTTTTTTTTGTCAAAAAAGTAAATTAATTACCATTAATGATCAGCTAACACAATTTATATTCTTATTCTTTTGATTATTGATCTTAATTAGATTAAATCAAATTATTAATTGGTTATTGGTAATAAAATAAAATGGGCAATAAGGGATTTTTTATTTTAATAAATAAAATAAATATAAGATTAACCAAAATAAATATTTTTACGAGAAATTATTGATTTAAATTCTCTTGCCACTGTAAACGAGATGATAATGCATATATCTCGTTTACATTGTAAACGAGATATGACACATTAGCGTGACATGTGTATATCTTCTTTACACTGTAAATGAGATATGACCTGTACGTGCTTATATATAGAAGTCGTTTACTGCTTAGTTCCAGGCCCCAATTTGACTTTGTCAACATCTTTCTCCCATCTTTTAACCCTTTCTGACTATACCTTTGATCGAAGCAGTGATGGCGCGCCAAGCGGGGAATGACGAGAACATTAACAGGCTGAATGAGACGACACATTACGCCGGGGTGGCCGACTTCGAGGTTAGTTTTGTTATGGTTATTAAATTTAATGATGTTGCCATTGTTAGGGTGGTCATTAAGATCTGGAACGTTGGTATATGAGTTAGGAGTTATGTCTGTAGGCTTAATTTAGAACTCTATCCGCTTGTACTAGGTTGGTATGACATAATTATTATTAGTTTGGAACTCTGTTATTCATGTGCTATGTTGTTAGCATTTATAACGCTGTAGTTAGGATTTGGCTATTATCGAATATGTAATGTAGAGACATGTGTAGGCTAGATAGTTGAAATATTGTATTCTTAAGGCTAAAGGATTTTTGTTTTTCATTCTTCAGAGGCATTGCCTCCTACAGCCTCGGCGAGTGAGCCATACTTTACCTCCACCGGACGCCATCGTCCCGTATCTGGCTGAGGCCGAATTCGGCGACACCGTGCCCCTCAAGGATTTTACTTTTGACAATTCTCTAATTTCAGCACTGGTGGAGAGATGGCATCCAAAGACGCACATGTTCCATCTCTCGTGGGGTGAGGTCACTATCACCCTGCAGGACGTGGCATACCACCTAGGCCTACGCGCACACGGTAACCCCGTCGGGGGTGCCTCTGTGACTTTGGTAGGTGGTACCATACGGAGACGTGGGCATTGGTGGAGCAGCTCCTCGGCGCCAGGCCTCCTGTCGCAGCACAGCAGGCGGTGTAGAGGAAGGAGTACTTCACGCTGAAGCTTGTGTGACTACGGGATCGTGTCCGCCAGATGCCCCAGATAGACGATCCCGAGACCCTCCGACAGTACGCCAGGTGTTATATCATGTTACTGATCGGAGGGTATCTGATGACCAACAAGTCCAACAATCTGGTGCACCTGGCTACCGTTGCTCCGGGACTTTGAGGAGTGTAAAGCATTTTCCTGGGGTTCAGTTGTGCTGGCCTGGACGTATCAGTCCCTTTATTTGGCGGCTCAGCAAGGCATCACGGATATCGCTGGCTACACTCCGCTGCTGATGTCCTGGATCTATCAGAGATTTTCTCAGTGGTATCCACCAGATAGAGGCATCTACCAGTATCCTCTGGCTGCGAGGTGAGAAATGTCTTTTATGTATTTGAGTTAAATAATTTTGTCAATCCTTTTGGTATGTTATGTGATGAACTGTATATGCTCTCCTGTGATGTGTTAGGTTGGTTGGTTTATCGCAGCAGAGCAAGGATCAGCATGAGGCCAGGGTCCTGCGTTGGAGGGTTTCGATCGACCGGCTACGGTTCGACGAGGATAGCTGTAAAATACTTATGTTTTTATTTTGGATAATTAGATAGATATCATATGCTTTAGTATGCTTGTTATATGGATAATTAGATAGATTTCGTATAATAATTGTGTTTGTGTTATATGGATACTTTCTTTCTTCAGTTTACATGGAGTCTACGATGACCCCGCCATGCAGGCTTTGTGTCCTCCCTAGTTTCTTAAGGAGGAGGAGTGGGGGACATGGTTGTCAGCCGTTCCCTTATTGTGCTTCAATATCATCCGAGTTCACCACGTTGATCGGGTGAAACGGCAGTTCAATGGAGAGCAGCAGGTACCAGGCACTCCGGTAAATCTTGATAGGTGAAATTGATGTTATATTTTGACTTACTTAATCTATTAAAAGAGTTCAGTTATTATGACGTAAGGAAGTATTTAACACACCATTTTCATTGACAGGTACCTGACTACCACTGGTCGAGGTTAGGATGTATGGTGGCCGCTCAAGGTGAAGGAGTGGTACGATATATGGCACCAAAGGTTTGAGCCCAGTCGCCGGATCACTATGCACCACACCTTTGATACGAGGCCAACCCTGGAGTACTATGACTGGTGGCGTGGGGCTTTCCGTGTTAGGCATCTATCGAGGCAAGAGGTACTGGAGGACCTAAGGCTGCCGGAGTTGCCCCCGGACGTACAACCCACTGCCAGCCAGCCCAGGGACGATCTCGCCCTTCCTCGGGGCGTGCCGGATCGACGTCGACATGTGAGGGAGGGTAGGGATGATACTCGACGACCTGCTCGAAGGGACAGAGGCCACAGAGAGCGTCGACCTGGCGAGCCGGTGAGGAGGGAGAGGGCCCGCCCACGACGGTTGGGGGTCGGAGTTGAGTCTGATGAGGAGGCGGAGTACGCCCACCAGGAGGAGCATGGAGACATTACACAGCACAGAGAGGCCTCAGGTCCACCACCTCCTCCTCCCCTGTGACATGGAGCTTGGCATGCATCTGGGATCGGTGGTGCACAGCCTTTGGGAGACTGGGATATATCACTAATGACATGTCATCTTGTGCATATTTTCTATGCTTTTTCACACAAGAAATTAATGATTAGTGCTTAAATATTGAATGTTTTTGTTCTTAAATAGTATATTACTTTGATCTTTTGATTTTATAAATTTTGTAAAAAAATAAGAAGAAAAAGAAGCAAAAAAGTACAAAATAAGCTAAAAAGGAGAAAAAAGAAATTCTGGGGCACATTTTGGAGTTTGGGCACACTTTGGAGCCTTAGGCCACGCTTTTAAAAGCGTGACCCATGATTTAAACAAGGAGAGTGCTCTTGGCGCGAAAAAAGCCACGACGCGCACGCGTACAAGACGCTGACGTGTGGGGCAAGGATTTTTGAAGACCCACGCGTACGCGTGCATGACGCGTACGCGTGGATGTAATTAGCGTTCGTTTGCAAAGAGAGCGTTACGTTGCATGAGTGAGCGTTTTCGAGCAAATCTAAATTTTGGAATGGAAGTTTAGCCATCGACGCGTACGCGTGGGTGTGACATACCTGAAGAAGCACGCACAACCGTGGGCTGAGCGGCAGCGTGGAAATGGCATGATTGAAGACCCACGTGTACGCGTAAGTGACGCATACGCGTGGGGAGCGCTCAATTAAAGAATGCTACGCTCACTTAGAAAACGCTGCAAGGGACGCGCACGCGTACATGACGTGCACGCGTCGATATGCCAGATTGCCAAAGCCCTTGCATATCGACGCGTGCGCGTCCCTTGTAGCGTTCTCTAAGTGAGCGTAGTGTTCTTTAATTGAGCGCTCCCCACGCGTATGCGTCACTTACGCGTACACGTGGGTCTTCAATCATGCCACTTCCACGCTGCCGCTCAGCCCACGCTTGCGCGTGCTTCTTCAGGTATGTCACACCCACGCGTACGCGTCGATGGCTAAACTTCCATTTCAAAATTTAGATTTGCTCGAAAATGCTCACTCATGCAACGTAGCGTTCTCTTTGCAAACGAACGCTAATTACATACACGCGTACGCATCATGCACACGTACGCGTGGGTCTTCAAAAATCCTTGCCCCACGCGTCAGCGTCTTGTACGCGTGCGCGTCATGGCTTTTTCGCGCCAAGAGCGCTCTCCTTTTTTAAATCATGGGCCACGCTTTTAAAAGCGTGGCCTAAGGCTCCAAAGTGTGCCCAAACTCCAAAATGTGCCCCAGAATTTCTCTTTTCTCCTTTTTAGCTTATTTTGTGTTTTTTTGCTTCTTTTTCTTCTTATTTCCTACAAAGTTTATAAAATCAAAAGATCAAAGCAATATACTATTTAAGCACAAAAACACTCAATATTTAAGCACTAATCATTAATTTCTTGTGTGGAAAAGCATAGAAAATATGCACAAGATGACATGTCATCACAACACCAAACTTAAACCTTGCTTGTCCCCAAGTAAGAAAAGAATCATGCAGTAAGTTTTGACAAACCAAGCTAAGAAGAATAGCAAGTTGATGTTCATGGTTGGCTAGTTTTATATGCATACTACAATCACAAAAGAAATATAAATGATTGATGCTTTTATCTAGCTCATTTTATGAAATCTTTTCCTTATATTTCTTCCTTGAAACGAGCTTTTCATTTTCTTATTAGCTTTTCCTTTTAGGTGCTTTGCCCCATGAGTTGATAACAAAGCTATGACTCTAAATGCTTTGTTTTCAAGTTTTACCACTTGATACATAAGCACCACAAGCATTTAATTAGAGGACTTCTTTAAGCTCATTTATTTATTTTCTTTACTCTCTAATTATTGATGCTCAGAGCCTTGAGCTTTGAGGGAGTGCTTTTGCACTTGAGCCTAACCTTGACTCTAAGTGTTTTGTTTTCAAGCTTTTTGCGTGATACATAAACACCACAAGTACTTAACAATTGAATTGTCATTGGTACTCAGAGCCTTTGGCTTTCTCATTCTTTCCCTTTTTCTTTTCTTGCCTTAATTTGCAATTTTTTCTTCAAGGTTTTCATGATTTCAAAAAATTTCATAAAATGTCCTAGATGAAAACTTCAATTAAATAAAATCTAATGCAATTGAGCAACAATTAACCATACTAGCTTTCCAATACTCATAAGCTCATGCTAAGTTCTTCTTTAATTCCTTGTTTGTTTATGATCATGATACTTTATTGCTTTTGAACTCACACAATTCAAATTGGTAGCCATAATGTCACAGCAACATGTTATAATTCAGTAATCAAGCGATGCTTATTCACAACACACATGCATACAGATAAAATGAAGACAATCATGCAAGTTACAGTGCTGGAAATAAGTAGGAGGAAAAAGGAACGTTACCACGTTGTAGTTTATCTTCACTATTGTTGTCCTTTTCCTCTTATTCTTCCCCTTCCCATACCAACTTAGAGTGTTTGCTCATCATCAAGCAACAATTAAAACAGTGGTGATGGGGTCTAGGATGGATCATGAGTGTCTTACACAATGAAATGTCAGCAGTACATGTGTTTAAGCAATCAAAATGAAAAATAACAATGAAGGCACAAGGAACAGAGACATTGTGATTGCAAAAATAAGAGGGTGTGCATGATACATTGCATAAAAGATAAGTGGCACACCAAACTTAGTGTGACACTTTCACTTGGAATTGATGCAAGTATCCAGTGAAGATTGAAAATAAATCTTGTTGCATAGCAACACCAAACTTAGAATGCAATCACGTGTCAATTTATTTGAACTAAAACTAAACAAAGAAAAGTGTTATATGTTAATAACTCAATCACCAAGCGAAGCATTTGTCACCAGTACGGATTTCTTGGTGAGATATTAACAAAAACAGTTAAGGAGCAAAATAAAAGAAAGTATTAAAAACAAAGAAATGACTAAAACAAGGAGAATAAAAACACGTCGAACCAGAAGAAAGATAACACTGCCAAGGCATTATGATTATGCAGACAAGTGGTGTTGCTGGATAAATTGCATAGAAAAATCTTAGAATCTTAGTGAGACACTTTCATTTTAGATTTATGCAATCATCCAGAAAGATTGAAAACAGATTGTTGCAGGGCAACACCAAACTTAGAATGTAATCATATGCCAATTTGTTTGAAAATAAACAAAGCAGACAGAGAAAATGAACAAAGCAGAGAAATGAAATATTACCTAAGGTTGGGTTGCCTCCCAACAAGCGCTCTTTTAGTGTCATTAGCTTGACATGTTGTTCTCACTTTCTTCCTTTTCTTCCAGCTTGTTAAGAGGAATGACCTCAAGGGAAAAGAAAAGCCAGTCAGTGTCCCCTTTCTTGGTCTTCTCTCAGCAAGCTTCCTTTTATTATTTGCTTGATTGAACTTGCTTGCTGGATCAGGGGTTGGATTGCTTGTAGTTGACCTTTTCTTCTTCTTAGATATGATAAATTTTGGCTTGGTCACAATCCTCTTCTCGGTGTTGTTGTTGGTTGCCTTCACTTCTTGGATATCAAGACTTGGTTGCTGTATAATTGTTGGAGTGTTTTCTTCCTCAGAAGCTTCTTGCATTGGTAGTTCCATGAACCCTTCTTCTATGCAACTTTCTGCTTCAATTAAGTGTGGACTTCCTTGATTGTTTTCCTCCATTTCTTCTTCATGATTTTCCATTAAGTCCTTTGGGAGGGAATCTTCATGTTCCAATGTCACTTCAATTAGCCTCTGTGGATATGGAATCCTAGGCTCGTATACTTCCACAACCTCATTCTTTATTGGAATTTATCTTGACACAGGGACCTCTTTTTCTTGTTCTTCCACTTCCTCACCCACAAGTTGGTCTTCATCCTCAATGTTTGATAGTTCTAAGTTTCTCCTTATTTGCTCTAAGTGCCCATCCATCTTCTTGAAGAGGATTTGTTGCCTTTTCCAGGATTGTTCTTGTCTTTCTAATAATTCTCTGGACTTTTGAAGGAGATCCTCTGCTAGCTCAAGAGATGAAGGTTGAGAGTAATTTTGTGGACATGGATGTGTTGTGGTGAAGTTGTTTTGAGGGATATGGAGGGAATTTTGTGAATTGTGGAATGAATTTTGTAGTTGGTGAAATGAGTTGTATGGATCTTGGAGGAAACTTTGTGTTGGGGCATAATCAAGTGATGAAGAATTTTCAGATGAGCAACTGGGAGGTGAGGTTGGAAAATTCTGCATAAATAAATTAAAGGTATGCTCAAGTGATGATGGCTCTTGATAAGTGGAGTATGAACTATTGAATTCTCTTTGGTTTTGATCCTCCCACCCACAACTTGGGTAATTGTTGAATTCATCACAGTGTGGACCACTTTGTGGCATTGGGGAGCAATCTTCTATGTATGTATTGACAGCATAGTCAAGTGATAATGCCTCTGAATGATTAGAATATGAATCATTGAAATTTCCTTCCCAGCCATAATTTGTGTGCGTGTCATAACAGTATGAGTCACTTTGTGGCTCTGGGAAGTAGTTCCTTTCACTTGATTGTTCATACTCCCTCATTCTTTGTTGATATTCCCAGCCACCATGAGGAGAATGACCTAAATCATCTTGTGGTGGTGGGTAATATCTCATGGAATAGTCTTGCTCATCTTGTGGCTCTGAAGCATATCCCCATTGATTGGGTTGCTCAGAATCTGTTAATTCTTGGTGATACTCCCAGCCATCATTAGGATAACGACTTGAATCATATTGTGATGGTGGGCAATATCCCATAAAATTTGTTTGATCAAAAGATGAGTTGAACTTAATCTGAATTTTGTAAAACACATCACCAATGAAAATTGAAATTCATGTCACAGATGAGAATTTCTTAGTGAGGCAATAACTCAAACACCTTGGTATCGACTTAAACAGAAAATTTAAAAGAACAAAAACAAAGAAAATGCTTAATCTAGACTTTTCACCCACTTAATCATTGTCGATCTATATCAATCCCCGGCAACGGCGCCAAAAACTTGATGAGGGAAAAAATGATTCCACACAAACTCACCGGCAAGTGTACTGGGTCGCATCAAGTAGTAATAACTCACAGGAGTGAGGTCGATCCCACAGGGATTGATGGATCAAGCAACTTTAGTGATGTGATTAGTCTAGTTAAGCTAACAGTGGTGAATTGAGTGAGATTTGAGCAACAGAAAGTAAATTTCAGAAAATTATAAATTGCAGAATGTAAATGGCAGTAAATTAAATAGCAAGAAACGTAAATTGCAGCAAATGTAAAGAGAATTGGATGCATGGAAATTAAATTGCATAGAAATGTAATTCACGCTCACAGCAACTTCAAATGTAAAATTGCAGAGGATCAGAATTGCAAGAAAGTAAATCAAGCTGAATGTAAACTGAATTGTAGAATTGCAGAAAGGAAAATTTGCAGAAGAGAATTATCAGAAACTGAAATTGCATAAGCTAAATTGAATTGAACTGTAAGAGTGCGAAAAAATAAAAGTATTTCAAGAGAGCCTTCTATTCTACTCCTACTCCTACTACTACTACTACTGCTGCCTACTACTAATGCAGCTTACTGTCCGAGCTCCTTCTCCCAGATCTCCTAATGAAATGAAACTGATGCCTTTATATAGGCTTTTCAAAATGAAAATCAAATTGCAAACAAATTACAAATCAAATGAAATTCCTATTCTAAATGCTCCTTGTGGCCTTGATTGAGTGATCTGAGTGGGCTTCCTTGCTTGAAGTACAAGTGGACTTGAAATCAAATTAATTTGAGCCAAAATTCACTTCCAGGAGAGCGTAGCGTTCAAATGGAGAACGGAGCGCTTTTATACCCACGCGTACGCGTCCCTACGCGTGCGCGTCCTTTTTGCGTTTTGGGCCTTCCACGCGTACGCGAGCCTTGGCAATCTGGCACATCGACGCGTGCGCGTCATGTACGCGTGCGCGTCCCTTGCAGCGTTCTCTAAGTGAGCATAGCGTTCTTTAATTGAGCGCTCCCCATGCGTACGCGTCACCTACGCGTACGCGTGGGTCTTCAATCATGCCACTTCCATGCTGCCGCTCAGCCTACGCTTGCGCGTGCTTCTTCAGGTATGTCACATCCACGCGCACGCGTCATGCACGCGTACGCGTCGATGGCTGAACTTCCATTCCAAATTTAGATTTGCTCGAAAATGCTCACTCATGCAACGTAGCGCTTTCTTTGCAAATGAGCGCTAATTACATCCACGCGTACGCGTCATGCACGCGTATGCGTGGGTCTTCAAAAGTTGTTGCCCGACGCGTCAGCATCTTGTACGCGTGCGCGTCGTGGCATTTTCGCGCCAAGAACGCTCTCATTGTTTAAATCATGGGCCACGCTTTTAAAAGCGTGGCCTAAAGTCCAAAGTGTGTCCAAACTCCAAAATGCACCCCAAAATTTCTCTTTTCTCCTTTCTAGCTTATTTTGTGCTTTTTTGCTTCTTTTTCCGCTTATTTCCTACAAAGTTTGTAAAATCAAAAGATCAAAGCAATATACTATTTAAGCACTAAAACACTCAATATTTAAGCATTAATCATCAATTTCTTGTATGAAAAAGTATAGAAAATATGCACAAGATGACATGTCATCAATCACCTCCTGGTTGGCATGAGGGTAGTCCATCCGGTACCCATCAGGAGGAGGAGGAGATGCTTTATGAGATCCTCATTGATGATGCCTTCCATCTTCACACCGCCCCGCCAGTGACTATGGATCGGATAGCTGAGCAGTTCCGCACAGGCAGGGAGGTTGGTATCGGGGAGGACCAGCATGCATCAGGTCCCGCGCAGACGTCCTCCTGGTACTTTAACCGATCGGAGCCGATCACCTGGTACTCAACACTCCTGCGAATACTGTAGTTCTTCACACCTTGAAGCACCACCTCTCGGCTTCTGAACCTGTGTCCTACCCGAAACTCCACACCGTCATCTAGGTTGTAATCCACTCCACAAGTGTCAGAAACCAGGATCCTCTCATGCATGGCGTCCAGATCTAGACTGTGATAATGACTTGGCACAGTCGATAGCGCTGGAATTGGGTGAGGTGGAGGCAGCACATGGCGCGGCACAGCCTCTGCAGGTGTCTCCGGCACAAACTCATCCTCATCGCCATCATCAGAAAACTCACTGTCCGCGCTGTCCGCCACGTAATCCTCGTTCGACTCCTCCTTACCCTCCGGAATCGCGACTTGAATTGGCGGTGGTGCGAGAGGTCGGTCGTCCTGCACATAGGTTTTGTGTACGGAACCCCCATTACCACCGTGACCCATCTCGACAGACAGCTCCATTACCTGTTCACACATGATCCTCCCATGAATGTCGAATATCAGTCACACATGCTCGTCCCCGTGAAGTCGAAATAGTTAAAACTGGAAGACTCCATTTCCCATGAGTGCCAGCAACCTATACGCCACCCTTCCGATTTCCCTCGCTTATGTCCCACCGAGCTTGCTCAATATCAAACTCTTCAAATCCGACAACGTCTCCACACGCTGAGTGCGAAACAATATCGGATCCTGACGCTCAAATGTCACCCTGTTGTCGCCATTTCTCATACGACAATTGGGATAAAGAAGCACAACTATGAATGGATTGTTACTGGCCATTCAGCTTTGTTTTTTACTAATTTTTGAGAGAAAAAGGAGACAGAGAAAGGATATAAAATGTGTGTGAAGAATACAAAGGGTTACACATTCTTTTATAGATGCTGCATATTTGTCTTTTATATATATATATATATATATATATATATATATATATATATATATATATATATATATATCGTTTACAGCTTTACACGTCTGAGCCTATATCTCGTTTACACTGTAAACGAGATATGGCAACGGAATTTAAATCGATAAATACGCGTAAAAATATTTATTTTGATAAATATTATATTTATTTTATTTATTAAAATAAAAAATCCCAACAATAATATAGAATTAAAAAATAAACTTATAAAAATAACAGTGTATTTTCATTAATTTTATATAAAATAATATAAATATTTTAATGATTATAGTTTAATCTATATAAACATAACATTTATATATCATATAAATGAACATTATAGCTAAATCTAAACAATGTATTTTCATTCTTTAACATTTCATTATTGTTTTTTCAATTTTAACTTTTAGGATCTTCAATCAATGTTTCACTAGATTAGCATTTATGAATAAAAACAATAGATACGTCAGCACATATTCTTTTACAATTTGGTAATTATTAGAGCTAAATAATTTTTATAATATGGCTAAGTTATAAATTCCAATTTCTCATGGAATTAGCAATTTTTTTATTCCACAAATGTTTTATAAATTAGTATCTATGATGTAATAATTTAAAATATAAGTAAAAATAGTTAATTTTGTACGACTATTAAAGTGTACAATATTCAGTTAACTTATTAACGATCTTTTTACCTATTAACGATTTTTTTATTTTTTGATATGTCTTTACCTATTAACGATTAAATGAAAAAAGTTCCATAAATATTTTGTTAATTTTTTTCTTTTTAAATTGCTTTGTAATAATTTTTTTATTTTCTAAAATATTAATTATATAGAGTATTATATTTGATATTTGAGTACATAAATATTTATTTTGAAACTAAATTAAATTATTAATTTTGTCTACTACAATATTATTTGTTTTGAATATTGACAAATTTATTTGATTGACATATATATAAGACGCAAGAAAGTTCGTTTAAAAACATTAATATATTAATTTTCTAAACTATCTAAACTATTAATTATATAGAGTATTGAATTTGATATTTAATTATATAGAGTACTTGATTTGACATTTATTAATTTTTTAAATTATATTGCAAAAAAAAATTAATTGTTTGTCACATAATTTTATATTACTCAAACCATAAACCGTGGTAACCAACGGGATTTTATGTTCACAATGTTTTTTCATAAACCGTGGTGACCATCCACGGTTTCTACCAAACTTTTTTATGCATATTCCGTGGTAAGTAACTGCGGTTTATGCTCAACGTTTCCTATAAGTAAATCATCCCTACCTCTCATGGTTTATGTTTAAATTGGAAACTGTAGTTACCTACCACGGTTTACATAATAATAAAACAGGACACTCATATAAATGAATGGCAAATATTGTATTTGAGTAAAGAATCCTTTCAAATATTTTATTTGAGTAAAATGTCCTAAATAATATTAGTAATTATGGTGTTGGATTTTTAATGACATTGTTGGGATTCATAGAAAAGATTTAGAGTTCATGATTCAGTTTTTTTAATAAATTTAGTATTTATGACGTTGAGCACTCCATTGCATTTTTTGGTTAATAGAAGGAATTTAGAGTTTAGTTTATTTTTGAATTAGGATAAAATATATTTTTTGTCTTTGAAATTTGTTAAAAGTTTTAAAAATACTCTTAAATTTTATTTTATTTTAATTTTGTCTCAGAAATTTTTTATTTGTATCAAATATACTCCTGACGATTAATTTTTAAGAAAAATTAAGATGAATTTAACAACAATTTCAAAAAAACAACCTTTAACACAAACAAATCAGACATAAGTATCATGCATTATTGCTGATATTGGTCTTTAACTTTATGAAAATTTAATTGTCAAGGGTATATTTGATACAAATTGAAAATTTTAAGGACAAAATTAGAGTAAATCCCTAAAATAGTCCCCCAGATTGGGTCCGTGCACCAATGTTGTCCCTCAGTTTCTAAATGCTCTAAATGCACCCTCCAATTTGAGCTCTATGCGAAATCCTGGTCCTTCCACCCAATTCCGGCATAACTCAGCAGTCGGAGCGCTGAACTGGCGGTTCCACCACCTCCACGTAGGCTTCATCACCCTCCACCATCACCATCGTTCCTCCTCTTCTCCCAAGGGAGCCACTACCCTTCTCTCTTCTTCCAATCCTCCTTTCCCTTTTCCCTTCCTCAAGCATTGTAGCCATTTCCTTCTCTTAGTTCACCAGCCTTCAGATCACTATCTCAGAACTATCGCCACAACCCTTTCTCTTTTCTTCTTGCTCTCTTCTTTTCTCTTCTTCCTCAAGCTTGGAGAATATTTTCATATACTTTCAGCAACAATCAGAATCCAACAAACTAAATTAACCTATCATAACCACCTAAAATCAATTAAAATAGATAATTAAACTAAACTAAGCCTAAAACTGGTGAAAATTAAAACTAAATTCTAAATAAACCTGTAATAGGGGAAGTTGGGGTGGTCAGACAGGAAAAAAATGCAAACCGAAACGTGAGGAAGGAGAGGAGGGTTAGTCATCGTGGGTGATGGAAATGACAAGGAGAAGCAGACGAGGGGAGGACACCGGCAGAATAGTGGTTGCAGCGGCTATTGCGGTAGCAGTAGTTCGGTGATGAGGAACAAAGATGAAGGTACCCGACTCTTTAGCTGAGAAGAGGAAATGGGGAAGGAAGATGTGGCAGCGCTGGGTAAAGGCCGGAGGTGATGGTGGTGGCGATGGAGATGCTAGAAACTGCGATAGGGCTAGGGTTCGGTGCGTGGAAGAGGGTGATGAAAATGGCAGATTGACGGTGACAGTAAGCTCGGGCCCAGCGGAGGTGGTTCGCCAAGAAGAAAGCTCGACGTCTCTGGACCTGACGGGGAAGGAGAGGATAGAAGGAGGAGGTTGGACGCGGTGGTCACAGATAGTGGAGGTTATGGTGGCTTGCGGTGGTGGTCAGCCTTAGGCCAATGGAAAAGGCTACAATGCTTGAGGAAGGGAGAAAGGGAAAGGAGGATTGGAAGAAGAGAGAAGGGTAATGGCTCCGTTGGGAGAAGAAGAGGAACGATGGTGATGGTGGAGGGTGATGAAGCCTACGTGGAGGTGGTGGAACCGCCAGCTCAGCGCTCCGGCTGCTGAGTCATATCGGAATTGAGTGGAAGGACCAGGATTTCGCACGGAGCTCAAATTGGATGGTGCATTTAGAGCATTTAGAAACTGATGGGCAATATTGGTGCACAGGCCCAATCTGAAGGACCATTTTGGGGATTTACTCGACAAAATTAAAACAAAATAAAATTTAAAGATATTTTTCAAATTTTTGACAAATTTCAAGAAAAAAGAAATATATTTTACCTTTTAAATTATTAGCGTTCATAGTATTGACTATCCTATGACATTTTAGATTTATAGGAGGGATTTAGGATTTATGATTTTATTTATATTTAAATTTATATAAATTAGGGTTTAAAGTTTAAAATTTTTTATTTTAATACATCTGTTCAAATGTTACTAACTAATAGATATTAGTATTTATTGTATAGGGTTCTTCATCATGACATTAGTAAATTGATAGGAAGGATTTAAGATTTTTAATTTGTGTTTTTTAATTAATAGTGTTTATGGTGTTCAGTATTCGATGGTATTTTAGGTTTACATGAGAAATTTAGGGTTTAAGATTTTTTTTAATTATTAATGTTTATAGTATTGAACATCTCATATTATTTTTAAGTTATAATAAGAATTTAGGATTTAGAATTCAAAATTTAAATTTTTTAATTTTAATACATTTGTTCAAACATCATTAACTAATGAATATTAGTATTTACAATATTGTATTTTTCATGATATTGTTGGGTTAATAGTTACTATGAGGGATTTAGGATTTTATTTATATTTGAATTATTAGTGTTTACGATATTAATCACCCATGACATTTTGGGTTTATAGGAGAGATGTAGAGTCTAAAATTTAGAGTTTTAAAATTTAATGTATTTGTACAATCATTACTAACTAATTACAGTGTTGTGTTCTTCGTGGCATTGTTGAGTTCGTAGCAGAAATTTAGGATTTATAATTTTTTTTTTTTTTAATTATTAGAGCTTACAGTAGTGTTGAGCACTCCATGACCATTTTGAGTTTATAAGAGGGATTTAGAGTTTTTTTTTTTTTTAACGTTTGAATTATTAGTATTTACGGTGTTAAGCACTCCATGATTTCTTTGGATTTATAGAATTTAAGGTTCAAAATTTAGAATTTTTTTAATTTTGATACAATGTATTCAAACACCACTAACTAATGATATTAGTGTTTATGATGTTGAGTTCTTTATGGTATTATTAGGTTGATAGGAGGCATTTAGGATTTGAAATTTTCGTTTTTTGAATTATTAGAGTTTAGGGTGTCAAACATTTCATGACATTTTTAGGTTTATAGGAAGATTTATGGTTTAAGATTTCTTTATATTTGAATGATCAATATTCATTACTTTATGATATTTTTGGTTTATAGGAGGTATTTAGGATTTAGAGTTTCAAAGTTTAGAATTGTAAATTTTAATACATCTACTGATCTACTCAAACAATTAATTAATGGATATTAAGATTTATAGTGTTAGGTTTTTTCATGATATTGTTAGGTTGATTGGAGGAATTTAGAATTTATAGTTTTTTAAAATGATTGAAGTTTATGATATTGAACATCCCAGGATATTTTTAGATTTATAAGATGGATTTAGAGTTTATGATTTTATTTATATTTGAATTTGAATTATTAGTGTTTATTGTGTTGGCTATTTTATGATATTTTTATAGGATTTAGAGTTTAAAAAAATAGGATTTAAAGTTTAGATTTTTTAATTTTACAGTAATTTTAGTGAGATAATATCTAAAGTTATCTCATATAATATAATATTTATAATTTTATACATATAATACCTATAATTATATATTTATTACATTTAAAATTATATAATTATTCTAACAATAATTAATGAATGTTAAATAAGATAATTTTAAATTGTTTGAGTTAAATTTTTTTTTTCCAAAGATAGTAGGGTATATTTCATTAATTATTGAAAAATAAAATACAAAGATGTCCAAAAGCAAGACAGCATAATAAAAGGTGGGAATTTTCCGAAAACGCTACACTGAATGTATTCATCGAACGGTGCGTGGTCGAAAAACGAAGAAAAATCTTAAAGAAGAAAGAATGACAAATCAAATTGAATGAAACTAAGAGTTTGCCTCATGGAGAAGACAATCTAAACTGGGAGTTCTTTGAATTTCACGTAGCAACTTGACAAAGCTTGCTAGAATGGCATATGGCGTTGAAGTAGAACATTCAAAAATCAACTGGTTGTGAGCTTTCTAGTAGTTCCAGCAAATGATGGCAAACAATTGAGGATTACGATCAACATTCTTTAACGGGTTAAGCATCTCTGTTGATGCAGTCCACCATGTCCAAAAGTCGTTAGGACTCTGAGGGGGAAGACAGTCATGAAGATAACTCTAAGATCATACATCTTTAATTCTAAAGCAATCGATCAAACAATAAGTGACTGTTTCTGTTGCTTCATGACAGCAGGGGCATATTGGCGATATAGATTGGATGCGATGATGAATCTGAGCAAGCACCGGAAGCCGGCCATGGAGAGTTTTCCAGATAAATAGCTTAATTTTGTGAGACAAGTTCAACTTCCATAGATCAATCCACGGCTTTTTTTGCTGCATATAATTAGGACAAAGCTCTAGAGGCGGATGGTAAAATAAATAGCCAAGTCTGTAACTTGAAGCTGTATCATATTGCTTGGATTTGTTCAAATTCCATTGCAATTTGTTCCTACTCTAATAAATTTTAACTGACAAAATCCTATTTGTAACGTCTTGGGAAAATAATTCTTGAATGAGATTCTGATTCCAATTCCTATTTTCAGTAATTAGATCTTTAACTCTTGGAACCAACTCAGAAATAGCATGTCTATTTGACATGTCAGAAATCATTAAAGGATACGGAGGAGGCAGCCAAGGATCCTCAAAAGTTCAGATATTCTCTCCAGTACCCACAGTCCAATTAAGACATTTTCAACAATCTTTTGGCCTTCCAGTATGCTCCTCCATCTCCAAGAAGGTAAGACTCCAATTTCTGCCGTTATAGCATTACCATTGCTAAATTATTTACCTCTTAGGATTTTGGATAATAGAGAAGTAGGCTGTGTTACGAGTCGCCAAAACTGTTTGCTTAAAAGCGTCAGATTTTGGATTCTGATATCTTTAAATCCAAGGCCTCCTTCTCTTCGTAGGCGAGTCATAGTGTCCCAGCTAATCCAAGTCATCCATCTTTCAGAACCTTTTTGTCCCTACCAGAATTGAGAAAGTAGAGAGTGAATTTCCGAAATTAAACCATCAGACAACTTGAAGCAAGACAATGTATAAATAGAAATAGCTTCTCCTAAGCAATACGTGTCTACTACCTGACGCTAGAAGATTGCACTTCCACCCTTGGATTTTTTTCCGAACCTTCTCGTTGATCATACTAAAAGAAACATTTTTCGATTTAGAGACTGTAGAAGGCAAACCAAGGTATTTATCTTAAGCCCCAATATGATTAATATTCATAGAGTTAGACAGTACTGTACGAGTAGTGGAACGAGTGTTGTGGCTAAAGAATACAGCAAATTTATTAAGATTTACCTTCTGGCCACTGATGCTTTCATAAGAATTTAATAAATACAGGATGTTTGAACATGTTTCAGGATTAGCCTTACAGAATAAGATGGAATCATCAGCAAAGAGGAGGTGGTTGATCTTGGGACATCGCCTATGTATCTAAAGACTCTGAATTAATCTTTTTGTTCTGTCTTGTGTAGCAAGAAGGAGAGACTTTCTGCACACAAAAAAAAAAGATAGGAAGATAGAAGATTTCCTTATCGAATACCTCTATTTGATTTGAAGAAATCATAAGGTTGTTCTTTCATAATAACAGAATAAAAAATAATTGTCACTAATTTTCGAATCTACATAATCCACCGGAATTAAAACCTAACTTTTTCAATAGAAACCACCGGGAATAAATTTTTTATGTCTCTTAAAAATTATTGTGAAATGACAAGTGTTATTGAAACTTTTTTCCTTTCAATTATAGTAAATAATGTTATAAAATTTAATAGAAAAAAATATTGATGTGTTTTAAAATTTATTGTTTTATTTCTATAGTGCTTAGTTATATACAAAACATATTAATCTATATATTGTATGTTCTTTTATTTATGTATAAATTTTTATTATATGTATTATATAATTATATCATACATCTATTTTTTAGTATTTCTATATTTTTCTTCTATAATTAATTTGATATATAGAAAGAATTGCAAAAAATTAAGATTAAAGTAATTACAATCATTTTTAAATAATTCTAAGAATATTTACATATTATAGCTGCATACATATTTTCTATTCGTATATCACGATATATTTTTTTATATATTATTTTAGTGTTAGTAAATTAATTAATATTGAGTGATTTAGTATTTAATAAATTTATAGAGACGTCTCTGACACAAATAATTCATCAAAATGTATTGTAAATAAAATATTTTTATTTAAAAAATACGATCTTCATGAGACATATTATCAATCTGCAAAAGACATATTATAAAGAAATAATTTTTTTTATTAATAAAAATACAATCCACATGTATTCCAAACTTCCTATTAAATACTTATCTATCTGACACAGTGACACTGCTATACACTATACAGTATTATCAAAAGAAAACTGTTAGGGAATTAATAAATTTTATAATTTATAATTATTAATTAATTATTAATATTTTTAATAAAATTTTATCTAATAACATACATTTTTTTTTTTATGATTAAATGCTGAATAAATTTTAATAAAAATACTGACTCTCTAATCTTTATCTTATAGAAATAGAGTCGGTACATTACACCCGGTTATTAAGCTTGTTAAAGTTAAACTCGACTCTCCCCCACTTGACATTTTGAAAACTCTATCACCACTTACTCACACCAACTTTGTCGCTATCTGTGTCTGCTCCTAATAATATCTCTTTTTAAGTCTCCTGCCGCAGCAGCCTGAAGCACAAGAAGGGTGTTCATCTCATCAAAGAAAAACAAAAAACACACCTTTTTGTGAGTGATGATGATGGGTCAATTCAAGGAGAAGCTTGTGAGTTTATACAGAAGCAGATGGCTGGTGTTTGTGGCTGCAATGTGGTTACAATCATGGGCAGGGATTGGGTACTTGTTTGGGAGCATATCACCAGTGATCAAAGAGTCCTTAAGCTACAACCAGAAGCAACTTGCCATGGTTGGTGTGGCTAAGGACCTTGGTGATTCCGTTGGCTTTGTAACTGGAATCCTCTGTGAGATCTTGCCCCTTTGGGCTTCTCTACTAGTTGGTGCTCTTCTCAATCTTATTGGCTATGGTTGGGTTTGGTTGATTGTTACTGCTAGAGTTCCAACTCTTCCCTTATGGGCTGTGAGTCTTTTCTTTCCCTTTCGATCTATTTTCTTCTTCTTCACCTTTGGATTTTGGATCATCAAGTAGCTAATTTCATTTCTACTAGTTTGACTTTTTCTGGTTTGGTTTGATTTCGTGATGTTACTGTCAATCATAATACCATGGTGTCTCTCTCTTGATTTTTGTTTTGATCAATCATCAAATTAGTTGGTCGTCAAATACTGATAAATTCTTCAAATTTGTTCTTTTCTTATATATATCTCCTTTTTTTAGTACCTATCAGTATTTTTTGTTTTTTGGACTGAGATTATCTGAACCACTGGATTTGGTTTTGATTGAAACCATCTTGTTTTATTGAGTGATGTTTAGTTTTTCAGTTTCTTGTTCCATTTATCTTTTTTTTTTTTTTCTTGTTAAATTGGTACTAGTATGAGTCATCGTATCATTTCACTTATTAAAATTCAACTTTTTTCATAAATGAAACTTTATGACATGGATGGTCTGGAGTAAAGTTCTATACTGTTTCTTCAATCTTAAAAGGAAGGACTTTAATCGTAAAGGTGATGATGGTTCTAGACTATTCTGGAATCAAAGTCTATGATTGCTCTTTACACCTCATAACCTATTGAATGAATATTCCATCTTTTTGCCTCATGAAAGGCCTGGGAATTTTTCTTCATTGTTTTATATATTCTTCTCTTCTCTTTTTTTTTTCCTTCTTCTCCTTTGTGTAATACTAGACACTAGACATTACATTCTCTTTTTTCCTCATTTTTTTTTATATTTGGCTTTGTAGTAAGGTGGAAACTCACATGAAGTCTGTTAAAATTAATAGTTAAAAACAGTTGAATGACATGTTTGATTAAATAAGAACGATTCTGAACTATTAATTTCGCTTGTGAGTGGTCACCTTGTAGTCAATGCATGATTTTAAATTTGGGTGTAAAGCATTATTGTGCAAGCATGATTGGTTACAAGTTGCAACTTGCATTTAAAACATTGAAAGGGATGTATGATGTGAAAAATGTGGTGATTAAACTACTAACCCAATATTTTGCAACTCATGAGTCTTGGTGTTGCATCTGTGCTGAACGGACTCTATTTTATAATCATTTCTTTCCTTGTAGCTGTCAAGTATCTTGTGTCTCACATGTGAGCACGTGACACATGATGACAAACATCGGTCAATATTTATAACAACAGATCTACCTTCAGATGTTTGTACTACGGCTTTAAATTGCTGCTGTTCATTAGAGTACTCAAAATTAGAAAATAGAAATACATATGCATCAATCTTCATTAAGTTCGACATAACTATTGCCCAAGATTTCTTTAGATCATTAATAAATAGAGATCAAACATGGGAACAAGCTTAAAAGTTACCTTGCATAAAATTTAAGTTGGGCAAGTGGCAGTAGCTGAAATTTGAATACTTATAATTTAGTTACTAAAAGTAGTGAATTGTATACCGAAAACGAGTCACTTAAACATCCCCATTCCAGCTTTCTGGTAACTTATGGTCAATATATACATTAGTATTGAATCCTGCTAGTAATGGGAACATTAAGTTTGGTGGTTTATTAGAAAACTTACAACTGAAAAACTGGCTCTTCATTTTGTGAGCATAATAAAGGTAAGATTGATACTGTCAAACAGAGGCTTGGATTTTGTTTGTTCCAGTTCAATAAAGGTTTTTTTTTCTCTTGACGCACAAACTCATTTGTATGCTGTTAATCTTTCAAAATGTTGTATAATATAAAGAACATAAGCGTATACAACTTTACTACATAGAGATATTTTTTCAGTTGTTTTATTTATCAGATAACCCAAATAAGATGATTAGTTGTTATTTCTATGCAGATTTGTGTTCTCATATTTATTGGAACAAATGGTGAAACCTACTTCAACACAGTTTCTCTAGTATCTTGTGTGCAAAACTTCCCCAAAAGCCGGGGTCCAGTGGTCGGAATTCTGAAGGGCTTTGCAGGACTGAGTGGTGCAATCTTGACACAAATATATGCAGTGATCCATTCCCCTGATCATGCATCATTGGTATTTATGGTTGCTGTTGGTCCAGCATTGGTAGGAGTAGGTCTAATGTTCATTGTTAGACCTGTAGGAGGTCACAAACAAGTGCGTCCGACGGACGGCAAAAGCTTCACATTTGTCTATGGAGTGTGCCTCCTATTGGCTGCTTATTTGATGGGAGTCATGGTTGTCCAAGATCTAGTTTATGTGAGCAGTCCTGTAATCATGATTTTCACAATCATCCTGTTCTTGATTCTCTTTGTTCCATTCATCATTCCTATCGCATTAGTTTTCGGTCCGGAGCAAAAATCTCCAGAGGAAGAGGCACTGCTTCCAGAACCAGAGAGTAAAGATCTAGGAAAGTCACCACAGGAATCCGAGGAAGTGCTATTAAGTGAGCTGGAAGACGAGAAGCCTAAGGAAGTGGACTTGCTTCCTGCATCAGAGCGGCGAAAGCGTATCGCGCAATTGCAATCAAAGCTACTCCAAGCAGCTGCTGAAGGAGCAGTGAGAGTCAAGAGGAGGAGAGGACCACACAGAGGGGAGGATTTTACTTTGAGACAAGCTTTGATTAAGGCAGATTTTTGGCTTCTTTTCATTTCCATGATCATGGGCTCGGGATCCGGCTTGACTGTAATCGACAATCTTGGTCAGATGAGTCAGTCTCTTGGATATGACAATACACATATCTTTGTCTCACTCATCAGTATTTGGAACTTCCTCGGCCGTGTCGGAGGCGGCTACATATCTGAGCTTGTTGTAAGGTACAAACAGGTTTTACACTGATCAAACTATTTAATGTCCCTATCAAGAATTTTAATTTGTTGTTTGAATTCCGTTTTGTATATATGCTTGAACAGAGATCATGTCTATCCAAGACCAGCTGCACTAGCTGTATTTCAACTTATTATGACCGTCGGCCATCTTTTCATTGCGATGGGATGGCCGGGGTCAATGTATATCAGCACTCTACTGATTGGACTTGGTTATGGAGCTCATTGGGCGATTGTTCCGGCCACTGCCTCTGAATTGTTCGGATTGAGAAACTTTGGTGCATTGTACAATTTCATCACTCTAGCAAACCCTGCAGGAACGCTTGTCTTCTCAAGTCTTATAGCAAGCAGAATCTATGATTATGAGGCAGAACAGCAAGCTCAAGGAGATCATCATTTTCCAAATTTAGGATCGGTCATGGCGCGTGCGCTTAATGATGGCAAGCCACTAACGTGTAATGGCTCCATATGCTTTTTCATAACTTCCATGATCATGTCTGGACTCTGCATCGTTGCAGCAATCTTATGCATGATTCTTGTGTTCCGAACAAGGATCGTTTATGCAAACCTATATGGAAAATCTTCTTCCCGCAACCTCCGATAAATCAGAGTTTTCTTGTAATAAGCTCCACTTTTTTGTGTTGATTTCTTGCTTTCAGACAAAAAAAAAAAAAAAAAAAGTAAAGTGTATTTGTTTTTTCTTTGAAGTTTGTTAAAAAATTTTTAAAATATTATTAAGTTTTATTTTCTTTTAATTTTGTCTTAAAAATTTTTAAATTGCATCAAATATATTCTGATAGCTAATTTTTTTTAAAAATTAGGATCAATTCAACAATAATTTTACAAAAACAATCTTCAACACAAATAAATTGGACATAGTTGTCATGCATTATTATTGGATTAGTCTTAAATTTTTTAAAAATTTAGCTATCATGGATATATTTGATATAAATAAAAATTTCAAAGATAAAATTAAAATAAAATAAAATTTATAGATATTTTTAAAATTTTTGACAAATTTCATGAATAAAAATATATATTTTACGCAAAGAAAAAAAAATCGGAGTTCGGACTGCCTGTTTCAGTATTTATTTACAGAAGGTGTCTGAGGGTGGATACCAAAGAAGAGAGAGTTTAACAACAGGAAAGCCATGTTTGGCCGAATACCATAGTTGTGACTTGTGAGTATTCTTTTTCTCATTATTTGAGTTGTATACTTGTATGTTTTTCCTTTTTGAAGCTAATGTTTGATTGGCTTAAATTTGTTGCTTAGAAAACTAAATATTATGTGCAAGTGGTTCTGCTGAGGATGTGCGTGTGCTATAGCTGATGAAGCATGGTTGCAAAATATTTGCTCCTTTTTTAATTTTTTGAATTTATATTTTCTAAGGAGTGAATCATTGTTTATAATTTATATACATCCCTTATTAATTTATGGCCAAAATAGCTTATATGACTAGGCAAAAGATCAACCCGAATCAGGGCACGTGATCTGTGTTAATAATGGATATGCATTAAGTCAACAATTTAATGTTTGTTTCATGAACACGTTTTTTTTGTTAACACAGAAAAGGTAGTCTGATAATATAATTATTTTTTGTCTAGGATTAGGACCTATTCCCAGTCTCAATTATTTTGCAATGATTCATCAATAAATGAATTTAATAATCAAATCCTATCTTTGCAGAGGTTGATATTTTGTTCAAAATGTGGGTTGTGTGAAAATCTTAAATTGCATTAACTAAGGAAGCGTATGTTATAAAGCCATAGTTAGAGGTTTTATTATCTTTTTTTTCTATTTTTTAACAAAGAGAAAAAGATGACAGAAAGTTGAACAAACAACTCACTGCAACTAAGTCAACTCGTGAGCCTAAATTGTTTATATATTATTTATTATAATTATTTACATTAATACATATATTATGTATTTTATATTTTTAATTTATAATATTATAGATAATTTAAACCCATTCACATATATAATTTTCGTATATAATTATAATAAAAAACATAAATTATAATTGATAGATAAATAATATATATTAAGTTATAATTTTTATATATAGAATTATCAATTATGTTCATATTATGAGTTTGTAAATTTTTGGTGAGTCTAA
The DNA here is from genome assembly GCF_003086295.3 of Arachis hypogaea. NCBI lineage: Eukaryota > Viridiplantae > Streptophyta > Magnoliopsida > Fabales > Fabaceae > Arachis > Arachis hypogaea. The sequence continues at coordinate 15,414,297 of NC_092046.1, read as the reverse complement.
ATTTAAACTTTACAAAAAATAGACTTAATTATTAATAAGTTGAGTTGTGACTTGTGAGATAAATTTGAGTTTAAATCTTTTTTATTATACCTAATTTTTCAACTATATAACATAAATATAAAAGATGGGATCTATCTTTTCATTCCTTACTTTTTAAATAAATTAAGCACAAATTTTTTAGATACCAATAATTTTTTTAATTTAACCAGACTTGACTCAGTTCGTCTCATTTTCAGTCTTAAGTAACCTAATTAGATGTTGGAAACTTAATTACTAATGTGATTTTTTTTTTACCGATTTTATTTTATTTTTATATTTTATTTTAATTTTGTTATTATCACGGTGAGAGAAATTAAGTTCTGAGAGAATAAACTGACACGCACACATATATAGTGAAGTAGCCGATGAGTAAACTATTTTTTTTGTTTTGCTTTTTATAATGGGTGCAGTCTACCATTTTATTCTAATCGGCAAAGTATAAGAGAATAACATTCATTTTGAACAACATAAACAACAGATTAAAAATATTAAATTAATTTAAAAAATTAGATTTTTAATTAATTAAAATTATTTAAACCCTAATTTCATTTTCATTTCACTCATGGAAGAAAGAAAACCCTACAAAACTCTAATCTCTTTTCCAAGTCCTTCATATCGCGCCACGCCGCCACCCTCTCCCCAAAGACCGCAGTCGCTTCGTTCGTCGCATTTCCACCCTAATTTTCACCTAGAGTAAAGTATCGTTTTTGTCCCCAACGTTTGAGGTAAATCCTATTTGTGTCCCTAACGTTTAAATCGTCCTATTTGTATCCCTAACGTTTGTAAAAGTGATTCAATGTTATCCTGCGGTCAATTATACATCATTAGCACTTTAGTTTGAGTTTTAAAAATCTCTTCTTGGAGTTAGAATACAAATGTCTGGGATAGAATCGATGATTCACTCCCAAAAATAGTTCATCAAAAGTTGAAACTAATTCTTACAACATTCACATAATTCACTTTTCTAGGGGCATAATTGAATCTAAACACAAATAATGGGTATAATATTAAAATCGAACACATCTAAGTGAGACCTAATTGAGAATGAATACATCCAAGTATGAATAATTGAAAAATATAATCTGATATGTTAGTATAATTGATAGTAGGATAACATTGAATCACTTTTATAAACGTTAGGAATACAAATAGGACGATTTAAACGTTAGGGACACAAATAAGACTTACCCCAAACGTTGGGGACAAAATCGATACTTTACTCTTTCACCTAAAATAAAAAAACATCTAATACATCTGAAAATAAAAAAATATTTATATAAAAAAAACATACATCTAAATTAAAGAAACATCCAACTATAAAAATTAAAAAAAAAGAAATATACAACAAAAGAGGAGGACGAAGTAGAGACGGGATGATGCGACGAAAAGAGGAGGATGAAATAGAGACGGGATGATGCGGCGTCGCAGTGCGGCTATGCGACGGGCGGCCTTCTTCCTCGGCAGGAATGCGCATTGTAGGGGAACAGTGGGGCGATGGGCAGCCTTCTCACTCGTAAGGAACGCGCGGCTGTTAGGAACAGACGCACAGTGCCACTGTGGGGAACAAGGAAAGAGGTAGCGATGGCACTTCGCAGGCTTCAGGAGAGGTGGAGATGCGACGGTGTGGTGTGGAGGAGAGGCAACGGTGCAACGTGGAGGAAAGACGAAACGGTGTCTCCATTCTGGGCGAGGTGGTGATGGCAGCGTACCGCAGCTTCTTGACCGGCGATGGTGGACGGCATTTTAGAGGAGGTAACGGTGGGAGACTACGGTGAAAATATGGTTTAAGATTTGGTGTGGATGAAAATAGATAACGAAAAAAAAAAAAAAAAGTGAAATTAGATTGAGATATTTTTTCATGGTTATTGAACTTGGAAGTACGTCCATTATTCATATTGTTCGCACCCATTGTCTATCTAACAGAATTCAAAAATCAAATATCTTAGATACACCCTAATATATTACATATGCATAAATATACATATATCTAGGGTATTGCGCACCCGAGATAAAATAAAAAAAAAAAAATCAGAATATCCAAGATTTGTTAATCGGATTTGATTTTATTTTTTTTATTTCATCTAACCAGATCAGATGGCTTATCCAAACATCAATGTCAAAATGGTAATTACCTCATATATTTACAAAACGTACCCAAACCTTTTCTTAGTAACAAATTTTACCTTTTCACTTTTCGGTTTTCACCACTCAGGCACTCACCATTGTTTCATTCTTCCTTTACATCTGATTGACTTCAAGAGAAGCATGGTTATTAAGCCCGGTTCGACTCAGTCGGTTCAAAAGAAAAACTCGGTCATTTAGTCGGACTGAACCGCTTGTGAACCGTTTAAGCATCAGATCCGCCAAAAACCAGGTCGACCCGTTCGGTTTTCAGTAAACTGGTGACTCGGCCGGTTTGTATGACCCTAACTCTTCTCCCTCACCTCACTCTCACCCTCACCTTCATCCTCACCCTCAGACTCTCAAGGAACGTCACTCTCATTCTCAAACTCTCTCTTCTCTCCCACTGCCACTAGCCCACTAGAGTCTCGTCTCAGTCACACTCGCCGGCGTCTCAACTTCTTGCGGCCTTCCCTGAGCTCCTAGTCGCCGGCGACAGAAGCAACTCGTGGGGTCGTCATTGCTTCGTCGCCTTCCGTGGGGTCGCTCGTCGTCTTCTGGTTTCGGGTCCTCGCCGTCGCCGTGGACCGTCGTGGGGTCGTGGCTTGCTTCGTCGCCTTCCGTCGCTAGTCGTTTTCTGGTTTTGGGTCCTAGCCGTTGCCGAGTGGCCGTGGACCGTTGGTGAGTCCCTGCGGCATCGCTTCCCCTGATCTGTCTTTTCCAGATTTCCCTTCTCCCTGTATTTTGAGATGTTGAATTGCTAATCAATTAATTTGCCTTGTTGCTGAACTAAATGTTGCTGTAAATCATGAATGAAGTAGGATTTGTTGAATTTGTGCTGTAACTTGAATTTGTTGCTGTAAGTTGAATTTATTGCTGAAAATATCAATGAGCTAATTTTTTGGTTAATGAAAATCATCACTGAGTTGAATTGTTGCTGAGTATCATCACCGAACATTGAATTTGTTACTGACTTACTGAAATAATCATCTAGCTAATTCTTTTGTTGCTGTAAATCATTCGTTGGAGGCTTGGAGCTAAATTTTCGGTGGATGAAAATTATCATAGGTGAATTCGTTGTTAAAATTATCAATGAGTTGAATTTGTTGCTTTAAGAATAAATTTGATTCTTAGTATTGATAGATTTGATTCTTACATAGGCACTATTTGGTCAAGCTCCAAATTTGTGGGATAAAGATATAGATGCCGATTTTGAGATTAACCTTTGGACTAGATTTACTTATTATATTATATTTTGTTCTTTTCATTTAAATTGAGAAAGTATTTTATACTAGTGATTAGTTTATTTTTTATTTTTGTATCATTAGTTATATTTAAGAATTGATACTTAATTTATTAATGTGTTTGTGAAGACATGCTTTTGGATTTTTAATTTTAACTTTTTAAGCTTATTTTTTGTAATTTTATATTTATCTTTAATTATGACTGGATCAACCGGTTCAATTAGTAATCTACCGGTTAAACCAGTAACCCAATAACCTAGTCATATGATCAGATTGATTATCGGTTCGATTCTGATAACTATGGGCTTGTGTATTTGGTGGATGTAGCTTAACATTTCTTAGATTTTTTCACAAAGGAGGATGGCAATTATCCTTGCAACAAACGTGTTCCATTACAAGTTTCAAACCAGCTCATGGGATCAAAACCTTTGATTTTGTGGGTATGTATGTGCTAAAAATTCAACAACATAATTGCACCTAGCAATAGGTCATTCATTTATTATTAACAGCTTCTACAATATAACAGATAAAGTGCAATCCAGATCTAATATTGCACTGCCTCCTCCGGAACCTTCGTCGAGTCGCAGGCAGCTTATAGTCGATGTTGGTACTTCATTGGTTACCACGGCGTGCCAGTGTGGTTTATCTCCATCAATGGTGTGGGCAGAAGAGAAATCATCTGACAAAGAGGATGATGATAACAAGGGGATTGTTGGGGCCATCACATCATTATTTGATCCTAATGAGAAAACAAAGAAAGGGAAGGTGTTGCCAAAGGCTTACTTAAAGTCAGCGAGAGAGGTTGTGAAAACACTGCGTGAATCTTTGAATGAACCACCTGATGACATTGCCAAATTTAGAAGAACTGCAGACACAGCAAAAGAGTCAATTAGAGAGTATTTGGGGAGTTGGAGGGGGAAGCAGATCGTTGTTCAAGAATTATATACTTTCTTTCAACTCTCAAGTACATTCTGTTTAGATCTACTTTTGTACAAGAAAAATGTTTATATTGATTCATTTTTCTTGTATAAAAGTAGATCTTTCGTTAATAAGATTATGCATCCCAAATTATTACACAAAAGACAAGTTATTCTATTACTACTCGTTATCAAATATATTATCATGTTTTGGGTTGATTGCTTGCAGGAATCATACGTTATGCTGGAGAAGGCAATTAGATCTTTGGCGAGTTTTTACTCGAAGGCAGGGCCATCTGCACCATTGCCAGAGGAGGTTAAGTCTGAGATATTGGACAACCTAAATATTACTGAGGAATTTTTGTAGACCATCGTTCAATAAATCACACTGTTTCAAACCAGGACACCTTATGGTATATAATATTTACTTTGAGAATCGTTAGATGATAATGATGATATAGTCAAAGTTAGATGATAATGATGATATAGTCAAAGTTAGATGATAATGATAATATAGTCAAACGTATAAAAAATTATCTAACATTTTTAACTATCAATTTTACATGAAAATAATTAGTTAGCATATAAATTGTCACTTTAATTTTAGACCCTTATAAGGAGGGTGTTATTTAGATATCTGATGATTCTTATTGTTCCTTGTTAAGATTAACATCTACAGTTACTAAGGTAGGGGGCGGAAAATGGAATCAATTTCATGCCCATTTTTTTTTCCCCCTTATGCCTAGACCAAGTCTCTAGCACGACAGACAAAGGAGTATGCTGAATGCAATGGTTAAGAAAAAGCAAGACAAGAATAATTTAATTTCTATATCCAAGAGTAAATGTGTGCTACAATATGGGTTTACAGAGGCCAGTAACTTTTATGACAAGTACAGGCAAACAGTACTGGCTCTTATCATCTCTGACATCTATTCTAAGCACCTTCATTGTGGATGAAAGTGTGTGAAGAACTATGGAAGTCCGTTTATCTAGTAGTAGCTCAATCCAATTAACTTCGTGACAAAACTCCTTTTGAACTGCACACATAAAAAGGATGCACAATGAACATATTTAACAAGTAAATTTGATATATTCTGATTCAGATAAAAAAAACTGTACAATTGATCGGAGAACTGAGAGCATATTTTTAATTCACTACTTTACCAATTTTCTTTGTCACTTTAGAGGAGCATGATCATTTTATGAAAGAATGAGGCAGAAAGTAACGATCTCTAAATTCCAGCAGAGTTATATAGCGGATAAATAAGATTTTCATTATAAAATAAAATCGAGTTCAAAGTTATCAGACCTTGGTATTGTTCCACGGCGACGTGGATCGTACTCTGTTGCTTGTCGAAGAGCCCTAGCAAAAGCTTTGAAGGTTGCCTCAATAATATGATGGGAGTTTTTTCCGGCAAGCTGTTCACAGAGGAATACATATGTATTCCGTTAACAGGTTGTTAGACTTGTAATAAAAGAACACTAACTAGAAAAAGAATAAAACCAGAGAAATCTTAAGTTTGAAAATGTATTCAACAAATGAAGACCATAGAAAGAGCCATGAGGCAAAAAGAACCTATATTTTCTAACCCATGTAGCTAAGGAATAATTGAGAGGCCTAGTACATCTATAATAATTATACTTCTGTGACAATATGCAGAATTATACTTCCAAATGCAATTTCTATAGCTGATTAAAATGACAAAGAGCTGATGTCTCAATACCTGCCGAATGTGAAGTGTCATACCAGAAGTATTCACCAAGGACTGGAAGAAATGCTCCACCAACTACATACAGGATACTAAGAGTATTCATCAATGAAGAATAGATATAAAGGGAAAAGTATAGCCAACAGCAAATACAATAAGAGTGTCCCATTAAAATAACATCTATGCTGGAAAAATTAGGGGCTCAACAGTCTAAAACTTATTCAATAAAATTCTAAGGGCAAATTCTAAGCTCAATGATGAAATAATCAAATGAAAGTGAGACCTGAGTGTCATATGTCCCAACCCTCTGGGTAGGGATGTCCAAATTATAACCTAAATGTGGCCGGCCAGATAAATCCTGGACAAGGTTAGGAAGAAGGATGTAAGTATTAGAACGAACAAATTTATTTGAGACAATAAGCTTACAACAAATGGGAACATAATTCAGTAGCCTTGTATGCATTTATTGCTTGAGAACGCATGAGCCTCAATACAAAAGCTAACTGAACTTCAATGGTCCAAATTATTTTTATGTACATTAATCAGCATGACAATTCGGATTGTTTAATTTGCAAATGTAATACCAAACCTACTCCAATTATCATATGCCTAAGCAAAGAAAAAATCACACTTTCTCCCCTAACAATAAGAAACAACTAAGTGTTGTCCCACTATATGGGATTGATACATGGATTAACATCACCATGTTCTATAATGAATCCTATTCACATATTTAAATTTTAAACTTCGAATAATGCTTAATGATCATTTCTGCAAGTGGTATGCAAATTACCAGTGAAACGTGTATTAATGCTTCATCAAGTGGAGCAGAGAAGTCACCAAACCGATTAATACCCTTCCTATCACCAAGAGCCTGTAGCAAAGCCTGAAGATGGAGTAATAGACAACACTTAGATTAAACATGATAGTTAAATGCAAAAATCATTTAAAAAAAAGTGCATAATTATAAACCTAACTATTATAAGGTAAGAAACTGAGAACTAACATATATACTGTTGCCATCAATGATTTCGACGGCATTGTGCAAGGAAAAGATGAAGAAAAATATCATATAATGAAGCATGTTACAGTTTCTAGGAACAGACCAAAAAAAATGAAAACACAGTTCATATAGCTGGTGTTTGCAGTACCGTTCCAATAGCAAGAGCAACATCTTCGTTAGTGTGATGATCATCAATATGTGTGTCACCTGTAGCCTTGACATGTACATCGAACAGCCCATGTGAAGCAAGTTGCTGAAAATACACAAGTCATAGTCATGTTTAGTTTCTGTGACTCATCTTTAGCAGCCATGATTTTTATTTCCAAGTTAGAAGGAAGCAAACTTTTTATGGACAAAATCAACTATGAAATTTAGAACAAAACTTCATCAACAGTTCTTGAAGTTGTTAGCTACCAAGAAGTGTGCTTGACCAGTAATTGAAATTTCAAATTACATTCTACCAATGAAGCAAACATAAATTTAAACTACTAACATCAAGCATATGATCAAGGAAGGGAATTCCAGTACTACTATCAGCAACTCCACAACCATCCAGGTTTATTTTGACCGAGACATTAGTCTCCTTAGTGACCCTTTTCACCTCACCTATTCTAGCACCTGAAAATGATGAATTAAGACATTCAAATTCAATGAAAAGCCACTACTTGATGAGAGAAAAAGCAAAAAGGAAGAAAGCTTGAGATTTTGCGTTGACCTGAGTCAACTGGCAAAGCTGATGTAGCTGGAGAGTTGTTGTCTCTCACCAAAGCAGCACAAGAAAGGTTTATGGGAGGATCCATTCGGGTGAGACAGCGGTGATTCAGTGAAAAGATTGAAGCTTTGGAATGTAGGGATGTTGGGTTCAGCGTCCTCTGAAAATACCTAACCCTAGATTTGAGAAGCAGGGATGAAGGGCATTTTGGAAGACACGGAGGTGCAAACAGCTCCATTCAGATTTCAGTAACGAATTTCACCGACACATTCAACTTTCAGCCACAACTTCAACTTTCAGCAACAAAATCAGAGTGCAGTGATGAATTACGTCAACCAAATTGAATCAGAAAGAATAGGGGAATTTGTTGGAACTCACCAAATCGGGTTGCGCAAAGGAAGCTGGGAAGCTGACAGCGTGGCTCGAGGCAACAAGACGACAACAAAGACCAGCCCACAAGGACCTGCTGCCTCTGCTGCCGACGACGAGGAGCGCAGGGAACAATCAAAAATCAACAAAATCATTCATAATCAGCAAATAATTCATAAACCAATTCAACACTCAACAAAATCACTGCATATTCATAGCGCAACTCATAAACTAATTCAACAATAAAATTAACAACAACATTTCAAGTTCAACCTCTGCCATATTCTAATCAGATTCATAAATGAAACAACAATAAAATTAACAGAAATCACATCAATGAATCAACTATGAAAAATTAATATAGAATATTATAATAACTGAAACAAAAAAGCTTACATGTTGACTGTTGTTGCAGCGGCAGAATCGAGCAGTGCAGTGCAGGCACCAACACCCTCGGAAGAAAGGCGAGGGAGGGACGGAAGCGCGGCACGGCGAGACGCGAGCACTCACCAGGAAGCACAGCTGCAGGAAGAGAGGCAAGACGCGAGCAGTGGAGCACACCAGGCGTTGGGTGCAGTGATGGGGGACGAGCAGAATACGAGACAGAGGGAGCAAGACCTCTGGCGACGAGCACGCGAGGGACAACGAGCGGAGGAGACGCGAGCTTGCGGTGGATCCGGCGAGAGCACACGATGCGGTGAATTCGGCGAGAGGCGCGGCGACGAAGGCGAGCGGCGATGGCGGTGAACCGAGGTGAGAGTGAGAGAGCTGGGGGAGGGGGCGACGCTGTCCCTCTGTGGGGAGTGAGAGTGAGAGGGAGAGTGAGAGAGATGGGGGTGGGGTGGGTTACTGAACTAGGCCTAGGTTTTTTTTCTAAATTCTGAAGCGGTTCGGGTTCCCAAAACCGGCCGGTTCGACGGGTTTTACTAGAACAGACTTGGTCAAACTGGTTTTTACAGATTTTTTTTATTCGGTCCTTTGATCTACCCGGATTGATTTTGTGCTGGGTCACCAGTTTTCCGGTCCGACTGGCCGGATTTGTCTGATTCTCACAACTTTGGGTGTGTTTAGTTTTGTGTTAGAAGGAAGAGGAGCACGTTTGAGTGCATTAAATGCTTTCACTTTTTATTTCGATGCTTTGTTTTCTTTAAACGCCAACCTAAGTACTTAACGTGCGTTTATAAGAAGTTAGAAATTGTAGCTTATGCGTTTAGATAATCACATTAGGATTGAATTTATTTTATTTTATCAATTCTTTTACTTTTTTTTTTGTAATTCTTTCAAATATTTTAAATATATAATTATAATTTTTATTAAATTTTTATTTTTGATTTTATATAAAAAATATTTTAGTTTGACTTTGTTAAAATTTGTAAATGTAATTTTTGTATATTAATTTATTATTATAATTTTATTATAATATAAATTATTGATTCCATTAAAAAGAATAAAATAAATAAAAAACTAATTATAATTAAGAATAAAGTTATGAATAATTAAAATTTATAGTTTAAAATAATATTAAATAAAAAAATACTGAAAATATTAAAAAAATTATAAGTAATATAATTTAATAAAGTAAATTTTGATATATTTTTTATATATTATTTTTGTTTTTGATATAAAAATATATTTTATCAATTTTTATATATTATTTTTATTTTAGTAAGTAAATATTAATTTTATTATAAAATTAATTAATAATATTTATTTAAATATCTAAATTAAAATGATAGAATAATATAAAAAATTTATTTAATTTGATATTTATTTAGTAATTTTTTATTTAAAAGTAATTTTGAATAGTGTAATTTAAATAATATTTATTTTATTATAATCCATTTTAATAAAAAGATTACCAAATGTAAACCAACAGAACCACCGCACAGAACCCTTACCCCGACTAACCTCAGCTTCCACGCGTCACGTCCTTACCATAACACCACATGAAAGCATGCATGCAATGCTGACAAGTACGATCAGTACCATAAAATCTCCTTTTCAATATTTATTCACTGAGTTGCTCTATTTGCAAGTGGATTTCTAGTTGTCCACTTGTCATCATTAAGTATATTATCAATTAATTATGCTTTAAACAATTTACATTAAGATAAGAATTCTACTAAATAACGTCCTTAATAATTTATGGAATTTTTCTTTAAAAAAGGAATAAAAATTTCTAATTCATTAAAAATTTAAAAATATTCAGATCATTCCATACAAACATAGATTAGGAAAAGCCTTAAATGACAAATCTATCTATGTCATTATAGTATTTTAAAACTTTTCTAATCTCTTGTTTTTTTCTATTAAAAAGTTAAAACCAGACACAGATAAATGAAAAAGAAAAAGACAGGGAAAGTCATGGAATCCTATTTGTGAATCTATCAATAAACATTGTGCGTCCATTCCACAGAATTGGCACTTGCAGGCTGCAGCTGCAGCATTTTTCATTTCAAAATTCCAACAGACAACTCTTGAGCAACAAAATGTACATAAAAGCTCTCAAAATGACGAAGAAGTTTCTGACATTAGTTACAGAAAGAAAAAAGAACAAAATGTAGACAAGCTGATAATTGTTGATACAATGGATGAATTTATTTGATCTGTCCCTTGAAATCAATAGAAAACTGATTGCTTACAAGGCATTGAATCTTTTGAAGAAAACATCAGCAGTACCAGAACTAGCACCAGATGCACTTAGGCCAGTTTCATCCAAACACATTTCACGTGATGCAATGTCTTTATCCAAATTCTTTTCTCCCTCCAATACAATTTCATCCTTCAAATCAGATTTTACTTGCAAAGAACTCTCATCAGCATGATTGGGAACAGAACCAGAGACATCCACGACTTCATTTTTCTCCTTGGTAATTTTATCCACCTTCAAGAACCTCATCACAGGCATCATTCATATCAACCTCTTTAGAAGACCAACCATTATCTCCCACTTGAGATTAACGTCATCAGTATGCATGTGACATTTCCCATCAGAAACAGCTTGTGCCAGATTTTTTGCAGAATCAGGGTCCGAACATACATTCACCCAATGCAAAGCAGTAAGAGATTTGGTGCTGTCGACCAAAATGTGATTATCCTGTTCTTGAGAAGCATCACTGGAGTCATCATTCATCTCATTGTCAGGATTTGAATTTAGCATCATCGCTTCATTGAGGATCTTCCAGAGCTAAGGAATTCATATCCAACTTACAAGCCATATTAGGCTTAATAACAAATTCATCCCTAGTTTCCATTTTCTCAACATCAGATGGAAACAAAAAAAGTGAAACATGGGTACCATCAACTAGAAGTAATTAGCTGAAATTAGAGTTTAAAAAATGATATAGAAATAGAATATGAAAAATCGTATAAAAAAAAGTATTTCTCTTTCACATAGAAAAAAAAAATACATTAGATATAAAAAAATTAAGTAAACAAAAATAAAAATTTATAAAAAATAATAAAAATTCTGTATAATGAAATAACATAAATTTATTCTTTCTATGATGAGAATTCAGTTAAATTTTTTTATATAGCAAGACACTGTATAAATTTTATATATAACAAATTTTAATACATAATTAAATTTGTATAATTTAGTCCATTTAATTTTGGAGACCATTTTAATAAAGACACAAAAAATATTTTTTTTTAAAGATATGTACACATGTCATAATATGATTGAATATCTTTATTAAATCGATTAATAATTTATTTTTTAATAAACCAGAATAAAATCAATTTATTATAGCAAAAATAATAAATCTAATTGTTCGTATTATAATTATTAGATCTGATTTTTTTCGATCGATTTACACCATTTAAATCAAATTATATTTAAATTTTTTAATAAAAAAACAAATATATCTTTAAATTTTTATTTTGCAAATATTTAAATCCCTAATAATTTAAAAATACAATTAAGTTCTTAAAAAAAATCTAACCCTAATCCCTTATCGCTGTCCAAGCTCAAATCCAAGCTTAATCTCTCACTAATCTATCAAATTGACCGAAAAATTAACAAATCTAGCCCTAGCGTCTCCTTCCTCTCCCTTTTCTCACTGAAGCTCGAGCTCTCATTTCTTTGTTCACCGGCTCAATCTTAAGCTCACCAGAGATTGCCGCTGGAAGGCTTTTCCAGCAAAGAAACCATTCGACAACGATAGAGAAGATCTCCGGCAACGATTCTTCCTCTCTCGTCCTTGCTTGTATGATTGTCGACAATGAAGAAATCGATTAGTGAGTACCTATTAACTTCTTCTCTCATTTTCTTCTGCTCCTTTCACTTCCTCTCTTAAATTCCATGATTTTTCATTTTCTTTTTGGTTAAATTATGATTATGATGGCTCTGTAATCTAGAACGATGAATAATTTCGGATTATGATACCAGGTTTTTTGTTTCAAGCACTTGCTCAAGTGTTTCATCAAAATAAAGAGGCCCCTGTTCCTCAAACAAGATTTTTAGTTTTTGAAACCTTTTCCCAATGCCCCATCCTTTTGTTTTTCAATTTATAATTGACTGGCTTTTGTTAGTCCTTTTTTTACTTATCAAGGTTTGAGATTTGAGTGAACTGAAAACACAGTCTCTAGAATTTGACTTCTTCTTTGGCCTCCAATTTTTACTGGTGAGATTTAACTATAGTGAATGCATGATTGTTGAGTTGCGATAGATATGAACAAAGCCAGTGACTTTTATTTATAATTAGAAGTAATACACCTTAGCATACATGTATCTATTTCTTCTATTGTGGTGGTTGTTCATTGTGATTGGATTGGACAATTGGAGTTGAAAGTATAGTTATTGAAGTTGTGGGGATAATTTAAGAATGATGAGCCGAGTATGGATCTGAATTTCTTATTTTAGTTTCGCAATTTTACTGTTCAAACATCTAAAGGTTAGTTTCATTGGTATAGCATTACTGAATGATCTTGAGAAAAAGTTTATATGACAATATATTTCTCGCATATATATATTTGAATGCTTTTTAAATCTAAAGTTTCTTACAAATTTTTGTGATTGGAATGTGATAACTGATTTGTTATGTTGGTGAACAGGTTAGTTGAAGTCCATATATTCTCTTTTGTTGTTGGAAGAGTATTTACAACAGATATAGAAAAACTAAAAGTCAGCAGTAGAAAAAGATCTCTAGATATTACTCAAGTTTTTAAAGATGAAGACAATTTGAAATCAAATTCTTTAAATTAATGGCTTGAGATCATCCATAGAATATGCATCACTGGATATAATTCTATTTGAAGGTCTCTTGACATTTCCAATGATTAGTTCTCAATTTTGCAAAATCATCACGCATTCAAGAAGCCGATAAAAATCTACAATTGAGGATTTGTATCATCTCAGCCCGTCAATATAATAATACATTCTGCCAGTGGCACTCTGCAGCTTTTAGGAGGTGGCAAAAGAAGTATGTAGAGGATAGAGTTGCTATCTATCAATCTTATGTTGGAAATCACATTATTATAGTTTAGGAGATAGGTGTATAGCCTTAAACAGTTGCTTACTGGTTAGTGGTTATTGAATCTCATTCCCTTAGGTTCTCATCTCGTTGGTGATTCCTTTGTATTTTAGTATATAAGATTTTGGGTTTGGCTTTATATAGAAGTTATAGGGATTACTCATATGTCTTCCATGTCTGCTTCTATTGTCTTTCCTTGGAGAGACTAGAAAGTTAGGATTTTTTATATGCTTTTGCAGGGTCTTCCATGTAATTTAATTTCATGACTGGTTTTAATTTTCAATATAAGCATATTATTGATTTCACTTTAATAGTAATATTAGTTTGCTCTCAGTTGGGTTCTCATTGCTATTTTAGTATTTTTAATGGTGGTATTTATTATTGAGAAAATTGTTATAAAAGAATTGTAAGAATATTTAATTATTAAAAAGAAAATTTTATAAAAATAAAAGTAAAAAATCTTTAACATTAACAAAGACTGACTGCCTACAATAACAAATCAATAAAACCAAATTCCAAGGAGTGGCTGCAACAAATATAGGATTACACTGATGCTCTAAGAACATCAGAAGTAGACATGAAGAATATCTATCTGTTAGTCAGTATGATACAAATGTTCAAGAGTACTAGTGTTTTCAATGGATTGATCCCTTTAGAAGGCAATGCCGTCTACTCAGAGCCTCCAACTTCTCAAGCCTGTCACCCTTTCACTTTTTGTCAGCTGTCTCGCCTTTCTTCTTTTTCTTTTTCTTGATCTTGTTCTTGTTCTTCTTGAGCTTCTGTTCATCTTCTTTTGGCTCTGAACACTTTTCTTTCATGCTTCTCAAAGATGTTGCAAATACATCTACTATAGTCTGAAATTGTTAACATCAATGATATTATTACGTACTCAAACTTTACAAATAAGCATGAGAAGCAACGACAACAGACCACATTGATATCAACTAACATTCAAATTAGAATCTCACTTCACTTACACATCATTTTCAATATCACCCTTTAGTTTAATCAATAAAACCAAGAACAAGAAGAGAAACATATAAACATTGTGAGTGCATGCACGTGTGTACATGTCTGTATGCAATATACGTATACCTGAGGGAGGTTATCGACCCTTAAATCTGCACAAGGTTCTTGATCATTGCCTCCTAAAGAAGAACATTTGCCCCAACTTTCTCTGTTTAAGCTTGTACATGAGAAACAATCTTCAATTTGATTATTTATCTTATCCTGTAAAATCATAAAGTATGGGGATATAAGAGTCGCATTTCTCAGCCAAAACTGCTAAAAACACCATCACACCCATAATTATGATCTCTGCATCATAAAACTATGTCCTACATGGAGTGTTTTTAAAAAACATGAATAAACATATGGGTGTTTCCATCACACCCATAATGTAGCTGAATGACTGAATCATACTAGCGTATAAATATAACTATATAAGATCCTAAAAGCTAATCACCTCATTCTGGAACCATAAATACAGAATTCAAAATTTTTTAAACCTCATAAACAGAACCAAAAAAAATTGAACAAACACATAAACAAAACAAAAAAACAATTGAATGAAATCAATGAAGTGAATTCATCGGCCGTCACAGACACACACTTACTACTGCTGCCACCGCAATCCCAAGTGCAGTTAACATTTTCTTCCACACCAGTCATCATGCAATCTTCGACGTTGTCTTGTGAACTGAGTGGTTCCAAGTCAACATCCATTGCACCCTAATGAGATGGAATAAACAAAGGGAAATAAATAACAGTTTTCAATTAAAAGTTATTAGTATTAATTAATTAAAAAACCTTTGAAAGTGACTGAATATTACTCGTTGTGATAATTCTTTGCTCCGATCCATTAGATGAAATAAAGAATAATCAGCAAATGAAGTAGCAAAAATACTTAGTCCTATCAAAATAACCTTTGATTATTTAATTTTATTTATAGATACAACTCAAAATAATTTCTGTTTCTTTCTTGTATAATGGTTGGGACTTGAAAGTGGAGTTACTATGAACTCACTTGATGAGTTTAG
The DNA here is from genome assembly GCF_003086295.3 of Arachis hypogaea. Lineage (NCBI taxonomy): Eukaryota > Viridiplantae > Streptophyta > Magnoliopsida > Fabales > Fabaceae > Arachis > Arachis hypogaea. The sequence continues at coordinate 15,398,670 of NC_092046.1, read as the reverse complement.
AAAATTCCAAATTAAATTGATGATGATCAAACATTATTAACATAATTAATTACAAAATTATTAATTTGAATTCTAATTCATATTTGCTAATTAATAATTTTGTTACTTGCAGATTTTATAATTGGGCCGAAAAAAGAAAAATTAGCAAGCCCAATATGAAGTAAAAAAAAAAATTCAACCTTGTGCAAAAATATTTAAGTTGTTATGGCTGAAACAATATTTTGTTAATTGGGCCAGAATTATGGCAAACAAGCCCAAAAATAAATCTTGGTGCAAGACCAAATAGCTTGGTCCGAAAATTAAGAGAGAAAGCAAAGAATTCTTGCAACGGATATCCATCTTCATCATTTAGTGGATTTCAAATTTATTCAACTAGCATTAATAGCATTGGAAAGATGAAAGAGAAAGTTTGAAATTGATTTGATTGCTTTTATTGCTTCACACGTTACTAAGCAAGGAAAATGGGAAATTAATTCATTTTTAATTGCATTCTTCATTTACATTAAAAGTTTTCTCTCTTCTCTCTCTTCTCTCTCAAAACTTTCGGTCACTTCACAGAGGAAATATGGAAGCTAAGGCAAGCTATCAGGAAGATGAAGAAGCTAGTAGCAAGGCCATTGTGATGATGGCATCAAGAAAAAGAAAATCTGATGTATGGTGTGGCTGAGATCTTTGCCACTTATGGTAAGGCGAAGTGAAGAAGTCTCAAGTCTTCCATACCCAAAAATGGAAGAAATCCACTTCGGTCAGAGGAAGAAGATCCCTTGGAAGCATGGCTCATCTCTATCTTTGCTCAACCACCACAGGAGGTAGCTACTGTAGCTACGTGGAGGATGAGGCAGAGGATAAGAGCAGGAGGAGCTGTCAAGCATCAAGGACTCATCAAGGGCTAGGAATCCTTCTTGGGGAGCAAGTCAAAATGGAAGGCTCGGATTGATGGATCTTGGTGAGAAGGGAAGACACAGAGGTAATTGCATGTTGGTTATAGCATTCGGTTTCCTCTCCTCTCTCTTTGGCCGAACCGGTTTTGGTTTGAAGAAGAAGAATATTAGCTTGGTTCAACAGTTTCAACCGTGGAAGCTTCCCCTTCTATAAATAAGAGAGAACAGCCAGGGCTTGAGGCAAGGAGAAAAGAGTGAAAGCACAAAGTTCTCATAGCTACCCAAGCTAACATAAGTTCTTCTCCTTCAATGTTTTTCATTTTGTAATTTTTTTTATTTAGTTTTGTCTGTCTTGAGTCTCATGGAAAAAAGTAAACAGTGAGGTTTGTAAGAAAAAGCCATAGAGCGGAAAAAGGCAGAGCATACAAAATTAAAAAAAAAGCCATAGATGTCCTAGAGGTCCTTTGTACATCTGTGTTGTGTTTCATGATTCTGTGGGAATCCCCTTGCAAGTTGGGTTAGCACTTAGCAGTTGAAAGCTTGGTAGGTAACCAAGTCAAGTTCAGGATTGGGGTTAGATTTCAGACTTGTCCCGGATAGGAAGGGTAGTTCCTAGGGAGAATTGGTGTATGTAATCATGATGATTATAGTGAAATTCCATCATTGTTGTGATGGAGACTGGATGTAGGCTACACTGCACTTGGTAGCTGAACCAGGATACTTCGTGGTGTGATTCTTTCTCTCTCTTTTACTCCATTTCTATTTCTGCTGCGTAGGAGATAAAACTGAAAAATATCTCTTGCCTGGTTACAAGATAAAAAGAAAAAGTCTCGTGGCTAGGTACAAGACAAAAAGCCAAAAGTCTCCAGAAGTTATTTCAAAGGCCAGCAAGTGTTAATAAGCAAAAAAAAGGGGGCTAAGATTCAAACCCCCTCCTCTTAGCCAATGATAAACCATCAATTGGTATCAGAGTTTGGTCTCAAAGAGAACAAGCTTTGCAGCTTGGAGAAAAGATCCTGATGGCAGAAAATAGTGGCTCAAACCTGGTGTCCTACAATCTGACAGAAGGATAGTCAAGCAACAGACCTCCCCTTTTCAATGGAAAAAACTACACCTATTGGAATGAGAGAATGAAGATTTTTGTGCAAGCAGTAGATTACCGACTGTGGAAGATCATCCTAGAGGGTCCTCAATTTCCAACCACCACAAGTGCTGAAGGAGTAATCTCTCTTAAACCCGAAGCCAGTTGGACTGAAGAAGACAGAAAGAAGGTGGAGCTCAATGCCAAGGCTATCAACTTGCTCAACTATGCAATCAGCTTCGAGGAATACCGACGAGTATCACGATGCACAACGACAAAGAAAATCTGGGACAAACTTCAAGTCACTCATGAACGAACCACCATAGTGAAGAAGACCAGGATAGATATGCTGAACAGAGAATATAAAATGTTCTCAATGAAGGAAGGAGAATCAATAGATGAAATGTTTGAAAGATTCAACACCATCATTGTTGGCTTGGATGCTATGAGGATTAAGTATCCTGAATCTGTGCTTGTGAGGAGAGTTTTGAGATGTCTCACAAAAGAGTGGGAAACAAAGGCATTGATAATATCTGAGAGTAGTGGTCTTGATTCTATGACATATGATGACTTGAGAGGAAATTTACTTTCTTTTGAAAACATTTATTTGAAAAAAGATTTAAAAAAAAGGAATAGCTCTAACATCTATTTCTAATCCTCTAGATGATGAATCCAGTGATAACTCCTCTGAAAATGAATTTGTTTTGTTTGCCAAAAAATTCAGGAAAATGGTGAAACTCAAGGAAAGAAGCAAGGAAAGCAGCTCAAGGAAACAAAAGAAAGATTTCAACAAGGTGATCTGTTACAACTGCAAAGAGACTGACCATTTCAAATCTGATTGTCCTAAGTTGAAGAAGGAAGAGAAGCCAAAGAAGGGAAAGAAGAAAGGACTGATGGCTTCTTGGGAGGACTTGGAAAATGACTCAGAAGATGATGAAGAATCAGAAACCAAGTCCCAACCATGTCTCATGGCAGATCACGTTGAACAGGTAGTCTTTCATAATCCTGACACTGAAGATCTTCATCTTATGATAGACCACCTTTTTGAAAAAATTAGATGCTTCTTGCTTGATAACCAAAATCTTGAATCACAAATCACCATTCTTAAAGCTGAAAATGATTTTCTCAAAGATAAATTAAGGGAGGCTGAAACTGCTGTTGAACTTGTTGAAGAAAACAAGCAGTTAAAAGCTCAACTTAAAAGTTGTGAAAGCAATCATTCTGTAGTTGCATATCTAAACTGTTTTAAAGAAAATGAAGAGTTGCTTAAAGAGGTCAAAAGGCTCAAAGAAGACTTAGCCAAGTTCACTCAAAGTTCTGAAAATCTAAATCAAATCTTGGCTAGTCAAAAACCTCTTTATGATAAAGCTAGCTTGGGTTTTCACAAAACTTTCAAATTTGTTAAAAACCTTCTTTTGAAAATGTGGCTTCATCTTCTAATGATACAAGGTTTCAAAATCCAACAAGCTTTAGCAAAACAGCAACTCCAAAATTTTGTAGATTATGCAATTGGAATGGCCACTTTCCCATTCAATGTTTCTTTGGTGAAAAAATGATTAGTAACAAAGTTTGCAAAATTGTTTTTGATTACAATGGTTTGGGACAAAGAAGATGGTTTAACGTGAAAGGATCCAAGAAGATTTAGATACCTAAGGTCACTTGAGCTCACTTTGTAGGTATGCCTAGCATCCAAGCGGAAGGACAATATGTGGTATATGGAAAGCGGATGCTCTAGGCATATGACCGGAAAGGCAACCTTCTTCATTAAGCTTGATGAATATGATGGAGGGTTTGTCACTTTCGGTGATAATGGCAAAGGAAAGATAGTGGCAATAGGCAAAGTTGGTAAAAGCTTTTCTTCTTTTATAAATGATGTTCTACTTGTTGATGGGCTGAAACACAATTTACTAAGTATTAGCCAATTATGTGATATTGGATATGAAGTCATTTTTAAGAAATTGGTTTGCTTGGTTATTTTTGAAAAATCAGGGAATATTTTGTTTGAAGCTAAGAGATGTAACAATGTGTATGGTTTGACTCTTGAGGATTTAAAAGATCAAAAGTTAACATGTTTTACCTCCCTTGAATCTGAAAAATGGCTATGGCATAAGAAATTGGGTCATGCAAGCATGTACCAAATTTCTAAGCTTGTTAAGAAAAACTTGGTAAGAGGAATTCCTAATATTAAATTTGATAAGGATATTACTTGTGATGCTTGTCAATTAGGCAAACAAGTAAAATCCTCTTTTAAACCAAAAGATGGAATCTCTACCAAAAGGCCATTGGAAATGTTGCATATTGATCTTTTTGGTCTAACAAGAACACAAAGTTTAGGAGGTAAACATTATGGATTGGTAGTGGTAGATGATTACTCTAGATTCGGTTGGGTACTCTTCCTTGCTCATAAGAATGATGCTTTCCATGCTTTCTCAACCCTTTGTAAAAGAGTTCAAAATGAAAAAGATTTGAAAATTGCCCACTTAAGAAGTGATCATGGAAAAGAATTTGAAAATCAAGACTTTGAAAAATTTTGTGAAGGTTTTGGAATTGCACATAACTTTTTATGTCCTAGAACTCCTCAATAAAATGGTTGAAAGAAGGAATAGAAGCCTTCAAGAGATGACTAGGGCTATGCTTTGTGAAAATGATGTTCCAAAATTTTTGTGGGCTGAAGTTGTAAATACAGCTTGTTATATTTTGAATAGGACAATCATTAGGAAGGGTTTAAAGAAAACGCCTTATGTGCTATGGAAAGGAACCCCACCAAATCTTAAGTATTTCCACATTTTTGGATGCAAATGCTTTGTACTTAACAATGAAGAGAATCTTGGTAAATTTGATCCAAAATCCTATGAAGGAATGTTTGTTGGATACTCTACCACTACCAAAGCATTTAGAATTTATCTCAAAGAACATAGGACCATAGAGGAATCCATATATGTGTCTTTTTGTGATACTAATTCAATTCTCAGTGCCCCTTTAGATGATGATACAGGTAGTAAAGCAGAAATGAACCATCAACCAAGTCAACAAAATCCCAATGCTGTCCCAAGTGAAGAACCTGTCCGTCCAATTTTGTCTCATCAGGATGGAGGAGATATTTCTGTTTTGTCTCCTGAGCCAGTAAGAGAATCTGGAACAGAACAACCTGCTGAAGCTCATCAAAGCTCAACCTTGCTCCAAAAACCAAGAGAATAGAAGTCTATGAGGGGTTACCCCACGATTTTATCATAGGTGATCCTTCCCAAGGAGTAACAACAAGATCCTCTACCAAAAAGCAAGCCGAACAAAGCAATTTTGCTTTCTTGTCACAAATGGAGCCTAATAATGTGAAGCAAGCTCTTGAAGACCCCTCTTGGGTCAAAGCCATGCAAGAAGAGCTAGCTCAATTTGACAAGAATGAGGTTTGGACACTAGTACCTCATCCGAATGGTAAGAAGGTAACGGGTACTAAGTGGGTTTTCAAAAATAAATTGGGTGAGGATGGTAAGGTTGTTCGTAACAAGGCTAGATTAGTGGCCCAAGGTTATGATCAAGAAGAGGGTATTGATTTTGATGAGTCTTTTACTCCGGTAGCAAGAATGGAACAATTAGGTTGCTTCTTGCCTATGCTGGCCATAAAGGCTTTAAAATATTCCAAATGGATGTCAAATGTGCTTTCCTTAATGGCTTTATAGATAGAGAAGTATTTGTGGCACAACCCCCCGGTTTTGAAAATAAAGAATTTCCAAACCATGTTTTTAAACTTTTGAAGGCCCTTTATGGCCTTAGGCAAGCTCCAAGAGCTTGGTATGAAAGGCTTAGTGCCTTCCTATTGAAAAATCACTTTCAAATGGGTACCACCGATACTACTTTATTTATTAAAGTATCTAATGATGATATTCTTCTTGTTCAAGTGTATGTGGATGATATAGTGTTTGGATCGGCCAATGAATCCTTGTGTGAAGAGTTTGGAAAACTCATGACTAGTGAGTTTGAGATGAGTTTAATGGGAGAACTAACATATTTTCTTGGTCTCCAAATTAAACAAACTCCTAGTGGCACTTTTATTCACCAAGGAAAATATGCTAAAGAATTAATCAAGAAATTTGGCCTAGAAAATTCCAAACCTATGGGAACACCAATGCATCCAAACACTAAGCTTAAAAAGGATAATGATGGCAAAGATGTGGATGAAACACGGTATAGAGGAATGATAGGTTCACTCATGTATCTTACCTCCACTAGACCGGACATAGTTCAAAGTGTGGGTGTATGTTCAAGATTTCAATCTCACCAAAAGAATCCCACCTTACAGCCGTCAAAAGAATCATTAGATATATTAAGGGAACATGTGATTATGGGTTATGGTATCCAAAATCTGATGACTTTTGTGCAGTAGGATTTTGTGATGCAGATTATGCGGGAGATCGGGTGGATAGAAGGAGCACATCCGGAATGTGTTGCTTCCTTGGAAGCTCACTTAATATGTGGTCAAGCAAGAAACAAGCCACAGTAGCTCTATCCACAGCCGAAGCTGAATATATATCTGCCTCTGCTTGTTCACAATTAATTTGGTTGAAAACTCAGTTAGAGGATTATAAATTGAAAATCAATAGTATCCCTTTGTTTTGTGATAATATGAGTGCAATAAACATCTCAAAAAATCCTGTGTTACACTCAAGAACTAAGCACATTAAAATTAGATATCATTTTATCAGAGAACATGTGCAAAAGGATACTATTGACATTCAATTTGTGAAATCCGAAGAACAATTTGCTGATATTTTCACTAAACCTTTGTGTGAGGATAGATTCTGTTCATTCAGGAACAGCTTGGGAATGATATAATTAAATTCTATTGATAAGTTGTGAATTTTCTGATTCTGTTGATTTTGTCTCGTAGGAAAGCAAGAGACAAATTTGAGGACGTGATGAACTGGCATTGATACAGGGAGAGACTCATTCAGATATTAATGATCATGGGCCCAACCAAATCCTCTTTGTCCATCCATAATTCTGACCCGATTTTGTTTCTTTTAAATTCCTCATTTTTTTAATCATATCTTTTAGGAAGCTGTCATATCAAATCTTGTAGGAAGGAGTTGTTGTCAAATCAAATATTTTCCCTTCCCTCATCCCTTGATTCTAGGAGCTAACCTTTTAGTTTTAATTTTTAAATCTTTCCTTGTTGATAACCGCGCCACTTAATGGTCATTAACCACATCATCTTCTCTCTCCACTCAGCATTTAATGCTCCCATAACCTCCCACCTCTCTCCAATCTCTTCGGCCTCTCTCCATCTTCCCTCTCCCTTCCCCATTTTTCATAACATGAAAAAGAAAGTTGCTCCAAGGAAGAGTAGCCGAACCCCTCTACCCAAAAATCCTCCATTTTCAACTCCTCAAACTCACACACATATTCACATACATTCCACATCTTCTTCATCTCCTTCACCTTCCTCTAAACAAACCAAAACTATGAGAAGAAAGGTGATTGCTCAGAAAACTTCATCCAGGAAAAAGATTGGAAAGGATAAAGAACCGGTTGTGGAAGAAGAAGAAGAGTTGTCTCAGTCCTCTCTACCTCACTCTCCACCAAGGAAGTCTACCCATCGACCCTCTGCTGGGCGCAGTTCACAGTGCGCAAAAGGTTACGTTCTGCATAACACCAAGGAACCACCGAATTTAGAATCACTGGATTTCAAAAATAAATACAACAAAGGGCACTCACACTTTGATCCAGCCAGATTTAACTCATGTGCCTCATATGAGCTCCATAATGAAGTTCTGAAGAAGCGTCACTTATGTGCATCCCACATAGTGAACTTGGAATCTCTTACTGCCAAAGGCATCAACGTTGTTACTCTATTTGAAAATCTGAAGTAGACTCCCTTGTTCAGCATTCAGAAACCTGTGTACCCTGCCCTGGTTCGCGAGTTCTATGCGAACAAGAGGCTTATTGATGGTGCAATCCATTCGTATGTCAAGCGGGTTCATCTATCTCTGCACAGAGAAACAATCAGCGCTGCCTTGGGTTATGTTGATGAAGGCGTAGTTGCTTACATGATTGAAAAATGGGACTCACAAGTAGGGGTCACTTACCAGATTTCTTTGAATCAAACTTGCGAAAACTTCTCTGCTTTGGATGGCACGATTCTGACTCACAAGGCACTTGGTCCTGAAAGAGCGCTTCTCCACAGAATCATCACTCACATTCTGATGCCTCAGAGTGGTTCATACCACAGAGTAATCGTTTCTGATACTTTAGTACTTTTTGCTATTATTACTTCATCTCCTATCTCTTTTGCATATCTCATGGTGAGACACATGTGGGAGTGTGTTAGAAGTAACAAAAAGGCTAATCTTCCCTATAGAATCTTTCTTACATGCATCTTTGAGTATTTTAATGTTGATCTGACAAATGAGGATGTAGAAAATAAAATTTCCACAATAAAGGGAGGAGGAGTTTCGGGCTCTATGAAAGGCAACAAAGGAAAACGCTCTGTACCAACTGTATTGTCTGATAGTGATCTCAAAAGTCGCCCTGCCGAGCCAGCAAAGGTGGCAAAAACCGTCAAAGATGCTCTCACTGAATTCTCCAATATGTCAACATTGATGATACAATCCTCCAAGGCTGCTCGAAAACAGGCGTATGAGAATGAAAAAGCATGGATCAAATGCAAAGAGAGAGTGAATCTGATGCTTCAGAATCTTGAACGAGAGATGGGAGCTGCCGATGCGGATGATGCATACGGTTCTGAGTATAATCTGTCTGATGATTGATCTATTGGTTTCTTATTAAACTCTGGTTCTGTTTAGATTATTTTGGTATTTTTTAGGCTGGTGGATACTCTGAACCATTGTTATTTTGTTAACACTCTTGGATATTCTGGTTCTGGTTCTATTTAATTGCATATCATTATCATTTGTTCTTGCAGGTTCCCCATTGATGACAAAAGAGGGAGAAAAAGTTGGAAAAATTGAAAAACAGGGGCTAAAATCATTTTTGATTTATGATCACCCCTGTGCATAATCTCTATGTTCCAATGATTATGATATGTTTTGCTAACATGCTTTATGTTCCAATGATCTGTTTTGTTGAAATGCTTGCTGTATTTGGAACTTAGTAATGTTATGATTGTTTTGATATGTTGGATAATTTCTTTTGCGCTCTGATATGATTATGTTTAATTGAAAATATTTTCCTTGCTATAAACTGATAATTTTTGCTCTGATATGATGGCTGGAAAATATTGTTCATTAAATCAAATTTTTTGGCAGCAAATTGTTTGGGATTTATCAATTGTATTTTTTTGGTTGCTATGTACTCTGTACTCAAGCATTTTATTTATTATTGAGCAAAAAATTATTTATATGATAACAAATGATTTTTGTTTATCACTTTACTTCTGCTCATAAATCAAGCCATTCAACATTTCAAAATACCATATGTTGATACATGGTGGCTTTAGGCTTGATAAAAATATTACAGGTAATGCTTCTCTTGATAAAAAGGCATATATTAAGGAGGAGCTATGTAACAGTTGGAAAGGGAGAGGAATCCTAATCTTCAAATGGAGTACTTTTAATCCTTACTCTTTCCATTTCAATTTTTAATAATGTTTGTCATGAAGGGGGAGATTGATGAGTTTGAAAAATTCCAAATTAAATTGATGATGATCAAACATTATTAACATAATTAATTACAAAATTATTAATTTGAATTCTAATTCATATTTGCTAATTAATAATTTTGTTACTTGCAGATTTTATAATTGGGCCAAAAGAAAGAAAAATTAGCAAGCCCAATATGAAGTAAAAAAAAATTCAGCCTTGTGCAAAAATGTTTAAGTTGTTATGGTTGAAGCAATATTTTGTTAATTGGGCCAGAATTATGGCAAACAAGCCCAAAAATAAATCTTGGTGCAAGACCAAATAGCTTGGTCCGAAAATTAAGAGAGAAAGCAAAGAATGTTTGCAACGGATATCCATCTTCATCATTTAGTGGATTTCAAATTTATTCAACTAGCATCAATAGCATTGGAAAGATGAAAGAGAAAGTTTGAAATTGATTTGATTGCTTTTATTGCTTCACACGTTACTAAGCAAAGGAAGTGGAAAATTAATTCATTTTTAATTTCATTCTTCATTTACATTGAAAGTTTTCTCTCTTCTCTCTCAAAACTTTCGGTCACTTCACAGAGAAAATATGGAAGCTAAGGCAAGCTATCAGAAAGAAGAAGAAGCTAGTAGCAAGGCCATTGTGATGATGGCATCAAGAAAAAGAAAATCTGATGTATGGTGTGGCTGAGATCTTTGCCACTTATGGTAAGGTGAAGTGAAGAAGTCTCAAGTCTTCCATACCCAAAAATGGAAGAAATCCACTTCGGTCAGAGGAAGAAGATCCCTTGGAAGCATGGCTCGTCTCTACCTTTGCTCAACCACCACAGGAGGTAGCTACTGTAGTTACGTGGAGGATGAGGCAGAGGATAAGAGCAGGAGGAGCTGTCAAGCATCAAGAACTCATCAAGGGCTAGGAATCCTTCTTGGGGAGCAAGTCAAGATGGAAGGCTCGGATTGATGGATCTTGGTGAGAAGGGAAGACACAGAGGTAATTGCATGTTGGTTATAGCATTCGGTTTCCTCTCCTCTCTCTTTGGCTGAACCGGTTTTGGTTTGAAGAAGAAGAAGATTAGCTTGGTTTAACAGTTTCAACCGTGGAGGCTTCCCCTTCTATAAATAAGGGAGAACAGCCAGGGCTTGAGGCAAGGAGAAAAGAGTGAAAGCATAGAGTTCTCATAGCTACCCAAGCTAACAGAAGTTCTTCTCCTTCAATGTTTTTCATTTTGTAATTTTTCTGTTTAGTTTTGTCTGTCTTGAGTCTCATGGAAAAAGGCAAACAGTGAGGTTTGTAAGAAAAAGTCATAGAGCGGAAAAAGGCAGAGTATACAAAATTAAAAGAAAAAGCCATAGATGTCCTAGAGGTCCTTTGTACATCTGTGTTGTGTTTCATAATTCTGTGGGAATCCCCTTGCAAGTTGGGTTAGCACTTAGCAGTTGAAAGCTTGGTAGGTGACCAAGTCAAGTTCAGGATTGGGGTTAGATTCTGGACTTGTCCCGAATAGGAAGGGTAGTTCCTAGGGAGAATTGGTGTATGTAATCATGATGATTATAGTGAAATTCCATCATTGTTGTGATGGAGACTGGATGTAGGCTGCACTGCACTTGGCAGCTGAACCAGGATACTTCGTGGTGTGATTCTTTCTCTCTCTTCTACTCCATTTCTGTTTCTGCTGCGTAGGAGATAAAACTGAAAAATACCTCTTGCCTGGTTACAAGATAAAAAGAAAAAGTCTCGTGGCTAGCTAGGTATGAGACAAAAAGCAAAAAGTCTCCAGAAGTTATTTCAAAGGCCAGCAAGTGTTAATAAGCAAAAAAAAGGGGGCTAAGATTCAACCTCCCCCCTTTCTCTTAGCCACTGATAAACCATCATCACTCTCTCTGTATACATTTTTCATGGTAGAATGGACCCAAAAGCAAAGTTAAATGAGAGAGTACGGTTAGAGAGACAGTTGCAGAGATAGAAATAAATTGGTTTGTACTTTGTAGTGACTAGTGAATAATAATGATAAGTACATACGGATAGAGAGCTAAAGCAAAAAAGATTCCCATTATGTTAAGTCTTAGACCATGGACCATATCTTGAGTTGAAATTTGAAAATTTCTTGTACTAATAATGCCTAAGAAGATAAACAGAAATATATAATTTTTCATAATTTATTATTAAAAACTCACAAATATTCAACAACAAAATATAAAAAAAAAAGTATAAACAAAAAATTCCAGCATAAGCAAAGCAGTCAGAATCAACCATAAACATCTCAATATTAGAAAAATTCCAGTCATCCAGCACAATGCAATGAAGCATGCACCATAACACCATCAACAATTCAGAATCAGAAAATCAGCAACCACAAGCACCAATCCAAAATCAGAATAAATCAGCATAAACAACACAAGATAGAATTGTAGCAATGTTTTTATTTTGAATTAATAACAGCAGAACAATTTACCAAAATAACAAGTACAACAGATTGGATTGAAAATCAGCAACCAAAATCACCAATCCAAAATCAGAATAAATCAGCATAAACAACACAAGATAGAATTATGGCAATGTTTTTATTTTGAATCAATAACAGCAAAACAATTCACCAAAATAACAAGTACAACAGATTGGATTTAAAAATCAATCTCAGCAGAATTAATAAATTAAACAATTGAATTTATAACTCATCAACACAGAAGTCAAATAAAAATTCAAAAATTAATATCTCAAAACTCAGAATCATCAATAATACATATGTATATTCAAAATAAATTTCAGATTTTAGATGAATAGAGTCAGAGATAGTTAGTGTGAGACTTGAGACCAGAGGGTTGAGAATTTGAAAATTTTGGCCGGAGATAAACTGCGATTGCGAGACACCACACGGAAAAGAGAAGCAACGACAGCGAGACATGGTGTGGAGAAGAGACGCAGAAAGGACAAGGACGGGAGAAGCAAAAACGACGCTGGGGAGAAAGGGAGTACCAGCGACGACCCACGACGAGGAGCAGAGAAGCAGCGACGCCAACCCACGGCGAGGAGCAGAGAAGCGGCGACGACGACCCACGGCGAGGAGTAGAGAAGCGGCGACGACGACCCACGGCGAGGACCAGCGACAGAGAGACAAAGAGGTAGACAGAGAGAGAAGGGAGAGAAGGGTTCGACGATGACAACGATGCAGGGCTGTGGGGGTTGCGGTGGCCACGGGTTGGGTGGCTGTGGGTGACTGCGGTGGCTGTGGGTGGCTAGGGTTTTTTTCTTTCAATTTCAATTTCTTCAGTTTCAAAGAGGAGGGGACTAGGGAGGAGGGAGAGGGAGAGGAAGAGGGAGAGGGAGTGGTTTGGTTCGGTTTTAAGGAAAAAATTCATCCGATCCGAACGCTTAATTTATGTGTGGTACGGTTTGGATTGGATGAAATTTTTTTGTAAATCCGATCCGATCCGATCCGATTACAAGCGGTTTGGATCGGTTTGGATTTGCGGTTTTTTAAATAAAAAATAAAAAATTAAATACATATAACAAGTCTCAACATCAAATTTTAAATAATCAACAATGACATAACAAGTCTTAACAATATCTTAAAAAGCTAACGATGACATAACAATAGAAATAAAATTATAGGTTAGTTACAATAAATAAATAAATAACATTTTGAACATAAAATATTTATTAAATAATAATAATACATGAATAATAAAAAAATGTATAACAAATTGAACATGTTATAAGAATAATTGTAAATATAATAATAAAATAATAATATTATAACACATTATGCGGTTTGGATTGGATTGGCTCGGTTATAAAAAGTTGATTCGAAATCCGATCCAATCCAGCGGTTTGCAAAAAATAGAATCCAATCAAATCCGAATTAGTGCGGTTTTAATCGGTTTTCGGTTTGGATCGGATTGGATGAGCGGTTTAATTTGGATCGGTTTGGATTTGAACACCCCTAGTCTTGGGTAGCCATTTTGGGTTTTTTTTAATAAACTATGAAACGACACCATTTTGGAGGATATAATAAACCGAAAAACTCTTAAAAAATCGGTCAGTTCTGACAGTTCACCAATTAATCGTCGGTTCGACTGGTTTTTTGACCGATTTTAAATTTTTAATGGAATCAATCTGATAAAAAAATCGATTTTATTTTAATTAGTTAAAAAATTTAAAAATTAATTTATTAAAACGTTCAATAATATGACGATACGTAAGCGTCTTTACAAAAAGATGTTTTTTGTATCTTTATGAAAACATCCTCAAAAAATTATTATCACCTAATTAAATATTTTTGTTTATATTATGTATAGAATAATAAATTGTTAACTCGAATATTTTCATGGATGGGATATATGATACATTATTAGATATTTGTGTAAGATTATTTTACAACTAACCAAGAATGCACAGAAATTAAATCTTATGATCTATTGAACGCTGAATATTTCAATGAGCCGAAGATTTTATATTTACCGTTTTTTGGGGGTTCAAAATTCAGTGATGGTATGAAGTTTGAAGAAATAAAATAGTGGGGAAATCTTTGGTGGTTTGTCATTATGCGAATTGTGGTTGGTGAAGACAACTTGTGTTGTAAATTGTAATTTTCGTTTTATTCGGTTTGTAGAACTGTTTTGATTTGTTGTAAAATAACTAAATAAATAAATAAAAAAGAGGTAACAAATATAATGTATAGAAATATAATTAGATAGTTTTAGTAGTAGTAATGATCACTAGAATTACTATATTAATAGATATATTTAATAATATTGTAGTAAAGAATATAAGAGAGAATAGTATAGGAGAAAGAGAGAGAGTGAAGAATATTTTAATATTCTTATTGCTATATGTCTCCTGAGGCTTTAGCCTCCTATATATAGATACAAAAGTCCAAGCATTCAAAACTTCATTTAATTTCATTTTGACTTGGGAGCTTCATTTCTCATAGGGAAAATGAGCCGCCCATATTGAATAGGCATCCACGTCCTTTGAACTTATCACAACACTCCCCCTTTGATGACCATTTAGGATTATTTCTCATTAAAACCTTACTAAAGAAAAACTCAGTGGGAAAAAACCTTAGTGAAGTAAAAAGAGTACAATATCCTTTAGTGATGGGGACTGTCTCATTAAAAACCTTGTCAAGAAAAATCCAATGGAAAAAAATCTGACCAAGAAAAAAAGAGTACAGTCTCCCCCTCTTACTGACATTATTTCATGTCTCGAAATCGGCACATCCCAATCTCACGTACCAATCTTTCAAAGGAGAATTTTGGGAGAGACTTTGTAAATAAATCTGCCAGATTGTCACTTGAGCGAATCTGTTGGACATCAATTGTCCCTTGATTTTGAAGATCATGAGTGAAGAAGAATTTGGGAGAAATGTGCTTTGTTCTATCACCTTTGATGTATCCGCCTTTAAGTTGAGCAATGCATGCTGTATTATCTTCAAACAGGACAGTTGGAGCTATCTTATGATCAATCAGTCCACGTGATGACAGAATATATTGGATCAAACTCTGGATCCAAAAACACTCGTGACTTGCTTCATGAATCGCTAGTATTTCGGCATGATTAGAGGATGTTGCAGCAATCGTCTGTTTCGTGGACCTCCATGATATAGCTGTTCCACCATATGTGAACAGGTATCCTGTTTGAGATCTCCCTTTATGTGGATCAGACAAGTATCCAGCATCTGCATAGCGAACTAATTGTGACTTAGATCCATATGGATAAAACAATCCCATATCAACCGTCCCATGAAGATATCGAAAGATTTGCTTGATTCCACTCCAATGTTTTCTGGTTGGAGAGGAACTATACCTTGCTAGTAAATTCACAGCAAATGATATATCGGGTCGTGTATTATTAGCAAGATACATTAGCGCTCCAATGGCACTAAGATATGGTACTTCAGGACCAAGGATATCTTCATTCTCTTCTTTAGGACGGAATTGATCCTTCTCCACATCCAAGGATCTTACAATCATTGGGGTACTTAAGGGATGTGACTTATCCATATAAAATCTTTTCAAGATCTTCTCTGTGTATGTTGTTTGATGAATAAAGATCCCATTTTTTATATGCTCAATCTGCAGGCCGAGACAAAATTTAGTCCTTCTAAGATCTTTCATCTCAAACTCTTCTTTTAGAGTTTTTATAATTGTTGGAATCTTTTCAAGAGTTCCAATGATATTTAAATCATCAACGTACACATCAATTATAATGAATCTAGATGCAGATTTCTTTATGAAAACACATGGACAAATATCATCATTCTTGAATCCATTTTTGGCCAGATACTCAGTAAGATGATTATACCATATTCGTCCAGATTGCTTTAGACCATATAAAGATCTTTGCAATTCGACTGAGTATAACCCTTGCGAATATTCATTGGGTGGTTTAGATATCTTTAGTCCTTCAGGGACTTTCATATAGATATCCCGATCTAATGAGCCGTATATATAGGCTGTTACCACATCCATTAAATGCATATGCAGTTTATGATATGCAGATAAACTGACCAAATAACGCAATATTATCGCATCCACTACAGGAGAATACGTTTCTTCATAATCTATACCGGCCCTTTGTGAAAAATCTTGTGCCACAAGTCGGGATTTGTAGCGCACAACTTCATTTTTCTCATTTCGTTTTCTCACAAATACCCATCGGTATCCAACATGTTTTACATCTTCTGGTGTAAGGACTACAGGTCCAAAGACTTCACATTTTGTAAGTGAGTCTAACTTAGCCTTCATGGCTTCTTCCCATTTTAACCAATCATTCCTTTGTCGACATTCTTCGACTGATCTTGGCTCAAGATCCTTACTTTCATGCATGATATTTAATGCCACATTATATGCAAATATTTCATTGACAATTGTCTTATTTCTGTCCAATTTCTCTCCTGTAAAGACATAATTTATCGAGATCTCGTCATTTTCAAAATTTTCAGGTACCTGAACGTCTTCTGGCGTTAAAATTATATCAGAGTTTTGGACAACTGCATGTGTCTCTACTATGTCTTTTCCAACAGGAATAGTATTTACCTCTTTTCGCTTTCGAGGATTTTTGTCTTCGGAACCGACAGGCCTGCCACGCTTCTGGCGTGTATTTGCTTCAGTGGGAATTTGTCCAGCTGGGACATCAATTCGAATTGGGGAATTTTCCACTAGTATATAAGATTTGGTTATCCTCTTTGTATCGAAAAATGCATCAGGCAATCCATTTGCTATTCTTTGCAAATGTATAATCTTTTGAACTTCTAGTTCACATTGCCCTGATTGAGGATCTAAATGCATCAAGGATGATGCATTCCAATTAAGTTCCTTTTCAGGAAGCTTATTCTCTCCCCCTAATGTTGGGAATTTTGATTCATCAAAATGACAATCTGCAAACCGGGCTTTAAATACATCTCCAGTTTGTATCTCAAGATACCTCACTATAGAGGGAGAATCATATCCAACATATATTTTCAATTTTCTTTGGGGTCCCATTTTGGTGCGATTAGGTGGTGCAATGGGAACATATATCGCACACCCAAATATTCTTAAATGGGAAACATTTGGCTGCTGGCCAAATGCTAATTGCATAGGAGAGAACTGATGGTAACTCGTTGGCCTCAATCGAATAAGTGCTGCGGCATGTAAAATAGCATGCCCCCAAACCGAAGTTGGGAGATTTGTTCTCATAAGTAAGGGTCTAGCAATTAATTGGAGGCACTTAATAAGTGATTCTGCTAGCCAATTTTATGTGTGAACATGAGCTACTGGATGTTCAACACTTATTCCATTAGCCATACAATAGGCATCAAAAGCTTGGGAAGTAAATTTACCAGCATTATCAAGGTGAATTGCTTTGATTGGATTTTCTGGAAATTATGCTTTTAATCGAATAATTTGAGCCAATAATTTCGCAAATGCCAGGTTGCGAGAAGATAATAAGCACACATGTGACCATCTCGAAGATGCGTCTATTAGGACCATAAAATATCTAAAAGATCCACATGGTGGATGAATAGGTCCACATATATCACCTTGAATCCTTTCTAGAAATTCAGGGGACTCAAATCCAATCTTTACTGGTGATGGCCTTAAAATCAACTTTCCCTGAGAACATGCAGCACAACAAAATTCACTAGTTTTAAGAATCTTCTGGTTCTTTAGTGAATGTCCATGAGAGTTTTCAATAATTCTCCTCATCATGGTTGTTCCCGGATGACCCAATCTATCATGCCAAGTTATGAATTTATTTGGGCTAGTAAACTTCTAGTTTACAATGTCATGTGATTCAATTGCACTAATCTTGGTATAATACAACCCAGATGAAAGTGAGGGGAACTTTTCTAATATAACTTTCTTATTTGAATCATGAGTTGTAATACATAAATACTTATGATTTTCCTCATTCATTGTTTCAATATGATATCCATTTCGACAAATATCTTTGAAACTCAATAAGTTCCTCAGAGACTTAGTAGACAATAGTGCATTATTTATTATAAATTTTGTTCCTCCAGGAAACAAAATTATAGCTCTTCCGGAGCCTTCAATCACATTGCCTGAGCCGATAATAGTATTAACATATTCTTTTTTTGGCACAAGATGGGTAAAATATATATATATATATATATATATATATATATATATATATATATATATATATATATATCACTTTTGAGAATGGTGTGCGAACTTGCACTATTCGCAAGGCATACATCTTCATTATATATCCTTGCCATTTTCTTGAAAGACAAATAATGATAATAAAATAAGTAGTATGCACAGTTAAATTGAATACTTGATCGGAATTATTTTTCTAAGAAACACTGTACATAAAAATAATGTCATATACTGAAATTTTATTTTTAAACTTGACACATTTAATGATTTCAAAATTCATGAACATTAATATTTCATTATTTATATACATCATGTTTGAAACTTAAATACATAGAAAATAAAACTTAACAATAAGTTCTTTACATTATTTATTTACATAGATACTTAACAATCCCACATATTAAACTATTCCATCGTTGATCAAATGACCAATATTTCCTTCAGGATCCTCAAAGAAATCGGATACATCATAATGAGTGGTGGAATTTTCAGCATCATTTGAAACAAAATTCGACTCTTTTTCTTTCTCATCTTTTTTCAACGATGCTTGATAAAGATCGACTAGGTGCCTTGGTGTACAACAAGTACGCGACCAATGACCCTTTCCACCACAACGGAAATACTTATCCTCTGTTGATTTATTTTACCCAATATTTCTTTCTTTATCCCACTTCTGGTGAGATCCTGTCTTTTGAACATAATTCATTTTCCTTCTATAATTTTTCTTGCTACTAAAACTTTGCCATTTACCTCTTCTGGGGTAATGATTTGCCGCATTTACTTCAGGAAATGGGGCGGCGCTAGCTGGGCGCGCTTCGTGATTCTTTAAGAGCACCTCATTGTTGCATTCAATAACAAGAAGGCAAGAAATTAACTCAGAATATTTTTTAAATCCTTTTTCTCGATACTGCTGCTGCAGGAGCACATTCAAAGCATGGAAGGTTGAGAAAGTTTTCTCTAACATATCATTATCAGATATCTTTTTACCACATAATTTCATTCGTGAGGTGATTCGAAACATTGCAAAATTATATTCATTTATGGATTTAAAATCTTGTAGACGCAAGTGCATCCATTCATATTGGGCTTGAGGAAGTATCACCGTTTTTTTTATAATCGTACCTTTCTTCAAGGTATTTCCAAAGACCTGCAGGATCTTTTAATGTGAGATATTCATTTTTCAATCCTTCGTCAAGATGACGACGAAGAAAAATCATGACTTTGACTTTATCGTTCTAGGATGCATTATTTTCAGCCTTAATGGTATCTCTAAGATCCATTGAATTAAGATGGATTTCAGCATCTAATATCCATGATAAATAATTGCTTCCAGATATATCGAGAGCATTGAATTCAAGATGAGAGAGTTTCGACATAATAAAAATTTATTACCTGAGTCTTCCTAAAATTTGATCAGAGTCTCGTGCTAATAACGTGTTGTAAAATAACTAAATAAATAAATAAGGAAGAGGTAACAAATATAAAGTATGGAAATAAAATTAGATAGTTCTAGTAGTAGTAATGATCACTAGAATTACTATATTAATAGATATATTTAATAATATTGTAGTAAAGAATATAAGAGAGAATAGTATAGGAAAAAGAGAGAGAGAGTGAAAAATATTTTAATATTCTTATTGCTATATGTCTCCTAAGACTTTAGCCTCCTATTTATAGATACAAAAATCCAAGCATTCAAAACTTCATTTAATTTCATTTTGACTTGAGAGTTTCATTTTTTATAGGAAAAATCAGCGGCCTATATATTGAATGGGCATCCACCTCCTTTGAACTTATTACAATATGATTAACAGTTATAGTTTTTGCTTTGTTTTACATTTTGTTTTGATAAAAGAAGAAAAAATGTTTTTTTTTTTTTTTGTCAAAAGAAGAAAAACTGTTGATGTTATGACTACCTAAGTACCTACAATTTTCGGTCCAAAAAAAAAATAAGAATTCATTACCATAGTTTATTAGTTTTTTTCCCCACACGCATAAGAAAGATCAAACTTAATTAAAGCACTAAAATGAAATGAATGAATAGATAAAGATTCTTACCCAAAATAAATTAATAGATGAATTGTTCACAAAAAAAAAAAAAAAAAAAAGATAAATAGGTTGATAATAAATTTTCAAACGGTAATAAATCTTGTTAAAGTAAGCAAAAAGTTAAACATCCATATTAGGTGCATGTATCGTGATTGTGAAACCTTTGCTAGTTCCTTCAATCCAGCGGTGCTTGTGCTTATACTTTTGTTGTGATTTTTTCCCCAATTACTATACTTTCTCTGTGCAGTAAGTTAATTAAATTGACAAATAAAACGACAATATTGTTCACCAACTATATATATGCACTTGATAGGTAATGCTAAATTTCATAAAATTAGGTTTGACCTCCAAAGTTTTATACAAGACGGGGTTGCTAAAATTGAATTTCATCGAGAGGCCACACATGGTGACTTTTAAAATAAGTAATGATAGAATATAAAATATAAAATATTATTTGAATATTTTAAAGCAGTGAAAATAAATTAAAGAACCATTCTAAAAAAATAAAAGGCATAAAAACTATTAAGGCTCAATTTGGGTAAATAACTTAAATAAGTTCTTTTGGAAAAAGAGTTTAAAGTATAAGGATTTTATTAATTTTAGCTTATAAATAAGTTATTTTGTGTTTGGATTTTTAGTTATAAAAGTACTTATTTTAAAGTTGCAGTGTTTGAATAAATAACTCAAAAAATAAATTTTTTTCTGAAGAGAATAAATATTAAAATAACGATGATAACAAATACTTTCCAATATTAAATATTAGATTTTACATAACCTAATCACTAATATTGTGTATGATATGGTAGGTAAAAATAAAAAATAAATATAAAATGTGTGTCAATGTATATTTTGTTGCTGTTTTTTATTTTTTTTACTTCTATTAGAACTCCCTTCTCCTTTATTGAGGTCAAGAACTTGCTATAATTAACTATGAAAATAATAGCAAGTTATAAAATCACATGTGAAAAAAATAAAATTAAAACCGAAATTTCATACCGCAGTTAAATACAAATTTAATAATAAAAAATAGAGTGATAAAATGATAAAAAAAATACTTAGAATGAATATATGCAGTAGGTTGTTCAGATGCAATATTGTCTGAAAATGAAAATGGTGGTGGAGGATCAATACTTCCATCACATGAATCATTACGTGAAAATGGTGAGGTTTGGAACATTGCGTGAGAATGATGGTGGAAGGCCAGTGCTTCTAGCAGACCTTGCATGAAAATGGTGGTGAAGGGTCAGTATTTTTCAGAGTCAAGAAGGAAAGTAAATTTTTTTTGTTTTGAAATTAATTTTTTTAAGGAAGTGATAGAATGACTTATCGAGAAACAAAGAAGTCGTATATTTCTACTTCTTCAAAAAGTTGTAAATTAACTTTTCAAGAAGTTAAAAAATTTTTCTAAAATGGTGTCAAACACGCAGATTCTGACTTTTCATAATCCAAAAGTAAAAAAGAAAAAAGTAGTTTCTACTACTTCCCAAACGGGCTCTAAATAGTAAATGAAAACACAAAATTATATGCAAACATAAATTATATATTTAATGTGATTTATAAGAAGAAAAAAGAAAAAAGAAAAAAATCATGACCACACAAAACACTCTCCAAACGACCATGAATCACGATCGCCTGAGGAAGAAGATCTCAAAGTTAGAATCTCCAAGAAGATTAAGTGTGTGTTTGGATTACAGTTTGTAAATCAGAGTTTGCATAAAATTGATTTTGTAAAATTGATTTTGATGATAAGTTAGTTTGGGTTAACGTGATTTATGTTTGGTAATCTTTGTATTAAAATTGATTATAGTAAAATAAATGTTGTTTGGATTATACTACTCAAAATCACTTTTAGATGAAAAATTACTAAAATAAACATCAATTTTATATACCTGCAAAATCAGAATACTATAAAAAATATTTATCATATAAATAAAATAAATATAACAAAAAATAAAAATATAAAAGAGAGTACTATAAATTTTATAATGTCACACAAAAAAGAAAATATTCTATAATTTTTTTAGTATCGTCAGTACTCTTTAATTTAATATTATTTTAGACTATAAATTTTTATTATTTATGACTCTATTGTTACTTATAATTAATTTTTTATTTATTTTGTCATTTTTTTATAGGATCATAATTTATATTATTCAAAATTTTGATAATAAAAGTAATATATAATAATTACAATTACAAATTTTACAAATTCAGAATAAAAAAAAATTAATACAAAACAAAAATAGAGTACATCAAAGAATAGAAAAAAATTATACAGATAAGAAATAATAAAAATTCCATAAAACCAACAACATATATTATATGAACAAAAAAATACCATAAAACGTAAATAAAATTCATATGAATAAAATCAAATAAAAATAAAAAAATTTCAATTTGTTAGTGATTGAAATAAATCTGAACGATTTTGATGAAAAAAAATGGAACTAAAAACTTATGAAGAAGTAGGAAGAACTACAAAGAATGACTGTGAATATAATAGTTACTAGTATCATTTTTATAGAAGAAAATGAAGGGTAGGGTTGGTAAAAAAGAAATATTTGAGCTTCTCCTAAACGTGAACGTAAAACGTGAAACGCAGAAGCTACAAATTTGAGCTTCTCCTAAACGTGGGTTTAGAGGCAGAATCAATTCTGCGTTCACAAAGATAAAAATGGCCAAACATAAGAGTGAAGCTTTCAAGAAGCTCAAACGTGCTTCTCTCTGCCCCAACGTGTTTGCCAAACACACCCTAAGATGGACGATGCTAATAATGCGGAAACCCTTATGGAAGAAGTCACAGAAGAATATGTGCCTACCAATCATATTGAGGAGATAAATCCTAACTCGGCAGAGATGATCATAGATGCCAACCCCAACCTGGTGTTAACTCCAGATACAAATCAGTCTCATAAGACCCCCTACAAACACAAAGTGATGGCAAATAATTTTAGTGACAACTTGAATCCTGAAGAGATTGTGCAGATGATGGCAGAGGACTACACTATGGATCATATTGAGTCAGAAAATGAGGAAATTGATCCGCAAGCTCCCTTCAATGCCAAGCCCACTATTGAAGTTTTGTCAGAGGAATATGATGAATGGTGTCGACCATAAAAATTTTCTCTCATTGTCAAACCGCTGGAAAAAATCAACCTTTCTATAATGGCACGATAGATTCTCAAAAGTTGGGCTAGGAAGGATGTAATCCGTCTTATGGACTTGGAAGAAAATTTTTTCCTCGTTCATTTCAATAACAGTGGAGATTACTCTTACGCGTTGTTCGAAGGTCCATAGATGATTGCGGATCATTATTTTTTTTTTGATATGCAACGGGGCCTACTAATATAAAGATGGAGACTTCTTTTTATCCCACAGGAGATAGAGGCCCAAAAGGTAGCAATATGGGTTAGAATTCCTAATCTTCTGACAGAGCTTTATAATAAATACTTCCTTTAGAAGGTGGAGAAGTTGCTTGGGACCATGTTGAGGGTGGATGAGCACACTTCTATTCATTCACGAGGGTAATTTGTTCGAATTTGCGTTGAGATCAATCTCAGAAAGAAGCTTGTTCCATCATTTTCTGTCTTTGGAAGGATTTTTATTGGAGTATGAAGGTTTCATCTTATTTGCTTTAAATACGAAAAATATGGTCATAGAGTGAAAAGATGCCCTGAAGCCTGTAACACCCTAACTTTTAACACCTCATGAACGTACTAAAAGTTCGAGCGCTACTTACCTCCATTCTTTTAAATACCCTAAAGTCTAGAGGAGCGATAACCACTCTCATTTTCTTAGTTTCATTAGAAATCCTTAACAATCATTGTTCTCTTAAATTGAATAAATCAAAGAAAGATTCTAAATCAAATCAAAACCAAATCATACAAATCAGAAGTTCTGAACCAATTTCAAAACCAAAATCAATCCCATTTTCATCCTTAAAACTATTTCTTTAACTTTTTCCAAGAGCCGCAAAACAAAATCATTTAATCAAAATTCAATTACTTTTAAAGTTCACTAAAACTCCTCCAAAAGAAATTCTTAAGTCAAATTCAAAATATAAGCCCTTTTTATATTTAAATCAACCATAAAATATAATACTTTTCTTAAATAATTTAAAATTATAAAATAATTCTTTTTAAAATAAATCGAACTCAAAACATATACTTTTCTTAAGTGAATTAAACTCAAAACATAATTATTTTCTTAATAAATCAAAAATTAAACAATACAACTTCTCAAATCTACTCTTTTTCTAAATAACATTTTAAACAAAGTCTTAAATTTTATAACAAAATTTCGACAGCATCTCCCCTAAAACTTGGATTTTGCCACCATTCTCGGGTCCATCCAAACCTTTTCTCAAACTCTTTCAAATCGTTTCCAATAAATCAAAACCATTTCTAATATCAAAATATTTATAAAATCAACCCAATTAAAAATCCAACCGCTTCTAAAATCAAACCATTTTCATATCTCAAAACATGTCATCAACTCATTTCTTATTAAAACTCAATGTCATCATCAAATCTCACCAATTCCACTTGATTACCAATGACATTCCAGCCCCAAATTCATTAAAATAATTCGGTTCTTGGCTACACTTAAACCGACCAAATCCCAAATTAATCACAAATATCAATATATCACAAAAATTCAACATAAATTCAGTCAAATTCAATCAATAATCAATCAAACGAACATTCACTTATCAAATTCACATTCAATTACTATAAAATTACCATATCCTACATCCGTACGAAACTAAAATACCAAAAATTTCGGAGAAACTTTTCGACCGAATTGCTGAAAAAGAAAATGTCAGAAATTATCTGTGCCTTCTAGAACTCCAATTGACCGAATTCAAGAGAAAGGAGAGCTATCTCATTGTCAGCTTCCACCGAACAAAAGATATGCTAACGTGTAAAGGAGGAAGATACGAACACTTTTACCGGATTGAATTTTTTTGTTGGAGTTACGGATCTCAAGAAATTGGCCATGGAAGCTCATTCGGCATTTCTTTCTTCTTTTTCCCAAGTTCATTCAGTGAGTAATGAATAGAAAGGAAGATAATAGTGATGAATGAAGTTTTGTGGTGGTTAAGACATTATAGGTGTCATTAGTTAATAAGGAATGAAACATGTGTCATGATATTAACATATATATACATATATGTATTAATACAAGCTACGTTAGGTTTTTCTTACTTTTTGTTTTCCTAATAGTTTCGTATAATAATAATAATAATAATAATAATAATAATAATAATAATAATAGTTATAATTCTTTTATATATATATTTGTTTGAAATATCTCGTTATAATAAAAATAATTTAAAAATTCTAATAGATTTTAAACTCAAAATATTATAAAATTTAATTTAATTATTTTTAAGAGAATAATTTTCTTTAAATAAAATAATAAATCATGATTAACTTATTATTTAATTTTTCAAAAACTCGAGGTGTTATAAAGCCTCCAACAAAAAGTCTGACAAGATATCTCCAAAAGCATTGTAGTTGCATCGGAAAATATAACCAAAATAACGACTGTCTAAATCCCGCCACCTCCCTCCATGGAAGCAGAAGAAAACAAAGATTTTCAAATGGCTTGTTCCAATCAAGTGCCTACTAAGAAAAGTCATTCCAAATCAAAGAAAATCAAGGAAAATTAAGCAGAGTCTCCTTTTGGTACCTGGATGATTGTTAAAAAAAAATTAGAAGAAAAAAAGTATCAATAACCAGACTGCCAAAAAATAGAAAGAATTAGAAAATTAGTCATTAAGATTTAAAATTTTGATGGAAGAAAATCAAGAGGTATCCAAACCAGAAAATAATAATAAAAGTAAAAGAAATGACGACAATGAAAGTAAGGAGATCATTAAAGATCAGGGAGCCAAACCTAGACTATCTCAAAATTATAAGACAACGATCTAAAACCTAAAAATTCAGGACAACCACAACATCATTAGATCACCGAATCTAGAAACCTACTAAAAAAAGAAACTAACGGTCAACATAGAATAATTCAGCAACCAACTCAGCCCAATCACACAAATCAAGAGAAAAAAATTAATATCGAAAGCTCACAACAACACACAGTAAGAAAACAAGGAGACCATCAAGATTATAAGAGAAATTTAAGTCAACTAATTAAAGACCAAGCAAAGACTCAGAGAGAAGGGGATATGTTGATATTGTGGCTGAAGAAAAAAATCTCTATAACAGGTTAAATGTGGAGACTAATACTGGTGTGTTAGTTCTTACTAATTCAAAAAGAGATAAAATAAACCTTAATTGTATGTCGGAAGATCAACATGATAAAAAAAGATGTACAATCTCCAAATGAATCTCCAGGCCAATAATGGCAGAGACTCCATATCTATGGAGACATAAGAGCCTAACTTGGCTAATTGAGATGTCTTGCCTTTGTATCTTTTTCCTTTATATATTTACACATGGTCTGACCTGGTTCATGTACACTATTTTATAAACCCTTTTTTTTAAATACAGAAGACAGGTAGCAGCTACTCCATGTGAAGAACATCTCTATGAGTATCACCTCTCTTCCAACCTTTTCAATCTTTTATTCTTTATCGTGAGTTTTATTCTCCAAATCCTAATTTTTGAAGCACAAATTTTTTCTTATCTCGTAAATGTGCATGTCTTTCAAATCAATCTATTATGTATTCACATTACAATATGCCCTATATTTTTTTGTTTGTTTGGTTTTTGGTGAATAGAGAAAGACGAAGAAGGATGGTTCTATCGGAGGAGAAAATCAATAGGCTATATAGAATTAGGAAGACGATGATGCAGATGTTGAGGGACATGGATTACCTTGTTGGAGACTTAGAGATTAAGATGTGCAGAGAAAAATTTAGAAGAAAATATGGCGAGAACATGAAGAATAAGACCTTGTCATGAAGAAATCCAAGGAGGATAATTTTGTTGACTAGATCTATGTCTTCTTCCCGAAGAAGCTAAGGTTGGTGTCAAGACCTTGAAGACTTACACCAGTCGAATGAACTTCGAGACTGTTTTTAGGACTATCTTAGTTTGTTAACAGAATTTAACACATTTTGCCGCACTTTGTATCAGTGAAGTTTCCACAAAATTTTACTTGGAGGTTTTTCAAGTCTGTCTTTTCCTATAAGTTTATAAAGTTTATAATGTTTCTCGAGTTATAACTTCAATTTTTGCAATAGATCGAAGGATCTATGGAGATTCTACTATGCCTTGATTGTAGGTAATATGAGAGTGTAGTGAGATTAAAGAGATGAAATAAAATGGGTTTAGGATTTAGGGTATGCATATGTGAAGAGATTGAAGGTAGAAGTGGAATTTGATTATAAGATAAATGTATAGTAACTTAGTTTCATTAAAGATCTAATTTTCATCAACTGGACTATTATACCCTAGAATTCACTAGTGACTATTGAGTCCAAGTTTAATAACATGATGGTTCAAGAATGGAAGCTATCCATTCAACCAATTTTAGTAACAAAATAACCCACAATCAATAGAAATCTAATATTAATTAAAATAATCTCCAACATTCCATTATCCTTTTCTTTATAAAATATGGTTCCATCACTAACCCCAAATTGAGAAAACAAAATTGAAAGTTTAATGAAGTAGGATGAAATCTTATGTATTATTCTATTACTAACCATTCTACTCTCTCATTTTCTCAAACCAAATAATGAAAACCAATTAAATTTCTTAGGCTCTATTCCACCTCCACATAAATCACAAATCTAAGCTACATTTACAAATAAAAAATTTGTTAGTTTGGTTGTTGAATTTAGTATATACTACTCATTAATAAACATGATTTTATAAGGAGTTAGAGACTATTGTCTTTGTGTTTAGTCTTGCAAGCTTAGAGATAATTAATATAGTTCATAATGGTGGGAGCTGCCTAAACTTCACAGATAACTGTATTCTTTTACCTTTTATTTTATGATTGAAAATTTTCACCAAGAGATATATGTGCAAAGGAAATAATGTATTAATTATTTCTTTAATAATGGTTAATTTTTTTTTCATTTCCTTTTGTATTATGTTAGTTTTGCTGCTAGAAATATGGTTACTTCTCTTTGTCAATTACAACTTGTAAGAAAAACCTGTTGATGCAGGAAGTAGAATTGCTGATCAACGTAAAAGAACATGTTCTTCTCCCTGAATATTAAGTTACTGATGTAGAAAAGAAAACTTTGATTGAGAGATACACTGTGAAAGAAACTCAAGTATGTTTAATTTTGACTTATATGTTTAATTCCAGATCCTCAACCCTAGACCTTCAACCCCCTAGATCCTAGATCCTAAACTCTATTCCATATGCCAAAGCTTAGTGTGGGAGTTTCAGCTTACTTTGAAGGCAAAAGAGTTAGTCATCTGCATGTTTAGATTAGCCTTCGTTAGCTTAGTTTGTAATCCCCTTATATAGGTTTGAGAGGGCGCTCAGAGGCCCTATCAGTCGGTCCACAAAGAATTTTTTTATGTAAATGTATTTGTTTTCATGGAGCCAACAAATGACATGAACATCCTAAAAAACATACTTTTTTGAAAGGCAATCCACAACCGGGGTAAGCCAATTGGACGGAAATTAGGCAAGGGACTGACTAAGTGTATTTTTACCAATTTGGGGGATATAAATAGTGCAATTGGAAAATTAGAGACAAAATTGGTGTACTTCATGAATCTGAGGACCACTTTAAGGTTTAACTCAATAAAATGGATATGATAAAATATTCGGGTTGAGTTCGAATATATTTATATCTAGTTCGGCCTGGCCCGTGTACGCGTTTTTATAAACCCTTTCCTTCAAACACAGAAGACAGGCAGTTGCTACTCTGTGTAAAGAATATATCTACGACTATCACCTCTCTTCCAATCCCTTCAACCCATTATTCTTTTTCGTAAGTTTTGTTCTCCAAATCCTAATTTTTGAAGTGCGACTTTTTTCTTATCTCATAAACGTGCATGTCTTTTGAATCAATCTGTTTTTTGTGAACATTACAATATGCCCTATATTTTATTGTTTGTTTGGTTTTTGGTGAATAGAGAAAGAAGAAAAAGAACGGTTTTGTTGGAGGAGGAAATCAACAGGCTCTATAGAATTAGGAAGATGATGATGCAGATGTTGAGGGATAGGGATTACCTTGTTGGGGATTTTGATATCAAGATGAGCAGAGAAGATCTTAGAAGAAAATATGGCCAGAACATGGAGGGAAGATCTTGTCATCAACAAATCCTATTCTGACCATATCTATGTTTTCTTCCCCGAAGAAGCTAAGGTTGGTGTCAAGACTGTGAAAACCTACGCCAATCGAATGAACTCCGAGAATGCTTTCAGGACTATCTTGGTTTGTCAATAAAATTTAACATGTTTTTCCCGCACTTGTATCAGTGAAGTTTCTGCGAAATTTCACTTGGAAGTTTTCCAAGTCTGTCACTTCCTAAAAGTTTATAAAATTTATAATGTACCTCAAGTCATATATTTAATTTCTGCAATAGCTTGAAGCATCTATGGGGATTCCACTATGCCTTGATTGTAGGTGATAGGAGAGTGTAGTAAGCTTAAAGAAATGGAATGGAATGAGTTTAGCGTATGCACATGTAAAGAGATTGAGGGTGGAAGTGAGATTTGATTATGAGATAAATGTATAGTAACTTAGTTTCATCAAAGACCTAGTTTTCATTAGTTGGACTATTATACCCTAGTATTCAATATTGACTATTGAGCCTAAGTTTAATAACGCATGATGGTTCAATAACTAAAGTTATCCGTTCAAACAATTTTAGCAACAAAATAACCCACAATCAATAGAAACTTAATATTAATTAAAATAATTTCCAACATTCCATTCTCCTTTTGTTTATAAAATATGGTTCCATTACTAACTCCAAATTGAGAAAACATAATTGAAAGTTTGATGGAGTAAGATGGAATCTTCTCTGTTATTCTATTATCAACCATTCCACACTATCTCATTTTGTCAAACCAAACAATGAAAACCAATTAAATCCTTTGGACTCTATTTTACCTCCACTCAAATCACAAATCCAGCTACTTTTACAAATATAAAATTTGTTAGTTTGGTTGTTGAATTTAGAATATACTACTCATTAATAAACAACATGATTTTATAGGGAGTTAGAAATTATCGTCTTTGTATTTAGTCTTGCAAGCTTAGAGATAATTAATACAGTTCATAATGGTGGGAGCTGCCTAAGCATCACATTTACCCATATTCTTTTACCTTTTATTTTGTGATTGAAAATTTTTACCAAAAGATGTATTTGAAAAGAAAGTAGTGTATTAATTATTTCTTTAGGTTATCCTTTCAATAGTTAAGCTTTTTTTTATTTCCTTTTGTATTATGTTAATTTTACTGCTAGAAATATAGTTGCTTCTCTTTGTGAATTACAACTTGTAAGAAAGCTGTTGATGCAGGAAGCAAAAATTCTGATCAACATAAAAGAATATGTTCTTGTCCCTAAGCATCAAGTACTTACTGATGCAGAGAAGAAAACTTTGATTGAGAGATATACGGTGAAAGAAACTCAGAAATGTTTAATTTTGACTTATACGTTTAATTTTAGACCCTCAATCCTACACCTTAGACCCTAAACCCTTAAACTTAGACCATAGACCCTTGACCTTAGACCCTCGACCCTAAATCTTAGACCCTAGACCCTAGACCCTAAACCATAAACCCTAAACTCTATTTCATATGCCAAAGCTTGGAGTGGGGCTTCTGGTTTACTTTGAAGTCAGAAAAGCTAGCCCTCCGCATGTTTAGATTTTGTTAGCTTAATTCAAAATTCCCTTATATAGATCTGAGGGTGTGTCGGGAGGCCCTACTGGTCTGTCCATAAATAATATTTTTTATGTGAATGCATCTGTTGTCACGGAGCCAATGAAGGACATGAAAGTCCCAAAAAGGTACTTTTTTCAAAGGTAGTCCGCAACTGGCGGTAAGTCAATTGGCTGGAAATTAGGCAAGGGACCATCTAAGTGTATTTTTACCAATATGAGGGATATAAATAGTGCAATTGAAAAATCAGGGACGGAATTAGTGCACTTCGTGAATCTAAGGACAACTTTGAGGTTTAACTCAATAAAATGGATATGATAAAATATTGGATTGGGTTCGAATATATTTATACCTGGTCCGGCCTGGCCCGTGTACACACTTTTATAAACCATTTCCTTCAAACACAGAAGATAGGAAGCTGCTACTTCATGTGAAGAACATCTCTATGAGTATCGCTTCTCTTCCAACCCTTTCAACCCTTTACTCTTTATCATGAGTTTTTTTCACCGAATCCTAATTTTTGAAGTGCAATTTTTTCTTATCTCGTAAATTTGCATGTCTTTCGAATCAATCTATTATTTGTCCACATTATAATATGGCCTATATTTTGTTGATTGTTTGGTTCCTGGTTAATAGAGAAAGAAGAAGAAGGATGGTTCTATTGGAGGAGGGAATCAACAAACTTATAAAATTAAGAAGACGGTGATGAAGATGTTGAGGGACAGAAATTATCTTGTTGGAGACTTCAAAATCAAGATGAGTAGAGAAGATTTTAGAAGAAAATATGGCGAGAACATGAAGAGGGAAGACCTTGTCATCAACAAATCCAAGAAGGATAATTCTTCTGACCAAATCTATGTTTTCTTTCCAGAAGAAGCTAAGGTTGGTGTCAAGACCTTGAAGACCTACACCAATCAAATGAACTCCAATAATTTTTTTCAGGGCTATCTTGTTTTGTCAATAGAATTTAACATATTTTGCCTGTACTTGTATTAAGTTTTTGCAAAATTTCACTTGGAGGTTTTCCAAGCCTCTCTCTTTCTATAAGTTTATAAAGTTTATAATGTACCTCGAGTCATATATTAAATTTTTGCAATAGCTCGAAGCCTCTATGGGGATTTTACTATGCCTTGATTGTAGGTAATAGAAGAGTGTAGTGAGTTAAATAAATGGAATGGAATGAGTTTAGGGTATGCAAATGTGAAGAGATTGAGGGTGGAAGTGAGATTTGATTATAAGATAAATGTATAGTAACTTAGTTTCATCAAAGACCTAGTTTTCATTAGTTGGACTATTATACCCTAGTATTCACTATTGACTATTGAGCCTATGTTTAATAACGCATGAAGGTTCCAGAATTGAAGCTATTCGTTCAACCAATTTTAGCAACAAAATAACCCACAATCAACAAAAATTTAATATTAATTAAAATAATTTCCAACATTCCATTCTCCTTTTCTTTATAAAATATGGTTCCATTACTAACCCCAAATTGAGAAAACAAAATTAATAGTTTGATGGAGTAAGATGGAATCTTCTTTATTATTATATTATTAACCATTCCACTTTATCTCATTTTGTCAAACCAAACAATGAAACCAATTAAATCCGTTACACTCTATTCCACCTCCACTCAAATCACAAATCCAAGCTACATTTACAAATATAAAATTTGTTAGTTTGGTTGTTAAATTTAGAATATACTACTCATTAATAAACATGATTTTATAGGGAGTTAGAGACTACTATCTTTGTGTTTAGTCTTGCAAGCTTAGAGATAATTAATACAATTCTTAATGGTGGGAGCTGCCTAAGCTTCACATTTACCCATATTCTTTTACATTTTATTTTGTAATTAAAAATTGTCACCAAGAGATGTATTTGAAAAGAAAGTAGTGTATTAATTATTTCTTTAGGTTATTCTTTCAATGGTTAAGATTTTTTTTTTCTTCATTTCCTTTTGTATTATGTTAGTTTTGCTGCTAGAAATATGGTTGCTTCTCTTTGTCAATTACAACTTGTAAAAAATCTGTTGATATAGGAAGCAGAATTGTTGATCAATATAAAAGAATATGTTCTTGTCCCTGAGTAGCAAGTACTTAATGATGCAGAGAAGAAAACTTTGATTGAGAGATATACTGTGAAAGAAAATCAGCAAAGTTTATTTTTGACTTATACTTTTAATTATAGACCCTCAATCCTCAACCCTAAATCCTAGACTCTAGATCCTAGACCCTAAACCATAAACTCTAAACTCTATTTCATATGCTAAAGCTTGGAGTGGGACTTCTGGTTTACTTTGAAGGTAGAAGCCTTGGCATGTATAGATTTTGTTAGATTAATTCAAAATTCCCTTATATAGGTTTGAGGGGACGCTCGGAGGCCATACCGTCGGTACACAAGGATATTTTTTATGTAAATGTATCTGTTGTCCCGGCACCAACGAAGGACTTGAAAGTCCCAAAAAAGTACTTTTTTGAAAGGCAATCCGTAATTGACGGCAAGTCAATTGGCCAAAAATTAGGCAAAGAACCAATTAAGTGTATTTTTACCAATCTGGGAGATATATATAGTGCAATTGGAAAATCGGGGACAAAATTGATGCACTTCATGAATCTGAGGACAACTTTGAGGTTTAACTCAATCAAATGGATATAATAAAATATTTGGATTGGGTTCGAATGTATTTATACCTGGTCCGGCCTGGACCATGTACACGCTTTTATAAACCCTTTCCTTCAAACACAGAACATACGCAGCTGCTACTTCATGTGAAGAACATCTCTATAAGTATCGCTTTTCTTCCAACCCTTTCAACCCTTTTACTCTTTATCATGAGTTTTGTTCTCTGAATCTTAATTTTTGAAGTGCGATTTTTTTCTTATCTCGTAAACTGGCATCTCTTTTGAATCAATTTGTTATTTGTTCACATTACAATATGCCCTATATTTTGTTGTTTGTTTGGTTCCTAGTGAGTAGAGAAAGAAGAAGAAGGATAGTTCTGTTGGAGGAGGAAATCAACAAACTTTATAAGATTAAGAAGGTGATGACGTAGATGCTGAGGGACAGAGATTACCATTTTGGGGACTTCGAGATCAAGATGAGCAGAGATAATTTTAGAAGAAAATATGGCGAGAACATGAAGAGGTAAGACCTTGTCATCAACAAATCCAAAAAGGATAATTCTTCTGACCAGATCTATGTCTTCTTCATCAAAGAAGCTAAGGTTGGTGTCAAGACCTTGAAGACCTACACCAATCAGATGAACTCCGAGAATGTTTTTAGGGCTATCTTGGTTTTTCAACAGAATTTAACACCTTTTGCCAGCACTTGTATCAGTGAAGATTCTGCAAATTTTTACTTAGAGGTTTTCCATATATGTCTCTTCCTATAAGTTTATAAAGTTTATAATGTACCTCAAGTCATATATTCAATTTCTACAATAACTCGAAGCATCTATGGAGATTCTGCTATGCCTTGATTGTAGGTAATAGGAAAGTGTAATGAGCTTAAAGAAATGGAATGGAATGAGTTTAGGATTTAGGGTATGCATATGTGAAGAGATTGAGGTGGAAGTGGGATTTAATTATAAGATAAATGCATAGTAATTTAGTTTTATCAAAGACTTAGTTTTTCTCAGTTGGACTATTATACCCTAGTATTCACTATTGACTATTGAGACTAAGTTTAGTAACACATGATGGTTCAAGAATTCAAGCTATCCGTTCAACCAATTTTAGCAACAAAATAACTCACAATCAACATAAACCCAATATATATTAATTAAAATAATTTTCAACATTTCATTCTCTTTTTCTTTATAAAACATGGTTCCAATACCAACTCCAAATTGAGAAAATAAAGTTGAATGTTGGATGGAATAGGATAGAATCTTTTATGTTATTCTATTACTAATAATTCCATTCTATCTCATTTTGTCAAACCAAACAATGAAAACCAATTAAAGTCCTTGGACTCATTCCACTTCCCCTCAAATCACTAATCCAAACTACATTTACAAAAATAAAATTTGTTAGTTTAGGTGTTGAATTTAGAACATAATACCCATTAATAAATACTATGATTTTATATGGAGCCAGAAACTATTTTCCTTGTGTTAGTCTTGCAAGCTTACAGATAATTAATGCAGTTCATAATGGTGGGAGCTACTTAAGCTTCGCATTTACCAATATTCTTTTACAATTTTTTTTTGTGAATGAAAATTTTCACCAAGAGATAATGTATTAATTATTTCTTTAGGTTATCCTTTCAATGGCTAAGATTTTCTTTTTTTTTTTTTCATTTCCTTTTGTATTATGTTAGTTTTGTTGCTAGAAATATAGTTGCATCTCTTTGTCAATTATAACTGGTAAGAAACCTGTTGATGCAGGAAGCAGAATTGTTGATCAACATAAAAGAACATGTTCTTATCCCTGAGCTTCAAGTACTTACTGATGCAGAGAAGAAAACTTTGATTGAGAGATATACTGTGAAAGAAACTCAAGTATGTTTAATTTTGACATATATGTTTAATTCTAGAACTGTACTACAAATATTGCAACATATTAACATGTTGCTTTAACCCTAGTATTTATGATGGGGTTTTCCTCAACTTTCTAGGATTCAAGTTACTGATCCTATTGCAAGATATTATTGATTGAAGTGTGGATAAGTTTTTAAGATAATTCGGCCAAGTGAGACTGCAGACAGATATGTTACCTACCGATTTGTTCTATAAGAATTTCCTTCAACGTCCTGACTATATATATGGTACCATATGCCCTCTACTGATAGATATTTATATGAGCTTGAGAAGCATGGACAAAGATAAAGAATCGTCTTTTTCTTCTAGTTGAACTCCTTTTTGCTATCAGTTAAAAGTTATTGTTGAACCTTCGTAGTCAAACTAAGACATTCATTATTGTGGTGGTTGGTTTCGAATGTTTCGCGAAACCCGTCTTTAACTGCACGAATTCTTTTGGTTGTGTACTCTCATTATCGGTGGGTTATTCTGAATATTGAAAAACATGGTGACTCGGATTCCGCATAAAATGGCATCAGTATAGGATCCACTATTAACTTTTTCTATTAAAATATTTTCTTTCAACTCATTATGTTTTTCATTTTAATTTGATCTTGTTACTATAATTTGGTGGTTAGGTCAAAAGAATGTTAGGATTTGTATGACTCATAAACAACTATCGCTCACGTTGTGCATAATTCGGCCGTTATACCTATAATTTAACTATTACAACATGTTCCATCTCGTGTTATTTGGTAACTGTCACTTATAATTCGGAGAATAAGTCAAACAAATAGATATAATCATTAAGTAAAATAGAAAAATAACTTCTTCGCATGTCGCAAAGTAGTCAAAACAAATGTTGATACTTCAAACATAACCACACTATAGCCCATACACGTGCTCTCTTCTTTGAATTATTATGAAGTTTCCTAGTAAATTATATATCCTCTAAATGATTTAAGTTACTAGACCAGTTTAAGAATGGTTGATGTAACAGGTGTTTGTGCTCCTAGACTATATTCAATACTTCATATCAAAGAGATAAAAATAAGAAAAGGAAAAGATGTCAATACTATTTTTTGTCATGTATTTTTTCTTTTTCTAATTTTATAAATTCTTAGGAATCATAATTTTAATTTATTTTGAGAATAAACTATCATTTCTATCCATGAAAATTTAAAACGCTAATAATTTTTTCTTCGAAAAAATAAAATTCGTCAAACAAAGGAGATCACCAAGGATCAGGGAGCCAACCCTGGAGTATCTCAAAATCATAAGACAACGATCCAAAAACCTAAAAATTCAGGACAACCACAACATCATCAGACCACCAAATCTAGAAACCTACCAAAAAAGGATGCTAATGGTCAACATAGAACAATTCAGCAACCAACTCAGCCCAATCACACAAATCAAGGGAAAAAAACCAATATCGAAAGCTCACAACAACACACAGTAAGAAAACAAGGAGACCATCAAGATTATTAGAGAAATTTAAGTCAACTAATTAAAGACCAAGAAATGACTCAGAGAGAAGGGGGATATGTTGATATTGTGGCTAAAGGAAAAAAATCTCCATAACGGGTTAAATATGGGGACTAATACTGGTGTGTTAGTTCTTACTAATTCAGAAAGAGATAAAATAAACCTTAATTGTATGTCGGAATATCGACATAACAAAAAAGATGTACAGACTGATCAACCTCTAAATGAATCTCCAGACCAGGCCAATGATGGCAGAAACTCCATATCCATGGAGACATAAGAGCCTAACTTGGCTAATTAAGGCTTCTTGCCTTTGTATCTTTTTCCTTCACACACACACACACACACACGCGCGCGGTTTGCCCTAGCTCATGTACACTATTTTATAAACCCTTTTCTTTAAATATAGAAGACAGGTAGCTGCTACTCCATGTGAAGAACATCTCTATGAGTATCACCTCTCTTCCAACCTTTTCAATCTTTTATTCTTTATCGTGAGTTTTGTTCTCCGAATCCTAATTTTTGAAGTGCGAATTTTTTCTTATCTCGTAAATGTGCATGTCTTTTGAATCAATTTATTATGTGTTCACATTACAAAATGCCCTATATTTTTTGTTTGTTTGATTTTTGGTGAATAGAGAAAGAAGAAGAAGGATAGTTCTGTTGGAGGAGGAAATCAATAGGCTATATAGAATTAGGAAGACGATGATGCAGATGTTGAGCGATAGGGATTACCTTGTTGAGGACTTAGAGATTAAGATGTGTAGAGAAGAATTTAGAAGAAAATATGGCAAGAACATGAAGAATGAAGACCTTATCATCAAGAAATACAAGGAGGATAATTCTTCTGACCAAATTTATGTCTTCTTCCTCGAAGAAGCTAAGGTTGGTGTCAAGACCTTGAAGACTTACACCAATCGAATGAACTTCGAGAATGTTTTCAGGTTTATCATGATTTGTCAACAGAATTTAACACCTTTTTCCCGCACTTGTATCAATGAAGTTTCTGCAAAATTTTACTTTGAGGTTTCCCAAGTCTGTCTTTTCCTATAAGTTTATAAAATTTATAATGTTTCTCGAGTTATAAATTCAATTTTTGCAATAGCTCGAAGGATCTATGGAGATTCCACTATGCCTTGATTGTAGGTAATATGAGAGTGTAGTGAGTTTAAAGAGATGAAATGGAATGGGTTTAGGATTTAGGGTATGCATATGTGAAGAGATTGAGGGTAGAAGTGGGATTTGATTATAAGATAAATGTATAGTAACTTAATTTCATCAAAGACCTAATTTTCATCAATTGGACTATTATATCCTAGAAGTCACTAGTGACTATTGAGTGCAAGTTTAATAACGCATGATGGTTCAAGAATTGAAGCTATTCATTCAACTAATTTTAGCAACAAAATAACCCACAATCAATAGAAACTTAATATTAATTAAAATAATCTCCAACATTCCATTATCCTTTTCTTTATAAAATATGGTTCCATCACTAACCCCAAATTGAAAAAAAAATTGAAATTTTAATGTAGTAGGATGAAATCTTCTCTTTTATTCTATTACTAACCATTCCACTCTATCTCATTTTCTCAAACCAAACAATGAAAACCAATTAAATTCCTTGGACTCTATTCTACCTCCACTCAAATCACAAATCCAAACTACATTTACAAATATAAAATTTGTTAGTTTGGTTGTTGAATTTAGAGCACACTTCTCGTTAATAAACAACATTATTTTATAGGGAGTCAGGAAATATTGTCCTTGTGTTTAATCTTGCAAGCTTAAGAATAATTAATATAGTTCATAATGGTAGGAGCTGCCTAAGCTTCACAGGTAACTGTATTCTTTTATCTTTTATTTTGTGATTGAAAATTTTCACTAACAAATATATGTTCAAGGAAATAGTGTATTAATTATTTCTTTAGGTTATCCTTTTAATGGTTAATATTTTCTTTTTTCTTTCAATTTCTTTTGTCTTATGTTAGTTTTGCTGCCAGAAATATGGTTACTTCTCTTTGTCAATTACAACTTGTAAGAAAAACCTATTGATGTAGGAAATAAAATTGTTGATCAACGTAAAAGAACATGTTCTTGTCCCTAAGCATTATATTACTGATGTAGAAAACTCAGGTATGTTTAATTTTGATTTATATGTTTAATTCTAGATCTTGAAACCTAGAACCTCAACCCCCTAGACCCTAAACCCTAAACTCTATTCCATATGCCAAAGCTTAGTATGGGAGTTTTGATTTACTTTGAAGGCAAAAGAGTTAGTCATCTACATGTTTAGATTAGTCTTCATTAGCTTAGTTTGTAATCCCCTTATATAGGTCTGAGAGGGCGTTGGGAGGCCCTATCAGTCGGTCCACAAAGAATATTTTTATGTAAATGTATATGTTTTCATAGAGCCAACGAATGACATAAACATCCCAAAAAACATACATTTTTTAAAGGAAATCCA
Organism: Arachis hypogaea; assembly: GCF_003086295.3. Classification (NCBI taxonomy): domain Eukaryota; kingdom Viridiplantae; phylum Streptophyta; class Magnoliopsida; order Fabales; family Fabaceae; genus Arachis; species Arachis hypogaea. Next base: position 15,359,146 of record NC_092046.1, on the reverse strand, counting down.
CAACCTGCGGCAAGTCAATTGGTCGGATATTAGGCAAGGGACCAACTAAGTGTATTTTTACCAATTTAGGGGATATCTATCAAATAATAAATAGCCGTGGTTTCATCTCTGAGCTGGAGACCTCTCCGCGTTTCATGCCGGTTCCAGCCCCAAGTGGAGCCTCTCCTCCACGGTGGCATCTCCTCCAGCGTGGCTTCTCATCTTAATGTCTGCATGTGCTCCTCTGTCACTCCGCCGTCAGCCATCCCTTTCATCTCCTCGCTCACGTAACCTACCTTCCCTTTCATCGAATCGCTCACGTAACCTATGTTCTTCATGTTTTTGTTTGAACAGGTAATGATTAGTTGGAACCCTAGGAGCTTTGCTTTCTTCTCCTTACTTTCTCGTCCTCTGCCCTACCAAACTCTGTGTACGAGCCCTATTTTCTTGGGAGTTTGCTTCGTCGCCGTTCATCCAGATTAGTGATTTTCCAGTGGAGGCTCAAATCCAAGATCTCCGATCAATCAATTAGGTGCAACCAAACCTATTTTCCTCTTCATCCTTTTACTTTTTCTTCATTGTGTACATCCTTGTGATCAATCTTGGTTACTGTTCCAGGGTTAACCCAGTTTTAATTGTCTAGGGTTTGTGAAATTCCTAATTGTGCAAATTGTGATCATTTTTTATATCTGTTCCATGGTTAAGCGAGATTCTATTGTCTAGGGTTTGTGAAATTTCTAATTGTGCAAATTGTGATCATCTTTGGTATCTGTTCGATGGTTAGGCGAGATTTTATTGTCTAGGGTTTGTGAAATTCCTAATTTTGCAAATTGTGATCATTTTTGGTACCTGTTCCACGGTTATCCCAGATCTTATTGTGTATGGTTTGTGAAATTTGTAATTTGAAAATTGTCTATGTGATTTGGTTTGTTTGTGGGTTCATGTTCTTGGTTAGATTCTTTCCCAGTTGCTGTTAATTTTGAGTATGGTCTATGAATCTATTTCATCTTCTTGATTTCGTTATTTAGAATTTGATGTGATTATCATTTCTCCTTTTGCATATGGTCTTGAATTGTTTGTTGCATGTGGTTTGTCTATTTCATCAATTTTTGGGATTTTATAATCATTATAAAGATTGTCTTTTTACTTACCTTTTCTTATATTTATGGATGATGGGTTTGGTTTTGTGAATGATTGTCTAGGTATGGGGTTTCTACCTAATCTACTTTCTCCATGATAATGTGATTGACAGAGTTTTTTCAGAAAATACATATTATAGACCCAGCTTCTCCTATTCAAGTTTTGCATTCCCAATTTGATTCTCTCCTATTCAACTTTTGCATTCCAATTTGCATTCGCATTCACTAATCCCTTTGAATTGTTTGGACTGAATGTAGCAATTTATAAGTTTTTCTGCATTCAGAATCAAAATTCTCTTATTTATGTTTGATGTCAAATTTTATGAAGCATTTAAATAATTATATTGATGAAATGTTTTCTTAGTCAACCCATTTGCATTTCAATTCTTTATTGGTTATGCAAAAAAGTGTTATATATTTCACCTCTTTCATACAAGTAGAGCTAATTGTCATGCATTTGTGTGCTTCATTTAATTATATCCAAAGTAGACCGATACAATCCTATATATCAACTGATGAATCTATTTTTAATTTTTTACTTTGTATATATTCAACAAATCCATTGAGTTTTTATACTGTTTTCTGTATTCAGAATCATGTTCTGTTATTTATGTTTGATTTCAAATTTTATGAAGCACTCTCATAATTATATTGAAAGTAGACCCATTGAATGCAATATTAAAATTTCATGAATCTATTTTTATTTTTTTATTTTGTGTATATTCAACAAATCCATTAAGTTTAGATCAAGTGAATTGGTGGTTGCATGTGGGCTCTATGAATCATGATGAGGGAATGGGTTTTGTACCTAATCTGTTCTATTGGTAGTGATGTGATTGACAGAAATTGATGTATAGCTTGCTGGTTGTTTATTTATATGTTTTGATTTTAGGGCAATCTCATTTCATTTTTTTATTGTTTATATAAAAGAACTTTTTGTCTAAGTAGGAATTCCCTCCTCCAAAAGCATATACCTTGAGTAGGTTATCTTCCCTTGAAGATCTCTTCTGCACAAATAATGATGTTCTACCATACATTCTTCACTGAAAATGTGGGTATCCTTATCAAGGTATGGGGTTTCTATCTATTTGGTCAGTGGTGATGTGATTGATAGGAAGGAAGTGACTTTCTCACAATCAGATGGCATCACTCCACTGTTTGTGTTACTAGGGAATTCTCTTCTAGGTAGTCTATTTGATGAGTGGTGATGTGATTGATAGGAATTGATTGATAGCTTCTTGGTGATTTATTTGCATTTTGATGAAACCTTTTGTTAGTCAACTCACTTGCATTTGAATTCTTTATTGGTTATGCAAAGAGTGCTGTATATTTCACCTGTTGCATAGAAGTAGAGCTGATTGTCATGAATTTTTGTGCTTCTTTGATAAAGGAATATGCTTTTACCACTCCCATTCAAGTTTTGCACTCCCAATTCCATTCTCTCCTGTTCAAGTTTTGCATCCCCATTTCAATTCTGATTCAATAATCCCATTGATGAATCTTTCTTTTTTTTTTTTAAGCTATGCCCATCAAGTCCATTAAGTTTACCTAAAGTAAATTGCTGGTTGCATGTGGGTTGTGAGAATCATTATCAAGAAATTGATTTTGTAGCTAATGTGTTCTATCGGTGGTTATGCGATTGACAGAAATTGATGTATAGCCTACTGGTCATATATTTATTTGTTAAGTTCAACTGAATTGCATTACATTTTTTTGTTGTTTGTGTAAAAAATATTTTATATATCAGCTGTTGGATGGACATATAGCTCTTTGCCTTGAACTTAAAAGGTTCATTGAGAAAAGAATGGCCTTGTGCGAGTAAAATGGCTTCATGGTATTGTTTATCTAACTAGCACATCTCTTTATCCAAAGAAAAATCTATCCAGTAGCTGGTCTTCCCATGAAAATGTCTTCTGTACACATAATAAGGTTATGCTATATATTCTTTATTGGAAATTTGGCAATCATTATCAAGGTATGAGGTTTCAATCTCACCCATTTCCTAAATGTTGATGTGATTGACAGATTTTTATTGATGTTTGTCTATACTTTTTTTCCCATTCATTTGCTGTTTCCAATGTATCCCTACCTAAGACATTTACCAACTCTCATTGCCATGAGTACAATCATTGTTTGGGATAGTTGATGACTGCCTTCCCTATAGTGTAATGACATGTAGGTGCACTATAGCAGGTATGGTGTGATATCTCATTTTTTGGTCCCTATTTCTTGATTTCTTGAAAGTTTCACTTGTTTTTCCTGTTTTTGTGTTGGTTCAGGTTTTGCCCCTCTGATTAGTTGTCTCTATGGCATTGAATGGAGATGCATATGGGCTCATATTTTGTTTTCCCTCCATTTCCATCTTCAATTTGAATTCAAAAAGGTGAGCCTAAAGCCTTGGATTTTTTCTATAAAAGGATGGTTGGTGATCCACATTCAATGCACAAACATTCTTCTGTGTTCTATTTCCTCCTAAGCTCTGTCTACATTAGAATTTTTTTGTTTACATTTGATCTATTTCATCAACTCTGTTTACCTCCTTTGTTTTCTTTTTTTTTTTCTGCAATGCCTCCTCCATTTGATATGATTTCTAATATGCATCCTCCTAGAGAGGCTTGGAGGCTGAAAGTTAGGGTTCTAAGGCTTTGGGTTGTACCCTCTTTTGGGAATCATGAGGTTCCTAACTCAATGGAGATGATTCTCCTTGATGAGCATGTTAGCCCTTATTATCATTTTATGATAAGGTAAATCCAGTTTATGATTTACAAATTTTCTTTCTTGTGTTCTGATTCAATAATATAAGTAGCCTTCATGTATCATCCTCTTCTTGGACTCGGAAATAGGTGAATCTCATATTTACTTTCTTTGTTATAGTTACAGGATTAAGATACTTGTTGAAGACGGGACTTCTTGTGGAATGTTTGTCTTGTTAGACAGTGCAGCCACTAAGCTATTAGGGAGAACCTGTTCTGATGTGTTCTTGTTGTTAGAAGATGGAATAGATGTATGGTTTATCCACTTAAATTTTATTGCTATATACTCTACGAATAACTATTTCTTATCCTTCAATTTCGTCCGCTAATTAGTGATCACTTTTCAATATCTATGACAGAGAATTGAGCACCAATACTGTCCACAGTTTTTTCATCAACTCATTGGAAAAGAAATTGTTTTCAAAGTTCAAGCAAAGAGGATTAGCGCTCGGGGTTATTGCGGTACCTTTAAAGTCATCAATGTCATTAGTGATGCACGTTTTTTCAACAAACTTCAGGCTGACCAGTGCATCAAGGTTAGTACTCTTTCTTTATGTTAGATATGAATGAATTGGAGGAATGATTTTTAGATATACTTTGTTGATCCCCAATTTCTAATTCTTTGGCTGTTGTTTTAAATGGTATCCTTTACATGCCAACATGATTTTGCCTCATACTTTACAAAGTTGGTTGCGTTTTATAATTCATGTTTTCCTTCCAAATTTTAAGGATGTTAGTTCTGATTCGGCCTTTAGTCCAATATTTGAAGACTTCTCTCAGTATGGACAGCTTGGAAATGATGGCAACCAAGTCATCTCTGGTGTTCCCATACAAGTGCATACCATTAAAGAGATGCTTGATGACATTCTTTGTGCTAAAATATATGCTTCTGCATAAAAAAATGTTAGTATTTATGTTTATGTTTTCAACCATGTCAACTGTGTTTCAGCATGCGTAGCGTAATAAAAACATGTATGATAATATACAAATTACTGTTTGTCTATAGGATCATATTTTTTTATCGGTGAGATTATTGATGTGCTGAAACATCAGAAATGGTGGTACTACTGTTGTTTGTGTGATGCACTCGTTTGTCATGTTGGGAATGTATTTTATTGTTATCTGTGTAGAGTTGAGTGTGTTGATGCCATTTCAAGGTATCTATTTTATCTCTCGGAGTTGTTGGTACCAGTTTACTTTTTCCTTTATTGCATCTTCTGCATATATTTCTCAGTGTATATCATTCTTTTGTTTACATTATTTAGGTATCGCATCAAAGTTATTGTTTCCCATTCAAATGGCAGCAATATTTTCATACTTGAGGATGATGAGGTGATGCAAATACTCAAGATGAGTCGTTCAGACTTTTTGATAGACGAAAGAAATTCCTCCCAAGTAATCATTTTGGTTTTAATTTCATTTAATTGTTCTTCTTTTCGGTTTAGTATTTACGGTTCAGTGGTATGCGAAATTGTTACTCAGGTTGTGAATTATTGATCGAAATTGATTCCCTGGCGATGGCACCAAAAATGGATGCACAGAACCATGGTCTAAACATATCTTCACAACTTCGCATAACTAACCAGCAAGTGCACTGGGTCGTCCAAGTAATAAACCTTACGTGAGTAAGGGTCGATCCCACGGAGATTGTTGGTATGAAGCAAGCTATGGTCACCTTGTAAATCTCAGTCAGGCGGATATAAAGTAGTTATGGAGTTTTCGAAATTAATACTAAAATAAAGATAGAAATACTTATGTAAATCATTGGTGAGAATTTCAGATAAGCGTATGGAGATGCATTCATTCCTCTGAACCTCTGCTTTCCTGCTGTCTTCATCCAATCAGTCTTACTCCTTTCTATGGCTGGCTTTGTGTAAGGATGTCACCGGTGCCAATGGCTACTTTCAATCCTCTCGGGAAAATGGTCCAAATGCTCTGTCACAGCACGACTAATCGTCTGGAGGCATCACCCTTGTCGTTGGTTGCATCCTATTCCTCTCTGTGAAAATGGTCTGATGCGCTGTCACTGCATGGCTAATCATCTTGGAGGTTCTTGATCATACTGGAATAGAATTTACTATCCTTTTGCGTCTGTCACTACGCCCAGCACTCGCGAGTTTGGAGTTCGTCACAGTCATTCAATCCCAGAGTCCTACTCGGAATACCATGGACAAGGTTTAGACTTTTCGGACTCTCATGAATGCCGCCACCAATCTAGCTTATACCACGAAGATTCTGATTAAGAGACCTAAGAGATACTCATTCAATCTAATGTAGAACGGAAGTGGTTGTCAGGCACGCGTTCATAGGGAATGATGATGATTGTCACGTTCATCACATTCAGGTTGAAGTACGAATGAATATCTTAGAAGCGAAATAAGATGAATTGAATAGAAAACAGTAGTACTTTGCATTAATCCTTGAGGAACAGTAGAGCTCCACACCTTAATCTATGGAGTGCAAAAACTCTACCGTTGAAAATACATAACTGATAATGGAGTTCATTGGTCTCGGCCCCAGAGGGGAACCGGAGTAACCAAGACTGCGAATACAATGATAAAAAGTTCTATTTATACTAAACTAGTCACTAGGGTTTACAGAAGTAAGTAATTGATGCATAAATCCACTTCCGGGGCCCACTTGGTGTGTGCTTGGGCTGAGCTTGAATGTTACACGTGCAGAGGCTCTTTCTGGAGTTGAACGCCAGGTTGTAACGTGTTTCTGGCGTTCAACTCTGGTTTGTGACTTGTTTCTGGCGTTTAACTCCAGACAGCAGCGTAGAACTGGCGTTCAACGCCCTTTTACGTCGTCTAAACTCGGCCAAAGTATGGACTATTATATATTGCTGGAAAGCCCTGGATGTCTACTTTCCAACGCAATTAGAAGCGCGCCATTTTGAGTTCTGTAGCTCCAGAAAATCCACTTTGAGTGCAGGGAGGTCAGAATCCAACAACATCAGCAGTCCTTCTTCAACCTCTGAATCTGATTTTTGCTCAAGTCCCTCAATTTCAGCCAGAAAATACCTGAAATCACAGAAAAACACACAAACTCATAGTAAAGTCCAGAAATGTGAATTTAACATAAAAACTAATGAAAACATCCCTAAAAGTAACTAGATTCTACTAAAAACATACTAAAAACAATGCCAAAAAGCGTATAAATTATCTGCTCATCATTCAGGTATGTGAATTTTGCTAATGTACATTTTCTTTTTTTTCCTTAGTCAACCGATGATTACACTGTTCCGAATAGGATGATTTCTCAGTTGATAAACAAGAAAATTGTCTTCATAGTGGATCCTAGACCTGTTGGATATGAATTGAATACATCTCTTCACGTTGTTCGTGCAATATGTGATGATGTTGATATTGTGAAGTTTTTGGAGGACTCCAACCATGATAATCAACAGCAGGTGATAAGATTGTTAAGTGAATCTGATGTTGAGTTAGTCAAATTTGTTTCTAATCAGGTCAACCTGAATTGGCTATATTGTTTTGTGTTTTCCATGTGTGATGTGTTAAGGGTTACTGATGTTATTCCTCTGTTGTTTGATTTAGAAATTTGATATGGATCCCTTTGTTCCTCATTTTCCTTTCGAATTTAAGAATCCAGTTTCAGTTTCACTCCAATGCAAGCATTCAATGTTCATCGAGCTCAAGTCCTCTAGTGGGTCAGACTTCACCCATTTTTGTTCTCAACTAGAATTGTTGGGTATTTCTTGACCTAATGCACTTTGATTCTTTATCTCTTAGTGAACTATGTGAACAGTAATACATATATGCATACATATGTATCGCTTAAATTTTTTTACTTTATTTGTTTAATATTTGTTTTGTTACTCTTCAAAGTTTCATCATACCTGATTTCTTTCTCATCTCTTTTTTTTGTGGCTTCTGCATTCCTTGTTCTTATATTTTGCTGTATTATCTGTAGACTGTTAACCATGATTTTTATGTAAGAATTTCGTCCTCACAAGGTTCCAATTTATTTGTGAGTCATCAGCCTCTCACTATTAGGGAAGAGCTTCAGAGTGCCTTTGGACAATGTGAAAATACTGTCGAGGCTGTTGAAAGGATGGATGAGTGTAGTGGCTAATCATTTGTTACATTACAATATATATAGATCTCTATAATATAATTCCAAGTCTATAAAGAATTGTGAGAAGTTTGCTTAGTTGTATTAAGTAGTGGAAAATTGGTAAAATATGTTGTCAACAGATCTATTTTGGTATGTAATATCGACTCATTTCTGGAGTTGTGATGTTTATGAAACTTATTGTTCTCTTTCATTCATATGTTTAAATTTCTATGTGTGAGTATGTTTCTCTGTGTTGTTGAATAAAGCATGGTTATTATCTATAGACATGTGCTTTGTTTGGTATATATATATATATATATATATATATATATATTTTTTTTTTTTCTTACAAGTTATTAAAATGTATGCAATAATTTAAATAATGAACCCCAAAATCATTTAAAAATGTATTTTTTTCAAGCGTGTTATAATTTTATATTTAAATATCTCATATAAAAAGATATTTCTAAGTAACATAAGTTAAAGGTACTTTTTTATTTCTTTATCATGTGAAAATATATATTTTAAAAAAATTTAAAAATATAAATTTTACCTTCTCAAAAAAAATTATAACAATTTTTTTTAGTAATTTTACTTTTATTATTAGAAATTTACTAAATGCACTAAAAAATAAATAAAAATATCTTTTTCATCATTTTTTTATCGATTTAATCACGCTTAAACAAATACTTAGTTGCTTTTATTAATTTATCGATATATTTAACATAGTTCATTTTCTATTTTAATACTTTAAGAGTCTAGAGATAGACATGTTTTGGTAAAAAAAAGTTAAAAATTTCTAACATACTGGATGCATTAGATCAATAGATGTGGACCGCACGATGGAGTTGGAACGATTCTGATTGGGGAACAGGCATATTCCATTGGTAACACATTATCTCTTCCTCACTACTTTGCTTTTCGTAAAGCCGATTATGATTCGGAGCCCTCTCACTCACACATCTCTTCTCACTCTCTCTGGAATTCCGGCGAAGATAGAGTCTGATCGGAAGAGGAAGAAGTCTCCGGTGGTGCCGGCGGAGCAGAAGGAGAAGCATAAGCAGCATTTGAACAAGACGAAGAAGATGTCGTACTGCAGCAACAGCCACGGTGGTGATGGAGGTGAGGTTAGGGCATCGCACATACTGGTGAAGCACCAAGGTTCGAGGCACAAGGCGTCGTGGAAGGATGCAGAAGGCCAGGTCATCAGAAACACCACCAGAGACAGCGCCATCTCTCAGCTAAAGGCCTTCCGTGACGAAATCGTTTCTGTCAAATCCAAGTTTGAGGACATCGCCTCTCGCTCCTCGGATTGCAGCTCTGCCAATCACGCCGGTGAACTCGGTCAGTCCCTTTCTTCGTATAATTCCGAATTTAACCACAAAAATATCTATTTACTTAGTAGAGGAAATGAAAAGTGTTGTTAACATTTCCTATTATGTTTAGATCTTGCTTGAGCAATTAGGTATCATTATGAATTGTCGTTGTTCACTCTGCAATTTGTTATTTGTTATCAACTTATCACGATAAATAGGTCATTCCCAGTTCGTTTTCCAGAATACTTCAAATACTGCTAGAGGATGGGAACCATCTTGATAAATTTGGTTGTTAAAGGGGTGTTTTCATTTACACTGGTATGTGATCAATTGATATTTGTGTTGGAACTATACCAAAATTCCAAAGGGCATTGTGTTTGAATTTGGATGGCTTCATTTGTTGGTTTATTACCTTTTGGATTGATGCTTTTGTTTTCCTTCTGATTGTGAGTTAATTGTGTGTTTTGAGAATCAAATTTATGCTTATTAATTATTGAGATGAAATACTGGTTTATGAATTCAGGGAGTCAAGTAGAGGATATGGCAACTAAAGCTGGTGGATATAATAGAGTAGTAGAAGAGAATAGGAAATTATTTAACATGGTTCAAGATCTGAAAGGTTGAACTTTTAATTGCTTATTTAATTAATGGCCACTTTCTCTTTATATATTATTGACCAAAGTTAATTTTGTCAAACTTTTCAAATCCAAATCATAGGTAATATTCGAGTTTACTGCAGAATCATACCCTTATTCCAGGCTGAATCCAAGAATATTATTGATTTCATTGGGGAGGATGGTTCTCTATTCATTTTAGATCCATCCAAAACATTGAAAGATGGAAGGAAACTTTTTCAGTTCAATCGGGTTTTTGGTCCAAAGGCTGGCCAAGGTAGAGTTCCACATGCTGATTACAGAAATTTTCCCTCCCCTTCCCTTTCTTTTACATCATTTTATTGAAATTTATTTTAACTTTGTACACAGATGAGGTTTTTAAGGACACTCAGCCGTTAATTAGATCCGTGATGGATGGATATAATGTTTGTATTTTTGCATATGGTCAAACTGGATCTAGGAAGACATACACCATGGTAAGATAAAAGAAGTATGATACACATTGCATTGGTTCTTCCATATATTAATTAACGCGGACACAGACCAATGAAATAACAAGCAATGTCTGCTTACTATATATGCAAACTCAAACTAATTATATATCCATATAATATTTTTTGTTTCTTCTTTCTTTTGGCAGAGTGGTCCATCAGGTGGAACCTCTAAGGATATGGGGATCAATTATCTCGCTCTTAACGATTTGTTTCGAATGTCTAATGACAGGAAAGACATTATGACATATGACATTTATGTTCAAATGGTTGAGATTTACAATGAACAAGTTAGAGACCTACTTGCTGAGGACAAAATAGATAATAAATTAGAGATTAGGAGCTGTAATGATGATGGATTGAGTCTTCCTGATGCTACATTGCGTCCGGTGACATCTACAACTGATGTTTTGACCCTCGTGAAACTTGGTAAGGTCAACCGTGCTGTCAGTTCCACTGCACTGAACAATAGGAGTAGTCGTTCCCACAGGTAATTTTTAAAATTTGTTCAGACCCTATAACTTGAATTTAAATGTTTAATGCAGACACTGATAATAAAGGCTGTTTAATTCAGTGTACTCACCGTGCATGTTCACATAAAAGATGTGATCACAGCACTAGCTCAAAAGAATTCTCACATTCCATATAGAAATAGCAAACTCACACTTCTTTTGTAGGACTCTTTAGGTACACACTATTGAATTTTATCTTGAATTCTATTGCACAAGATTCTGTCTTGAATTCTTTTACCTTATAGAGTCTTTGTCTCTCTCTCACATTTCCTTTAGTAATAAAAGTTATCTTATGTTTGGTATAGTAGGATAAAAATCCACTTATGTTGATATATTTTGAGGAGGTTGGTAAAGTGATCAAGTAAGACTTTAAACACCCTTGAAATAAGATAGTAGGGCTCACAAATAATAAAACTTACAAATTCAAAGGTGATTATAAATTTACTTTTCCAGTTTTCCAAACCTCCACATTTTAGATGATCTTTTTCCCCTTTCGTGACTAGAACTGTTTGACTTTTTTGGTGAACTGTTTCACTTATAAATTCTAATTTAGGATACAAAAAAATTGGAGCAACTTTACTCTGACCCATTCCTGAGGTTAGTTTATGATTGCATTCTTATGGATGCTGAAATGGGTATTGGCTGTCATTTCTGATCGTAAAAGAAGCATTGCTATTTTATGTTCAGATAATTTTGAAGGTTAGCCTTTTAAACCAGCTTCTCCTTAATGATTTTCTATCACATTCTTTGATGGAGTTTTTTTTTTTAATTCCTAATTCTTATACCATTATTATAACTATATATTTTCTTTAGACTAAATTATAATTTTAGTTCTCATAAGATTTAATTTATTTATAAAATTATTTTTGAAAAAATGGATATTTTAAGTTTTCAAATGTCATCTTAATTTGATAGAAGTTTAAAATTTCATTTTGTACTTGAAAATAATTGATATATTTAATATTTAATTTTCTTTTTTTTTTATTTGTGGGTTAATTAGAAACTTTATTCTACAGTACATATAAACAATTATTATCTACATAAAGTTTACTTTTCTTTTTTTATGTTATAAAAGTTATTCATTCCGCCGATATAAGAAAAAAGGAAAGATTAGTTTAAAAAATTGTTAGGAAGATTTTATTATTAAAAAGAATTTTTAATGATAAAATTATTAAGAATAATTAACTTTTTTTTAACAAGTATCATATTTAAGAGGAAGGACCATATTTTTTTATAAAAAAATAAATACATTCTTAATTATTTCTTTACTTATTTTTGTTAATTTGTATGTTAATCTCTTTTATATTGCCTAAAATTTTCGTTGATTAATTATTTTTTTAATTTTTAATTTTTTTCTGTGATTTTCCATCATTTTTTCTCTAATTATCAATAGAAAATAAAAATGAAAAAAATTGTGAAAATTAGTTAAACTTTGGGGCAGATAAAATTTATTGATATCAAAAACTCTGAAATGAATAAAAAAATTATATTATGATATATTTTTCTCAATATTTACTTATTTTTAGCTATCATAAATATTAAAAAAATTTGTGATTAATAATTGTGAAATTAATTGTATTGTCTAATAATTAATTTTTTATAACCGTTCTTTTAGTGTCATTTATTTTAAAAAAATTATCCACATTATTTTAATTATAATCTTATATATTCTATTAGTATTTTCACCTCTTTAATATAATCAACAAAACATTAAAAAACCAAAGGTCGCTCCCTCTTCTCCCACCCCTCCCCACCCCCACACACACGCAATAAAAAAAAGAGGCCACAAACAAGACACACACACGCAATAAAAAAAGGTCACAAAGAAGACCTAACGCAGTGACCGTGCATCCTCTCTCTCTGGGATCTCAGCTCACTCAACCGAGAAACACACCGCACAACTTTTTGCAGGGTTAAACCCCAAATCTTCCTACAAGATACAAACTTGTCGTCATCTCCAGTCGTCTCGGCGTCTCCATTTCGTTCAACAGGTAAATTTTCTCTCAATCGAATAACAAGTTAAGGTTTTGCCCTAACTGTTGCAGTCCCAACATAATCTTGTCTTCACTCTTTTTTCTTTTTCTTTTCTTTTCATTTTTCGTAGCTTTCCTTTCGGTCATTTCATCAACTAAAGTTGTCTTCTGAAAATATCCAGTTAATACCTTTATGTGAATGGGCTCAGTTCAAGTATCCTTTCTGATTATTTTTTTGCCTAATACTAAAATTTTTGTTGCTCTTGCATGTTGCTGAGTCTTAATTTGAACCAATATAAGAGATTGTCATATATTTGAACGTGTATGTATCATTCAAGGAAACGTTCCTCCCCGATTTAAAAAAAAAAAGAAAGAAATATTTGATTTCCAAAACAAGGGATCTCTGATACTTGGATATGTCCAACATCTGATTCTTATTAACTTCTTTTTTTATGCTTTTTGTTACCAGGTTGTGACACGTGGGTAGGAGCTACTTTTGTTAATCATCTTGATTAGGAAGCTACATTTAAGGTAACATACTAAAATGTAAGTTATTAACATGAGAGAAGTTCAAAGGATAATAACAGAAAGTTATTTTTTATATTAATTTCTTTTTAGCAAGTTAATTAATTCAGTTTCACTGAAGTTGTATTGGCCGTGTGAAATTCGGTAATTTTGGTATTACTATATTGTATCCAATAAGAAAAAATATTAAGCAGATAATTTAAAACATTTTTAACAGTAAAAAAATCATCGTGAAGGTAGCACAAAGTTTCAAGGTTCTAGAACCACTTTAGTTATACTGTTTTCCATAACCATGGCTTTATAGAATACATTGTGATTGATTACCTCCCATGATAACTCTTCTTGACAACATGTTCTATCAGGGAACAAAAGATACTAATTTTGAACTATTAGGCACCTCATTAATCAAAACCTTTGTAAATAAAGTCATTGTTTTATCGATTATTTTAAGATATAAATAAGAAAAAATATTAAGCAGGTTATTTTGAACAAAAGATACTAATTTTGTAATCTCTTCCTCAACTTAAAAAATATATTCATTGTTTACATTATTTTATCGATTATTTTAAAATATAAAAAAGGTTTTTTTGAAATGAGTTTTATCATATTTATAATTTTTGAATATTCATTTTGGTCTTTTATATTTTATTATTGATCTAATTTTTGTATATTTTCTTTTTTTCATATCATTTGTAATGCATATTCTAATTAATAAATTCATAATTCATGATTGTTTGTTTAAATTATTATTAGTAGTAGTGGTTAGCTTTCTAAAACTTCTGAACATTATAATTAGCATTAGTAGAAATTCAATTTACTAGAATAAATAACGATATTTTTGTTCATCTATTTCTTCTTTTGTTTATCAATGGTTGCTGTTCCTTCTTTATGTTTGTTCTTTATGTTTCTGGATTCAATTTTATCACTTGTTTTTCTTAAATTTGTTGAAATCTCCTATTAGGGTTTACTTTATTATAATGCTCTCTTTTGCAGTAAGAGACAAGATCTTTTATTTGTTCTTGAATCTTTGTACCAAGTCTCTCTATCTGATAAGGCTGAATGGCGATGGATGCCAATAGAGAAAAATCCAAACAAGTATGGTGCTGAGCATTACAGAAGATGTTTTGTTTGCTGCATTTTCAATTCCATTGAAGTCTCATCTACTTTTCCATTCGATATATTTCAGATTAACTTGTGAAAATTTTAATGTCAATTAAATATCGATATTATGCCATCTATAGTTTTTTTTTAAATTCTTTCTCAGATATTTTTCATGTTGTAATTTAATTTTATTGGCTTCTCATTTATATGTAGGCCAGATTTCAGAAGTTGTCGTAATCTGCAAAATATGTTGTATAGTAGTTTTCGAAAGTGGTTTCTTGGGTATTTTTCATAAATATGCTTCTAAATTGTTACTTTTTTTTTGTATATTTAGTTAGTTGGTTTCTTGGTTAAAAGTCTCAGTCTTAGATTCTAATCATACCATTATGTGCTAATAGGAGATTTTTAGCAACCCAGCAATATTGGCCCAACAGAAAAGAACGGATTTTTAGATTTCGCCTTTTTAGTAACCAGGTAACCAAATATATTATGGAATATTATATCATGCATGTTAACCGATTAAAGAGGTGGGTTAAATCTTTAACATCAAATGGTTTGTTTTTAATTTATATTCAGTTAGTGGTCTTTTCTACTTTCCTCCTCTTGATAGTTTCTTTTTCCTGTTAGATGAGTTTGTTTAGCTAACTCTGAGTTCCTGATCTTTCTAATCTGAAATGGGTGTAGACTACAACAACTCTAAAAAGATTAGTTTTGATAAATTATCAATGTCCATTCAAAATAAATAATATAATGTTTACTAATCATACATATAATGATAGTGACTTTAAAAATTCAGCATTTATTAATATGTTAAAAGATGATTCGATGTTTATGTACATGATTTGGTTTCAAAATGCATCAAGATAACATCAATTTCTTTTTCATTGTTTCTTTCAAAACTTCAGTATTTTTTCCTGGACATTCAAAAAGACCTGATATGTGTTTCTTACTTAGTTACCTATTTTTGTCATGCTCATTATAATGTGAGTTCATATACGTGATTATTGTTCTCTTGTGTTGCTCAGTTGGTAATAATGGTAGATTTAAATGTATATATATCTCTCTTTGATAAATAATTATGTAATATTATTTGATGCATTTTTAGCATGTTTTGTTAGACATGAATTAACTTTAGGAAGAAATTTGAATATAGGGTGAGAGAGCTCTTCCCCCAACTTTTGTTTCAACCCATGGTGAAGAATTAGGGACAATGATCTATGTCATAGATGAGCTAGATAATTGTTTACTGCTGGACCTGAGAAAAAAGAATGATCAATTGCTCATAACTGACTACTCATTTGAACATATTAGAACTTTTTATTTAATCAATAGAGGGGCATTTGTTCAATTTAGGTATGTCAGTTTTGGAATTTTTTTATTTCATTGTGGAATCACGACAACCAACCCATCCAAGTTCACCTTGATCCTCACTCATATGTGCCTGAGATAGTGGACCAGAGACACTTGATAATGTATCAAGAGTATTCCACATAAAGTATACCAGGATTGATGAGGACTCATCACCTGATGTGATGGTTCTATCTGGGTCTGAACCATCTGATGATGAGTTTTCATCAGACGGTGATGAAAACAATGATCAAGATGGGACACTGGTAGGGGATAATCCGCATAATCCGATAGATTTGTCTGGTGGAAGCACTTTATTAGTGGAGGTCCACGAACAAAGTAATGAGACAAACGAATTCTCTGATCATAGGTAATGCTAAGTGTAACTTTTTTTCTTGTGTTTTGGATTTTAATATCATGGTATAGATCGGTATTTTTTAATGTGGTGACTAACATGTTTAAAATATCCTGAACTAGATATACTCCAGAGGTTTATTATGAAAAGATCATCACAGCTTCGGATCTGGGTCAATCTAGACTGGTAAGTTGATCTCAAGAGAGTCCTTTCTTTCATTTTTTTTCTTGCAAGCTTATTAAATATTTTTCCTAAATATGTTATTCATTGTGTATGAAAATATTATGTTTATCTTAACTATGAGTTATTCATTGCAGTATCTGGCTTCGAAATTTGCTGCATATCTTAAACAATCTGGAGATGGTTCGATTTGGACGATCACTAGTCCACGTTCCAATGTAGAGAAGAATGTGTTCTTTTTCCACTAATTGAAAAGTGGAAGAAGAGGTAGGGAATGAAAATTTGGGGTCGGGTGAAATGAATGTTGTAGAGTATACAATTTAAAGGAGGGGGATAGCATTACCTTGAAACTCGACTCGATACCTAACCACCAGATAGAGTTGTCGATTCAGCGATGTTAGGGCTCCTATGTATAACTCTGTTTGATAGATATTTTGAACTATATGTTAAATTGTTTTGGACATATTTTGTTTTTTGATTAATGAACAAATTTATATATGTTGTAAATATTTTGTTTTGCTATCAATAGGTATCTTGACAATCTATGTTTTTAAGATTATGCAAAATAGAAAACTACATCTCTGTTGGACTTTTTTTTTCTGTTTTTTTAGTGTCTAATAATTTTTATTATATTTTATTATCTTACAAAGCATGTTATACTGTTTATTGACATATTGAGCAATTGTTGTATTCTATTGTTTTATTTTAATGTAGTGATAATCCAAATTTAATACAACATATCTATCTTTATAGAATACAGTTTAGTTATATTCTTAGTATTTTTTTAAAAGGGCTTTAGTTTACATGAAGCCCGTGCATTGCACGGGTTTTCACGCTAGTAAATAGTGCAATTGAAAAATTAGGGACAAAATTTGTGCACTTTATGAATCTGAGGACCACTTTGAGGTTTAACTCAATAAAATGGATATGATAAAATATTTGGGTTGGGTTCGAATATATTTATATCTAGTCCAACCTGGCTCGTGTACACGCTTTTATAAACCCTTTCCTTCAAACATAGAAGACAGGCAGCTACTACTTCGTGTGAAGAACATCTCTACGAGTATCACCTCTCTTCCAATCCTTTCAACCCTTTATTTTTTATCGTAAGTTTCGTTCTCCAAATCCTAATATTTGAAGTGCAAATTTTTTCTTATCCTGTAAACGTGCATATTTTTTGAATCAATCTGCTATTTGTAAACATTACAATATGACCTATATTTTGTGGTTTGTTTGGTTTCTTGTGAATAGAGAAAGAAGAAAAATGACGGTTTTGTTGGCGGAGGAAATCAACAGGCTCTATAGAATTAGGAAGACGATGATGCAAATGTTGAGGGGCAGGGATTACCTTGTTGGGGACATTTGTTATTGTGGTGGTTGGTTTTCAATGTTTCACGAAACCCGTCTTTAATTAACTGCACCAATTCTTTTGGTTGTGCGCTCTCATTATCGGTGGGTTATTATGAATATTGAAAAACATGGTGACTCGGATTCTGCATAAAATGGCATCAGTATAGGATCCACTATTAACTTTTTCTATTAAAATATTTTCTTTTAACTCATTATGTTTTTCATTTTAACTTGATCTTGTCACTATAATTTGGCGGTTAGGTCAAAAGAACGTTAGGATTTTCATGACTCATAAACAACTACCGCTCACGTTGTTGCGCATAACTCGGCCGTTATACCTATAATTTAACTATTACAACATGTTTTGTCTCGTGTTATTCGGTAACTGTCACTTATAATTCAGAGAATAAGTCAATCAAATAGATATAATCAAGTAAAATAGAAAATAACTTCTTCGCATATCGCAAAGTAGTCAAAACAAATGTTGGTACTTCAAAAATAACCACACTATAGCCCATACATGTGCTCTCTTCTTTGAATTATTATGAAGTTTCCTAATAAATTATATATTCTCTAAATGATTTAAGTTACTAGACCAGTTAAAGAATGGTTAATGTAACAGGTGTTTGTCCTCCTAAACTAGATTCAGTACATCATATTAAAGAGATAAAAATAAAAAAAGGAAAAGATGTCAATACTATTTTTTGTCATGTATTTTTTTCTTTTTCTAATTTTATAAATTCTTATGAAACATAATTTTAATTTGTTTTGAGGTTAAACATCATTTCTATCCACGAAAATTTAAAACACTGATAAATTTTTCTACGAAAAAATAAAATTGATTTTATACATAAAAAAAATTCCTCAAACAAAGTTTTTCAAACACTAAAATTACTCAAAATTTTTAAATTATCATTTTCTTACTATAACCAAATCCTATATTTCTAATTCCCTCTTCACCACCACATCAACCACCAATATCTCACCCCACCCATGAGATTGTATCTACTTTGTCTACCATATAGAGCTAACTATTGTGAAAGATCATGTCATTGAAACAATTAGAAGTTTAGAACTATTGAGAACTATCCAACTATCATCATTGATCTTTGAAACATGAAGCTTGGCATCGTTGTGAACAAATGGATCTTAGTGTTGTTGAGTGTGGTGGTGAGAAGAATAATTTGAAGGAACTCGAGGAGGTTGAAATCAAGGAGACTCAAGTTCTTAGGGAAATGAAGGGCAGAGGGTTTATGTAAGAGAGTGAGAATGGAGTCAGTGAAAGGGTCGAAAATGCGGAGAAGAAAGGAATCTTTGTGAGCAAGGAGAATGATTCATCCTTTGGAGGAGGAAGATGAAGATTGGTGAATGTAGTAGAATTTGGTTTGGAAGAGAGTGGGTTTGTTGTTGTGGTTGTGATTGGAGGGAGGTGGGTCGGATGGAGAAGGTGGTGGTTTTGAGAAAGGAAAGTGCCACGTGAAGCTGGTGCTGCAGAAGTAAAAGAGGCCGAAGTTGGTAGTGAGTTGGTGGTGAAGAGTTGAGGATTGAAAATTTGGAATTGTGATACCTTAGGAAGCGGTAATTTAAAAATTTAGAGTGATTTTTTAGAATAATTTTGTCAAACAAAATTCATTGTTTATAGGTATAAAATCAATTTTTTTAAGATAAATTTTTATGTGTTTTTAAACTTTCGTAGTATATTTTGCTAACCTATATTCTATGAGCACATTTTAAAAACACCATAAAAGAAAATGTTTAACTAAAAGTTATTGAAAAATTAGAGGCCGATTGGTTTGGCCATTTGAAAATGAAAATAAAATATAAAAATCTGTTTGATAGAGTAATTTCACATTATTTTCGGTGAAAATATTTTCAAAAAAGAATACAAAATTGAAAATGATATGTTCTCGTTTTCAGCTTTTTCAATTGAGGAACCCCTTAGATACCGTATTTGATCATTCACCGCTCCTTTTATATCTCACTCACTAGGGCCAAATTCTCAATCACGTATCGTGAAAAACACAAAGCCAATGCCTCCAAGTTGTAAGAAATTATATTATATTATGTCTCGTGTATGATGTGTCTTATTTTATTGGTTTAATAAATATTTAATTAAATAATAAAATAAAAAAAATTGTATGGTTATTTTTTAAATATAACCAACTTGATGGAAGTTGATTTTTATGAAAAAAAATCAGAATTCAGTCCTCTCTTCCTACAAATGAAGTCTTTCTTCCTCACTCACCATCAATAATTTAATTGAAGAAAGAATTAAGAAGGTAAATAAATAGACAAAGCGAATTCTTTCTAATACTATCATCATCATGGATCAAGGTTAGTGACTCTTCTCATTTCTATTTGTGATAATCATGAATTTCAAGATCTTTTCTTGCGAATGATAATTTTATAATGTCACTACAATAAATAAAGGTTTTCGCAATAGTAAAAAATCGTTGTCATAGATCAGAAACCGTTCCTAAACTTTAGGCAACGATTTTTGACATGTAGTATATGTGGCCGTTACCAATGCTAATAAGCAACGGTTTTTTGTCTAAGACAACGACAACAAAGAAATTGTTGCCCTTGTTACCCTAATAGGCAACAGTTTTTACAACAATTTTTAAACAACGATTTTTACTGTTGTCTGTCATTATGCAACGGTTTACAACCATAATAGGATAGGCAACAGTTTTATGCCATTGTAACTTTGTTACTAATTTCGACAATAGTTTGAAAACCACTGCCTTTTGTTGATGACTTAAAGAATAGTTTACGAACCATTGCCTTTTGTGTGTTTTTTTAACAATGGTTTTAATATCATTGCCATTTTGAAGTTGCCTTTGACAGCAGTTTTGACACCATTGTCTTTTGTGACTTTTGACATTAATTTTTTGTAATTATATATTTCTTTATTTCCAATAATTTTCTCATATGTTGCATTGAAATTAGTATTCCAATTATTTGTTTTTTAATTTAATGTCAATAAATAATAAATAATCTTAACTATTTGAATCAAATTACTAAAAAAAACTAATAGAACATTTACCATCAAATTCGATTTATAAAGTATTCTATAAGATCCACATACATTACATCATTGAAAATACCATAATACTAGTCTAAGTCATAACCACCTCTAATTATATCATCATTGTTTAAAATACCATAAGACTAATCTAAGTCATAGCCTCTGAATATATCATCTTTGTGAAATATTCAGTAACAAAAAATGATAAAGTAATTAAGTAGCATGTAAGTTTATCATGCCCAGAATTTCATGATTTTTTCTCTCTAGCATTTGATCTTCAAATTTTGTGACATTATTAATTAACTTCTTTTTTTTCCTTTAAAATAATTTTCCCGTGAACAAAACAAAAAATAATAAATCAAATATAAAATTATACCTTTCTAATGCTAATAATATTTGGTAAGAGAGAAAGAGAAGGAGCTTAGTTCAATAGCAAGTTCAATTTCAAAAATCCATAAACCAAAGTCACAACACAATCATTAACACCAAAACACATAATATTTGCTAATAATATTTGCTGCACTCTACCCGTCGCCGGCGCTACTCACCTTACCTGTGTTTGCCTCAACTCGCGTCGCCGGCGGTGTTACAGTCTCCCCTCACTCTCGTCGCCGGCTCTGCTACACCGTACCCGCGTCGCTAGCTTGCTTGCGTGCTTTGTTCCTCCGTTCAGCTTGCCTGCGTTATCGGCTTTGCTGCACCCTACCCTGTGCTTCGTTTTTTTCGTTTAGCGCCTGTTTCCCGTATTGAAACTCTGAAAGTATATTTATCTGCCTTCAAAACTAAAAGTTGTTTAAGTACATATGTAAATTACATAAGTTATTATTTAATGGTTTAATTATTCTATTGGTCCCTATAATTTCGCGAAATTTTCAATTAGGTCCCACTTGGTAGTAATTGATTTAATTGTATAGGGATCCAACTGAAAAAAAATTGGTGTAGGGACTCAAATAAAAGAAAAAAAAAGTGTAGGACTCAATTAAAAAAAAAATTAGTGCAAGGACTCAATTAAAAAGAAAAAAAGTATAAGGACCTAATTAAAAATTTCGCAAAACTATAGGGACCAACAAAATAATTAAACCTTATTTAATTTGATATTTTAATTAGATCAGTGATTATTTATTTTGATTTTAATGTGCGTTCATGGCTTTTTGCTGTTTAAGTACAATTGCATATTTTAATTTGATTTTAATTTGAGTTCATGGCTTTATGCTATTTCTGTTATATACATATAAATTATTTATCATAAATTTGTATATCTGTACAAAGTGTATTTGAACATGTTACATTTGTATATGTTTGTAGGGAATTCACTTCAAAAAGTCAAGTACCAACATAGATGTAGTAGCACAAGATGTGGTTGCAGAAGAACAACAACAAGAATCCCTGGTGGAAGCAACCGCTAATTTTGTTCCAGATAAGTCTGTTTAGATTGAAAATAGCAAAAAATCGAGCTTAAAGAGTATTCTTTGAATGTTTGAATTGAATTTTTTATTTGTATGATTTTTAGATTATATAATAATATTGTATTTTTTTTGTCAACCCGTGGGTAGGGTCGGATATTCGCGGGTTGAGCGCGGGTAGGGTTAGGGTTGGGTATTTCTCAACCCGTGGGGTAGGGTAAGGTTAGGGTTGGGTTCAAACCCCTACCCATTACCACCCTTATATGTTGGTGCATTTCATGCTCACTAGATAATTTCTTTTGTCTCTTAGTGATTTAGAACTTCTTCTTCTTTAGTAAATTTTAATCATGAACCTCTCTGATTCTAATATCTTTGCCCATCACCTAAACTTAGAAGTCCTTTTGTTTGCATCGTTCTAGTCTTATTTTAACATTGTAAAATACTCAATCCAAATTTATGATTAGTGGTTGTCAAATTAGTATTTCTCAACCTAAAATAATAGCATATTTTAGTAAAATGAATTTAAATCATATCTTGACTCTATTAAATAACTCATTTTTCACTCACAATTCCGATATTGCTCGATGCTGTGCACCAAATCTCCCTTTTACTCCAGGTGACTTAGTGGCACTATAAAAGTTGTCCTACATTCTGGAACTTAAATGAAAACTGTGTATCACAGTAGCTAGTGGTATTGACCTACTAAGATAGTTGTCGTCGGAAATTGGTTTTAATCCAAAATAAAGGAGCTTTCTTATAGGAAATATAGGCTGCTTGTTGCGTGAGGTGAAGATGTTTGTAAATTGAAGGAAAAATCGTAGTTGAGGAAGAGATAAAATATGGCTTTTTATTTAAAAAATAATGGAAAAATATTATTTCCCTAAATACGCATGGTTGAAAATGTTTATGAAAATGCGCAGCACCATTTCTATTGCAACACACACGAAATTGTTTAAGGCTCCAATTCACTACTGGTGCCAACGAAATGGTGCCATGTATGGCAAAGGAAGGGTTGACCACGACTCCAACCTTAGCAAACGGGAAATAGGCCAAGTCAGTGATGGCAGAAACGAAATGGGCCATGTCTTTGGCGGCACACACGAATTAGGCCACTCCAATTCTGGCACACATGAATTGGGAGACTCCATTTGCGGCGCACATGAAATGGACATTCCAATTGCGGGACACACGAACTGGCCATGGCTTTAGTTGAGGATGCAAGTTTTAGGTGCTCCAGTCTCCGTACCAACATGCATTGGGTGAAGCGGGTGGCATGGCAAAAGTGAAAGGTTTGGTATGTATATAAAAGGGGAGAAGAGGGAGGGGACCAAATGCAGCATCCGTAGAAGTGAAATAGGGATAAAAAACAAGAAGCGGTGGAAGAAAAAAAAGTGTGTGTGATTAATAATTTTGTGTTGTGGTTTGATAAAAATAAAAAATAAAATGAGCGGTGGTGGAATTAATGTGGAAGAAAATCTTAATCGGTTAGATGAAATTCATATTGTCGCGCATTTGACTCATAAGGTTAGTTTCAATGATCATGTGTTGTCAATTATGTTATTAATTTTCTTGTTATAACTAATTTTATTATTATTTAATATTGGTTAGTGTAATTTTAGTTATGTTTTTCATGTTTCTTTGTTGCAACCCACTCGTGTTCTGATGCCGTATGGCACACTTGTTGATGTTTTCACGTCAGATCCGCCAGATTCAAGCATGGAGATCAGGTGGCAGAGGCTTGAACCTTATCTACGACAATTAGGATTTTATTATGCTTCGTCAATAAAGCGTTTCAAGTATGACAATCCATTGATAAGTATCTTTGTCAAAAGATGGCATCCCGAAATGCACACATTTCACCTCTCCTAGGGTGAGTGTACCATAACACTAGAGGATGTTGCAATGCAGTTAGGGTTACCTATTGATGGCGAGCCTGTGAGTGGTACTCTAAGATCATGGAGTAAGTTTCACTAGAGAGATATATGGCAATGGTGCCAAGAACTTATTGGCAATGTTCCAGCCGGGCATATAGGGATAACGAAGTTCAACATAAAGTTGAAGTGGCTTAGAGCTCGTCTTCAACATATGCCGTTTGACTTACCAGATAATGCCCTAATTCAGTATGCCCGTTGTTACATTCTGTATTTGTTGGGAGGCGTGCTACTGTCGAATAAGGCCAACAATACAGTCCACGTTCGTTATCTTCCTCTTTTGGCCGATTTTGATGCCATCAGTATTTATAGTTGGGGTAGCGCATTTCTTTTTTGGTTATCGAGCCATGTGCTTGGCAACTGATTACAATGTGGAAGGTATGGCTGGCTGTCATACGTTGTTAATGTCTTGGATATATTACAGGCTATTATTCTAGGCACCAAATGTGACGACGCTGTATAGTTTTCCATTAGCTATAAGGTGTGGTATCATATGGCATATCATGTTTAGTGTTGTAACGTCTTAAATTTTACTTTATTGTTGAATATACAACTTATTTGCACGTTGTGATTTTTCATCAGGTGGGCGGGTAAGAAGGGACAGAAAGACTACGCTGAGCAATGCCTACTGAGGCACCGCCAGAGGTTGGACAACCTACAAGTGGATGAGGTAGGGTTTAGGCTTTATTGAATTTTATTCATTGTGTTTGTCTTAACATGTGTTGACGTGGATACCTTTGCGTGTAGTTTAATTGGTTGCCGTACATGGATCCTCGTTTTCTGTCCAGAGTGTTCACGGAATTTCTCAGCCACCCACATGAAGATTTTTACACTGCGGTTGTGCCGCTAATATTATTCAAGTGGATTGAGATTCTTAACAAAGACAAAGTGTTGCATTAATTTAGGGGAAAACAAAGACCACCCAACCCTCCCTTGAATATCGATACCTTCCACCGATAATCGGCCCCAACGACGATGGCTGGTGGCCCATCTGCCTATCAACTTGGTTTGAGGTATGGGCTAGTTGTTGTACTGAGGTATATCGTCTGCGAATTGATCGTGCAGACACCTTGCGTCCCAGCCAAGATTACTATAGGTGGTACTGTAACAGAATCTAGAGGTTTTTGTCTGCGCCTGATGCATTGCATGATTCACAGGGTGACGACATTCCTGTAGGTGCCCCAACAAAGTAAGGAAGAGCACCCATGGTAAGGTTACCTGCTGTTCCACAAGATCGTAGGTGCCAACATACGCACCGAGAAAGACATGACGGTGATGCTGAGGTAGGGTATGAAGAGGCAGAGTTTTCGGCACAAGACTGACCACTTGATGAGGCAGAGGTTGGACACCAGGGTACACCGCAACAAGCTCAATTTCGTGGGAATTACTACTACCCTCAACCATTCGTGGTAGGAGACCCCCCCTCAGCCATCTTCCATGCAGCAGGTTATGCCATACTAGAATAGCTACGAGGTTTGTGGTTCATCCCAAGGGTGTGGTACACAAGACTTGATTGATTCCATGGACAGAGTTGGTTGGACAAACTTCTCTTTTTTGTTTGACGGTTTAGACCATTTCATCCCTCAGCAGCCATCACCGTATACACCTACAGATCTTGGACTGGACCTTCCATGGTCCGATACCAACCCACACCCAACTATTGTGAGAAGGAGGTCTGCATCTATCGGTGACACTGCCGGATCATCTCTCCGACCGTACGATGTCTCCTTGATGCAATGCCGTCATCTTTCTTATGCAGGGGCTGATCATGCCGTGGAGGAGGCTGATGCAGGTCATTCTCGTCGTGACATTCAAGCTCTTTCATGTGGAACAGATGGGAGATTGGGACACGAGCACCATTAGTTGTTCCTCTGTAGTATTTAGTTTCATGTACTTTGCGTTGCCTTGCGTTGTTTCATTTCGCTTAAGTTAGTTTTGTTTCATGTGTGTCTATTTTATTTAGTTGTTGTCGTATGTTGTTTCCACATTTTTGTAATCAGGGTTGCTTATCGAACATTCTTAGTTATTAACATTGAAATGGGATGTAACACCAACATAAACATAATTTGATACAATGTAAAATAAAAAGCGAGTTAAAATAATAACAATAGTAGGAAACATGCAATACTAAGTAGAAGAAATGTGCGGACAGTTCCGTCTGGTATGACCGGGTTGCTTGCAAAGTCTGCATCGCTTTCTAAGTCCCAGCTCAACCTCGTCCATCTCATTCCTGATCCTTGTCGATACCGGACGTCCTTCCATTGTACGTCGGAGATGGGGGTTGGGAACGACTCATTGGCCTTCATATGGAGGCCACAGCTCCTCGTTTGGCAACGGTGGAAATTCCATCTGGTAAACTCGGATGATGTTCTCAACACGATACACTGTCGCGACATAACGCTGCCAATCAAGTCTTGCATGTGCACATGCAGATAAAGCATGAGCACATGGATAGCGCAACGCCTAGAAGTATCCACAGTCACATCTGTGATGTTTTAGTAAACCCTGAACCGAGACTGCACCCCGACGGCCGCTATCTCATCGACGGTGAAGATTAAAGTAGCCCTATCATACGACATCACAAGCATTTGGGCAATTCTCTCTCTGTTTGCCAGTATCGCTTTCTGTAGGAATTGCGAAAAAACTTGACCGCATGTGATCTGTGCTTGTGCCTGTTGACCCTTGTTGACAAATAATGCATTAAGATGATGGTGGGTCGACTTCACAATTACACACACTGGGAGGTTACGAGTTCCCTTGAGGACAGAGTTGATACACTCCGACAGATTGGTTGTCATGTGACCGTATCGACGTCCCTCAGATCCAAGCCATCATTTGCGGAGATGTGACCGGATCCTCGCTACTAATTAACTCCAGGTTGTATTACGCCTGCTCTTATGTTTTAGAATATGCCACATTGACCAGGTGTCTTTTGGCTTTCTTACTCTTGAAACTTGTTGTAAAGTTAGAGGCAATATGTCTCACAAAGTTCACATTGTGTTTCCATCCACACCCATCCCGCTTTAAAACAACCTTTATTGCTGCATGCCGATCAGAGATAAGCAATATTCCTGGTTGAATCGCTATATGTCTCTTGAGGTTGGTAAGGAAAAAGTACCACGAGTCAGTATTCTCCCTTTCGACAATTGCAAAAGCAATGGGCAGAATGTTGTTATTCCCGTCCTGCGCTATGCCCATCAACAAGGTCCCTGTATACTTACCATACAAGTGTGTTCCATCAACTGAGGCCATTGGCTTACAGTGCTTAAAGGCTTCAACAAACGACAGAAACGACCAAAAAACCTTATGAAACATGACGCTGTCACAATCCAATGTGTTGGCTACATAGTACGGTCGTGTTTGCAGGTCAACGATTGTACCTGAGATGATTATGCTTAATTAGTATCACACCGAAAGGACTACAAATTATACCATAACATAACTTTGAATTGCCAAAAATACCTGGAACGAAAACTTGCAATGCGTTGAAATATCTTTGCAGCTGGTCGTATGACTCCTCCCAATCACCATAAATTTTGCAATTGCCTCCTGCTTTGCGTGTCAAACCTTTTTGTAAGAAACCTTATATCCATATGCCGATTTGACTGATCCTTGCAACTCCTTTATGCAAATAGTCGCATCTGCATGGACCATGGGGAATATATGCTAGCAGATGATGTTACTATCAAATTAAGCATGATCTTGCGACATCGAGCTTGCCAAACAACTGTGAGGCCCTTCGTATTTTTTGAATAACCCAACCCGTACCATCCAACGACATTGGTCCCCAAACTGCTTGCATCGACATACATACCGAGTTTGATCTGACTCTACCACCTTGTATTTTGCAGTTCTATGGATGTTGTGGTTCTTGATAGCAAGCATCACTATTTCTCTATTGAGAAACTTCAACCCAACCTCCAACTCCATCTCACCTGACAAAGCATAGTTGCTCGGTCTGTCTTCAGCGATCGTCGAGTTCATTGCTCCAAGATTTAAAGACAGATAGTAGCCTGGAGTACCGCTGGATACACCATCACCCTCCGCCACACCAACCGATTTGGCACGAATCGGAAGATCCCTTTCGCGATAAAGCGGTTGGGTTTCAGGAACCACTTATGCTTCTTCACCACTATCATCTTCAATCTCATCTTCATCAGAAGTGTCTGCCAACCCATCAACAATACCTTTTAGGGATGCAACACGGTTGGAAGGGGAGGAACGTGCATGACAATTTCCTATATTTTGTCCCGGTGTCACAAAGGCGTTAAAGGTGGGACTACGAGCTCTAACAATTTCTTGCAAGGGCATGAAATCGGCCGTACCAAAATTTCTAACCTGCTCCACATTATTGGAACTAGAGGAGCTTCTACCAACATCTTGGAGATTCACACATAGTTCCAACGAGTAGATACTTCCAATGCTGCGATGATAAGAAAACATCATCGAAACATATTGGTCAGATTTAATCTGTATTTTTTGATATGCAAACGAGTTGGCAATTGCAACTGGCATCCTATAAGTCAACTTCGTGATTTCCTTCTTTCCGACCATACCAGTATTCATGAGAATAAAAAATTTCAGCTCTTGCAATGATGTTTGGGGCGGGATCATTATCCAGAGTGGATGTCACAAACAAATGTAATACCTTCAGATGTATGGGAAATTTCTCCATTTGGATAGACGATGATATAGATATTTTCAGAAGTCATAAGCACAACAAAACTACAAACTACCGTATTTTAGAAAGAAAGTGAAAAGATGGAAGAGAGATTTTGGAGATGGAATACACCGTAGAACAACAACGATTTCCAAGTATGGTAGCACACTAGTAGCCACAGCCATTTATATAGCGAAATCCATACACCATTTTGCAAGCGACACAACTTAGTTGCTCCATTTTGTGTGGAGTACCATTGAATTGGAACCAATTCGCGTCTGCCCCCTTGGATTGACCCTGCTGCTCCAATTCGTGTCTGCCATCCATGAGCAACCCATTTTGTGGACGCCATCAACATCATGGATTACTGACACGAAAGGGTGTCATCATTAAATTGGAGCCTTAAACCATTTCTATGCTACGCATTTTCATAAAAGTTTTCAACCATGCGTATTTAGAAAAATAATATATTTTTTTTATTTATTTAGATAAAAAAGTCGATAAAATGTTATAATAAAGAAAACTTGTTTATGCCCCCACTAGGGAGCACATTGAGATACATCAGAAAGAACCAAAGCAGTGTGACCCAAAATTTTTGGACTTATTATGGTCTTACTGTGGGATAATGTGGACCAATTGGTCTAGGCTCCGTTTATTTACCAATTTATATAATTTGGGCTTTATTCTCAGGTTCTTCCCTTTATTTTTTTAATCTTCATTTATAAGTACATTCAACATTCGTAATGATTTTAAGCTTGAAGGCTAGAAAACGTTTAAGGAAAACATTTTCGAATAAACACAAGGGCAGTAGAACTGTAGAAGTGCTCATTCACCAAAAGCAAACTAGTATAATTTCAATTCAATCCAATACTGAAAAAAAAAAGTTCAATTCAATCTAATGGTAGATAAATAATATTATCAACAAATCAGTATAAAATTGAAGCTCTTCACGTCGCAATGAACAAAAATGGGATTTAACTCCAAGTGACTTCAGTTGCTTAAGAAAATAAAAGTAAAGGTAAAAGCACTTCATACATTCTCAAGAATATATATTATAAATTTAATTCATTAAAAGGAATTTATAAATATAATTCATAGCAAGGTATTTAATATTAAGCAAACAAGTTAATGTATCATATTTTAACTCAATAAAATGGATATGATAAAATATTTGAATTGACCAATGAATTATAGTTCAAATAGCATAATTTTTTCATTTTTACTTAGAAATTTTGGCTTCGAGTCTCTCCTTTAACTTAAAAGAAAAATATTTTGTTTGGTTCGAATATATTTTTACTCATAGTCATTAAAGGAAAAATCCAGTCACTTAGTTGAGTCCAGCCACCTTTCAGACCGTTCAAGCATTGAACTCGGCAAAAATCGGTTCGGTCCGTTCGATTTTTATTAAAATAAAAATAACTGACCTGTCGGTTTTCAAAATTCGGAACGGGCCCTGCTTACTTTTTTTAATTTTGGAAACGACGTCGTTTCTCATTCATCAAAACCCTTTTGCCCTATCCCCTTAATGTTTCTCCTCTGGTCATTCTCTCATTAAAGCACGAGCTCTCTCGTCTGTCTCCCTGTGGTTCTTTGGATCTCGCATAGTCGCACTCAAGCTCTCCCCCTGTCTCGTCTCCGGTCTCTCTCACTGCCTTCAGTCTCGCACTGAAGCTGATCGTCGCACTCTGCGAGTCATCTCCGTCTCGTACTCAGTCGCTCGCGCGCCTTTCCTAGGCTCGTCGTCACCGGCAGCG
Organism: Arachis hypogaea; assembly: GCF_003086295.3. Classification (NCBI taxonomy): domain Eukaryota; kingdom Viridiplantae; phylum Streptophyta; class Magnoliopsida; order Fabales; family Fabaceae; genus Arachis; species Arachis hypogaea. The sequence continues at coordinate 15,328,658 of NC_092046.1, read as the reverse complement.
GAAGCATCTGGTCCTGGGCTGGTCGTGGTTGTCGTCTTCTTGCTTCGAGTCTTGCCGTCAGCTTCCTCCCCGCTGTCAGCTTCCTTCGTGGAACCAGAAGCCCTAAACCCGATTTGGTGAGTTCCAACAAATTCTCCTGTTCTTTCTTTTTCATCAATGCACTTTGATTTTGTAGCTGAAAATATCACTTAACTAATTTTTTTGTTGCTAAAAATCATCATCATGAATTTGTTATCTTGAATAATTTGTTACTGAAATTTGTAGTTGAAAATATAACTGAGCTAGTTTTTTTTGTTGAAAATAATCACTCAGATGAATTTGTTACTAATTATCGTAACTGAATCTTGAATATGTTGCTGTCTTCCTCAAATAATTAATTAGCTAAATATTTTTGTTGCTGAAAATCATTGCTGAGTTCAATTTGTTAGCGATTGAACCTTGAATTTGTTGCTGTGTTGCTGAATAATGATTTAGTTAATTTTTTTTTTTGCTAAAAATCATGAAAGTTGAATTTGTTACTGATTATTATCATTGAACCTTGAATTTGTTTGTCTTTTTGAAATAATCAGTTAACAAATTTTTGTTGTTGAAAATCATTAGAGTTGAATTTGTTGTTGAAAGTTGTTGTTGCTGAGATGAATTTTTCTGTTTGTTCTCAAGAACAAGCATCATCAAATGAATTTTGTTCTCTCTTGATTATTTAAATTGAGAGAGTCACTCTAGTGGTCTGCCCCTGTAACTAACAATTTAATAAGAGAAGAAAGCTGTTAACGTAGGTCGGATCAACGCGGCAATAAAAACTATCCGACTTTCATGATCGAATTGATTTCACTTTAGACTTTTTTTTAGATTGGGTTGGTGTTCAGTGTGGGCTGTCTCCTCTATCAAAATAGTAAGAGAGAAAATCTGTTCGGAAGAGTTCATCACTAACGATGAGGCACGGAGAGGAATCTCTCCCGAAGAGGGGGCTCCATCCTCTTATAAACTTTCCCGTCCCCATGAAGATGATGAGTTATGTCTAAAAATTGATATTTGTTTTTCATTAATATGTTTATGAAGACATGTATTTTTAACTTTTAATTTTAATTTTATTTTTATAATTTTATATTTTTATTTTATTATGACCGGGTTAATCGGATGAATTCGTGACCCACTGGTTGAACCACGATCGGGTCAATTACCAGTTCAATTCTAATAATTATGTATATACCTGTTCTGGCCTGGCCCGTGTACACGCTTTTATAAATCCTTTCGTTCAAATGTAGAAGACAGGCAGCTGCTACTCTGTGCGAAGAAAATCTCTACGAGTATCACCTTTCTTCCAACCCTTTCAACCCTTTATTATTTATTGTGAGTTTTGTTCTCAGAATCCTAATTTTGAAGTGCGAATTTTTTCTTATCTCGTAAACGTGCATGTCTTCCGAATCAATATGCTATTTGTTCACATTATAATATGCCCTATATTTTGTTGTTTGTTTGGTTTCTGGTGAATAGAGAAAGAAAAAGAAGGATGGTTCTGTCGGAAGAGGAAATCAACAGGCTCTATAGAATTAGGAAGACGGTGATGCAGATGCTAAGGGACAGGGATTACCTTGTTGGGGACTTCGAGATCAAGATGAGTAGAGAAGAATTTAGAAGAAAATATGGCGAGAACATGAAGAGGGAAGACCTTGTCATCAACAAATCCAAGAAGGAAAAATCTTCTGACCAGATCTATGTCTTCTTCCCCGAAGAAGCTAAGGTTGGTGTCAAGACCTTGAAGACTTACACCAATCGAATGAACTCCGAGAATGTTTTCAGGGCTATCTTGGTTTTGTCAACAGAATTTAACACCATTTGCCCGCACTTGTATTAGTGAAGTTTCTGCAAAATTTCACTTGGAGGTTTTCCAGGTCTGTTTTTTCCTATAAGTTTATAAAGTTTATAATGTACCTCTTGAGTCATATATTCAATTTCTACAATTGCTCGAAACATCTATGGAGATTCAATTTCCATTGATTGTAGGTATTAGGAGAGTGTAGTAAGCTTAAAGAAATGGAATGAAATGAGTTAGGGTTTAGGGTATTCATATGTGAAGAGATTGAGGGTGGAAGTGGGATTTGATTATAAGATAAATGTATAATAACTTAGTTTCATCAAAGACCTAGTTTTCATCAATTGGACTATTATACCCTAGTATTCACTATTGACTATTGAGCCCAAGTTTAATAAAGCATGATGGTTCAAGAATTGAAGCTATCTTCAACCAATTTTAGCAACAAAATAACCCACAATCAATAGAAACCCAATATTAATTAAAATAATTTCCAACATTCCATTCTCTTTTTCTTTATAAAATATGGTTCCATCACTAACCCCAAATTGAGAAAACAGAATTGAAAGTTTGATGGAGTAGGATGGAATCTTCTGATATTTTATTACTAACAATTCCACTCTATTTCATTTTGTCGAACCAAACAATGAAAACCAATTAAATCCCTTGGACTCTATTCCACTTCTCCTGAAATCACTAATCCAAACTACATTTATAAAAATAAAATTTGTTAGTTTTGGTGTTGAATTTAGAACATACTAATTAATAAACAACAGGATTTTATAGGGAGTCAGAGACTATTGTCCTTGTGTTTAGTCTTGCAAGCTTAGAGATAATTAATACAATTCATAATGGTGGGAGCTGTTTATGCTTCACATTTACCCGTATTCTTTTATCTTTTTTTTGGCGATTGGAAATTTTCACCAAGAGATATGTGTGCAAAGGAAATAGTGTATTAATAATTATTTCTTTGGGTTATCCTTTCAATGGTTAAAATTTTCTTTTTTTTTTTTTCATTTCCTTGTGTTATGTTAGTTTTGTTGCTAGAAATATGGTTGTTTCTCTTTGTCAATTACAATTTGTAAGAAACCTATTGATGTAGGAAGCAGAATTGCTGATCAACATAAAAGAACATGTTCTTGTCCCTGAGCATCAAATACTTACTGATGCAGAGAAGAAAACTTTGATTGAGAGATATACTGTAAAAGAAACTCAAGTATGTTTAATTTTGACTTATAAATTTAATTCTAGAATTGTACTACAAATCTTGCAACATACTAACATGTTACTTCAACCCTAATATTTATGATGGGGTTTTCCTCAGCTTCCTAGGATTCAAGTTACTGATCCTGTTGCAAGATATTATGGATTGAAGCGTGGACAAGTTGTTAAGATAATCCGGCCAAGTGAGACTGCAGGCAGATATGTTACCTATCGATTTGTTGTATAAGAATTTCCTTGAACGTCATGACTATATTTATGGTACCATATGCCCTCTATCGATAGATATTTATGAGAGCTTGAGAAGCATGGACAAGGATAAAGAACCCTTTTTCATTTGGCTTTACTCTTTTTGCTATTAGTTAGAAGTTATGGTTGAACCTTTGTAGTCAAACTAAGACACACTATACTGCGGTGGTTGGTTTCCAATGTTTCGCAAAACCTGTCTTTAACTGCACGAATTCTTTTGGTTGTGCGTTCTTGCTATCGGTGGGTTATTCTGAATATTGGAAAATATGGTGACACGGATTCCGGATAAAATGACATCAGAATAGGGTCCACTATTTTAATTAAAATATTTTCTTTCAATTCATTATGTATGTCATTTTAACGTGATGTTGTCATTATAACTTGGCGGTTAGGTTAAAAAATATTAGGATTTTCATGACTCAAACAATTATCACTTACGTTATTGTGCATAATTTGATCGTTATACCTATAAATCATTAAAGTTACTCAGACTAGTTTAAGAATGGCTGACAGGTGTTTGTGATTTTAGATCAGATTCAGTCCTAAATCATTAAAGTTACTTAGACTAGTTTAAGAATGGCTGACAGGTGTTTGTGCTTTTAGATCAGATTCAGTCCTTCGTATTAGAGATAAAAAAGAAAAGAAAAAGATGTTAATACTATTTTTTGTCATGTATTTTTTTTTTTCTAATTTGATAAATTCTTAGGAAACATAATATTAATTTGTTTTGAGAGTAAATTATCATTTTTTCATAAAAATTTAAAATGTTGATAAATTTATCTACGAGAAAACAAAACTGATTTTATACCCCCAAAAAGTATGTGTCAAAACCTCAAAGTGGTCTTAAGATTCATGAAGTGCTCCAATTTCGTCTTTGATTTTTTAATTGCACTATTTACTATGATTTTTCAATTGCACTATTTATATCCTCCAAATTGGTAAAAATACACTTATTTAGGACAGACGAGTAATTGATTTAGGACATATGCATAACTTATTAATTTTCAATCCCAAACTATTTTGGTTTATTCTCTAATGGGTGGGTTTGTGCATTCCTCATTTCCTCACTTGATGTTGGATTTTTACTGTCAATTTTACTACATAAGTTTCTTTCCAGCAAATTAATTTTCAGCAAGCAGGATATATTTCACATTACGGCCAGCAACTTGAGCACTGCACACTACATCAGCTGTGGAATGAACTCAAGTTATCCTGTGACTCTGTGAAGGCACGTGAACAAGTTGACTTATTCAATAGTCATAACCGCTGGAAGAAGCGTGGCATTGCTATGGTTCCAACTAAGTTTGGCATATCCTTTACAACAAAGCTTATGAACCAGGTAATTACCATCTACAATCATGGTACTAGAAAAGCTGCAAAGAAGAGGAGAGGGAAGAGGGGGGGGGGGGGGGGGGTTGGGAATTGATCTCAACTAAAGTTGAAGGAATTCGGGGGAGTAATAAAATTGATCGCATTTTGTGGTTCTTTATGATTTTCTTTAAAACCATTACTTTCCTTTATATTCCTATGTTATTTATGATAGCATTGCATTATCAAATTAGTGATGATGATTAAATTAATATGTTGTTAATTACTGTAGGCAGGTGCTCTGGTTCATGTCTATACAGATGGAACTGTTTTAGTTACCCATGAGGGTGTAGAAATGGGGCAAGGTTTGTGATGTGTACGACATTCTCGGAACTAAAACCGACCTATAATCTCGGCCGCAGTATCCTCTGGCTGAGTCAGCTTCATCTTCCAAGGATGGCCCATAACAACAGAATCCACTAAACTGAATGGGCGGTAACTCCTCTCAACAGAAAGATACTAATAACAACTCTAAACCGTAAACATCGGAGCCACTCCACCCTATTCGCCTATAAAATACAAAGAAACGTAACCCACAGGGCAGACAACTCTCACTCCTGATTATTATATTTTCCTTTCTATAATCAGCGCATATTCTTACTTGAGCGTCGGAGTGCTTTTTGCAGGTACTCCCGCCGCCGTGTTTCAGAGATATCTGAGGACCAGTTACTGCGCTTGCCCCGGCCGGCGTATAAGTTCGTCCAGGCCAAGTAGACCTCAAGGACAAGCACACTCCTCGGATCATTCAGGACGGAACATTTGGCGCCCACCGTGGGGCCGAGTCAAGCTAACCCTACTTATTTCTACTATATTTCTATCTCTTGAAGTCTTTCTTTGCAGGATTACCCTGACCATAGGTATGGCCGACAACGGAGTCCCTCAGCTCACACAAGCCGACCTCATGGCCCAGATGGTTGAACTTCAAGCAGAGGTCAAGAGACTGGCCGAGCTGTCGGCACAAAACAGCGCCAACAAACAGGATGAGGGCAATCCCAAAAGCTCGTCCCAGAGTGCGGCTGACTTGTTAATCGCCAACCCTCCAAAAGAGAGACTGACGTTGGATAACCCCTTCTCTGAGGAAATCACAAATTTTCAGATGCCAAAACACTTCACACTACCCTCCTCACTCGAGCCCTATAAGGGGATTGGTGACCCCCGGGCTCACATTAAGAAATTTCAGTCAATGATGTTTTTTAACGGCCCTAACAATGAACCTGTATTTTGCAGAGCTTTCCCGACTTACCTTGACGGGGCCGCTTTACTTTGGTTTTCGAAATTACCTGCAGGTTCGATCTCCTCTTTCGAAGAATTGGCAAAGTCTTTCATCGACTATTTTGCTGCGGCACGAATATACGTCCACGGATCGGATTATCTTGGCACAATTCGCCAAGGTCCTCAGGAGAGCTTGAAGGACTATTTGACCAGATTTGCAGAGGCGACAATGGAGATACCCGACTTGGACCCCGCCGTCTACCTACACGCACTTAAGGCCGGTCTCCGACCTGGAAAGTTTAGGGAAACCATCGCGATCACCAAACCACGGACATTGGAAGAGTTCAGGGAGAGGGCGGCAGGACAAATGGAAATCGAAGAATTACGCGAGGCCAACAAAACGGAAAGAAGACCCAGGAGAGAAGAAGACCGAACACCAAGGTCGCCCCATAACAAAGACCTCGGCAAACCATTCAAACTTACTCCGAAATTTGACAATTACACCAGATTCAACACGAGAAGGGAAAGGATAATCAAAGAAATACTCAATGCCAAAATCATAAAACTTCCAGTAAGAGCAGGTAGTTATCAAGACCAGAGGTTCGTAGACAAAAGCAAATACTGTGCTTTCCACCAGAAATACGGACACACGACCGACGAATGCATAATAGCCAAAGACCTCTTGGAGAGACTTGCTCGACAAGGCCTACTAGACAAGTACATTGAAGGAAGAAAACATAAAGGGGATGATAGAGACAAGGAGGAGCGACAACCGACCCCAGTCGACAAAGAAACTAACAAATGGTCGAATAGCAACCAACCCAAAGCAGTCATAAATTGCATATCTGGAGGATTTGCCGGAGGCGGTGAAACAACATCGGCAAGGAAACGCAGTTACCGAGCTATGTTGGCCATCGAAGGGGCAGCATCACTAAACAATCAGGAGACACCAGATCTAGAAATCACTTTCAACAAAACAGACATATGCTCGGCCGCCCCACACCTAGACGATCCAGTGGTAATCTCCATCCAAATAGGCGATCTTTTGGTAAGAAAAGTCCTTTTAGACCCAGGTAGTAGCGCAGACGTTCTCTTTTATTCTACCTTCTTAAAAATGAACTTATCTGAAAAACTGATACAACCCTCATCTGGAGAACTAGTGGGGTTCTCCGGAGAAAGGGTACCAATAAAAGGGTATATATGGCTAAAAACGACAATAGGTGAAAACCCGTTATCCCGAACCCTTGATATACAATACCTGATAGTTGACTGCATTAGTCCCTATAATATTATTCTCGGGAGACCTGCTCTGAACATGTTCAGAGCAGTGATATCAACTTTTCATCTATGTGTTAAGTTTCAGGCACAGGACGGCAGGATAGCAACGATCCACTCGGACCGACAACAAGCTCGGCAATGCTACAACTCTAGCCTAAAAAGATCGGACACGAGACGGAGGCAACACGAGGTCAAAGCAATCCAAACCAGAGAAGAAATCCTATCCCTAGCCGAACTTGACCCCCGGGGAGACGCGCAGGAAAGACCCCAACCAACGGACGAACTTCAGAAAATCCAACTGACATCAAAATCAGAACAAGTAACATACATCGGTCAAGCACTCCAAGGGCAAGACAGGGCAGATCTCATCAAGTTACTACAGGCCAACTCTGACCTGTTCGCTTGGACCCCAGCCGACATGCCAGGAATCGATCCAGACGTCATCTGTCACAAACTCGCCACCAACCTGTCAAGCCGACCTATAGCTCAGAGGAAAAGAAACCTCGGAGCAGAGAAGTCAAAGGCAGCCTTAGAGGAAACCACTAAACTCTTACAAGCCAATTTCATCAGGGAGATCCGCTTCACCACATGGCTCTCAAATGTGGTAATGGTAAGAAAGAACTCAGGTAAATGGCGCATGTGCGTCGATTTTACAGATTTAAATAAAGCATGCCCTAAAGATGCCTACCCTTTACCATGCATTGACAAGCTTGTCGACAACGCATCAGGTTTCGAAAGCTTAAGCTTCATGGATGCATACTCTGGGTATAATCAGATACTCATGCATCCTGAAGACCAAAGCAAAACAGCATTTATAACCGAGCATGGAAACTTTTGTTACCAAGTAATGCCATTTGGCTTAAAGAATGCAAGTGCAACCTATCAACGCTTAATGGACAAAGTCTTCCATCACCAAATAGGACGCAACATGGAAATCTACGTAGACGACATGGTCGCCAAGACCAGAAAAGAAGAATCGCATTGCGAAGACCTCGGCGAGATATTCGAACAAATCCGAGCTTATAATATGAGACTAAACCCGGAAAAGTGTGCCTTTGGGGTAAAAGGAGGAAAGTTCCTTGGATTCATGCTTACCTCACGAGGAATCGAGGCAAACCCTGAGAAGTGTTCGGCAGTCCTCAATATGACGAGCCCTAAAACAGTAAAAGAAGTACAAAAACTGGCCGGAAGGATAGCGGCGTTATCTCGATTTTTACCTGTGGCATCAAACCGAGCATATCACCTTTTCCAAACAATATCGAAGAACAAAAAGTTTCATTGGACAGAAGAAGGCAAGAAAGCATTCTCCGAGCTTAAAGCAATTCTATCAACACCACCCGTGCTGCAAAGACCAGAAATCGGTAAACCATTATATTTATACTTGTCTGTTTCAAATTATTCTATAAGCTCGGCCCTTGTGCGTGAAACAGGGAAAACACAACAGCCAGTGTACTTTGTCAGCAGAGTCATGCAACCAACAGAGCAACGATATCCGAGGATAGAACAACTCGCCTTAGCACTGGTAATCACAGCAAGGAGACTTAGACACTACTTCCAAAGCCACACAATCATAGTGAGGACAAACCAACCACTAAGACAGATACTGACGAAGCCAGAACTGGCCGGACGCCTCACCAAATGGTCCATTGAACTTTCAGAGTTCGACATCCAGTTCCAACCTAGGTCGGCACTCAAAGCACAAGTGCTGGCTGACTTCATCTCAGAACTAACGACTAATGAACACGACAAGTCTTGGGAACTTCATGTTGACGGAGCATCAAGCCGAGAAGGAAGTGGAGCAGGGGTAATCCTCAAGGAGGGAGACAAAGTAATAGCCGAACAAGCACTCCAATTCCATTTCCCAGCCAGCAACAACCAAGCCGAATATGAAGCCCTCATTGCAGGACTCAAACTCGCCTTGAGCCTCCAAGTACGAAGCTTGACAACACATTGCGACTCCCTCCTCGTGGTGCAACAAATCCGAGGAGAATTTCAGGTAAAAGATCCCTTGCTAGAGCAATACTGGCTCATAGCAAAGGATCTTATTTCAAAATTCGACGCATTTAGCATACTGCATGTTTATAGAGGAAAAAATATGAGAGCGGATGTACTATCCAAGCTCGGAGCCACTAGGGCAGACACACAAACATCCACACTAACACAACTCTCACTAAAAAAGCCGAGCACTGATTTATTACATATGGAGAACATTAACCACCTCCATGATTGGAGGACTCCTTTTCTTGAATACATTAATACAGGCGCTATACCAAGAGACGAACTCAAACCACAGCACTTCAGACGAAAGGCAAGCTTTTATACGAGCATAGAAGGAAAACTATATAGACGAGGACTCTCACAACCCCTGCTAAAATGCTTAAGCAAAGACGAAGCAAAAGAAGTAATGGACGAAGTCCACGAAGGAGTCTGTGAAAACCACATCGGCGGACGAGCACTGGCAGCTAAGATCGTCCGAACCGGATATTACTGGCCAACCATAAAAAGGGATTGCATAACAAAAGTCAAAACATGTGACAACTGTCAGAAACATGCAGCTATTTCCACAAAGCCAGCCGAACTACTACATAGCATGGAGGTAAGCTGGCCATTTCACAGATGGGGGCTCGATATCCTCGGTCCATTCCCAATAGCGCCAGGCCAGGTAAAATTTCTTTTAGTAGCAATAGATTATTTCTCAAAATGGATAGAGGCGCAACCATTAGCACGGATAACAGCTGAAAAGGTACGATCATTTATATGGAAAAATATTATATGCCGATTTGGAATACCCAGGGAAATAATATATGATAATGGTAGGCAGTTTACAGATAATAAACTCTGTTCATTTCTAAAAAACTTTTACATAAAGCATCGTTTTAGCTCGGTCGAGCACCCACAAACCAATGGGCAGGCTGAGGCTGCTAACCGAGTAATATTGCAGGCAATAAAGAAAAAACTAAACGATGCAAAAGGAGAATGGGCGGAACTAATCCCAGAAATATTGTGGGGATACAACACAACAATACAAACAACTACGGGCGAGACACCTTTCAAACTAGTCTATGGGTCCGAAGCACTAATCCCCATTGAGGTTGGAGTCCCCACCCTGAGAACCGAGCTATACGACGAACAACGCAACTTACAGGCAAGGAATGTCGAACTTGATCTAGCCGAAGAGACCAGGGAGCTAGCAGCCATTAGACAAAGAGCAGTAAAACAAATAATAGAAAGAAAGCACAACAAAAGGGTATTGCCGAAGACATTCACGGAAGGTGACTTGGTCCTCAGACGAACAGAGGTAGCTAGACGTCCCCCAGCTCACGGGAAGCTCACCGCAAACTGGGAAGGTCCATTCCGAGTAAACAAGGTGCTCGACATGGGAGCTTACCAACTGCAAACATTACAAGGCAAACCAATATCTGGAACCTGGAATATCTCTTCTTTGAAGATGTACCAATCTTAAGTTGTACAAATTGCGGATGAGGGTACTCTTTTTCCCCTTTAGAGCTTTTTCTCCCGAAAAATAGGGTTTTTGCCTAAGGAGGGTTTTAATGAGGCCTGACGCACAATATACTCTATTATCAATAATCAAATTCAATCAAACGCGTCATACTTCGTCAAAATATTCAAAAAACACAAATGATACCGTTACCAACTATCGCACTTACTACTATAATAAAGCAAAATAACAAACACAAAACGTAAGCCGACCTAAACATGGTCGAAAACCAGTCAACAAAAGTTCAAACACGAAATATCTCGTTCCCAACTACATAAGTCAGTCTACAAAGAAAACAAATAACCAAACTAAGGGGGAGGGGGGACATTCTCATCATGCTCCTCCGCCGTCCCGTCAACGACTAACTTCCCGTTTGCTACTACCTTCGTCATATCAAGACGACCAATATCAAACTCCGGAGCCAACAGAGAAATCTGGCTTACAGCTCGGTCGAATCCATAAGAGAACATCTCCATGTTATTTTCCTCCAACTCAAGAACACGAGCCGTGAGACCACCCTTGGCGACATCATTTTCCATCACCTCAGACTGCAATAGTCGAATCTGATCTCTCAGCCGAGTTACTTCTTCCTCCGATTCCTTCGCCCTCGCAACAGCACTAACAACAACATCATCCCTCTCTTTTACCGACCTCTCCAGTTCATCAATCTTAGCCTTATATGTCCTCTCAACAGCGGCAGCCTTTTCTACAACCCCCTGGTGTTCGGAGCCAATGAGCTCGGTAGTACGACCGACACACATCAAGCGAGAACCAAGGATCTACAACCATCACACCAAAATAAGAACAAAACCTTCAAGAAAGATCAAAGTAAAATTCAATAATGCAAACAAACCTGAACAAACTTGCCAAGACTTTCCATACCGATACGACGAGTCATAAGCATATCCCCCGGGTATTGAGAAGCCCAATCAGAAAGCTCAGCAAAGTTGAACTGTTCACTCCAAAGAGAATGAGAGTTCGACCCCGCAATAAAGCCATGAAGTTTCTTCTGTCGATCAAAGACAGGATCAATACCTCCAAAGATATGTCATCCCTTTTTCTTTTGAACGAAGACGCTGGACGACCAACAGAAGAAAAAGCTTGCCCGCCACCTTCCTTATGCTCGGCAGAACCAACAGTTTTATCCTTTTTCTTGTTTAAAAAGGTCTGTAACTTCAGAGGGTCCAAGAGAGGTACTCGCCCACCTACAGGATAATCACAAACATCAGTAAAACCATACAAACAGTTATACAAATGAAAAGCAAACAAAACATTACCTATATACATTTTCAAACCCTCAACATCGCCAGAATCATAAAAACGCAGAATATCAGCAATAGACATACACTCCCCAGCAGCAACACTCTCAACCAAAAAATCCAACAAAAACTCCTCCTCTTCGCTCTGCTCAGAAGCCTCGAGAATCTGACTCGGCTCAGAGCACCAATAAAGGGGAAATTTTTCACAAAGCTCGTCATCCAGATAAAACGGATACTCTGACTCAACAGACCGGACTTTGACAAAAAGAGATTTGAAGTTTTTAAAGGAAGATTTGTAAAGAAAGAATACAGAACGACCAGGAAAGCTACTAAAACAAACCCACAAACCCTTTCGAGTACCCTTTGCTTGAAACAAAGAGAAGAACAATGTCAAAGAACAAGGGAAAGATAGATAATCCATTAAAATCTGAAAGGCACGAAGGAACGCCTAGGAGTTAGGGTGTAACTGCGAAGGAGCGCAGTTCAGTTGGGTAAGAACATCACATTCAAAGGGAGAAAACGGAAATCTCACACCAAGCTCAACCATGCATGGAGTATACATATAAAAATACAACCAATCCCCCCTTCTCTCGTAAACCCTATCATCACTAGAGCACGGGAGAAGTTCAACAGTGACCTCAGAACCCCTCCTTACGAAATCTACTCCTCTTAACTCAGAAAGGGAGTCAACACTAGTGAAGGAGGACGACCGGGTCCTAACGTCCTCATTAACCCAGTGTAAAAGATAGAAAGCACTAACCTCTCGAAGACATAACGAGATAAAACGGGAAGGAAGACGAAATAGCAAGGCGTAAGTTCCAAAAGAGGCGTTTATTGCAAGCCCACTATATTAGTGGGCAACTTAAATCCACACCCACTACAAACGTGGGGAACCAAAACGACATCAACACACAATAAAAGCGACACAGTTTTCCAAAACACAAAAACCCAAAAAACACCTTCGACACAACAAGCAGGCCCACCAAGCATTTACCGCGCAAAAGGAGAAACCAAATATTCAAAACACTCAAAAGCTCTGCTGCCGTTCCTATACACAACACCAGCCGAGCTTGGGGGCTATGATGTGTACGACATTCTCGGAACTAAAACCGACCTATAATCTCGGCCGCAGTATCCTCTGGCTGAGTCAGCTTCATCTTCCAAGGATGGCCCATAACAACAGAATCCACTAAACTGAATGGGCGGTAACTCCTCTCAACAGAAAGATACTAATAACAACTCTAAACCGTAAACATCGGAGCCACTCCACCCTACTCGCCTATAAAATACAAAGAAACGTAACCCACAGGGCAGATAACTCTCACTCCTGATTATTATATTTTCCTTTCTATAATCAGCGCATATTCTTACTTGAGCGTCGGAGTGCTTTTTGCAGGTACTCCCGCCGCCGTGTTTCAGAGATATCTGAGGACCAGTTACTGCGCTTGCCCCGGCCGGCGTATAAGTTCGTCTAGGCCAAGTAGACCTCAAGGACAAGCACACTCCTCGGATCATTCAGGACGGAACAGTTTGCATACAAAAGTTGCTCAGATTGCTGCATCAGCCTTCAACATCCCCCTAAGTTTTGTGTTCATATCAGATACAAGTACTGACAAGGTAATAAGTTAACTCTATTAGAGGGTTTAACTAATTTCAGAGGATAGCAACTGAAGTCCTGGCAAATTTGTGTAGATTTTTTTGCAACCTTTCTGTTGATAAACATGTTGAATATAATATCCTGAGGTTCTTTTCTTGGTTCATTTGGATTATTCTTTCTTGTGTCTAGAAGTATTGTTTCTGATTCAACTCATGCTTGCTACAAAATCAGGTTCCTAATTCGTCTCCAACGGCAGAAGCTGCTGTTCTGATATGTATGGAGCAGCGGTTTTAGATGTATGTGAGCAAATAAAGGCACGCATGGAACCTGTTGCTTCACGTAACAACTTCAACTCATTTGCTGAGGTACAGATTTTGCTTCAGCATGATTCATTCAGAATAAAGGACTAAGCACATTGATTAACTGCATTTATGGAAATTTTATTTTCACATAAATGTTATGTCAATGCTGGCATGGCAAGTTTAACATTTCTAATAAACAAAATAAATAGTTCACAAGATCCTATTGAAACTGTTTAAAATTTCTAATAAACAAAGTAACATCTATATTTAAATCCTTCTTAATATGTATGCTGTATAGGTATTGTCAACAATTATTGTACGGTTACAAGGTGGCCTGTGCTTGAAAGATATCTTCTGAACATTTTCTTGCTCTTATTGTTTTCAGCTAGCTGTTGTGTGCTTTGCAGAGAGAATAGACCTTTCTGCTCATGGATTTTTTATTACACCTGATATTGGCTTTGATTGGAAGATGGGTAAAGGAAAACCTTTTAGATATTTCACTTATGGGGCTGCATTTTCTGAGGTGGAAATTGACACCTTTACCGGGGATTTTCACACTAGAGTGGCAAACAGAATTATGGATCTTGTTTTCTCTCTAAACCCAGCAACAGATGTTGGTCAGGTACTCATCTTCTGCAGTTGGTTTTATTATTTTTATTCTTAATTTTCATAATAAAGAAGAATGTTTGCTAAAGATACATTCCTTAGACTTGCAACTTCCAGACTTTTCTTCAATGTTCTTGAAAAATCCTATTTGATATGTTTTTCATGCTCTCTCTCTCTCTCTCTCTCTATATATATATATATATATATATATATATATATGTTGTTCATCCTGTTTATTTTCACAGACTGAAGGAGCTTTTATTCAAGGTTTGGGTTGGTTAGCTTTAGAAGAACTTTAATGGGGAGATGCAGCTCATAAATGGATTTCCCCGCCTTTACACATGTGACCCTGGAGCTTACAAAATTCCTTCTATCAATGCTGTTCCATTGAAATTCAATGTCTCACTTCTAAAGGTGTGTTCTTGATTCCTGAAAAGTTATTTAGTTCTTTTTTTTTTCTAAAGCTCCCCTTCCAGTTTTAAATAACTGCCTGTTAGATGACTGCTCGCATGAAAATGTCTAATGGTTTGATATATTTGTCTAAAATGCTTTAACATAATACGTGTTAATATCTTAACTATTATTGAAGACATTTTCATGAGTAGCCAAAAAAATTGAAGTTAACTCCATGGTTAGTTGTTGTGTGTGGTAACTGGTAGCCGTAGGGTCATGCAAATGTTAAGGCCATCCACTCATCTAAAGCTGTTGGCGAGCCTCCGTTTTTCCTAGCATCGGCAGTGTTATTCGCCATCAAGGACGCGATCAGAGCTGCAAGACTTGAAGTGGGATGGAGTGATTGGTTTCCTCTTGATAATCCAGCAACTCCTGAGAGAATTCGGATGGCTTGTTTAGATGACATTGCATCCTCAACTTATTAACTCAGATTTTCATCCCAAACATCGTGTTTGACACTGCACTTATTCGCTTGTTCATTTTCTTATTCACAGCATGTCAACATACAAAGAATGGAGCAGGAAATGTATATGTACACTTAATTTGTTACATCAAATAAATGCCACTTCCCCTTTATTATACACACCTGAGATCTTCAAAGTTAAATCATGTGCTCAAATCAAAGTATGTCTCAACTATCACTTCATACATTATGATGCATCAATTGTGGCATGACATCAAGGACTCTCATGTATTGCTTATTATAAATCTCTCATATATTGTTTAATGTAGGGAATGCTGTATTTTACAAATCTTTATAAATAATAGGGCTATAAAAAATTTTGTATGTTCACGTGGGATTTAATTAGCGTTTAATATTGATTCAATATAATTTTGTATGTTCACGGTGTGGAGAAGAGACGCAGAAACGACGAGGACGGGAGAAGCAGAAACGACGCTGGGGAGAAAGGGAGTAACCCACGGCGAGGAGCAGAGAAGCGGCGACGACGACCCACGGCGAGGACCAGCGACAGAGAGACAAAGAGGTAGACAGAGAGAGAAGGGAGAGAAGGGTTCGGTGATGACAACGATGCGGGGCTGTGGGGGCTGCGGTGGCCACGGGTTGGGTGGCTAGGGTTTTTTTCTTTCAATTTCAATTTCTTCAGTTTCAAAGAGGAGGGGACCAGGGAGAGGGCACTGGGAGGGGGAGTGGGAGTGGGGTGGGCGGGGATTGTCTTGGGTAGCTATTTTGGGTTTTTTTTTTTTTTTTTTTTTTTTTTTTTTTTTTTAATAAACTATGAAACGACGCCATTTTGGAGGATACATAAACCAAAAAACTCTTAAAAAATCGGTCAATTCTGACGGTTCATCAATTAATCGTTGGTTCGACTGATTTTTTGACCGATTTTAATAAAATCAATCTGATAAAAAAATCGATTTTATTTTAATTAGTTAAAAAATTTAAAAAAATCAGTTTATTAAAACGTTGAATAATATGACAATATGTAAAGGTCTTTACAAAAAGATGTTACTTGTATCTTTATGGAAGCATCCTTCTTTAATTTTTTGCTCTAAGTTCATCATTTTCTTTTTATTTTTAATAATTCTCTATTATGGTCTCCTTTAACTATTATTTTATGATATCATCAACCCCATTTTGATTCATATAATTTTAGCTAACATCAATATCAATAACAAATATTTTTTTGTCTCATCCATGATAAGTTAGATGACACTAACTCTTAAAAAAAGTATCTAAATGATATTTGTGAAAATCACCATGACATAGAGTTATTATTTACTATAACATTATGTAAGTATGAAACCGTTATTAAAAGTAATTATCAAAATGAAACAACTAATTATCTTTTGGTATTTTTTTAAAGTTGTAAAGATACACTATCAATAAAAAATAATTATTCAAGTATTTTTTTAAATAAAAACAAACAACAAAAAGAAAAATATTTTATTTGAATCAATTTAATTTTAACACAACAATTCATGAACTTACGAATTGATTCTTTTTCTTGGATAAAAAATAAGATAAAATAAAATAATAAAAAAAGTAATACAAATAGAAACTCAAAAAGTAATTGATATATGTAAATATAATATACTTGTAACATGATATATAAAATCAATATTTTAACGCTAAACAAATTAGCTGCAATATGCACATTTATATGACTTATATGCATATGTATATGATTATGTTCATGTAAATATACTTATTTTGTAAAATCAATTATATTGGTCTTCTATGATTCTATTGTTTTATTTACTAATTTTTACCAGATTTATTTATCATTTACTTTACTAATTACATATTAGCACCAAACAAATTAAATTAAAAAGTGTAATACTTTAACTACTCAAATTGAATAGTCGATATAGTGAATTAAGAATTTGGATTATCTAAATGAAGAAATTGGTAAAGTGATAAAGTTAAACGTTAATTATCGTTGATTTTACAACTTCTATGAGATGTGTTCCTACTATCTTAATTTAAGAGTGAATTTTTTGTGTGACATAATTTAAGAGTGATTAACTCTTCACTTTATTACTTTACCAACTCTCTTATTTTAGAGAATCTTAATTCATGAATTAATTATAATTGGTAAAAAAAAAAGACAAAACACTAATATAATATAACGAATGCCTAAAACCTGCAAAATAAAATTAAAATACTAAATATAATTTAGTAAAATGAATAAATAATTAAAATTAGTATAGAAAGTTGAATAAAACACTTCAAACAACTTTTATATAGATAGAATTCAATTTATTCTTTTAAATAGGAAAAAATTATCAAACTACTTGATTAAAAAATTATATAAAGCTAAAAAAAAGACAAATGATAAAAAAATTATAAAATACAAAAAAATGATAAAAAAAATAAAATATTATTTGAATATTTTAAAAGAGTAAAAGAAAAACTAAAGAATCATCCTAAAAAAATAAAAAGCATGAAGATTATTATATAGTAATGGAAACACAAAGTTATATGTAAGCATAAATGATGTATTTAATGTGATTAATGTCACCTACTACCACCAATAATAATAATAATAATAATAATAATAATAATAATAATAATAATAATAATAATAATATGTAACCATGTTTAAACATCCTGTATTTATTAAATTCTTATGAAAGCATCAGTGATCAGAGGGTAAATCTTAATAAATCTGTTATATTCTTTAGCCACAACATTCCCTCCACTATTCGTACACTACTGGCTAATGTTATGAATATTAATCATATTGGAGCTCAGGATAAATACCTTGATTTGCCTTCTACAATCTCTAAATCGAAAAAGGCTTCTTTTAGTATGATCAAAGAGAAGGTTTGGAAAAGAATCCAATGTGGAAGCGCAATCTTCTATCGTCAGGTGGTAAACATGTATTGCTTAAGGCAGTGGGAGAAGCTATTCCTATTTATACATTGTCTTGCTTCAAGTTGCCTGATGGTTTAATTTCGGAAATTCACTCTCTACTTTCTCATTTCTGGTGGAGACAAAAAGGTTCTGAAAGGCGGATGGCTTGGATTAGCTGGGACACTATGACTCGCCCACGAAGAGAATGAGGCCTTGGATTTAAAGATCTCAGAATCCAAAATCTGGCGCTTTTAGGCAAATAGTTTTGGCAACTCGTAACACAGCCTACTTCCCTATTATCCAAAATCCTAAGAGGTAAATACTTTAGCAATGGTAATGCTATAACGGCAGAAATTGGAGTCTAACCTTCTTGGGGATGGAGGAGCATACTGAAAGGCCGAAAGATTGTTAAAAAAGGTCTTAATTATTGGGCTATGGGTACTGGAGAGAATATCCGAACCTTTGAGGATCCTTGGCTGCCTCCTCCGTATCCTTTAATGATTTCTGACATGCTAAATAGACAGGCTATTTCTGAGTTGGTTCCAAGAGTTAAAGATCTAATTATTGAAGATAGGAATTGGAATCAGAATCTCATTCAAGAATTATTTTCCCAAGACGTTACAAATAAGATTTTGTTCGTTAAAATTCAGCAGAGTAGGGACAAATTGCAATGGAATTTGAACAAATCCAAGCAATATGATACAGTTTCAGATTATAGAATTGGCTATTTATTTTACCATCCGCCTTTGGAGCTCTGCCCTAATTATATGCAGCAGAAAAAGCCGTGGGTTGATCTATGAAAATTAAACTTGTCTCACAAAATTAAGCTATTTATCTGGAAAGCTCTCCATGGCCAGCTTTTGGTGCTTGCTCAGATTCATCACCACATCCCATCTATATCACCAATATGCCCCTGCTGTCATGAAACAACAAAAACAGTCACTCATTGTTTGATCGATTGTTCTAAAATTAAAGATATATGGTCTCAGAGTTATCTTCGTGACTATCTTCCCCCTCAAAGTGCTAACGACTTTTGGACATGGTGGACTGCATCAACAGAGATGCTTAACTCGGTGAAAAATGCTGATCGTAATCCTCAATTGCTTGCCATCATTTGCTGGAACTGCTGAAAGCTCGCAACCAGTTGATTTTTGAAGGTTCTACTTCAATGCCGTCTGCCATTCTAGCAAGCTCTGTCAAGTTGCTTCGTGAAATCCAAAGAACTCCCAGTTTAGGCCGTCTTCTACATGAGGAAAACTATAAGTTTTATTCAATTTGATTTATCATTTTTTTTTCTTTAAGATTTTTCTTCATTTTTCGACCACATACCGTTGGATGAATACCTTCAGTGTAGTGTTTTTGGGAAATTCCCACTTTTTATTATGCTGTCCTACTTTTGGACATCTTTGTATTTAATTTTTCAATAATTAATGAAATATAACCTACTGTTACGATGGGTAACCGGAGATTGTTGGGCTGGACTCGCTGGGTTGGCCCAATCGTCTGAGGAAGGAAGCCTTCGAGCGGGTCTGCGCCTTGGGGCCTCCGTCCGACTTGTGAGTATGAACGAATGTGGGTGGTACCTGTAAAGATACTCCGATGCCTAAGTCAGCAAGGGTGTGAGCAGGTCTAGAGAGTATTGGGACTTAGTGATACCTGAGGGATGTCAGTGTACTTATAGTGGTGAACCAATAACCACCGTTGAAGTAGTGCCACTTTTTTAGGGTGTTAACCGTCCCTTTATCTCAGGGAGGTTAAGATATGGCTCTTGGAAGTGGTTAGAGAGATTCTAGGGGCAGTTACTCATTTAAACGAATGTTTATCTGCCAGCTAACTCTCGTCCCCAACTTCTTTAGGGTAAGTCGTGGTAAGAACCGACTTCGCAGGAGGAAGGTCGGTGCTAGGTGAGGCTCAACCTTTCGGATTGGGCCTTTTATTTGTACCTGGGCCTTATCGTTGGCCCAGGGTATGAACACCTACTATCTTTAAATAATAATAATAATAATAATAATAATAATAATAATAATAATAATAATAATAATTAATTATAGTTAATTTAGTTTGAAGTTTGAACAATTAAATAAAACTAAAATATCATCAAGACGAAACTACATCTATCAATTTTTTCATTAATTATAATTGACTATAATTGATTTAGAATTTAGTGCGATATATGCATTAATTAATTATATAATTTATTTGTTATAATTGATTTGATTCAATTTAATTGTTATAATTAATTTATTGATGTAAATTAGTTCAATGTTATATAACCAGTAAATATTACCATTTTTTATCAGTAGTTAGTTAGCAATAATTTATACCCGTATTTACAGATATTTTATACACAAGAAATATATAATTTATATTTATATTTACCAGAATTTTGCACACATAAATTAATACAGTTTATATCTACGTTTTTCAGAATTTGCAAACATAATTAGTAAAATTTATTTATTAAAAATAATTTAGTGTTTGTGCTACCAAATAATGGCAAAAAATACTAAATGTTACTAGCCCTTAAGATTTTTCTATAAATTATAATAAATTGTATGATACTTAAATATCTAATTAAATCAATTAGTTGGTATAATTAATTCATCATCATGAATTTGATTTAATAAGTTAAAAAAAATTAAAAAATACTTTTAAAAGCATGTCACATCAACTTTATTATTAATTACAAAAATTCAATTTTTATATAATAAAAGATAAGAATAAATAATATTTTTTAATATTATAAAATATGCTATTCATTTTTCTTAAAGAGCAAAATAATTTTTTAGTGAGTAAACTATTATTTTTATTCATGAACATTCTGAACATTAATAAATTTATCTATAAAAAAACGAAATTGAAATTGAATCTATAAAAAATTTATTTTGTATGACAAAATTATTCAAAAAAATATAAAATTACTCAAAAACTTTAAATTATCCTTTTCCAAACCCCAATTAATCTAATTTTTTCGTCCTTCAATTTCCACAAACCATTTACCCTTTATCGTCTACCCCTTCTAAGAAACGAACGTTACCTTAGTACATGAAATTAAAATCTTTAAAATTGGATACTAAAATTTTAATAATTTTTTTAATAATTAAAAATATTTTAGTATATACTTTCGTTTCATATTCATATTTATTTTGAACTAATAGAATATTAAAACATAATTTAGTAATATGCATTTTATACCAAATATAATATAAAGATAGAGGACATAATATATCTTCTAATTTCGAGTTAATACTCAATTTAGCCCATAAAAAATAAAATTGGATTTAATTTGACCCTTAAATTTTAATGGACTCAAATTAGACTCCAAAATATATAATTGTAACTCACATTAACCTTTGGGCTAATTTTTATTAACGTGTTGATTTGGTACATTAACTTATTGTGATTTGAATTTTACACCCAGGTTTTATGTGATAAAGATTTATTAGAACTCCAAAAACTTGATTGTTGCTCCTAAAGCTGCAGAATTTTTAAATTAAACTTGTTATTATGTCTTCAGGAGAATATTGGAAAGTCAATCAAACTTCTAGTAGGTCTAGTAGGTTTTAATCACATAAAATTTATGCGAAGAGTCTAAATCTTAGCAAGTTAATGTTGGATTTTTAGGCTCCCTTCCTATGTGGAGAAAAAGGCCAAATATTAGTACCCAAGCCTATGAATAGTTGAAGTGGCTGAGGTGAGTTAGGGTTGAGAGAGAGAGGTCATTTTTGAAAGGAGAACACCAAACACTAGAGAGAAAGGAAGAGAGAAAGTTATTTTTGTATATACACAAAGTTGTCTCTGTAAATTAGTCGCTGCAGATTTGTTAACCGTTGGATCGAGCTCAAATTTGGACAGTGTGTTCTACACATCTAGTTCTTTGATTTCACTGTTCGGATCTTCGATTCAATATCTGTAGATGGAGATATTGATCACGCAAAGCAGCTCTATTTTTGTGGTATTTTCATCTTCTTGTTCTTGTTTTGTAAGTTTTGAAACTTGGGTTGTTTGGCTTGTTGTATGCACATTTTGTGCAGTAATTTGTGACTCTCTTGTATCCTATTTTTCATCATAGTGAAGCTATATCCTGGTCTTGGTGACTCGTGGTTTTTACTTCTCTCATTGAGGAGGTTTTCCACGTTAAAAATCTTGGTGTGTTAGCTTGTTTCTAATTTCTGGTTTATGTGATTTTTTCGCTGCTATTGGGTATTATTGTGCTGGTGTTAATACTTGTTGTGAGTGGATATTGTTGCTCCTCTAATTCTTGCAAGTAGGATTGTGTGTTTTATTCCTATCAATTGGCATCAGAGCTCAGTTTTGGGTATTTAGTTATAACTTGCTTGAAAGATGGAGACAAATAACTCTACTTGGATGATAAGTTTGAATGTCACTAATTACCATTTATGGAAGGGAAAAATAAAGGATTTGTTATTTGTAAAAAATCTACATTTACCCGTATTTTTTACACAAAAACCAGAATCTAAAACGGATGAAGAATGGGAGTTTGAATACCAAAAAGTTTGTGGTTTTATTAGGCAATGGGTGGATGATAATGTTTACAATCATATTGCTAATGAAACTCATGCTAGGACTTTGTGGAATCAAATTGAATCCTTGTATGCTTCCAAGTCTGGCAATAATAAATTGTACTTGTTGAATATGTTGATGAATTTGAGATACAAGGAGGGGTCACAAGTATTAGATCACTTGAATGAATTTCAAGAGATTCTAGATCAGTTGTCAAGCATGGGAATCAAATTTGAAGATGAGGTTCAAGGATTGTGATTGATAAATACTCTACCAAATTCTTGGGAGTCATTTCGTATCTCTCTTACTAATTCTGCTTCAAATAGTAAAGTGAGCATGCAACTTGTTAAAGGTGGCATTTTAAATGAAGAGATGAGAAGAAAGATGCAGAATTCTTCGTCGCACTCTGAAATGTTAGTCACTGAAACCAGGGGGAGAAATCAGAATAGAGTTCAAAAGGGTAGAGGTAAAAGTAGGAGCAAATCCAAGGGAAGATACAAGAATGTTGAGTATCACTACTGTCACAAAATGGGTCACGTTAAAAAATATTGCTATCTTTGGAAAAAGGAAAATAAAGGTAAGTAAGAAAAGAAGGATGATAGTGGTAATGATCGTGTATCTTCTATTTCAGATGATCTTCTTACTGTTGATATTGCTGATTATGAGTACAAGGTCAATCTTGTTTCTGATGATGAGTTTAGCTGCGTAATTGATAGTGACACCTCAATACCTGTTACACCGAAGAAGGACTTCTTCACTTCTTATACTCCAGGTAATTTTGGAGTGCTTAAGATGGGTAATGATGGCTTGGCCAAGGTTATTGGTGTAGGAGACATTTGTCTTGAGACTAATATGGGAATGAAGCTGCTACTCAAAGATGTTAGACACGCTCCAGATGTTCGCTTGAATTTGGTTTCAGTTAAAAGGCTTGATAATGAAGGCTTTGTAAACACTTTCGGCTTTGGACAATGGAAGTTTACTAAAGGTAACTTAGTGGTGGCTCGAGAAAAAAGTACTTCAAGTTTGTATGTGATGCATGCCATGATTGCAAAAGGTAGTGTGAATGCGATTGAAAGTAAAGAAGTTTGTAGCTTGTGGCACAGACACTTGGTCATATTAGTGAAAAAGGACTTAATTATCTAGCTCAAAAGGATGCTCTTTCAGGTTTGAAGAATGCAGAGTTGGAGAAATATTCTCATTGCATGGCTAGCAAACAAAGAAGATTATCCTTCAAGAAGCATCAACCTTCAAGAAAATCAGACTTCTTGGAATTGGTGCACTCTGATATTTGTCTTCCTTTGAAGGTACGATCCTTTAGTGGAGCTATTTACTTTATTACTTTTATTGATGATCATTCAAGAAAGCTTTGGACTTATGCTTTGAAAACAAAGAACCAAGCTTTGGAAAAGTTCAAACAATTTTAAGCTTTGGTTGAGAGGCAAACGGGTAAAAAGTTTAAATGTATTCGCACTGATAATGGTGGTGAGTATTGTGGACCATTTGATGTGTATTGCAAGCAGCAAGGCATTAGGCATGAAAAAACACCTCCTAAAACATCTTAGTTGAATGGTTTGGCAGAAAGGATGAATAGAACACTGATTGAATGAGTTAGGTGTATGCTTACTGAAGCTAAGCTACCTAAAGTCTTTTGGGGTGAAGCGGTACTTATAGCAGCTCATGTGATTAATCTGAGTCCTACAATTGCTTTGGACAATGATGTTCCGGATTATGTTTGGTCGGGCAAAGATGTCTCGTATAGTCACTTGAGAGTCTTTGGATGCAAAGTATTTGTTCATGTTCCAAAGGATGAGAGGTCCAAATTGGATGTGAAGACAAGACAGTGCATTTTTATTGGGTATGGTCAAGATGAGTTTGGTTACAGGCTTTATGATCCAGTTAAAAAGAAGCTTACAAGGAGCCGTGATGTAGAGTTTGTTGAAGACCAGACCATTGAAGACATTGATAAGGCAGAGAAGAGTCAATCATAAGAGAGTAGTGACTTGATTGATGTAGATCCAGTTCAGCCTCCTTCTTCGTCAGAACTAGCAGAGAATCAAGATCAGGAGCATATGCAGCAAAATGAGCCTTTGGTTCCTAATGACCAGGAGATGGAAGATCCAATTGATGCTCCAGTTGATGATGATGCTGATAATTAACCTGAACTACCTGAAGATCCAACAGGTTTCCATCCTAGGAGATCTACTAGAGAGCGACGACCTTCAACAAGGTATCCTTCTAATGAGTATGTGACATTTACTGATGGATATGTGACCTTGACTGATGGCGGAGAACCTGAGTGCTATGCGAAAGCTATG
Source organism: Arachis hypogaea (assembly GCF_003086295.3). Lineage (NCBI taxonomy): Eukaryota > Viridiplantae > Streptophyta > Magnoliopsida > Fabales > Fabaceae > Arachis > Arachis hypogaea. The sequence continues at coordinate 15,303,643 of NC_092046.1, read as the reverse complement.
GAAGGCGACGACAATAAGAAATTGTTTGATGCAATGCAAGATGAAATGAAATCCTTGCATGATAATCAAACATTTGAGCTTGTGAACTTGCCAAAAAGGAAGAAAAATTTGCAGAATAGGTGGGTTTATAGGTTGAAGCATGAAGAAAATTCTCAGTTTCCAAGGTACAAGACTAGATTGGTGGTCAAGGGCTACATGCAGAAAAAGAAAGTTGACTATAATGAAATCTTTTCACCGGTTGTGAGAAGATCTTCTATTAGGACTATTTTGAGTTATGTTGCAAGTCTTGATTTAGAGATAGAGCAGATGGATGTGAAAACTGCTTTCCTTCATGGTGATTTTAAGGATGAAATTTATATGGAACAACCTGAAGGTTTCATGGTAAAAGGCAAAGAGGATCATGTTTGCAAACTGAAGAAGAGCTTGTATGGCTTGAAGCAAGCTCCAAAACAATGGTACAAGAAGTTCGAGTCTGTTATGGCAGAACAAGGCTACAAGAAGACTACTTCTGATCATTGTGTATTTGTTAAACAATTTGCTAGTAATGATTTTATTATCCTTTTGATATATGTTGATGACATGCTTATTGTTGGTCAGAATGCTTCTAGGATTTATATGTTAAAGAAGCAACTTGCAATGAAGGACCTTGGGCTAGCAAAAGAGATTCTTGGTATAAGAATCGAGCGTGATAGAAAGGAGAAGAAACTTTGGTTGTCACAAGAGAAATACACAGAGACAATGTTGCACAGGTTTCAAATGGAGAAAGTAAAGGCCGTTAGTACTCCTCTTGCTACACACTTTAAATTGAGTTGCAAGCAAAGTCCATCAAGTGATGAAGAGAAGAAAGACATGGAAAAAGTTCCATATGCATCAACCGTGGGTATTTTAATGTATGCTATGGTGTGCACAAGACCGGATATAGCTCATGATGTTGGTTGTGTTAGCCGTTTTGTTTCAAACCCAGGAAGAGAGCATTGGAATGCTATAAAATGGATAATGAGATATCTTCGTGGTACTTCTAGCATGAAGTTGTGTTATGGAAGTGATAAGCCTATTCTAGTTGGTCCATTTCAGCCTTCTTGATCAACTTTGCGGGTGGAGCTGTGTCATAGTAATCAAGATTGAAAAAATGTGTTGCTTTGTCTACTACTGAGGCCGAGTTTATTGCCATTATCAAAGCGTGTAAGGAGATGCTTTGGACGAAAAAATTCTTGAAAGAACTCGGGTTTACTCAAGAGAGGTATGTATTGTTTTCTGATAGTCAAAATACTATATATCTTGGTAAAAATTCTACTTTTCATTCTCGATCCAAACATATTGATATGAGGTATCATTGGATACGTGATATTTTTTGGATGCTGAGTTGTTGGAACTTGAAAAGGTTCATACTGATGAGAATGGTTCTGATATGATGACCAAGACATTACCAAGATGGAAGTTTGAAGTTTGTTGCTTAATCGTCGGAGTGGCGGTTACCTCCACATAGTCGTGAGGGGGAGATTTGTTGGGTTTTTGGGCTCCCTTCCTATATGGAGAAAAACCCCAAATGTTAGTATCCAAACCCATGAATAGTTGAAGTGGCTGAGGTAAGTTAGGGTTGAGAGAGAGAGAGGTCATTTTTGAAAGGAGAACACCAAACACTAGAGAGAAAAGAAGAGAGAAAGTTATTTTCGCACATACACAAAGCTGTCTCTGTAAATTGGTCGCTGTAAATTCGTTAACCGTTGGATCGAGCTCAAATTTGGACAGTGTGTTCTACACATCTGATTCTTTGATTTCACCATTCAGATCTTCGATTCAATGTCTATAGCTAGAGATATTGGCCACGCTAAGCAGCTCTATTTTTGTGGTATTTTCATCTTCTTGTTCTTGTTTTGTAAGCTTTGAAGCTTGGGTTGTTTGGCTTGTTGTATGCACGCTTTGTGCAGTAATTTGTGACTCTCTTGTACCCTATTTTTCATCATAGTGAAGCTATATCCTAATCTTGATGACTCGTGGTTTTTACTTCTCTCATTGAGGAGGTTTTCCACGTTAAAAATCTTGGTGTGTTAGCTTGTTTCTAATTTGGTTTATGTGATTTTTCCGCTACTATTGGGTATTATTGTATTGGTGTTAATACTTATTGTGAGTGGATATTGTTGCTCCTCTAATTCTTACAAGTAGGATTATGTGTTTTATTCCTATCAATTAATGTGTAAAATCAACACACCATTTATACAAATTAGCTTAGGAACTAACATGAATTACTATTATAAATTTTGGAGACCGAATTGAGTTAATTATAATTTTAAGAATCAATTTTCAGAGATCAAATTGAGTATTAATTTTCTAATTTTTATCTTTAATTTCAATGTCGCTTCTAAACACAACCTAAATGATAAATTTGATTAAAAAATAATTCTGCCACCAATTTTGGAGAACAATTAAAAGCCCTGCACACCGTTATTAGAAGTTGACTTCTTATAACGTTTTCTGTCCGAGCGGTTTCTTGACTTGATTTACGACATTGATAATAAACTACAGGCAAGAGAATAGCAAAGGAGAAGAGAATGGCAACATCGACAACTACAAGTTTGTTCAGTTTGTGTTCCCTGCTAATGGCCATTCTTTTTGCATACTCTGCATCTGTTCAATTAAATGATCCTGGTAATTTAATACATCTATTTTCATTTATACCTATTGTCAACAAGATCTAGTTTATAAACTCATTTTTTTCTTCTGGCCATAGATTGGTATTTTTGGTTTCCTCTATATTCATGTGCTTGCATCGTTAATTTGACAAACGGCGTTGTCTCAACCAAACTGAGAAGGAAAATTGGCATAATTACTCTATGTTCTGGGATTTTGTTATATCTCAAAGTTGTTCTGGAAGATGTTGCATATGGAATAGCGGGGTTTTGGTCACTGGATCTAAGTGAGAGAGTTGTTAGGGAGAAAATTGGAAGCATATTAGTTGTCATGTCGATGATCTTGCAAATGGAAGCATTCAAAGTTCAGACTAATAATACCTTGAAAACAAGGGTGAAGGAATTCTCTAATATGGTAAAATATGGTGAGATTTTAGGAGTTTTTTTTTTCTTTAATATTATTACGAATAAACTACTATTTTGGTTATTAAAAAATTAATTTTTGAAAAAGTTACGCTCAAAAGGAAGAAATAATATTTTGACTCCCAAAACTTGACCACAGTTTGACAAAATACACCAAAATATAGGGAGACATACTCAAAGACGACTTTAGATACCTGATTTTTACTGTTTTTTTTGCAAGCCTATTTAGAATAGAAATATTTCTATCTTCTAAATTTGATAATTTGATAATTTTATGCGACTGACATTGTAAAATGTTTTACGTAGTTGTACAATCGCATCTGTCTTTTTGAATGAAAGTAGTAATTATTTTTAATGACGTGACATTACGTTATTGAATGCATGTATAAGGTTGTTTTACACTCAATGCATCAAAATTAAATTCATTTTATGCTAAATAAATTTTTTTGACCATTCTTTTCAAAAAAAAAATTGAAAAACAAAAAACAAAGGAATATAAGCCGTTTGTCACTCATGGAAAGAAAGATACACTTTTATCAAGTTGAGATTTCTTGAGTCATTTTATAAAAAGTTGAATCTTTCATAAAATCAAAATGGTAGTTTATTCTCATTATCAGTTATCATCAATTAATTAAGTGCAACCATGAAGTGCAGGGATGCTGATCTTAGTGGGCTTTAGCTACATGTTACCCCTGATCTTCTTTGTGGTCCTAAAAGGAGAAATGAATAAGTTCTAGTTAGGACACAAGCTTATGTCATTCTTTTGTGTTCGTAAATTCTTGAAGAAAAAGAAGTGTTAAACTTCCTTGAGAAAATTTTACAGTAGACTTAGGTCCTTAAGAGAAAATGTGCCCAATAAATCCCCGAAGAATTGTAGCAGTTGATTTATAGGTCCTTAAAGGCTTAAACAGAACGATGAATCGGATTCAATAATATAATTTTTCAAGGCCTATAAATCTTGCATTTCAATTGTTTAATTATTGTTTTAAAGGAATGGATAGACAAAGAAGCTCAAGCTGCAGAACAGAATCTTTTAAAATATGAACTCGTCCTTTGGGTAAAGCTGCTCAAAATTCAGCCTACTTTTACAAAACAAACACCCTTTGTGTTCTGTGTATTTGGGCGCTTCTTTAGCCAAAACATAAAGATAAATTCAATGAACACTTCCATGCATGAAAGAAAGATTCATCAACAAAGGACACAAATTTCAAACAAGATTCTAAATTAGTTAAAGAAAGGCAATAAGTTAGGCATATTTACATTCATGAATACAATCCAAGGTAGTCAGCGATAATAAAAAGGGAAAAAAATAAAAAATAAAAAATAAAAAGAAGAAAGTTTTGGTGTAGCAACAACAATTGCCAATCAATACAACTTTTAACTACAGAGGCATTTATTTCTTGTTGGTCATTTCAAAAAAATGGAGATTTTTCAAGAGAATCCACAAGAGAGCAGAGTGCTTGAAGCTACCAAAACATAAATGACTTGACCTAACAACTGATGGAAGGAGAAACTGGAGACTGCAAAACTGCTCAATGATATAACCCTTTTGAAGTTGGACAAGCATAGGTTCCACATTTTAATATTGTAATGTAAAGACAAGGCAATTTGGAAATATTGTTGGGGGATTGGCGGCAGTGCGGAGTTAAGGGTTCTAGTAAAGCCGTCCTCGGCACATCAAAGAACCACAAAGGCAAGGACACCCTTCTCCAGGCACTAGCTCATAATTATAATTATATGTTAGTTCTTCACCCAAAGCAATCTGCAAGCAAGAGGCAAAGCGAAATCAAAATTTCTGTAACGTCAAACAATTAAGGTTGCCAGAAGAGTAATGTCCACCTTTCCCAATAGAACAAGCAATCATGCTATGTGTACACCAAAAATTAGCCGGTCGTATAGAATACATGTTAAAATAAAATACACATTGAAAATGAGTTAAACAACACATGTATTTCTACACAAACATATGGTGGCTTTTTTATGTGTACATAATATTTTTGTAACACAAGCATGAATTAGAATCCCCAAGAATTTTCCAAGGGGTATGAAATTTGTCTGTTTTTCTTTTTTCTTTCACTTTCAATTTTTTAGTGATGGAAGCAATCTAATGGACAGCGCTGACCTTCAACCTTCTATGAAAATCATTTTTTGCAACATCTCAGTCTTCACCAATTGGAATACCAAATCAAGAAAAATGTTTGAATATCTCAAGGGCACAGCCAATTATAGAAGAGTACTCACATCTCGACTCGCATAAAGACCAATATGTGCGCGCTCACAATCCATGCTCTCTACAAGAACTTGGTAATTCACAAGATTGGGTGAGCAACTGCAGTAACAAAAAATTGTGAGAACAAACCAACACACATTTTAGCAATCAAAATTGGACTGAAACAAAAAGTTTCTAGTAATAATATCCTTTGTTCATTCATCATATATCAAAATCACCATTTCTTGAGAGACAAGATGTAGTTCTTATCATCATGTCCCAAAAGAAAGGAGACAAAAAAGAAAATCATGTGCCGTGTTATTTTGCATTAACAGAGAAACTATAGTATGCTTCCTGTACTAAATGCTCACCTGTTATTGATGAACCTGGATAAATTTCCATATCTAGTAGCATCAATAACATATCTGGCTTGTCCTTCAATCAATCTACTCATGTCATTGACACGAGCATCAACATTAAAAAAATAACTACAATGCTCTTTGCCGTATCTGGCAATCGAGATAGACCAAGTCAGCAAAATAGAAGAAACATCAACTGGTTTAAAAGAAACTACACATGAAGAAATTTAAACCTCTTGCGTCTGTTTTGTGCCTCACACTCATCTATAACCTCTCCAATATACTCACACACAAATGTGCCACGCAAGATAGCCTCACCAGCCCTTACTGCCCATCCCTGCAAACGAAATTGACGGAGTCAATGTAACAAGCCATTCGAATCATTTTAAATTTATCAAAAGAAGAGCAGTGACCACCTTTTTCTCTGTTTTAAAGACTTCCAATTTAACCCGTACTCCGTTCTGCAGTATTCTATTTGGACATGATCTTTTGCATCTGCACATTTGATTACACTCATATACAAGGTAACCTTCCTGCAGGTTTATATGGTTTCCCATCATGCATTCAGAAACAAGAAAAGATAATGCATTCAGCATTTTTCCATATACTCATATACTGGTGGTAAGCATCAAGCAATGCTTAATATTTAGTATCAAATAATCGCTGTTCACAACTTATGAAGCAAATGTACCTCTAATATGATTCGACCATTCTCATCGTATGGGAACCTGCCACGCATTGGTTTCCCTGAAATGTCTTTTGCATTATCATAGTCATTATTAAAAAGGTAGACGTGATCACAAGATTCAGGAAAGCAGGTGGGATATGAACAAGAGCATCCTAGTTGCAGACTCTGCAAATTAAAAACGCAGGGTGAAGAACACTGAAACCAATAAATCGTATAATGCTTAATAACATAAGTATATAAACTATATAGACGCTTTGACAGCTAAGCTATTAAACATATACTTAATTTAACAGTGCCTTAGATGAACACAATTTCCAACAACTTATTTGTATACCAACAGATAAATAACATGAGATAAATATAGAAGTTCAGTCCCATTCAATTAGGATTTAATAGAAATAAAAATTAAGACATAACTACCTCAGAATCAAGAGAAAGGGATCGATCAAGAATTGGCTTTGAAATATAGGTAAAGCTCTCCCAAGGCTGATCTTGCTCGTTGGATCCATTTCGAAGTGAATTTAGAAGATTTTGGTCAACTACACAGATCATCGGAATCGATTCTTTCCCAAAGCTTATGTCATTGCATAAGACAACAGCCTTTTGCAGGGATCCTAACTTTAAATGGTTTGAATTGATGATGTAGTGATACTCATCCACCTCGAACTCATCACTTTCAGGATCTGACAAAATTATAGAGTTTTTCCTTACAAACCTATTAGAAAGAGATGCTAAGGGAGAAAGTGACACTTGATCCTTTGATACCTTACAGCCTCTAGGACAAATAAACCCATCCTGGTGCCAGTTCACTACAATGTCATAGTCACTGCAAAGTTTTGCTGCCTTCAAATAGATCCTTTCATGCAAAATTCCATATTTCTCCTCTAGTGAGGCCTTAAGACTGTCTTTGCAGCAAGCAGAGCGAGCAATTGATAAAATATCAAGATTGTTAGGCCGAGGTTTAGTCATCCGACTCTCGGAAAATAAAATCTTTGCAACTGTGGAACATTGATGTTCTGCCAATCTACCAAAATTATCTGTCTCAGTTAAATGAGGTTGTATTGTTATTTCCTCCATGCCAAGTGACTTTGTCGCCTCAATGCGTCTCGTTAAATTAGCAGTTGCCTTACTTCTGATCATATATGATGCTGCCGCCAAACTCTTTCGAAATTTAGGACGGCTAAGTATTCCAGATTTCAATCTATACTCATGATAACGAGCTCCCCTCTTTGGAGGGCGGCCACTTGCTGCACTGTGACCCATATGAGCAGCTTGATGATGGCGACCAAGGTCAGGTAGAAGATCAAATTTCAACCCACAAAACCTGCAAGTAAACTTCCGAAAACCACCTGGATTCTCAGACATATTCTCCAAGGGAGCTGAAATTCCATATTCAAGTTTTTCACTAGAGTGCTCGCCTGTAGAGAAAGACTGTTGACTTGGAGCTTTGGATGACTTAAACTCAACAGGGTGAACAGTTAGAACATGCAGCCATAATTCTTCCATATTACCAAAATGAAAACCACAGGGAATACATTGGAGAAGCAAGCACTGCTCAATGAACTGCACATGATGTCTCTCCTGAACGTGGGTTTCCAGTAGTTTCTTGTTAGTAAAGGAATCCAAACAAATGGCACAAGCATAACCTCTAAACAACCACTGTGCTTCCTTTTTATGATTCTCCATCCAATGGTTACTAAGTGTTTGGTCATCAGGATATTCAGCATTGCATATTTTACACTTGATGGCATTTTCATTTCCAGAGCTGTCATTACTTGTGGTAAGGAAAAGAGATGAATCTTCTATGAGTGAGGATACATCCACATCATCCTTGAATCCCCAAATCGACTTGATGTTCTCCTTTTCACTATGAACCAACTTTGTGAAGAATTTTCCAACACTTGCATCTTTAGAGGCTTCGGTCAAAGCACACTGCAGCTGAACTTCCTTAGGAGCAGAGCTTTTTTGCGACAAAATGCTTTTGAAGAGCCTGTAAAAAAGCTCACAAGCTTTATGCAAATGTACGTTTTGTTCCCAGGAGTAGCAACTCCTCAAGAGCTCTGCAAACACTTCTTTTGATATTATCCTACTCTTTCCATGTCTTGCCCGTTTAAGCCAACTTGGAAGGTGCTTTTCACAGTACAAGAAATGCCATTTTGGAGCTTTGGAACAAGGATCTTTTTCATCAAAGGGAGGAAAGCCTACACAGTTAACTGCCTTCATTGCATTATGATTATTGTCAGAATGCATGGGATTCTCATTTAACAAACCTCCACGAAAGGAATAACCACCAATGGTTGATATGGGGTCTACTTCCAATGGACCTTCGACATTTGCCAATACAATGTCTTTGCAAAACATGCCCTCTGAAGCAATATAATTTTCATGATTTCTTTTCCGTGTATTGTGTGTAAAATTTGCGGTCTCATCATGAGGTTGGTGTTTCTTGCAGAATGAAGATGCAGGAACAGCGTGATGCTTACATCTAGTACCAACAGCAGTTCTAACTTCACACATTGGTGTATCAACTGAAACATGTTTTTCAGCTTTTGCTAAGATGCCCAGAAAACGAGAATGCACGCAACAATATACATCATTATCAATTGCTGATCTCACACACTGTCTTCCCTTGGCTTCAATATAAACTATGCATTGCGGATTCTTAGTTACAGGCTCTACATATTTTTGAATAGCCATTTCATTTGTAGGAGTTGATCCCAGTCCATTGGTATGCAGGATCTCTGAACCTACAGCCTCAACTATGATCTCGTTCCATTTATTGGCCAAATTACTTCGCGATTCGGTTGTTGCTATAGGTACCTCCCTTGCACATTCCTTTTTAGAAGTCTCAGTTGCTAATGTACTCAATGTGTTCTGGTTATTAAAGACACCTGGGTCAGTCTCAAGTGTAACTGAAGGAATTGAACCCTTGGTTTCCATTAGTGAAGCATGTGTTTCTGCACGTCGAACTTCAAGTTTGGCCCGTTTTCTACCGATGTGAAGGCTCTGTTGATACAGATTGTCAGAGGTCAGATGCTTTGTGTTCTTGCTACCAGATAAAGAATGAAATGGGGAAAACCATTTCATTACATCATGCTTCCATGTTTTCCACTCAAAACCCAATGTTGACTGCAGAAGTGCATTCGATTGAGGGTTGATATCACTCCACAAAATAGAATCAAACAACTCCTGAATAAGAGAACAAGAAATAGATCAACCACCACATAAGCAAAACTTTTGGTAAATGTTCAATACAAAGTTACAAATTTGACTTGTTTTCAGTCTGAGCACCAGATTATAAAAGCATGAGATTAGTAATGTTCTCCATCATCAAAATGTATTACTAGAAAAGTGATTGCATGAGCTATGTATCTGTTTCAATGGAAGAATGCCTTAGTCAATCAAAAGATAGTTTTTCAACAAAACTAAACAAGTTGACCACACGTTTTCCCGCAGGGAATCATAGAAGATCATAATCACCTTAACAGAAAATTGGTAGCTGCTAAGTGCTAACTTCCATGGATCTCCCCTACAGAGAGATGTATACTCTATAAGAAATGCTTTTTATTATTTAATCTTATAATGAACTATAAATAAAAATAAATGACTTACTGACATCAAGTATTTATAGTTATGTTTTTCTGTACAAAGCAGCATGAGTGCACAAACAATATAATTTTTTTATCCAAAAAGGAATTGGTTTATGAGATTATACCCAAATATATTTTGGACACTGCTTGGGAATGGATGCTGACTCACTACTCAATTTGTTTTCACCCTAATACAAGATTGCCTTACTCTACTGATCCATGAATCAAGCATTAGGCCTTAGGCCTTCACCTAATCACTTGAGCTTTTAGGGATAGTCTTTGTTATGATATCAAAGCTTTTATGACTTATTGGATATATTTTTGTAGTTTGTAGCTCCACTCTTCTAAACAAAACAGGAATTTACTACATGGTAAAGTGGGCATGTAAATTGCCTCTGCTTGGCGCAAAAGACTCCAACTTAAGCTGGTAGAAAAGAAATATAAAATCCATCTTGAGCCTTTTCCCTAAGCTTTTAGGCAAACTGGTCTAAATGTAATAGCTTGTACATAATTTAGAATATGATATATTAAATCATAGGAAAGTTGATCAATGGATGAATGATGTTCCAGAAACACTTCATTTTCAACCCAAAGGATAGCTCACGCAACCCTTATCCACACTCTTGGATTAAATGCACAGTCCTAGTTCTAGAATCACGAATTAAGCGACAAAATTATAGAGTACCTCCTTCAGCAACTCTACTGATTCAGCACTTTTTGCATTTTGACATCGTCCAACCCAAGAGTGGAAAGAATGTTGCATCCACGCAGCATTTAAGTATTGTTGTAATATGCTCTGCAAAAGAAAAAGTTGCTGTAATTGAGAAAGTTATCAACAAAATTTAATGGACAACCAGATAATTGTACTTCTTTAAGGAAATTGGAAATACTGGAAATTATGAATTGTTAAAACATGAATATAGCTTCATTGAAATAACTACGGATTCCGCAAAGCATGAATTCTACTTCACAGAAGGGTTGGTTGTTCATTTCAATCAAATCTTATGTTACTTAACTTTGAGGAATTGCAAAATACAGAAAATATATGTTTTTCCAACTAGGTGATGCGAAATTTGAAAAAGAAACAGAACTGAAAAATGTTTTTCATTAAAAAGAGCTACCAAATCATCTCTTGCCCCCTCCCCCTTGAAAATCATGTATACAAATATGTTTCACAATGCTATCTTGAAATACATGACATACCATGCAAAGCAGAAAGTAATTGAAAATGTGCTTATAGGAAACTGGAGACTGCAAGTCACATTCCATAACTAGAACCAATATCTTACCCAGAGAAACAAACATTGGAACAATATAATTTATGGTAAGAGAAGATTTTGTAACCTAAAAAGGAAGAGGATTTAATAGAGGGGCCACCCATAAGCCTCATGGTGAACATTGTTTTGGAGATTCCTGCTAAGCTATATTCCAATAAAACATCATATGGAATTCGAATTTACATTTTGCAGCTTTGGAAGCATTCCGCCAAAATCAGAATAGAGAGAGCAATAAGAAGCCTCCATAGCAAATTCCTTCCAGAACATCGAATGACAAGCAGCTTCTATCAAAGCCTGTGTGCGTAGTAAAAGCCTCCAGTAAAATAAAATTGAAAAATTAAGGAAAAAAAACCTGAGAATACAAGAATAGAAATGGAGAAGAGGATATAGCACCATCACCACATGATCACATACATTGGGATGAAGCTGATCAACAACGTTCAGCATGTCAATAATTAGCTTTTGCATTATAAATCTTCGAGCAACAGTCAAGTCTTTTACCATTTTCAATCCTGCTTTATGAGTTTTATGTGCAATAGGCTGGGGAAACTCATTGATTGATCGAACAAGCAGCGTATCAGCCCAGGAATAATTCTTTGTATGCGGGAAAAACATGACAAAATATTTCTTCCGGTCATGAGTTGGTTTTGCTCTCAAGGTTGATAATGGCCAATCAGCCCTCGCACATCGGATACCAGCTTGCCACTTTCCTCTCCACTTAAGAAGGTACAGACATAAAAAAATACAAAATTAGCACACCATGTAATTTTATTTTTCATAGTTTCTTAACAGTAAATTCCCTCTAAGTTACTCAATAAAAAAAAATGACAACATTAAAAAAACTACATCACAATAAGTAGTCATTAGTTACTTTTCTCAATGCAATCAGATCACAAGCAATCATTAGGAAACCTATCAAAAGAAGAGTAAGCAAAATTTTGCAATGGCTACAAATTAAGCACTGCCACAGATTCATATGGTTACCTTGACCCACACTGCCACAGATTCATCTCCCTTGAGCCAAGTGGGTTCGGAAAATAAGAAATCTTCTTCCTTACCATTAATTGGCGATTCACTTGCATTTGTATCCATAACAGAGACAGAAATCTCAGAGGTTAAACAAGGTTCGTTTATCTCATCATCAATACTATCACAGAAACTATCGGATTCCTTTCGGTCTTCCACTTGAGTGTCACTAGCTCCGCGGCATTGGCAATCTGAATTAGTAAGGAGTTCACAAACAGACTGCTGTCCTTTGGCTAGCCTTTCCATCCGAGGACCTTCTGTCCGGAGAAATGAACAATTTGGTAGACTAACTTCCAATTTAACTTGTTCACTATTTTCAGGGCAATTAGGTGGTTCTTGAAACATAAAAGTTGGTCTTGCACCTTCCATGATACTTTCCTGTAATCAGCAGTAGGATATAATGCACAGCGCTTGCTATGATTGATAACTTCCCATCTCACCCCTATTCAATCAATGGTAATATTAGGACAATATTGATTTAGTATACTTAGTCATTAGTATAAGATACTGAACGTAAACCTATATGTGCATGTATTGAATTTTGAGGTTTTAAACTGAATGGCATGTGTATATTGAAATCTACATTTCCTAAAAGAACAACTTCAATATACATATACAATGGTGTAAAACTTCCAAAAGCACCACCATATATGTATGTCCCTTAACAGAATAACAGATAACTGAAAATCATCTACATGCTATAAATCAGATGGCAAAAAGAAGTAACCAAGAATGAAATTATGAAATTCCATTTTAGGAATTCAATCCCAAAGATTAAAAATTGGTGGAATAAATAACACGACAAAATCAGAAAAATAACAATTAGTATATTCTGTTGGCTTCTTACTTAGTGCCTTTATGAATTGGTAGCATTGGAGCAAAATAAACCAATTCAAATAGGAATTCAACTAGGGAGCCAACCAACATCAGTTAATTTTTTTTTTTAATTCTAAATCTAAATCCTAAACCCTAAATTTTCCAAAACAAAAGTTAAAAAAATAATTTTACAACAAAAAAAGAAAGAGTTAGTTAATATTAACTATTCAAAGTTGGTTCCTGTGTTTTTTTTTTTCTGGAAATAAACCTTAGGCATATGAGTCAGATAGTGTTAATGATGGATCTCATCATACAATCATATAACATAGTGTGTTTGGAACTAGAATTGACTTGAATTCTTATCGAGAGTCATAGACACACAGAGAGGGGAAAAAACCATGAAACAGAATGTGAGCAACAGTGGTGTCCGCAGAAAACAACCGGTGGCGACGGCGACGGCGACGGCACGGCTTTGCTTGCAGGGAAGAAGTTATTAGCTGTGTAAGGGTAATTTTGGCAAATCATGTATTAATACCTAAATTCTTAAAGCCAATACAAATCATAAAGTCTGATTTTCAATTCCGCAATTGAATTTCTATAATTTTATGCGAATATGTAATTCTTTGATTTATATTGATCTTAAATTAGGGAATTAAAATGCTAGATTTTCCAACATTATGCTAAACAATTATCAGACAAGAACTAAAACAAAAGAAACATACAATAAAAGTTTATTGTAAAACCTTGGCAACGGTTTGAACTTTCATGGACAACATTGTTACGGGCAATGGTCGAACCCCAAAAAATAACTTACCCAAGGTAACATCGTATTTCCCCGTTATCGGGAAAAAAAAAGGGACCAGTTATCATTGGGATTTTTTTTTTTAATTTAAATTAAATAACTATATAATTTACCGATATACATAAATAATAATGCTCTATATCCATGTAAAAAAGATATCCAAGTTATCCAAGCATATTAAGCTAGACGCGCCTCCAACACCCCCAACTTGTTTGTGATACACGCGCTGCATATAATGTAAACCTTCTTTACTGCAACCTAAATCTTTGTTTAACGTAAATCTTCTGCTACAACCTAAACATTCTGCTCTCTTAGTTCTTCTATGCTCGCGTTCTTTTTTATTGATCTACATTGCCTTCAACGTAATAAATTTCGTCGTTCTTCTCTGGTCGCGCTCATCTTCTTCGTTTTCTTCTTTCGATTTGCTTACGTTGCATTTATCTTCTTCCTATTCTTCTTCGTTTTCTTCTTCAATCTGCACTTCTCAATCGAAACAATGAATGATTCAACTTTAAATCAGTTGAATGAGAGCGATTTGGATTACTCTTCTGAAATGAATCAAGGGGACGAGGTTTTGAATATTCAGTTTTGAATCGAATTGAATGGAATGCAATTGCTAATTTGAGTTGAATGGATGCAGGTGTTCTGAATTGAATTGAATTGATAATCTCTAAATTGTAGACACATGTGTTTTGAATTTGATTTTATATAATGGATAATGTTCCATTCATTTAGTACTATACAATTGTTTCATCATAATAATGTGTTCGGTTTATTCTGCAGAAAGCTGTTTGAATTTGATTTTATATAATGGATAATATTTTATTCATTTTAGTTGTATACAATGGTTTCACCATAATAACATGTTTGGTTCATTCTGCAGACCAGGTGTGTTGTGGATGACCAATTTGTCCCAAAGGTCGGGATGATTCTCAAGACACTAGAAGAAGTCGGAAAGTTCTACAAAAATTATTCCAAACTTGTCGGTTTTTCTACCAAAATAAGAAACACAATCCGAAAGGGAGACGAGATTAAGAATCAACTAATCGTATGCAGCAGAGAGGGGAGGTAGAAATCCAAGATATCTCCTACTCTGAAGACAAATCCCTCAGCCGGCATAAACTGTCTAGCCAGGATCTACGTACACATATTGAAGGACGTCGGTCTTTGGACAATTTCCAAAGTTGTTCTGAATCACTCACATTCCTGCTGTCCAGACCGGGCAGAGATGCTCAAACAACACAGGGAGCTAAGCATGTTTGTACGTCGCACCATCGAAACCAACGAGGAAGCCAGAATCAGACCGAGCAAAACTTACCAATTATTCGTAGCAGAAGCCGGCAGTCACTGGAAAC
The DNA here is from genome assembly GCF_003086295.3 of Arachis hypogaea. NCBI lineage: Eukaryota > Viridiplantae > Streptophyta > Magnoliopsida > Fabales > Fabaceae > Arachis > Arachis hypogaea. The sequence goes on along the minus strand of NC_092046.1, from coordinate 15,288,471 downwards.
TAAGTTTTATATAAAAAGACGTGAGAAATTACATCACAAGGGAAGTATGGAATGTTTCCGAACAAGATGATGCCAAAGAATTCGGGAAGTACCTACTAAGAATAAAAGAGAAGAACCAAAATTTCTTTTTTGAGCTCAACCTCGAAGGCGATCACTCCATTAAAACGGCATTCTGGGCCGACGCAAGAAGCAGGGCTGCATGCGAGTATTTCGGAGATGTGGTTTCATTCGACACCACCTACAACACAAACAGGTATTCAATTCACTCAAATTAAGTCTTTACGTTCACCAAATCCACACATTTCGGTTCATCACTTTGTGAGAGTGTCCATTTACGCAAGTACAATCTGGTTTTTGGTTCTTTTGTGGGCGTGGATCACCACGGTCAGTCGACACTTCTCGGACGCCCTGATGAAAAACGAGGACATCCAATCATTCAAATGGCTATTCGAGTGTTGGCTCTGTTACATGGGAGAGAAGGCACCACAAGGCATTCTCACCGACCAATGTGCATCGATGTAAAGAGCCATCGAGACATGCATGCCAACAACAATTGGCCAGTGGTGCATCTGGCACATCATGAAGAAGATCCCAAACAAACTAAATGGCTACAAGCGACACAAAGAAATCGAACAAAAGATTAGCCACGTGGATTGGAACTTGTTCGCAAAAGACGCATTCGACAGAAACTGGAATAATTTCCTCATAAAGTATGGCCTCGGAGGCAACAAGTGGCTCTCAGATAACTGTTACTTTTTTGGTTAAAACTTGCACAGATTTTGGTCTATCCCAGCTCATGTTTTCAATTCATTATGCAGAGCTATATGAAGATTGCCATATATGGATTCCAGTTTACCTGGATCACCACTTTTGAGTCGGGATGAGAAGCACACAAAGGAGCGAGAGCATGCACGCATTTTTCAACAAGTTCATCACACGCAACAGCTCCTTGAGTCAATTCGTGAAGCAATACGATAATTGCCTAGCAAGTAGAGAGCAAAGAGAGAGAGAATTCGACGCTGTAGATTTTCACACCGTGATACCGTGCGCAACAAAATCAACAATAGAGGCCCAGTTTCAGCACGTCTATACCCACGAGAAGTTTAGGGACGTTCAAGGACAATTCAGAGGAAAGGTAAACTACATCACAAGATCAGTGAATTCCACCCTAGGTTTCACAATATACGAAGTCGTAGAGCAGGTTTCTAACTCCATATTCAACAAGTGTTTCATCACCTACGACGCAGTATCACGAGAGGTAAAGTGCCAGTGCCTGTTGTTCGAGTCGAAGGGCATACTGTGCTGCCATTCCCTGAGCGTCTTAAGCTTCGAGCAAGTAGATAACGTGGCACCGAAATACATATTGGAACGCTGGAGCAAGAACATAAATAGGAGGCACACACACATCAAGAACAGTCAAGACGAGCCTCTACTGGAGCCAAGAAGCAAGAGATTCGACGATTTGGTGTTTCGGTCGCACAACATCTGTGAATTTGCGTCAGAGTCTGAGGAGCTGACCGGAGTTCTGCACCAGGCCTTTGATAATGTCATGGCCGAGATGCAAGAATATCAAGAGAGAAGCAAAGTAAAAAGTTTGTTATCCCACGAAGAAGCGACGTTGAGTGACGTAAACGACCTTCAGGGAACGCCACGTGTCAAATCAAAAGGCCGGCCCAAGAACAGATTGTGATCAAACCTGGAAAAAAGATCTCAAACGCCACAAAGAAAAAGAAAAAGCCAGCTCCAAGCGAGGTAAAATTGATTTGTTGTCGATTGGGAGAAAATTCATTTGTGCATTTTTCTAATATACAATTTATTTTCTCTTTTACAATTGAACCTTTTAGACGGCGAATCAACAATTCAGTCAAGCTTCAGCCTTTACAATGCACCGGATATGAATTATCCCAAAGAGGATTATAGGGGTTTCAGTTTTTATAAACATAAATTTCCATTCGTGTATGAACAAATTTCGATTCACTAAAGTTATAGGAGGGTTAATTTCTGACTGGTGTTAGTCTTTATTGAATAGTCACTTTTCTGTGTTTGATATTAGCTTTCTGAAATTCTTTATTGAATAGTTACTTTTTTGTTTATTGAATAGTCAATTTATTCTGTTATGTCAAAGAGTTCAGGTGTTTCTGAAACTGAATACTGATAGCAGCATTTTTTTCAAATTATCTCTCTGTTATATTGATATATGAACTTTTTCGGTTCACCCAGTGTACTAATTTTGGTTTATTTGTGTTTTGGGGGCTCTTAATGTTTGATAAATACCCTGATTCCATTCACTGTGAACCTGGAACAAAACAGCAGACAGACAGTTTCAACAGATATATACCTTAACATCTGAGACCGACAGGATAAGGACTAATCCATCTTGAATCAGATATATACATTAACATTTACAATAATATTCACATATATACATTGAAAGAAGCAGTGTTGGAGATATCATATTTACTATATATATCCCCAGATGTGAATTTACAATAAGGGCTGAAGAGGGCAGCAGATGGCATCGAGAGTCTTATTGCTTCAGATGCTCGAATCACTTGGTCTCTGATTTTGTTCAGTTTGTGCAACATAATTTTTGGAGCATATTCGAGCCTGAAGGCATCAATCTCTTCCTACATTTCAATTGAAAGGAATTAGTTACATAAGAAATAAACCCAACTGAAATAAGAAATCAAAGAATTTCATTAATTTAGAAACTACTTACTTGTTTCCAAGCTTTATATTGATACCTCTTCCCTTTTTTGATCTTTCGAGGATCAATTGTTTCAAGCTATTCCATGATGTATATTGCACAATCATAGCTAAGTAAGAATTAGGTAAAATACAGTTAATAGTATACAAAATAAAATACACTAAAAATAGCACTATAGAAGAGAAAGATTTTTACCTTGTACGTTGACCATTCAGCCTGATATACTCTGCTTCTTCTCCCTCTCCGTCCTCCATTAAGGGTTCCATCCCAGCGTAAACCCTCATCTGGGAGATTATTAATCCCTGAAAGCGATATAAAAAGTGAATGAAAATTGGCAACTACAATGAACTGAACCTTGTTCATATTCTGAATAAAACGTGATAAATATTCAATCAGCAACAGAAACATTTTGTCCATGCAAAAGAACCCAAATGAACACATAACAATAAGGTGAATCAAAATCAACAACTTCACTGAATCGAATTATGTTCATGTTCTGAATAAAACGTGATAAACATTCAATAAGCAAGGAAAACATTTAAATAACTTACAACAAATTTGTTCAGTTTAATTCTCAAATCAGATATTTCATTTTTCTTCTTGTTCACAGGGTCAAGCATATAGAATATCTTTTTTCGAACATCGGTAATCCACAACCACCAGTGTCCTCCATTGCAAATCGGCACAAACAGCTGAAGTTTGGAAAAACGATAGAATATTTCAGTCCAAACAATAGCAAACGAGAGAATTATCAAAGAAGTTTTAGAAATCACAATTTACAAATGGATGCGATGCAAGTTTTCTTTTGTCAAGAAACTGGCGGTAGTGTGCATATCGATCGACATCCATTCGGTAGTCCTTGTTGGTCTTTGGATCAATGTATTTCTCGCCATGGGTTTCCAACATAAACATCTGCAAAATGAATCTCTGTTAAATCACAAATAAACCAAATTATTTATCAGAACTAGTAAAACACCATTCATGTTCTAAATAATACGTGATAAACATTTAATCATCAAGAAAAACTTGTCTGCATGCAAAAGAACCCAACCGAACACACTAACAATCAAGTGAATCAAAATGACCAATTCCAATAAACTGAACACCATTCATATGCTGAATAAAACATGATAAACATTCAATCATCAAGAAAAATATTTCTGCATACAAAAAGACTCAACTGAATACTTGACAATCAAATGAATCAACTTGACCAACTGCACTGAATAGAACTCCATTCATGTTTTGAATAAAACGTGATAAACGTTCAATCAGCAGTGAATAAAAAATTTAGCTTACCACAATATCCGTCGGCACATAGTATATATCTTCCTAAAACCGGGGACATTTTATGTTGTTGAGAATCATGCAATGTGCATTGACTACCTACAAGAAGAAAATTTACGAGATATGCGGTATAAGAGTCTTTAGAAAAAACATTAATGTTAACGCACTAGGCAAAGAATTTACCATGCTTTCCACATGTTTTTCGGGCATTAGAGACATGAAATGATGTCTGAGCCCCTCGAATTTCGCTTCATGCTTCAAGACAAATATGGGGTCATATTCGTTGGTACTATCTTTGGTTTCTTTCATATGTGTCATCCAATGATAACACTTCTCTTTCAACTCCTCCGTGATTTCTTTCTCTTTCTCCGGAGTTTTGTACACTTCAGCAGCTGTGAAGTTGGGCTCGGCACTTGTTGCGTCAGCAAATTTCAATGCCGCCGCCACCCCAGCATCTACCACCACCTCTACCAGGATTTCAAGCTATGACACCATTGGCTAAGAGGTCAGGAGAGTTGTTGAGATGTCGGAAGACTTATGCCAAGGTCGAACGAAGGTGCATCATGTTCCCATAAAGAAGGACTAGCAGCACTGCAAGACAACAGAAGAAAGTTTTAGGCAATAATGAAAAAGCAATATCATATAACACGAAAGCTAATGAAAAAATGATATTAATAAAAACTTACACATTCAACCGAGGTTATGGCTCCATCTTCATTGGGGAAGATCCCTTGCTGGCCTGCTTTTCGGGTTCCGGAGGGCAGCTGTAATAAACAGAAGAGAGTAATTGATTTCTGTATTCAACTAAACCACAATTAAACCATCTAATGAACCAAAATTATCCAGATTTGAACAAGCAAAAACTTACAAATCAGGTTGTGCTTCTTCTTCCAATTGCCATGCCAGCGGAGCTTCTTGGCATGGTTGCTGTTGTTCTTCGAGAGGGCTGCTGTATCAAACAGAAAAGAGTTCAATAACGACCCGAATTATTATCCTGTACCATTAAAACTAAGAAAACGATTTCTAATTACAACTTAAAAGAACAATGAAAAAGGAAAATCATATAACACAAAAAATTATAAAAAATGATATTACCTAAAACTTACACATTCAACAGAGGTTCTGGCTTCGTCCTCGTCGGGGAAGATTTCTTGCCGGCCTGCTTTTTGGGTTTCGAAGGATAGCTGTAACAAACAGAAGAGAGTCCAATATAAGAACACATGGAATTTATTTCTGGATTCAAATTATCCAAAAGTAAAGCATGCAATGAACCGAAATTATCCAGTTTTAAACAAGCAGTAAAACTTACACATCGACACATGCTTCTTGTTCTGATTGCCCTACCAGTGCTTCTTTGCAGGGCTGCTGTTGCGATTTCGAGGGGCTGCTGCATTAAACAGAAAATAGTTCAATAATGACCCCAAATTATTATCCTATACCATTAAAATTAATAAAAAGAATTTTATGTGCAACTTACTCATTAACAGAAGTTTCTTGTGTTTGACTTTCCGAAGGGACATAGATAAAGTCATCTTTTATTAACTCTTCCTTAAGAGAACTCAAAAGAGACACCGCAATAGAAAATCTAAGGAATATAAACAAGGAACAAGTCAATGTTGAACGATTAGAATAGGTACCATGAAACCGAAATCTGCACATTGAAAAACTCACATTTTCAAAGATTGAGAACGAGTTTCTTCTCGAACCTCAATGATTTGTAGGTCAGGATCAGGTGTAGTGCTACTGACATTTAAACACGAATTTCGTGTGATTAATTAAACAAAAATTATTATCTAAATCTAAAAGACCAACATAAATATTTTCAGCTTACACAGGTGGAGTTTTTAAACTCTGTTTTTGATGGATTTTCTTGCTTCTAAAAACTTTTACTGGAGTTTCCGGGGTATTTTTCCTAATAAAAAAGATACCAAATTAAAATCAGCAACCAAGATTAAAAGCAGAGGTCTAGAAACACATCAAATTCATATTTGGAATCCACTGAACCGAAAATAAAGCCTGCAATGAACGAATTTACCTGTTATTGGCTAGGGCATTTACAGACGGTGTGGAGCTCATCTGAGTTTGTAAGAGAGGTTCGCTACCCAGATTTACAGTCGGCATTCTAAGCAAGATAAATAAATATTATTCAGTGAATCTTGAGGAATTAGAAGAGGTTTTAGGAAAAGTTATCAAACAAAGAAAAAGAACTCAATATAAGAAACCGAATCTTATGACTCGGATAAATTCTTTTGCGCCTCTGTCGAGTCAAAGCAATCCAGAGCAACGTCTGTTGTCTGAGCTCCATCATTTCTTCTCCTTGCTCTCTTTTCTCTTAACAGCTGCAACGCCTCTCTTCTTCTTTCGACACCGTTGACCCCTTACTCGTTCACTTCTGAAAATACATAAAATAAGTATCAATGAAGCTAAAATAAAAGTATCAATTAACCCAAGATATGATTTCAGAAACTTACTCACTTTCAGATTCAGTTTTGCTTTCTAAATTTGTCAGAACAAACTTGCTTGATTTGGTTTACTTTTTTGCACCCCTCTCTGATTGTTTTCTCTTCACTGACGAAGTTTTTTCGATTTCATTTTCTCTGCAATAGATACAAACAAATCGAATTTATACAGGAGAACAATATCAGTAAGAAAAATATTTTTGCATGCCAAATGACCCAACTGAAGACACTAACAATCAAGTGAACAAAAATGACCAACTCCACTAAATCGAACGCAATTCATGTGCTGAATAAAACATGACACACATTCAATCATCAAGAAAAATATTTCTATATGCAAAAGGACAACTGAAGACACTAACAATCAAGTGAACGAAAATGACCAACTCCACTGAACCGAACGCAATTCATGTGCTAAATAAAACGTGATACACATTCAATTATCAAGAAAAATAATTCTGCATGCAAAAGGACTCAACTGAACCCTTGACAATCAAATGAATCAACTTGACCAACTCTATTGAACAATATCACATTTGTAATTTACTTAACAAGCACACATAAACAATTTTCCGCAAAGAAAAGCAAAACTAAACCAGATGAACATTATACAATCACATAAATTAACATCATCCAATACTTACTGGCTTTCAGATTCGCTTGTGCTCTCTGAATCCGTCGGCACAGGCTTCCTTCTTTTGCTTTCTTTTTTAACCACCTTCTTTTGTTGTTTCTTTTTTTTTTTTTTCGCTTTTTTTCCAATTTCTTCGTCTTCTCTGCAATACATAAGAACAAGTGCATAAGAACAATTTTAACCAAATACAAGCAAACTGAAAACCAAATGAACATCAAATTTACTGATTTTCGGATTCACTTCTACTTTCTGAATCCGAGGGACTGCTTTCAGATTCACTTTTTTGTTTCCGAATCTGTCTAAACAATCTTTTGTGTTTTCACCAGCCTCTGTTGTCTTGTTCTTTTGGCTGGCGGTGTTTTCTCGAATTCAGATTCGGTTTCGAAATCGAAAAAACTATCTTCTTTATTCCGCTTTCCCTTTTCTTTCCCCTTCAGAAAAACTTGTTTCTTCTCCACCTTCTCTCCTTTTTTCTTTTCCTCCCTTGATTGTGCTCTGTACAGAAGTCCCTAAAACACAAACTAATTCAGTTAGCAGAGTATTTTAGAAGCATCTTAATCAAAATTTTAGGGGAAAATTTTTGTTTAATTTAACATTGTATCAGTTGCTTCCTAAGAATTCCAGTCGAGCATCATCTTCCGTGTCCAGTGGGCCACACACGGTGGCCCGGGAGCATCAGTTGCATCCAAGTGAAGGAACTTGGATTCATGGAAATAAATCAGCATCAAAACAAACACACAGCCGTCAACGGACTGTTTCTTCTCCTTTCTCCTGTTTTCAATCCCCTTCCTCAAGAAGCTCAGGACATGATTCACACAATCCTACTGTCAGATGTTGTCCACACGAACGGCAGGCGACTTATGGATCGGGGAGGCCATACTTACCGTCGTCGGTAGCAGGAGCACTTCTGGACGAAGACAACAAAAGTCTTCCAGAATTTTTGCCGGTTCTCCTCCTTATCAACACTCATTTAGAGGACAGATTTTGTCAGAGAAGCCAACGTAACACATTTGAAGCCATCAATAATCTTCTTGTCTGCCTCATTCAGTCTGCTGTAATCAACTTTTTCAGGAAAACAATTCCCTACAATATTTTAACCAGTCAAATAGGCTCAATTTTATTTTCTCTACACAAGTGAACCGAAAATGTAGCAAGCAATGAACCTTAATAAGCACAAAGTATAAAGTGTATTACCGCCGTGATTTTTGCCCAACGCAATTGCTACCTTGTCAGGTGTTATGTATATTTTCCCATGGAGAGTGTTCAGGTATCCATAATAGTCATTATAGCAACCTATTAACTCTCTCAAGAGGCTGTGAGAGACGTTCATTTCCGGGACATGTGCCAATGCACCAAATCTCATTTCTTCAACTATATCTCTCTTTTCCTAACTCATTGCCTTGAATACCCTCGCTATTGCCTTTGTCTGGCATATGAGATCATGAGTTTTCTACAATGTTTCGAAACAGTATGTCATGATATATCTATAATACAAAATAGAGTTTATTCGAATGAAAGGCAATAAATATATTTAATGTGTACATATATGCTTATGTTATAGTGTGGCTTCTCTTTCTTTGTTACCATTGTCTTCTTCATTTTTGCTGTAAGGACAAAAAAATTTGGTCAATACTTCACTCAATACACAGACAAGCACAAACATGCATATTTTAATCAAGTGAATGAAAATATCCAAGTCCACTGAATCAAACTCCCTTGATATACTGAATAAAACGTGATAAACATTCAAACAGCTAGAAAAACATTTCTGCATGCAAAAGAACCTAACCGAATATACTAACAATCAAGTGAATGAAAATGGCCAATTGTACTGAACTGAGCACCATTCATGTTCTGAATAAAATCTGATAAACATTCAATCATCAAGAAAAGGACTCAACTGAATACACTAACAATCAAGTGAATGAAAATGGCCAATTGCACTGAACTGAATACCATTCATGTTCTGAATAAAATGTGATAAACATTTAATCATAAAAAAATGAGTCAACTGAACACACTAACAATCAAGTGAATAAAAATGGCCAACTGCACTGAACTGAACACCATTTATGTTCTGAATAAAATGTGATAAACATTCAATCATCAAGAAAAGACCTAACTGAAGGCACTAACAATCAAGTGAATGAAAATGAGCAACTCCACTGAACCGAACGCCATTCATGTGTTGAATAAAACATGATAGACATTCAATCATCAAGAAAAATATCTCTGCATGCAAAAGGACTCAACTGAACACACGAACAATCAAGTGAATGAAAATCACCAAGCCCACTGAATAGAATACCATTCATGTTGTGAATAAAACGTGATAAACATTTAATCAGTAACAAAAGCATTTCTGCATGCAAAAGGACTCAATTGAACACACTAACAATCAAGTAAATCAAAATGACCAACTCCACTAAACTGAATGAAAATAAGAACATATTTCCATTCCTATACCCTAGTTACGCAAAAAAAATTTTGATTCATAATAAGTCTATCTTCTAAACGAAGCAACTCAATCCAGTAAACCTAAAATGCAACGAGGAGAAACGCAAGATTGCGAGATTTTAAATGAACAGTAGTTTTTATCATACCTTTCGCAGTCTCTATTTTTGTTTTTGTTTTCGTTTGTTTGTTTTTTCTTCTTCCTTTTGAAATCTTCTTGCGATTCTTCTCCAGTAGTGGTTTTCGCAGAGAATACGAGTGAAGTTTGAGAGATTTTGAGAGTGGTTCGAAGTTCTCCAGTAGCGGTTTCAAGGTTGAAAAAGGAACGTTTTTCATAATGAAGCGCGAATGAATGTTAAACGTTTTGGGGGGTTTGGACGCGTGTAATACACACTCATTTAATGGTATTGGGTTTTTTGTTTTTGTGTTGGGCCAGCTTTGATGGACTTGGATACAAAATTATATGGATGTGTAGCATGACTGATACATAAATGGTAGAATAATTACTTAAATAAACAACATACCACATATCGGGTATTGTGAGCCCAACGCGAATATGGGCGTATCCCGGATACTGAGAACCCAGGATATGACGCGTGGAGGATTTGACGTATCCAAGGTGTACCCGAGATATGTTATAGGCCGAGAAATAGGTACTGAGCACTCCAGATGCGTTCAAAAACTAATTTGGATCACAACACTCGAGATACGAACAAAAATAGGAATTAGAGTCGCAACACTCGAGATACGTACAGATACAATTTTACTTAAATTTTAAATTAGACTAAATTCAAAAATAATTTTAAGTTTTTAAATAAAAATTAATTAAATTGACAAATAAAAATTAAATAAATATTATTTAAATCGTAATAAATTATACTAATGTTAATATTTTAGTAGACAATTAAAATTTAAATATTAATCCACTTTTACTCTAAAGTATTGACCGCTAAAATTAAAATAAAATTAATAACCACTTCTAATAACTACTTCTCTTTCAAATTTGTTCATAATATCATGTAATCAGTTTGACTAAAAACAAAAAAAAAAAAAACAACTTTGCGTGCTTCATTTCACAATAAACGTTACTTAATTACTTTTTTCTTGTTCGTCAAAATTGGTTAACTTTGTTTTAATTAATCAGATGAGATAATTAAATGATTTAATTAAATGATACAATAACCAATAATTTTTGTAGTTAATATATTTACAGAAAAATAAAATAAGAATTATTGTTTATTAGAAATGTTTGCGATGCAATTTAAACTATATCTCAGAATGTTGTGATGTAATTTTCACATTTGAGCGTATCTTGAGTACTGAGATCTTAATCAGCTTTTAAACATATCTTGAGTGTTCAGTATCCATTTTTCTACATAAAATATATTCCAGATATACTCAATACACCGAGATATAACTATAATTTAGTTATCTTTACAGTACCTGAGATGTGATACATTGTGTATTTAATAAATAAATGCTTTATATTTTATGTATTTTCGTAATTTTTATATTTATTTAATTTAAATATAAAAATTTGTTATTATTGAAATTTTTTAATAAATAAAATAAATATAAAATTTAAGTATAGAAAAATTACGTTTTAAAATTTGATTTCTCATCTTTTATTGTTGTTATTGGATTTTCAATGATGTTTTCAAACCATGTGGAGAATTTATGTGTTTTTTTCATGTAGAGAATATAAATTTAAGAGTCAGATTTGTGACTATTAAAAAAAATTTTAAATATCCAAATTTGAGGGTTAGATTTAAATTTTTTTTATTTTGTTTTTAAATATACAAATCTGACTTTTAGATTTGTGTTTTAATATTAAAAAAATTTTAAATGTGCAAATCGGACCCTCCGATTTGCTTTACAGTAGAAAAAAATTTATTTCAACATAAATCGGACCCTCTAATTTATACATTATGAAATTTGATTCTCAAATTTCTCTACTTCTCCAAATTTATGGGTCTGATTTGTTACTTAAAATTAAAAAAAAATAAATTCATATAAAAAAAACACACCAATTATTCATTATTGTGAATCACACCTACACAATCTTATTCTATACCTAAAAATATTAGCCTTGATTTCTTACCTAAATGGCAACAACAACAAAATTATTTTCTAAGGTTTTTTTTTTTTTTGTAATGACAACAAGATAAGCAACAAAATTTATTACATGTATCTTATTTATTTATGAGATATTTTTTTACATTTTTTTAGCGTATTTCGTTAATAGTGTAACTGGATACGTTTCTAAATTTTTTTAATTTTCTACCAATGTAATAGGTACTGTCCAAATTTTCTTCCTATAAATTAGTCCATTCACTCTTGAATTAATGCAAATCTCTTATTTTTTTTATTTCCTTATAACAATCTTATAAAATGGTTAGTGGTAATTATATGTTTATGAGTGAACATTTAATTCATTTTTTATCTATTTTAAATTAAGACAAAGTGATTTCTGTCAAAAAAAGACACCCACATCGATTTATATCTGTTTCTAAAATGACGACCCCTCCATTGTATTTCCTAATTAAAGTTGACGGAAAAATTCTATGTGACAGTTGCTGGTGTTGATGTGGACGTTTATCCAAATAAAGTGCCATGTTGGATTAGGAAGAATAGACAGGGATCGATTTGTTCCCCCACCTCCTCCAAAAATGATGTCGCTTTTTGAGTTAAAGAAGAACCAAAACTTAATTTGGATGATTTTCTGCACTCCTAACCTCTCCCCACTCACTCATATTCGAAACAACAAGAAACAAATCTTAGGGCACCATGATTGAGAGTAGAGAACGTTGTTTATCCTTGAGCTTGCGAATTGGAGGCAATAATTCGACTTGTAGCATGAACTCTAGTGAGAGTGTTGGAGCTTGGAGAAAGAAGAGATCGGTCTCTCCAAAGTGCTATTTCGAGTCTCATGCTATTCTATTCATGTTTAGGACTAAAAATAATCCAAATAGGTTATTCTTTCGTTACCCTTACTTTAAGGTATGTTCATAGTATTAATATTTTGGTTCTTTCAATTCTGTATTCACTATTAGTCTCACAAAGTTAATTCAAATTGTTGACGCAGAAGCTCATTGTTCATTCTTTGCATAGCTAGATGATTAAGTTTCTTTGTTCAATGAGTATGCTGTGGAAGACAATTTTAAAGGGGGTATTGTCGTAGAAGCAGAATTGATTTGAAGTCCTAAGTGATGCGGTGAATGATAAAGTAAAAGAACTAGAGGATAAGTTGATTAGATTAGAAAATCAATTGGAGAAGAGTAGATTAAAATTGGGTGAAATAGATGCTTGGATTTAGGTTGTGGTTTTTTTGCATTTTTTGTGGGGTTGTGATTGTCTGTTTATTCAGGATAATTTTGTAAGAAACTTGATGAATAATTTTAGTTTATCCAAGAGTTTTGTGTCACAGGATGAAATCATGTATTTTAACATTCTTGAAATTAAATAAAAATGAATTACTATTATCAATGTTCAAAGTTTTTTCTCTGAATTTAATTCAAATTTGTGTAGCAAATATTTGTACATATAGCATGGATTCAACTAATTTTATATAAAACATAGAAGTTCATATATTATATTCATACTAATACTTAATAAGCAATTCATCTGTTCAAAGTTCAGATAGCATAGCAAAGACAATAACATGACCCTAAATAAAAAAATAAATCTGTAAGTTGGAATTATTGTATCATTTCAAATCTTAAAGATGCAAACTAAACAACCAAAATATCAAAACAACAATTTACATTTCTATAACCCTATTAGCATTATCAATGATGCTTAAGAGGCCTAAGTTCTAGAGGCCTGAAGCAGGGTATTGACACAAATTTTAGAAGTTTTGATGTAGTAGTTGAAGTTACAGCAATTATCGTCTCTACAAAAATTGCAACATCTTAGTTTTTTGGAGTTGTCATACGAGCTACTAGTCCAATGCATTGGTTTTATAAGTTGTGAGCCTCATGTTTAGAGCTTGTGAAGGTTGAGATTTAAACCGTAAGATTGATCCTGGTGCTGCTACGAATAAGGGCACAATACATAAAGCTGTGGGCCTAACAATCTGATGCTTCTCTCTAAATGGTCTAGAATTGCCATTGGAGTTTTCTCTTGCAACCTGTTATAAGTTTACTAAATTAATTAACTAAATGTTTCTATAAAATTGATATGTAACAATATACAGCATCAAATAGACTTTTTTAAAAAATAAAAAATGACCTTCTTAGCTTAAAGTATAGATTGTGACAGTTGAATTTCTTCACTCTAAGTTTGGACCACTGCTCCAATTTTCATAGACTTTTTAGGCAGTTTTTTCTTGACTTTTTTGCCTTGGTCTATGACAAATTAATGAGTTACAGAGAGCAGGCAACAAGTTCAGACACACTAATCGGATGATCAAAATAGATATAAATTTTATTTGTTTTCTTATCTCTACTCTTGTTATTCCTTATGTCATTTATCTCAACATCACCCCTCATTACATGTAAGCCAGATTCTAAATCAGGTATCATGCTATCAAACCAAAACATAGTCTTATAATCTGTGTAATCAAGCTCTTTTAATAACGCTTCAAAATCAAATAAGTTCACCAAATCAATGTCTAAAGGTAGCCATTTCTTCACTTTTCCGTCAACATAATTCAATTTATCTTATAAATTTCTCTTAAAATATCCTCTATAATGAAAAACAGGAACTACTTCAAACTCGTCCATCTGCAAATAACTACTCCTAATCAAAATTCACTCTATAACATTTTATCTGAATGTGACAGTGATATAAATCACTCACAGGCAACATTATTTATTTAACAAATTAATTAAACAACTTCAAACTCCATTCACAGAAACAAAATTAAAAAAAAAAACACAATCACTGGATACTCCAACATCATCACTGAACACTCCAACACTAACATGCAATTTGGGAATAGAGATTGAATATTACTAATTTTGGAGATCATAAAGAGGAATGCTAGGGGCCAGCAATTTTTGTGATTTGTAGCCATCAAATAGCCATCAATGATGGTTTTAATGGTGTGAGATTTCATCCAATTGCTCACTTTTCTTTGCTGGTTACATGCTGGCCAGAATTTAACAAAGTAGTTAGCCCCCTAGACTTTTCCGACCATAAAATCTCTCACTAACCTGAATGGCGACAAGAGCTACCTCCACTCCACGACATTAGTGACTCCAGCAATTGTGCAGTTAGAAGCATCGTCTGAGTCCTTATTAGCAGCCTTGTCAGCACGCTTGTCACACCACCACTAGCTACTTTGTCCAATGTTTCTCTTTTTGCGCAAAGAAGATTACAATGGTTTGGTTATTTTGTAAATAAAGGCTTAAGGCTTGGGAGTTACGTGAGTGAGAGCGGCGTTTAGTTCTTTTTTAACTCAAAAACGACGTCATTTTTTGGAGGAAGCAGGGTGATAAATCGACTCCTGTCTATTTCTTCTAATCTAACATGATACTTCATTTTGAATAAACGTCCACATCAATACTGGTAACTACCATATAAGATTCTTCCGTCAATTTTAATCAAGAGATACGATAAAAAGACCGCGATGACTTATTTTAGGGACAGACAGAAAGTTAGTATAGGTGTCTTTTTTTTATAGAAGTGGCCTTGTTCTAATTTAGAATGGACAGAACCAAATGCCTTATAACCAAAATTAAAGTCCAGAAAGACACAACATGTATGTAATTTCGGTTGATCTTGTTGAACTTCTAAACCTCTTGACCAATTTATATGTTGAATGGTTCGATCTTTGGTTTGGCTCTGAAAACCTTACATGTGACCACGTTCTCTCTATGTCTTGTCATGTTGTGTGTTTCTCTAACTAAAGTTACTGAAAATGCATATTTCACTTCTATATATTATATACATCTTAATTAATCACTTCCTCCCCATCCTTATACTATGTGCTTTCTATAACAAAAGTAAACACTTATCTTCACTCAAGCCAGACATTCATGACATATGAGATCCATGAAATCACGACGTGAATCATATATATGGACACCATCACTCATTACATAACAGTTCGCTCAAGAATTTGGTTTTCTCTTCTATCTTTATATTTTATGTTAGAATATAATTAGGATCAATTAGGATCAATTAATATTATTTAGTATATCTGAATATTTATTATAAGAGATTATGTCTTTATTATTACGATTCTTTTATTACCTATAAATACCCTTTTATATTGTATCCTTCTAGATAATTTGAATAGACAACTTGAATACACTCAATAATACACCAATTCTAGTCTCTTGTTTCTAACATGGTATCAGAGTCATGGTATCCTCCTTGAGGAGGATAGGTTGTTTTTCTTCTGATGAAATCACCATATTTTTCTTCTGTACCATTTTTTTTCTTCTCTTTTGGCAATGTTTTTTTCCGGCAGTTTGCCATCTTTTCAGCAGTTTTTCGGCCATTCTTGCGGTAGTTCTGTCTGCATTTCTGTCCGGCAGTTCCGTCTGCTTTTCCGTCCGACAGTTCCGTCTGCTTTCCTGTCCTGCAGTTCCGTCTGCTTTTCCGTTCGGCAGTTTCATTTGCGTTTCCTAACAGTTTCATCTGTGCTTATTTTCGGCAGTTCCATATGCACTTCCTTCAGATAACTGCAGTTCCATCTGCGCTTCTTTCATCCAAGCGACAGTTCCGTCTGCGCTTCCTTCAGACAAGCGGCAGTTCCGTCTGTGCTTCCTTCAGACAAGCGGCAGTTCCGTCTGCGCTTCCTTCCTGCAGTTTCGTCTACACTCGTTTTATCAGTTTATGCAAATTTTTTTTCTTTATTTCGTTGTTTTAAATAAGTTTCAAACTGGGATGTTAGAATATAATTAGGATCAATTAATATTATTTAGTATATCTGAATATTTATTATAAGAGATTATGTTTTTATTATTACGATTCTCTTAGTACCTATAAATACCCTTTTATATTGTATCATTCTAGACAATTTGAATAAACAACTTGAATACATTCAATAATACACAAATCCTTTCTCCAGTTTAGTCTTAAAAATAATTATTAATGCAAAGCTTTGGAACTTGTACAAGTTTGAAGTCCTCTAAGTTTTCTCCAAGTGATATATATAGAGTTAGTATTATTTTTCAGAACAATTCTATTGTACTCTTTGCTTCTCTCTTTGGAGATTCAAGTATTTATCAATTATATTGGGAAAAATTTTTAAAAAAATTAATAATAAGCAGATCATAGAAAGCAGCATGCACGATGCTTGATTCTTTCGTCTAATTTAAGCATACGTCGTATATACGTGCTTTGATTTTGATTGATTTTTATTGACTGTTCCTATGATTTTTTCATTATTATTATAACTATCCATAATACAATTTTTACACCATCAAACTTAATAGGTATGTTTATTTGAGGTGAAAATGAGAAAAAAAAAATAAAAAAATTATTTTTTATTGTTTAGTTAAATAAAAATGTAAAAAAAAAAAGTGAATAGTATAAGAAAAATAAATGAGACCCACTAAAATTTTTTCCGATCCTTTAAACATGGGATAGAAAATGAAAAGAAAATGTATTTAGTATTGATATTCTAATATTATTTTTTTAATATATTTTAAAATATATAAAAATAAAATTATTTTTTCATGTTATATATTATTTATTTTCTTCTCATTTTCTTTTTATCCAAACATATATAACAAAAAATAAAAATCTATTCAATTTTTTTTTCTTTTTTCTACCTTCTAATCAACATTGTCTATGTGTCTCTCACATTCATATAAAACATGATTCATCACTAGATACATCGCTTTAGGGCTTGTTTGGGTGAGCTTCTAAGAAAAGATTTTTTTTCGAGTTATCTTTTTTTAAAAGATCTTATGGAGAAGTAAAAGTAATTTTATGTTTGAATATCTCATGTAAAAAGATTTTTTTATCTATCAATTATGTTTGGGTATAACAATATAAAAGTACTTTTTGTTTATTTATTACATGAAAAACATCTTTTTTCTAAGAAAAAAAGATCTTTTAAAAAAAGATGTAAATTACAGCTTCTCAAAAAAGATATTTTTTTATTTTTCTAATGCTTTTACTTTTACTACTAGAAATTTGCCAAACATACTAAAAAATAAAAAAAATCTTTTTTCATTAAAAAAAGATCTTTTTTAACAAAATAATGGCACCCAAACAAGCACTTAGCCTCTTAGAGTTTCTATTCCCTTTTGGTATTTCTTCCATATTTCTATATTAGCTGAAATGCAAATAGGCGTATTAATAATATAACATAACTGGTACTATTAATAAAACCAAAAGTGATTATTGGAGGAAGGAGGTAATTAAACTAGATAAATTGGATAACAAAATCCATAAGTAGTTGAGCACGTGCCGTCGTGTAACTCACGGCAAAGACTAAGCCATGGCCCTTATTTCTCATACACAAAAGCACATAATGAAACAAAATACAAATTTGAATTAATTAATTAAGCAGATGAGGGTAGAGAGATTTTAGGGTCGAAAAGGGAATCCCCACAATCGACAAAGGAGTAAGTGACATCGAGATGGCCCTGCTGGTATCCTCTGCCATCGGTGTCAATTCTGTTGAACACTCCAACATCCAAATCCAACCCTCCATTGCTGCATTGATCCACAATCCTCACTATTTCGGATGCTTTTGTTGCTGAATTAGTCACCTGCATAAATATTTTAAACCACACTTTTCTTTTAGACAATGAAATGTAACCTTGAAACATGTAGCAGCAACAGCAACAATAATAATAATAATAAAAATGTTAGGTAGGTGAATAACATTTTTTCTTTATATTTATTTTTTATTAGAGTTAATATATTTTACTCTCTGTGTTTTTATTAAAAATGTTTGTTCCTTAACGTTTCCTATAATAATAATAATAACAGTTTTGCTAGAAAATTAACTATTCTTTCAACCGACAATAAATTACAAAACAGTAGATAGTCAAAGGTTAAAAGAGTGTGAAACACAAATACACAATACTAAATTTAATCAAGAATTGATTAAAGAAGTGTGAAGTGTTAATAATAGAATTAGTTATAATGTTGGTTTTCTTTCTCTTATAGGATTAGGTATATATGTGCATAGCCTTCCTAGTGTATCTCTGCTATATAAGGCAGAGCCTTCTTTGTGTATAACACATTTGAATCACACATTAAATAAAAATATATCAGTTTAGTTTCTCTTTTCTCTACGCGTTACAACCCTTCAATTGTTCTTCATCTTTCGTAAAGAGAAATAGAGGATTAATAGTCAAAATAGTTCTTGAGAATAAAATATTTTTTAAATTTATTTTTAAAAGAGTTTTTTAATCAAAGTAATCTTTTAAAGATTATGAATTAATTATATCTATCCTTTAGTTATTCAATTCACAATTTTCGTCAATGATTGATGATATGAAATGTTAACTAATAGCATACATGACACATAACATGTTCAATTAGATATTGACTAAATATGTTTACGAAAATCTATCAATTTAGTTACTAGGTTATATTAAGATTAGGATTTTTGTAATTAGGAAAAATGACTAAATTAATAAATTTTCATAAATATATTTTGTCAATATCCAATTAGACATATAAGGTATTATATATGTTATTAATTAATGTTTTACAACATCAATATTTGAAGAAAATTGTTAATGGAGTGACGAAAGGACAAATATGATTAATTCACAATTTTTGAAGGACTAATTTGATTAAAAAATCTTTTAAGGGTGAATTTAAAAAATGTCTTATCTTTCAAGAATTAATTTGACTATTAACCCGAGTAATAGAAAAATTAAAAAAAAATCAACTAATTATTAGCCGAAAAAAAAGTGAGTTTCTAATCTTTTTCCACACTCAATAATAAATGGTAATATGCTCCAACATATAGAAACTAAAAGGAGACTAATATGTGTATAAAAAAAATATCTTACCTATTATATATTTTTTATATAAATATATATAATTTTATTTATTTTTAATATGTATTTTATATTTTAATATATATTTAATATTAGTGATTAATTTTAATATATAACTAGCATAATTGTATATATAATTGTAAAAAATGTTAGAAGACCATTAAAATTTATTATTTTTAGTTACTAATATTAAAAAATATGAGATAAAATTAAATATGTTGTTGGATTACTAACTTAGTTAAAAAAACTAGCTAAAAGAATTGAGGTAATAACTAAGTGATAGCAAAAATAATAAATTCTAAAGCATTTCTATAAGAAAAATACTAAGAGGCCAATAGATTTTGTGATTTGTAGTCATTCATTAGTCATCGTTAGTATTTTTAATGGTGTGAAATTATATCTAATGGTATAGAATTACTCACTTTTTTTTTTTTAGTTAAATACTAACAAGATTTTAATAAAAGTGCTTACGGCTAGATTTTCTCTTTCTATAATTATAAGTTGTAGCATATTGATTAATTGGGTAATTCAATTAAATTTCATATAAGAGCGTACTTACCAAGATGCACCTTCCGCAGGCAGCAGGAAATCCGGGGCTATTTGGGCCGCAAAAAGCTGTCCAGCCATACTTGCTCCGCCACGAGAGAGGCTTATTGGCATCGTAGGTGGAGCAGTATGCACTGACGGCCATCAAGTCCCATCCGTTTTGCTCTGGCAAATAGTAATGATAGGTGGCGCGGACAGGTGTTCCGGGAGTGGGGGTGGGAGGTGTAGGAGTGGGTGTAGGACCGCCCCAACAATTGCTCTGGCAACCAGCATCCGGTGAGCAATAGTCGTAAGTGGTGCCACACCACCCATACTTACTACAGCAGAGGCTGTTTGCACAATGTGCGCCGCCCACTTGGTACCCACATTGCTCACCCGTTGCCATGGTTACCATTAGGCAGAGTGATACTACAATGCACGTTCCAACTCTACCCATATTTCTTCTCCAAATTAACTAACTAAATTACTTGATTGATGTGTTTTTGGTTGATGAGGTTTAATTTGGTTTGGGGTTATTTATATGCATGGCAAAGGGTTGGTCTCTTTTAATTAATTCTTTGCTTCAACATTTTATTAATATTAGTCGCTAGTCGTTATTAGCTAGATAGTACGACAATATGGCCTACATGAGGCTGCTAGATCAAATGATGACAACACATTGATTTGTTTGTTTCCTCTACTATATATATATATATTGGGATCTATTATATGTTGCACATGTAACAAGTGAGATTTTATGAACACTACTTAGCCTAATTTACGAAAAATAATAATACAAATTGACATAAAATAATAACATAATCAATTTATCAAAAGTTTTAGCTGATATTATTGTTGGTTATATCATAGGTGAATTTTTATGATAACAAGGTAGTATAGGAGTTTTGATTTTTAAGTAACAAAGAAATTTTTACATTCCATCTTTTTTAAAACTTTAGCTAAAGTAGACAGGGTTAATCAAATTCATAGTTACAAGAATAAAGTCACTTCTCTTGTAGACGCAAGTTTAATTTATTAAAAATGTTATTTGTACATTAATATAGTATAATGCTAAAAAGACAAAAAAAAAAAAAAAACAGTTAAAATTTGTCTAATTTAATATTTATTAATTGTCGTAACAATTAATGAATGCTTATCTTTTACTAATCTTCTTTGGTTACCAAATATTTTTATTACAACAATACTAATGCTAGAAACTTATGAGATAAAACGAACCGTTGGATATGTCTAGAAAATCTCTTGATTGGAAAATCAAAACATCCAACGGCGGCTAAAAGTAAAGATTTTATTATGATTAGGGGGCGGCTACATCAAACTGTCAGAGGCTGGTCTTGGATAACTATTATTAATGTCAAGTTGTCAACAAATGCGACAATGGTCATGCTACGTAGTTCTTTAAGAATCCTAAACTTATTAGGATTTTTTATTTAAATAAATTAAAAAAAAAGTTTTATTTATTAAAATAAATAATTATAAAAATAATTACGAAAATACGTAATATATCTTATCTCGTTTACTGTTACGTACTCGATGAGTAAATTTTTTGTCCGAGTTAAATAGTCTGATATTTAGTAACCTTAGTGGTTTAGGGAGAAAGGAGATCGAAAGGGTGGGATATAGGTTGCCAGCATCGTTGGGAAATGGAGTTTTTTGGTTTTTTCTGTTTTACCTCCATGGCGATGAGTATATACGCCTCATATTTGATATCCATGGGAGAATCATGGTGGAACGAGTGATGGAACTTTTTGTGGAGGTTGGTGATGTTGGTGGCAGTAGATCCATCCACTCGACCTTTGTGCAGGATGACCCACCTCTTGCATTGTCACTGATTCATGTTGCTAGTCCAATGGAAGATATGGACGTGGATGATGACGACTCCGACGAAGAGTATGTCACGGATAGCAATGATAGTGATTCTTCTGAAAATGATGAGGAGGAGGAATTTGTACCAGAGACGCTGGTTGAGGTAGCAGTGCGCTATATTTTACCTCCCCTACCCGATTTCGGCGCTATCAGATGTACCAAGTCACTCTCATGCATTAGATTTGGACGCGATGCATTAGAAATCTACGTTCTCCAACATCGGAAAAGACGATTACAACCTAGACGGTGGGGTGGAGTATCGGGTCGGCTGTCGTGCCTCGGTGTGGTGCAGAGTACAGAGAATGGTAGGTCCATGCAAGCACCGCCGAACCCAAGACAGACCACAGCACATCTAAAAGTCGACAAGTAGTGGCAGCCACCGGAGATAGACCAGAGTGTTCCACTTGTCCGTCATTAGGTAACCCCTAATCAATAACATGATGTAATACCTCACATTGTGTCTGGATCAGTTGTGTCGGGCATATGTCGGACTCGCTCCCGAAGCCATGTTAGCTTTAAGGAGAAAGACTCTTTCCTCTACGCTCCCTGCTGCTGAACCACTGGAAGCCTAGCACCAACTAGTCGCTCCACCAACTCCCACGTCTCGATGTCGTACTATCTGTGAAAATCATGGAAGCATTCTCTACTGGCTCCCCGTGTGCACGTAACCCAAGGTGGAACATGTGGGTCTCCGGACGTTAGCGCTCCACGAATGTCATGATCAGTGAGTTGTCAAAGACAAAGTCCCTGAGAGGTACCGTGTCGCCGAAGTCAGCCCCCTCAAATACGGGACGATGGCGTTCAGTAGTGAAAGTGTGTGACTTACTCAGGAGAAAGAAGTAAGCGAGACCTCTGACAAAAAATAAATGATTAGAATTAGAAAAATAACCTTCCAATGAGCATTGACATAACAAACTGATTTAACTATTATATACATTTATTTAACAGAAGTCTACAAATATATAGTAACTGAATTCATTTAAATAAAATCTTTTATGTTAATAATTACTAAATTAATTAATAAACATTTTCTCAATACGTTAATTAAAATAAAAATACTTTCTACGGTCATTAATAATCTAATTAACAACTTTTAGTCAATAAATTAATTTAGATAAAAAAATATTATATAATTATTTATTTAAAAAATAATTTTTACTTGAATAGTTAATAATTAAATTATTAAATTAATAAACATATCAGTCAACAGTTGTTAATATCTAAATTAATTTCAAGGAAAACATCTACCACAATATTTAATATCTAAATTAATAATTATATGTTTAATAACTTAATTACAAAAAAAAAATCAGAACCACATTTCTGCAATTGCACCGTATCAATCAACCGTTGTTAACGATATATTTAGCCACCTAAATCTTAAATTGTATTCTAATTTTTGGCAACTATCCTAACCATGACTATACATATATGCGATAACATAAACGTGAAGATAACAAAATTATATAACCGCGAAGTCGATTACCTCGGCAACGTGCCATGTTGCGTTAACGATTGATGTCCGGATCACGCGCGTGCATTTACGCGCGCCATCTTAGTGTTACTCAATAATATAGTCAGAAAATAATAGGAGAGAGAAAAAAAAGTTGTAAAAAGGTTGGAAATGGGACCCGGAACCTCACTGTGAAGGACATGTATATATAGGTCGCACCCAGTTTTATCTCGTTTACGCTGTAAACGAGATATACACGTGTCACTCACTCTCTCTTATCTCATTTACACGGTAAACGAGATAAGACATGCTACGTATTTTTGTAATTATTTTTTAAATTATTTATTTTAGTAAATAAAATATTTTTTATTTATTTAAATAAAAAATCCAAACTTATTAACTTATTATAATATTAAATTTCTTTTTTAGTCATATCCTATCCTTAATTAAATCAATAATAGAAAAGCATAAATTAGTAAAATAGCTAATGATAGAATTATTAGTATTTAGGATAACTCTATGAATTATATTTTAATTTAAGTTTCAAAATATCCATTATCCTAATTTAAATGAATATTTAAAAATAAAAAATTAATTAAAAATAAAATATAACAAACAAAAAGAGTAACTGATCTACTATTTTAATAGTAGTTTTATAGGTCTGTTGTAACTTGTAAGGTTCTCACTATTGTTATTAGCTCCATATATCTGAGCTTATGTTATGATAGATTAATAAAGATAAATATAATCTAAAATTTTTCATTATTAGTCAATATCTAGTGGTTTATTCAAATTTTAAATAGTAGAAAATTTTTATGATCAATACCTAAGAAGAGCATGTTAATCACGAAAACACTGCAAAATGGTGTTTTTAAACTATCAACTCACGTTAATAGATATGAAGTCTTCCTTCTAATACCTTAGAAACAAGTGACATGTTATTAAAGAATTTTAGAAAGGCATTCAAATTAACAAATATATTTTGACTACAAAAAGTAATATGTTAATCAAGCCAAACCCTTTTGAAAAAGTAGTTTATATCTCTCTTCTGCTGCAAGTAGATTCCATATTGTCAAATCTGCATGCATAAATCGTTGTACCAAATAAAAAAAATGTGTATTTCTTACTCATTTAAGCAATTAAGCACATAGTGAAAGAAAATGGATTTTTTGACATTATTAAACCGAAGTTTTACTCGAATATTTTTAACTGTTCATTTTTCTTTAAATTATCATATTTTCTTTCTTTCACTTAATACTATTTTCTAAACTCATAAGAAAAGTCTTAATTGTTTGTAATCTAGGTTGATTTATTGTATATTATACACCAAAATATCAAGTACATATTTGAGTAGTTTCAATTAGAGTAATATCTTAGAACAAGGATCCCAAAACCTATATGTGTATCTCATATAGAAAATATATATTTGGAAAAGTTTAGGGGCAGCAACTTTGTTAAATTCTGGCCAGCATGTAACCAGCAAAGAAAAGTGAGTCATTGGATAAAATCTCACACCAATTTCACACCATTAAAACCATCATTGATAGCTATGTGATAGCTACAAATCACAAAAATTGCTGACCTCCTAGTATTCCTCTATATATTTATACTCATTGCTCTTTAACCCAATAAAATTTATTTTTATTTCGAAAAGACTTGAGGCAATAATATATAAGATTGATAGGATGTATCAGTGATATATATGACTTATTATGAGTCAAGGTTAGTCTGAGAAGATTTAAGATAATTTTTAAAGTTTTTGATTAGTTATGATTTGAGTTAAGCATAATTTGAAAAGTCTTAATTAAGATAAAAATATCTTATAGCACTATTTTAGATAAAATAGCAAAAACCTCAATGATTGTTGAGTACTAAAAGTATGCAAGTAATAAAATGGTATTTGGTGTTCGCTTAACTTTTTACAAGCATGTAATAATTTTCCTGTTGCTGTCATTGGAGGATCGAATATATTCAGTTTTCTTATCTTGATTTGACCAAAATGTGTACTTAGGTATGGAATAGTCAAGAGATTATTGACAAGGAGGTTGATGACTCTTATTTATATGACTTTTTCTCCCTTTATGATTCTTTTTCTAATATTAAAATTGAAAATTGGGCTGCTTATTTTCATGTAATGACAAGTCCGCATTCTTGTGGTATAGAAATCATGTTGGTAATGCTCTCCACTTCTTGCATTTGGTGTTGTTTGATTGACCCAAATAACAATACACTTCACGTATTTTTTAATGATAACTCAATCATTCAAATGTAATGTGACTTTTATATTTTTAATCGAAGTCATTTTGATGTAACTTTTTCTATTTATAATTATTTTAGGTACAATTTCAAATTGACGTAAACATTCAACTTTTATTATCTCGTGATTAGTCATGGTTGTTCCTATCACGAAAAGATTATCTTTTAGAATATCTAGAATTAGGATCATATTTTTCAATATAACGATTCACTCACCAATTATAAGATAAAAAGTATGAATATCTAAGTGTCATCTCTATTAAAGTTGTTACCAAAGTCAATTGACTTTTGATTACTCCAACTTTAGATACGTGATAAAATTTAGTGACCTGCAAAAGAGATTCGACAATCGAATTGTATGCACCCGATAGATTCATGTAAACACACATCAAAGTTTATACACCCTACAAAATATGAACAAATAATAACTCAAGTTATCTCAATTAATTAATCATATATAAATTAAAACACTTAAACTAACATGAACATTAAAAAAACTAATTTAACCTCTATACTAAACTAACTAATTATATAATTAATAAAATTATTCATTAAATTAATTTTAACTTAATTATCATTATAACTAATTTTGTTGCACATACATACACCAAAGTAAAATAATTATTTATATTTTAACATAAAACCTAAATAATAATTATTTTTATTAGCTTAATTATTAATATTATGGCAATAATTAGTTCTAATCTCTAACAAATAACATTAAAATAACTATAAAAATATAACTATTTATTTTTATTAGCATTTTAACTTTATCATTAATCTTAACATTATCAAAAAGTTAAAATTCAGATTACTATCTATTCTATTACATGCAAGTATGGTTAATAAATTAAACTAACAATTCTAATTTATATTCTCATACAATCTAAAATAATTAATCAAGTTATCCACAAATCCTAAATTAAACTCTATTAATCAATTTAGCAACAAGGCGTAATTAAATTGTTATGGCACTAACACTAAACAAAAACTAACAAATATTCTAATATAAAATATTACTAGTAAAAATAAGCAATAAACTTAATTCTGACTCTCATCGTACTCTAACAAATACAATTAATAAAATTATAAAATAATTCTAAATTCACATTATGTAATGGTTATCTCTACATGCACAGATTATTATTATTAATATAAACTAACTATATATAACTAATTTTATATCTACACAAAACATATTTTAATATTACTATTTAATCTATATATTTAATATTTATACTGAAAAAATTTAAAATAAATATTTACATAATTAGATTGACTGAGATAATTAATAATATAAAATTTAGGATGATCGATGAATTTCTTTAATTTTTTTTTCTTCTTAAACGTTGTGAATTTGGTTAAGTGAGAATTTGAATTCAGGTTTTACGAAGGTTGTTGAGATGAGAATTTTGCAGAGTGAGAGGGATCATTGACTAGGGATAGAAGAAAGAGAGGAGTCTTGCACCCCACGAGAACAGGTTGCATGCACCATAGTTGTACTTTACTATAAATTTGAGACTCAGATTATAACAACTCAAGTTTTTGAAAATTAAATAATGGATGATTTACGATTTATTATATCTGTTAATAATTTTATTTAATAAAAATTATTTTTTTAAAATAATTAAATTAAATTTTATGATATTTTAAATTTAAAATTTATTAAAATTTTTAAATAATTTTTACTATAACAAAATATTTTAAAAAATAAATTAAAAAATTATTATCATTATTATTATTATCATTATTAAATGGAACTAAGGGAAAAAAAAGTTAAACGTGAATTTTTATATAATAATAATAATAATAATAATAATAATAATAATAATAATAATAATAATAATAATATGAGGACACATAATCTAATTATGCATGCATATTATTATCATTAAGAAAACTGTACTGGATGCCTCAGGTACGGGTTGAGAGATGGATCAGAAATTTGCAGGTCGAGACAGATGCTGGATTATTTGACTGGAGTAATGGGGGGTGGTACCTGTAAAGACATCCCGACGCTCAAGTCAGAATGGATCTAAGAGGTAGAAGGTGTGAGGAATGAATGAATACCTGGAGGGACCTGGATCCTCTATTTATCGGTGATGGTAGCTATCTTATCTTATCTTGTTTGGCTAAGATAAATGAGACGTTTGAATTCGAAAGTTGGTTAGGAGCTCTAGTAGGCTGGTTCCGGGCCTTCTAGAAGGGCGAAGCGGGTCGGACCCGGGTAACTGGGTTTGGAGACCATTCCGGGCATAGGATCCGTGGGCCGGATCCGTAACAGTTGCCCCCGGAGCGAGAGAGTGAGGGTGCTCGGTCTCATCGCTGGAGGAACCTTTTCCTCGCTGTTTGTGGTTTGGCAAGGAGATCATTATTTGGTTTTTCCGATCGAGGTCAAGGATTTGGGGAGTTCCTGGCCATTTCATGGTCAAGCGAGGAGCACGTTGTTTGGGCGTCTCATCACATGCCGGGTTTGATGACCGTTCCGAAGAAGGGTCCGGAGATCGGATCTGGAACAGTTGCTCCCGGAGCATGAGAGTATGCTTTCTTGGTCTCAATGCTAAGTCGTTGGGGAGTCCGATTCTCTGTAGTTTGGGAGACTGTGAGGGGCTTGGAAAGGGCGTGACATCATCCTGCATCAATTGGTAGGATGTTGGTCAGTCTGGCTTTCCACGAGTTGGATGACCGTCAGCTCATGCTTGTTTTGTGGGGCCTTTTTT
Source organism: Arachis hypogaea (assembly GCF_003086295.3). Lineage (NCBI taxonomy): Eukaryota > Viridiplantae > Streptophyta > Magnoliopsida > Fabales > Fabaceae > Arachis > Arachis hypogaea. The sequence goes on along the minus strand of NC_092046.1, from coordinate 15,260,169 downwards.
GGGCCGTTATTGTGAACTTATTTTAGGCCTCTTGGTGGGCCGATTTCAAGACTTTATTTATTTAGCTTATTTGGATTTCCGTTTTGTTGGCTTTGCGGGTGATCGATTCACGAGTCACTATTTTTGTTATTTGGATATCTGTTTTGTTATTTGGATATCTGTTTTATTGGCTTCGAGGTGATCGATTCCCGGGTAGCCGTTCACTTATTTGGATATCCGTTTTGTTATTTGGATATCCGTTTTGTTGGCCTCGAGGTAATTGATTCCCGTGTAGCCGTTTACTTATTTAGATATCCGTTTTGTTATTTGGATATCCGTTTTATTGGCTTCGGGGTGATCAATTCCCGGGTAGCCATTTACCTATTTGGATATCCGTTTTGTTATTTGGATATCCATTTTGTTGGCCTCGGGGTGATCGATTCCCGTGTAGCCGTTTACTTATTTGGATATCCGTTTTATTGGCTTCGAGGTGATCAATTCCTGGGTAGCCGTTCACTTATTTGGATATCCGTTTTGTTATTTGGATATCCATTTTATTGGCTTCGAGGTGATCGATTCCTGGGTAGCCGTTTACTTATTTGGATATCCATTTTCTTATTTGGATATCCGTTTTGTTGGCCTCGGGGTAATCAATTCCCGTGTAGCCGTTTACTTATTTGGATATCCATTTTCTTATTTAGATATCCGTTTTGTTGGCTTCGGGGTGATCGATCCTCGGGGGTAGCCGCATTTGGTTTGTGTCGTTGGACGGGGCAATGCTTTTGAAAAAATGAATTTCATTTGTGGTTTGGGCCTCGTTAAAACCTCCCGATGTGGGTAGGAAAGAATGCCCAGTAAGAAAATATACGATTAAACAACTTAAGCAATAAATGCAAGTGAAAAAGGCAAAATATAAAGGGTAAAGAGATAGTCTTAAATGACCTCAATCTTGTTGTTTTGGAAGGATGTTTCTACATATAGTAGCGCCGTAAGTTGGTGGAATTTCAGGATCTTGGGAGCTTGGTCCTGTCTAGTCTTTCGAGCTTGTAGGCTCCTTTTTCGATTGCCGTCTTGATTTGGTAGGGACCCTCCCAGTTAGGCGTGAGCTTCCCTTCTCTGGGAGTGGGTGGACCGATGTTATTTTGTCGTAAGACGAGGTCTCCTGGTCCAAAGTCTCGTTGTACCATGCTGTCATTGTACCTTAGGCTTATTCTCTGTTTGAGGGCTAGCTCCCGTAGGTGTGCTATGCTCCTGACCTTGTCTACAAGGTCCCACTCTGCTTCTTTGTCATTTTCTCCCATGGTTCTGCATGGACTTTGGTCTTGGCGTGCATCGAGGTCGGCGAGGAAGATGCCTGTCGCGTCTCGGGATCTCTTGCGGAGGGCTGAGCTGGTGTTCTCACATTCTACTGCGACTTCCCGGTCCCCGTGTATTATTTTGATAGTGCCATTATCGGCCTGAGACTTCATGATTAGGATCTTGGTGAAGATGACGGTGGATAGGTTGTTGATAATCTTTTTTCCGAGGATGATGTTGTAGGCAGTGGAGTCCTTGAGGACCACAGACTCGGAGAGGATCGTCTTCCTCTGGCTTCTGGTTTCGATGGTTAGTGGTAACACTATGGAATCATCCAATTTGAGAAACCTGTCTCCGAGTCCGGTAACCCAGTTGTGGTGGGTTTGCAGATTTTCGTTTCAAAGACCCAGCTTTTCGAAGGCTACTCTAAAGAGGATGTTGGAATCAGCTCTGGTGTCGACCAGTATTCTTTTCGCAAGTCTGGTTCCGACTTTTGCCGAGATGACGAATGGGGTGTCTTTCGCCGAAGTGCCGTGTTGGCAGTCATCGTGAAAAAATGTGATTGCTGCTAGAACCAAGGAGATTGGTGCTTGGTTTCTTACGGCTAGGACTTTGAGATCCTTTTTTATTGCTGATTTTGACTTTTTCAGCGCGTCCTTTCCAATGATGACATTTACGATTATGGTGGGGTCGGTTTTCGGACTTTCTTGGGATGCCTATCATATCGTCTTCGAGTTGCGTCCTTCACGTTCTTGTGATCTTTCTCTTTCAGTTCTTTGAGGTTCTCAAATGATTTTGATAAACTTGGGGAGTTTGCCATTCGAATGTCTTATTCGAGGGCGTCTTTTAGGTCGAAGCAATCTTGGATTTTATGCACATATCATCGGTGGTAGTTGTAGCTTGTTGCCACCTGTCCGTTACTTTAGCTGTCGCGCTTTCGTAAGGATGCCTCGTTCTGCTATTTGGTGGCAGATGTCAGTGATGGGCATGGGTAGGGGGTGTAGTTCGAGAACTTTCCAACCCTGGGTGGTCGGTCGGCATTCACGGGTTTGAGGTGGTCTTTTGGTGTATCTCTTGGTGGTGGGTTACTACGAGGTGCCGTGTTACCGTGCTGCCATTTGTTGGCGGCCACGACTTGGCTTACCTCTTCGTCGTTTATGTATTCCCTTGTGATGCTTTGAATTTCATGCGTGGTCCAAACTAGTTTGGTGGTGAGGTGTTTCTGGAAGTCTTCATTTATGAGGCCGTTGGTTAGACAGAGATTGACGACCGAGTCCGTGAGTTTGTCGGCCATTAGGCACTCATCATTAAACATATCGAGGTATTTTCTTGTGGATTCCTCTTCTATTTGGGTGATTCTGAGCAACATGATGGGGTGTTTTGCTTTGGTGATCCTGGTGGTGCACTGGGCCATGATTTTTCTGGAGATGTCATGAAAGCTAGCTATGGAGCCATTTGGAAGGGTGTTGAACCATTTGATTGCGGGGCCGGCTAAGGTTATCGAGAAGGCCTTACACCGGACCATGTCGGCGGCTCCTTCTAGGTTCATCCTGCCCTCGAAGGCCGTTAGGTGTTCTTGGGGATCTTTGGTCCCGTCGTATTTCATGTCAGTGGGCTTGTTGAAGTCCTTCAGCAGTTTGGCTCTCAAGGATTTTTCTGTGAACGGGATGGCTTCCATTATCACGTGCATGTTTCCTGCTCGTTTGGCCTCCCGATGGTGCCGTCAGTCGTCTTCTCCGCGTCGGTGTTTCGGGTCTAGGAAAATGCTGTGGTCGTGCCATTTGCTGTGTCGTTGCTCAGGCGGCCTGGTGTTCCTGGTATTGCAGTGAGATCAGGTCCTGGAGGTCACTTGGCTTACGTGCTCCGGGTGGTACCATTCTTTGGGTGTAACTCGGCCTTTGAGGTTTTGCACCCTGAGGTACAGCTGTTGGATTATCTGGATCGCCTTTTCTCCCAGGCCGTCGGGTGGCCAGGCTTCAGTAGGAGGATGGTTGTCTTCTCTTGGTTATTGCTAGGTTGGGGTTGGTTGGCGATGTGCCGCGCTTGTTATCCTCCCGTGGGTGGGAGGAGTGTTATCTTGGAGTTCGGGAGTTGGGCTTTGTGGGTTTGAGTTGGGGTGTTGGCTGGAGGATTGCTCCTCAAGGTTCTCCGTCATGCCGCCACGATTTGGCAATCCCCCGCATCTATGCAAGAACCTTGAGAACTTTCTTGATCTCATGGCTCCTGAGAGGTCTGAGCTTGGCCACGGTGGTGACGTTAAGGAGGTCGTTCATGATGAGCTTCCTTATGAATTTTCAGTAAGGTCCGAAGGGGGGATCATGGCGACAGAGTTGTCAAAGGTGAGGTGGCGGATGGCACAGGTTTGGAACCTGGTGTTGAAGGAGGTGACCTCGTGGGTTTGGAGGGAGAGCTTGAAGAGTTCAAAAGAAGAAGCAACCACGGTGGGCATGGAGCCGAAGTAGAGGGAGAAGATGGAGCCATGGCGCTTGGAGAGACGGATGAGGGAGTGGTGAATGAGAGGGTCCAAGAGGTGGAGGTGTCCCACTAAAGGGAGGTGAGACTTTGGGCTCAGAGGATTTGGAATTTCACCGTTGGAGGAGGGCGAAGGTGCATAAAGAGTGTTATCACTAAGAAGGTGATTGCAAGTATCATTGTTCCTTTGGGATTTCGCCGTTGGAATAGGGCGAAGGTGTGTTATCACTGCAAAGGTGATGCAAGTTAAAGAAACATTATTCCTTTTTGCTCTCAGTTACAAGCAAGAAATCAAGTGAGTGAATTTGAGGATTGCTCTTCTGGGTTATCCGCCATGCCGCCACGACGTTGCGAATTCCCCACAGACGATGCCAATGTACTGGATGCCTCCGGTACGGGTTGAGAGATGGATCAGGAACTTGCAGGTCGAAGCGAATGCCGAATTATTTGACTGGAGTAATGGGGGGTGGTACCTGTAAAGACACTCCGACGCTCAAGTCAGAATAGATCTAAAAGGTAGAAGGTGTGAGGAATGAATGAATACCTGGAGGGACCTGGGTCCTCTATTTATAGGTGATGGTAGCTATCTTATCTTATCTTGTTTGGCTAAGATAAGTGAGACGTTTGAATTCGAAAGTTGGTTAGGAACTCTAGTGGGCTGGTTCCAGATCTTCTAGAAGGACGAAGCGGGTCGGACCCGGATAACCAGGTTCGGAGACCATTCCGGACGTAGGATCCGTGGGCCGAATCCGTAACAAAAAAAAAAAAAACAAGCAAAGCCAAATGTGGCTTATGCATGCATACATAAATATATATAACTATGACAGCTAATGAAAGCTTATCACCACAAATTTTTATCCATTACCATCATTACTAATCATGTTCACTTTGCATTACTCTCATTTTCTTTCATTCACCACCGAACCATTAAGAAAAATAAAGGAAGAGAGTGAATCGAGGGTGACGAGAAACCATGGAACCTTAACCCTTTTGAGCTCAATTTCTTGAGCTCCGTAATTCCAATAAAAAATCTAATCCGATAAAAGTGTTTGTATCTTTCTCCTCTACACTTTGGCATCACTTTTGTTCGGTAGAAACTGACGGTAACGTAGCTCCCCTTTCCATTGAGTTCAACCAATTGGAGTTTTAGGAGGCACAAACGATTTATGACGCTTTCCTCTTCAGCAGCTCGGTCAGAAAGCTTCTCCAGAATTTTCGTTGATTTTGATTTCATACGAAAGTAGGGGATTTTATTTTAAAATTAATAGTTTTCAATTTAATAATGCCCAAAAGTATAGTAAATAATTGCAAATATGTTAGTAATTATGTTGTTATTGAGTTTAGATTTTTGGTGTTTGTGACTGAGTTTTTGGTTATGAGAGTGAATGGAAATTGATTTCTTAATTAGAAGTAGTAAATTTGAGAATTTATAAATGATTTTACAAGAATTGGAATCATATGCTGATTATTGAGAACCTTATGTTTGAAAAGTGCTGATAGAAGACTGGTAAACTGTCGAGAAGTTATGGAAGTGAGGGAGCCCGTAAGCGTGGTGAAGTCGAGTCTTAAGTGGAGGTTCTGTTTGAGTTCTTATAAAAAATAAATGAAAAGGTGGTTTTGTTAATGACTAATGTGAAAAGAACATGATCGAAAGGTTTTGTAAAGTTTGAATGAACGTGCGAATTTTTTCTTTGGTTTTAATAGCAAAAGATTTGAAAGGGAGCTGAATTTTATTGAAATATAAAGAGACGTAACTTTAAAAAAATGATTTGATTATTGAAAACTTATTTAATATTTTGAACGGTGTGATTATTGAAAATGATTTGTTACTTGGTAATATTTTGAAAAGGGTTTGAAAGGTGGTTAGGTTGGGATCCTTGAAGCTATAGAAGTTTTTACAAAACTCTGAGGCTTTGGTTAAAGCATTATTTAAAAGAAAACTGGATTTAGGGTTCAAAATAGTTGATTTTTGAATTATCAAAAAAAGTACTATGTTTTAAGTTTAATCTATTGAGAAAAGATTTTTGTTTTAAGTTATAATTTGAGTTCGATTCATTAAGAAAAAGAGTTTTTATTAAACGTTACGAAGTTTGATTATTTAGAAACTAATCGATTTAAAGTTAAAATAGATGAGTGAATGGGTGGTGATGCGGAGGTGTAATTGATTATTTGGTGATGCGGAGGTATGTGTAATTAAGCGGTGATGCGGAGGTACATTTAATAATGCAGGTGAAGTGGAGGTGTGGGTATGCAATTGGTAATGTGGAGGCATAATAAAAAGAAAGGAAATGAGAACTAATGAAGGAAATAGATACTTAAGAGGAAAAAATGAGAAAGAATGAATAAGATAGATACTTGAAAAGGGTATGTTAAATAGGTCTTATGCCAAACTGCTAATCCGGAAGTGTCCACCTAACTGATAGCCTAAGGTTGCTAATGCAGGAATGTCCGCCTGACTGATAGCCTACGGTTGCTAATGCGAAAGTGCCCGCCTAACTGATAGCCTGAGATTGCTAATGCGGGAATGTTTGCCTAACTGATAGCCCGTTTCTACCATGATGCCAAAATATCCTAACTGACACGAGTTCGCCCATGATGATAATTGTGCCTGACTGACACGGTTAGAAACCATATTCGGGGTTCGTTCCGAGTAACGTCGGGTTGCGGGTAGACAACCGACGCGTGAGCTCATGGCCTGCATAGGAAAGACATGCATCATATTGTTTGCGCATTTGCATTTGATTGTGGTTGTTTATCTTGTTTATTTGTGATTGTGCTGTTGTCTTGGTGACTTGTTTGTATGCTTGATTGGACATTTTACTTGTGCTGTGGACTTAATAATGTGGTGGGAGCTAATGTTTGTAGATTGGATTTAGGTATATTATTTGCGATGCTGGCTTATTTAGATATTGCAATAATTGAGAAATGTTGTTAAGAGATAAGAAATTTTTAATGTGACGGAGATTTTGTTTAAGTAATGTAATTTAAAGAAAGGGTTTTACACGGCTTTAGGTAAGACTTAAGAAGGATTTCAAGGGTTTAATAAAGAAAACTGTTTCGTGTTATGAGTTAATTATTTATATATTATTCTGTATATTTTTTACGGCATTCGCTATCCCTACTGAGAACATGCGAGGACGACGGTCTCACCTCCCTACAGATCTTCTATTTCAACGACAGGCCCGGAAATCCTTGGCGCGGAGCCGCAACTGAACTACGAAGCTTTATGTACATATGTATCTGTATCTTCTGTATTTGGTTTAGCCATGGATTTTTCCTTCGCCATTTATTGTCTTTGATTTTTAGACGGGTAGGGCTTGTATTTGAGAATCTTGGTATATGTCTAAGTATATAACGCTAGGTGGTTATGCAGGTATATGCATCATTTTGGCTAAGTGATTAAAAGTAAAGACTTTTCATTTTCTTAATTAAAGTTTTGGTTCGTATTTGCGAAAGCTCAATATTAAATAAATGTAGTATATAAATAAAGGAATAGAGGTAAGTAACGCTCGGACTTTTAGTGCGATCATGAGATGCTAAAAGAACCCAGGTGTGATTGTTTAGGAGGCATATAAGATGCCACTTAAAAGAAGCCTCCAACCACACTAGATTTTTCTTTTTTTTTTTTTGGTCATACACACTCAAAAAGTTCTAGAGAAAAGGATAAATAGGTCTCTGACCTTTTGTCCCACGGACATTTTCGTCCCTGACCATTGAAAAATACTTTTAAGTCCCTGACCTTCACAAAACTTGGACAGATCAGTCCCTGACAGAGGCATTTGGACGGATCAGTCCCTGACGGAGGCATTTGAACGGAGGGACTGATCCGTCCAAATTTTGTGAAGATCAGAGACTTAAAAGTATTTTTCAAAAGTTCTATCACTATCCAGCTATAGCTGGGATTCGAACTTGGTATGTGGCTTCTATGAGGCCAACATATTGGCCATTGGTGCAATGCCTTTGCCACCCACTGGACTTTTCTGTTTTTTTTTTTTTCTTTAAATGTGCATCAAATTCCCAGCTCTTCAAAAAGAAATCTAATAAGAAGACCAACAAAAAAGGTAAGATATGGTCAAGGAAAATAACAATATCAACTCATTAAGGCCCAGTTTTATGATAGCCCAATTTGATAAAAAAAAAACCTCAGCAACAAAAAAATCCACTCATTAACAACAAATTAGTTAGCACCTACTGGGATTTGAGGAGACAAAGTTCTAAAGATCGACACATCACCACAGACCACTGCCTCAACAAAACTCTTAGGTATAGCCCAAAGAAATTAAACACGAACAATCCACACTTGTAGATGTTTTTATATATGAACACCATAGAATCTTCCTTTAGAAAATAGTATAATTTGAACTTGTGAACATAAGTTGAATAGAACCCTTGAATATGTGTGTGAATGTAAAGTGTACGTCAGATTATGATGCCAAAAATTAAGAATTCTCTAATTTATCTGACCAAAAAAAAATTATGAACATAGGTTGAATTTCAGGCGAGTTATGATTAAAAGGATCAGACACTGATAAAAAAGCTAATTTAATGTTACTTAATGAATAATTATTTTTTATTAAACTAATAAAGAAGTAGTAATAGTTTTGAACTTTTCGGTGCCCTGGAATCAATGATTACTGTGAAAGGTAAAGTATAGTAAAAAAAATTCCTTATTGCAGCGGCGATTAATTTATGGGGAAAATGCGTGAATGCATGATGTAAATTGCAAGAAGTCAAGAACTACAGTTATATGGGTAAGTAACGAACTTGAGAATTTGTAGAAAAGATGTAGTAGCATGATGAGAACTGAAAAAGCAAAGTAATAAAGTGAAAAAAGAAAAGGAAAAAGCGTTTTGAGGAGAGAACAAGGTAAAGCCAGTGGAAGTGTGGAACCACCACGTTGTCAAACCCTTGTTTTAATTTTTTATGCAAATATTTAAATCATTACTTAATGAATTTTAAATTAGATGTTTTTATATGCCTATTAATTAATCATTTTAGAGCAATGCTAAAACATGCAAAATAAGTACTAAATTTAGAGCAAATACTATGGCTTGTATAATAAGGACTAACATCACACTTTATCTATTAATAAAAAAAATTAATTTAGTTTAAATAAAATACATATCTTATTTATAATGAATAAAATATTAATAAACCCAATATTTCAAGATTTTTGTTTTAATTGTTAGGTTTGAAGCGTCTTGAACCACTAGCTAGGGTTTAGGAGCCTTGAAGGAGGTAAATGCGCATATGCAGCTATAATTAGTTGATGGATGATGGACCATATTTAGAGAGAGAAGTAGTGGGGACATAGAGAGAGATGGCATTTGCTTGTTATATATGATTGGCATTGACTAGCTTGTCCAAACCTCTTTGGAAACTTCACCTTTTCAGTCCCACACTTGGGATTCTTTTCTTTTCATCTAAATCTAATACTCCTTCCCAAACCCCCAAACCAAAACCAATATCACTTTCATTATGGTTTCACAATATATTTTCTTTTCTATTTTTAAGAAAAGTTCATCTGTCTTAAACTAATAATTTTAAAAGTTTAGTGTGTATGAACTATAAACATAGCTTTTATATTATTTTTACTCTTGTAATTATTACTCTATGTTTTTCTTTTAGAATTTAAAAGGCAATTGATTATAAATTTAAAACAAGATTTTAGAAACATCATCAAAAAATATTTGACTAAAAATTATTTTAAAAAATAAGTTTTTTATTATATTTTCGCAACATATTGATACATTAAAATCTTTATAATTTTCATAATTATTAGCTTAACATATGTCTATAAGACATATTTTAGTTGAATCTTAAACTTAATAACATAGTAGAGAAAAAAAGATATGATAATCATTTTATTACCTATGTTTTATATATTTTTTTTTGGTGACTTGTCATCTGGTTCCGCAGCTGTTTTATATATTCTTTAAAAACAATTCTGAAACGCCTAATCATTTCATTAATATTTGCCCATTACAATTATTGTTTTCATTTTTAATGTGTGAACTAAATTTAATGGGAAAATTATATATTGATTTTTATTTAAAATCTAAATATTATTTTTAACGTTTGAAACATCTTATATATTTTTTTCAAACATTTTATTTCATCATATTTTTATCCTTTAGTCCAAATTAATTTTTTCTTCTTAACAATAACTTTTCTCTCTATTACTTTATTTTTTTATTTTTGGTTATTTTCTCTATCAAATCACAAAAAACACCACGACGATTACAGTAACTACTATTGGTGCTAGTTTTCTGCCTAGAAGAAGATAATAATGGAGGGAAAATGTATTTTTGAAAGGAAATAACTTTAATTTTGACCAAAAAAGTTAAAACAGGGCGAATGTGCCACATGTCAATTTCTCATTATAATTATAATTAAATATTTTTCTCTAAAATTAAAGAATTTTCTTTCTCTCCTTACTAATTTTACAACTAAAATGTGCCACATATAACTCTCTCATTGTAATTGAAATTAAATCTTTTCCTCCAAAATTAAAGAATTTTTCCCTCTTTTTTATTAATTTTATAACCAAAATACGCCACATGTCACTCGCTCATTGTAATTGAAATCAAATTTTTCTCTCCAAAATTAAAGAGTTCTCCCATCACCCCTCTTCTTTTGTCTATTTCTCTCCTTCCTTCAACCACTCTATCTATTTTTTATATTATCAATATCAATATCAATAACTAATTACTAATTTGACAATCAAAATGTGCAACATGATATTCTTTAATTGCATTAAAATTAAAATTAAAATATACCTATATTATGTATCATATATTACTATCTAATTTAATAATCAAATATGTCACATGACACTCTCTTATTAAAATTGAGAGAAAATATTTTTTTCAAAATTAATAAACTCTCTTCCTAAATCCTCTCATCTACCTCTCTATTTTTCTATTTCTCTCTATCATTTTTACTCTATATATAATTTATATGTTATATTAGTAATTTGACAAATCAAAATATATCATCTAATATTTTTTTTACAATTAAAATAAAATTTTTTCTTTTAAAATTAACAAACTCTCACTCTCACTCTCATTCTTTATATTTATCTTTTTCTCTCTTTTCTTTCATTCTCTATTTTTTCCATCTTTCTGTTCTATAGAAAACAAAATTAACAAAATAATATAATTTAAATAAAAAATATTATTATATACATATTTTTTAGTTTTTTATTTAGTTTTAAATTTTTACCACTTATCTTTCTAATCTATATTTTTATTTTTCTTTTTTCAAATATTTATTACATATAATTTGAAGAGAATACTAATGTTATAATTAAAAGTTAGAATTAAGATTCAATAATTATTTTAAAAAAATTAATTTTGAGCTAATTTTATAACTATCAGTATCATTTTTTATGCTAATATCTAATTCTATTTTTATATACATAGAGAGAAAAAATATTATTTTTAAATAACAAGTATAAAAATTAATTATTTCTCTTTGTACAATAGACTTAACACCTAATTAAATATAAAAGTGTACACATTAAATTACTTTAAATTTTAGATAACAAATGTTAAAATTAATTATTAATAAAAAATTAGACTTTTTCATATAAAAATAATAACTAAAAATCTTATTATTTGATTTTTTTATCTACAGATACCTTGGTCTTCTTAAACAGAGATTTTTGTCAACCTACGATTTTTTTTATAAAAGTAGTTTGATTTTATAAATTTTTTGTGTCATGCATAATCTATTCTGTCAAAACAAAGTAGACCATAATTTTAAAAAATTTATATTCCCGTAATATTATTACAGATAAAAATACTAATATATAATATTTCAAATATTAGTGATAAATTAAAATTCAATCCAAACATTAACAACTAAAATAGTAATTTGTTCATATTCAATATACATTCTAAAAAATTATAACCACTTACTTTTTTAATTTTTTGTATAAATTATTTATCTAAAAACTGATGGATATGAATGATTATATCTATACGTCCCTCGTACAATTATTTCTTTTGAATAAATGTGACTATATGCACAGACCTATTTTCTTTTCTTTTGTTTGCGTCATACTTTAAAATTCTTTTTTTACTTAACAAATATCAAATTCTAATTTTTTTAATAATAATAAAATTTTTAATATCATATCATAAAATTATATCACTTATTCAAAACAATTAAAACTGATGATAATAATTATTTTTAACAATTATAAATAAAATAATTAATTATTACTATTATTCTAAAACATATATTAATTAAAATATGCTCGAATAACATGTAATAATTTCTTCAATCTTGTACAGATATGCACCCTCTACCCTCTCCAACACGTTTAATATATGTGTTTGTGGATTTAGGTTTTGCCAACAAACTTATCAGATGAGAGACCCCATTTCCTAATAATAGCAGATTTATGACGCTGCAACTGCAACAACATCCAGTTTCTGATTCACATTTTGGAAACAATAGCTTTGATTTTTGGTCATTCCATGTTCTTAATGATTTGTTCAACAGATATGTATTTTATTAGTTTGAAATTTAAAGGTGCCATTCTGATTCGTTGTGATCACAAAGTGCCATCAAGTACACGGATGCCAAGTTTTAATTTATATCAACATGCATGCTGGTAAATAACGACAAAGCCTCATAATAATTATACTAATGGATTCAAAAAATATGATTTTAGATAAATTAAGTTAATTAATGTATAAAACTTTGTTAACTCCACTTCTTTTTCATAATTACTCTCTTCTAATAACTTACTCATCTCTTATCTGATAAGATTACTAGAAACAAAATTAATTAATTTTATCTAGTTTTTTAAATAAACATGTATTTAAGATTAGGGGTAATATATAGTTGTAATGTAAAATAGTTTTACATTATTCATCATTAAAACGATGCACAATAATTAATTTTGATATTATAAGCGGTTACATGGATTTGATTTTGAGAAAAAAAAAACATCAATTGGCTAACCAATGTTTTAAGAGTACTGATTAAAAAAATAAACATAAGTTAATTCTTTCAATAAATTCGTATATTAAAAGCTTGAAAATTTTATACTCTTTATTAAAACCTTTTTTTTTTTAGTCACCAAGAAAAAAAAAAACTTTTTTTTGTGTGAAAATAGCAGGCAAGGAATCTTAAGCTTCTGAAATTTGAAGTGCCAATATTCTGATATAATGGTAATTATGTTAACGGTTATTGAAAATTGCCACAAATTAGTTTTTCAATGTTTCAAAGGACGGCAATCACTTAAATGTTGGTAATGTTTTGCAGTATTTTAGAACAGTCGCAAACTCCTTAAAAAAACTGTTGCTAAATTATATGTTTGGTGTAGTGATATATGATTTATTTGTATTATTAGAAATATAATTATTTATATATCTCTTATCAACATAAATTTTTGAAAAAAAATAACATCATGACATATTATTAAAACTTCTATGACCGAATAATTTAGAATTCAATCCATGTTAGACCAAAAAATTTTTTTTGCATAAGGCAAATTAAAAAGATAAAGAAAGCCTATGTAAAAGTTTAAGTAAATCTAAAAAAGGCTATTTTTTTTAGAGAAAATGTTAGAGATATAACCACTATACCTTCTCCTATTAGTTTAATCTTTTGAAAGAAGCGGTTTAAGAAAAAAAAATTATGTAAAAGATTTAAATAAATCTAAAAAAAAAATTTACTTGAAGGGACGTGTTATTAAAAATATACTATTCATGTGCATTCTTTCGTCCATTTAAATTTTGAGAGAAGTAATATCATGACCTAGATCTTTTATTATCAATTTTGTATCCGCAGGTGGTGATAAAAATAGGGTGGATAATGGTTGACTCTTGCACTATTTAACTCCACCTATATATATACACTTTGACTTCACTCTCTCCTGGTCAAAACTCACTTTGATTAGATAAGAATATGTCGGATATTCGATTATATTATCGTTTTTATATGCAATAGTAAAATCTTTTAAAAATAAGTGTTGATATTTAAACAACTTACCTACTTAACTATCATAAAAACAATTCAAGTCTAAATATTAGTTCTGTCAATAAAGTTAGGCGTCTAAGCATATTTTAAATTAAATTTTCAACCAACTCATCGTGTTCTATTTCTTTTTCGTATGCATTGTCCCTCCTCCTCCTCTTCTGTTATTGTCTTTTGTGCGCTTCTGTTATTTTTTCTGTGCGCTTCTTTTTTCAATCGTGCAGTCGCTTTGATCGGGTATTGGTTAGCGTGGGATGGATTGAAGAGTTTTTCTGAGACGATGCTGAAAAGTGGGCAAAGAGGTTTATTTTATCATTGTCCTTTGATTGTGGAGAATAGTAGATTGATAGGGAGTCCGGGACTATTTCGGAGTTTAAATTCTTGGATCACTCATGAGGGTTTCTCAAAATGGTAAAAGAGGACTGGTGGGGGCTAGAAAATTTCTCAGATGTTACGGAATAAATCAATTAGGAGCTACAAGCGTGGACTGAGTTTGATCTTTTAATTGTTGACGGCATTGCTAAATATGACTATGGAGGGATGTCTGTTTGTTTGATTAGTATTTATTTTTTGTTTATTTGTTTTGTTTAGTTGCTCCACCTTGTTGTGTGTTGAACTCTTTCCTTCAAAAAATTTTTTTTTCTTTCTTCTTTTTCCTCATCATCCTACTTTATTATCATCATCATCGTTATCGTTATCTTTGTCGTCTCTTCTTCTTCGTCTTCTTATTTAGTTTCTTCTCTTCCTTCTTTTTTCTCCTCATTCTCCTTCATTATTATCATCATTGTTATTTTTGTCATCCTCCTAAATATGTTTAGCAATATTAAACACAAAAATTTTAATATATAGTACAGATATTTTGGTACACAACACAAAAAAAATTAGTGCATAGTTGTATCAATATATTTTTGTATTATATACAAAAATTTTTGTGCTATATTCATAAGTTTATATATTATGTACAAAATATTTTGTATTGTGTGTGAAAATTTGTATTTTGTAATAAGATTTTTATGCTTTTTAATAAAATTTTTCTACCAAAAAGCGTAAAGACAAAAAATTACAAGATGATAGATTGCATTTTTTTTACTCGACTTATATCAATTTAATTAGATTTAATTATTAAAAATACTTGTACATATAGCATTATTCATATTTTTACTGAGTCACGTGGACTGAAAGTCAAACCAAATCGGAATATTAATCATCGCACGCCCTTTGTGATTTTACATAGATCATGTTATCATTGCATAAGTGAATATGGTTGTTTGGATGAGTATTTAAATAGGCTTTCTGTAAACATAGTTTAAACATATATAATAGATATTCTTGTCTTGCTATTAGACCAGAGTATATATAAAACTCATGCATTGTCTCATTGTATATTTAAAGATAATAGTACAAAATAACCAAAAGGACAATAATGTTTATTATGACGGTTCCACATGTTAGTGTCACTGTGTTATGTCATGGTGTAGAAGGCGTTTGCTCGTGTCTCAAGTTGATATATGTAAGTAAGCCAATTTCGATTTTGCTTTAAACGATGTTGTTTCAAAATTATTTTGGCACTACATATGAAAACAAACAAATAGAAGTTAATATAATATGGCTAGCAAGTATAACAACAAAAACAAAATATCAAAAGTTACAAATTACAAGTACTCTTCAGACTGCCAGTGTTATGGAAGCCCTCCAAACTTCTTTTGAATTTTCAATAAATATAAATTAAAGTAACTTCTAATTTGTCGTATTTTATTGATCATTTCATAAAAAATTGTTTTACCATATCAATAACGGAAGCATTCAGAATTTTTAAGTAAAATATTAATTAGTTGATCATATATATCTAATAAGTATCTCCATGTAAAACTAATAATTTTTGTGTTTAGTTTTTGAATCTGAGAGTAACAATTTCATAGAACTTTTGGAACTTTAGATCCTTATTATAGGGTAGCATGTTTTGTAAATCTCAATAAAAAAAGGTATTAGTAATTGGACTCAATACAGTACTGGTATTGGATATTTTCGAATATTATTAATTAATTACATGGATCTAGGAAGCATGTCTGTCAGATTAATCGATATTCCCAATTGGCCTCAAACCGATATAATATAAACATATTTCATTTGCTATATTGGCATTTCCTGTCATTGAATTTTTTTTTAAAGTAAAATTTTCATCCACAGAAATACCAAACAGTATTTACATATCACAAATGGCATAAGATTTATTTTTAACAAAGAAAATAAATTACATCCATTTTGATAAACTATTATTTCTGAGTGGTATCAAAAGTTCAACGATAAGATATGTATATAAGGGTAGAAGTTTTAGTTTTTTTATTGGAAAATACTCAAATTGATTGGTAAGAAATTTTATATTGGATATTTTAATTTTTAGTAAATTTTTATTTTTTATAAGTCGGTAAAAATTATTTTTGTTTGACAAATTACTTAGCTTGCTTTATTATTTTAAAAAAGAATGAATCAATTTGTCTTATAGTTATATTTTGTAGAAAATTAATTTTTATAATAAAATCCTTTAAGAATTTATTTGTCCAACGTACATATTAGAAATTAATTGAAAGCAATAAAAAGATTAATATATCCAATAAGAATAATTTTCAAGTCTTTTTAGTGAATAAGAATTTGTTAGAAATCATAGTGTCAGATATGAAAATTTTGAAGATTAATTTAGGAGTAAACAACCATATTAAATCATTTCACACTCAATATCATCCAATATAATTGTTTTGTTTTGATTTTTATTGCAAAAATGTTTTTGTAGAAATTAATCTAACTTATACCGATTTAGTATTATAGCTTAATAAGTCGTTTTAAGTTAAACTGATTTACCATATGAAGACATCATTATGTAAATCATTTTTAGTAAGTTATAATACTAAATCGGTTTAAGTTAAATCGATTTTTGTAAGAATATTTTTGTAACGAAAGTCAAAACAAGTTGGATAATATTAAAGATAGAATAATTTAATATGATGATTTATCCCTAATTTAGATATTTACTTTTTTAATTTATAGTGAGATGAGGTTTCAATTTTGGAGTGAAGCTTAAGATGGTGTAAACACACTTGATTTTAAGGAAATTTTTAAAATGCATATTACATTACACAAATATATCTTTAATAGATTTTATTATAAAATAATTAAATTAAAAATGATCATTATAAATTAAATTAATTTCTTTACGAACATATCCATCTATTTCATACTTTTAAAATAATAAAAAATTATTAAAAACTAAAGTATTTAATATAATTTTTTTAAAACTAATTTAAATATTTATTCATTAAAATATCAAATATGTCCAAAGAAGAACCCTGCACTTTTTGTTTAGTTGTTACTTGATCCACGAGAGAACAAGGTAACTTAACTTAACAAGGCAATTTTCAAATTTGTCACTTTCTGTTTCCTCTTTTCCTTGGGAAAAAAAAAAAAAAATCAGTTTCATGAACTCACAAACAGGGTAATAGATGTACCCGACCCGGTACTAATTTGCATAATTGCATGTTTTATTATTTATAGTTCTTGTCCTAGCTAATTGAATACAACGGTTCATGAGTTGACAAATTGTTGAACAGTCAAGATAAATGGTGATGATCCACCATTTGCGAAGACTTGGGTGAAAAAACAAATTAAAGCTGGTGCAAAAATTTAAAAGGAGCAAATATAATTTATGTTCTTAAGGTTTATTAGAAGTTTCATATTCATCTATAACTTTTTTTTTTATAATTTTAAATTTTGATTTTAATACACTATAAAAATTAAGATAAAATATATTTTTTTATCTCTAATGTTTAAATTAAATTTCAATTTTATTCTTATCGTTAGTTTCTTAAACAGTCAACCATTAGTCAAATTATTTTTTTAAATTTTGTCCTTATTTCTAACTTTTCCTAATCCCAACTCCAATCTCACTTTCAACCCCACCCACCAGCCTAAATCAACCCACACCACTACCACCCAATGACAACAACTCCAATCGAAAGGAAACAAAATATAATAAAATAATATATTTATATATAAAATATATATATTTTTTAAAAAATTTTTTATTATTTTAAATGGATTATTAACCACAAAAAATAGATTAATTGGATCGATTAATAGTTTTTTTTATCAGTTTTTCTAGTTTTGGATTGGTTTATTGCTAATCATTTATTTTATTTGAATTGAATCAACTCAATATTACTGATCGGTTTTTAGTTAATTTAGTTAAATTGATTGGTGTGGTCTGATTTTTAATGAGATAACTACCAAATGCTGACAAATTAGTATCTAAAAGACATTATTGATAACTACCAAAAGATTTTTAGTTAATCAGTATTCGAAATATTCAAATGCTGATAAATTAGTACTTAAAAGACATTATTGATAAAAAAATTCTTAAATAATTTAAAAATCTGACAAAAATAACCAGACATTAACTATCTCCATTTCTATTAATAAAAAATACTGAGATGGCAAACAGAGTAAATTACATAGCAAACTCTCTCCAACAATCTATTTACTTGGCTTTTTTAATTAATTTAAAAAATAACAAAATAAAAAAATAATAAATTTTTAATTTAATTTGGTAAAAAAATCACAGTTCAATTGAAAGAAACCCAAATTCTTATATCCAAGAGGGTATGGCAGCGATGGAGGTCCCTGATGGCATCGTTGTGCTCACTAGGAAGAACAACAAGGAAAGAGAGAAAAGGCCGAAACAGAGGAGAGAGAAAGGAAACGAGAGTAATTAATGGAGGGTGAGGGAGCTAACGGTGACGCAAAGGAAGGAGAAGAAGGAGGTGACGCCGCTGCAGTCGTCGCCGTTGGAGGAGGTCGTCACTGAGATGCTCCCCTCCTTGCATTGCTGTTGCTGCAACTATATTTTCCTTGCTTTGTCGTGATTCTGCCACTATTGTGCTCTGTTCTTTCACTAATTTTATCACTTTTTTTCTCAGATATGTGAGCGATGGGTTCCTATAAAGTTTGGATATTCCGCACAAATTTCATGTGAGCCTGGTAGTTGTTGGTTTCTATTGATGCCACCCTTAATTTCTCTCCTGTCTATCAGTAACAAACTCCTCTGATTTCGGTGTCACAATGTCATAGGATCCAGCTTTGGTCCTTGTCGTTGTTAAGCTGCCATCACCAACTACTACATCTCCAATGCTCTGTTCTTGTCTTCACTCACTCCCCACCACATTTCCATTTCGCTCCATTCTGCTCTGCTATGTTAGGTGAGGTTCTTCTTCTTCCTTAAACTTCTTTTCATCTTCTAGACTCTGATTTGCTGTTGTGATCTGTTGTGCTTTTGTCTTCTCTTTACCATAGATGCTGTCAAAACCACGAGGAAGGAGGAGAAGAAGAGAAGTTTGAGGAGCTACTGCTGCTGCTGCGACTACCATTCCTCTTGGAACTTTGTTGTGCTACCACCACCGTACCATATGTGAAGGAGAGAAGAAGAAACTAAGAGATGCAGATTTTGCAGCAAGAACGAGCCTATCTAAATATTAGAATTAATGATTTAGAAATTTTTTATTTAGAGATTTTAGTTTTTTTTTCACATATTAAATTTTAATAATAAATAAAAATGTCACATAATTATATAGCTTTTAGAGTTTGCTATTTCATCTCTGAAGTTTGTCACCTTAGTATTTTTTATTAACGAAAACAGAAATAGTTAATGTTTGGTCATTTTTGTCAAAATTTTAAATTATTTAAAAAATTTTTGTTAATAACATTTTTTAGATATTATTTTATTAGTGTTTGAATCTTTCAAATACCGATTTGATAGTCACTTTGATTTTTTAAACTATGAAAGTAATTCATTTTTAAACACATTGCTTAAATAATATTTAAGCGCATGAATTTAATTAAATCACTATATACAACTGTATTCATTCATATCCAACCACAACCAATAATACTCTCTTGTCTCCATGACATAACACACTAGACGATAACACCCTACACACAACCGAGACAAAAATAGAGAACATGCGGGTTAAGATTGAGTGAGAGTGATTTAGTGTTAGAAAATTAAATCAAGAATATTTAAGAAAGTAGTACAACTACAACATACTAGAACATTGAAGAAGTTTAAAATCAAATTAAATTGAAAGTTTCAAGATTGATGATTAAGAATTTGAAGCAAAATTGAACAAGAAATTGACTAGTCAAAGTTTTTACATGTTTCTTGAATTATGACAACTAGTGCTTAGTTGTTATAAGAATTATTATTTTATTATGAAAGTTTGCCTATATAAAGGCTTCATATGTATGTTGTTATCTATCTCTCCATGAACCAAAATACTTAGTGTTTGTTTCAAAAATTCTCTCCTTATTATTATGAGTGTTAGTAAGTTTGAGAGATGAAAAATATGATAGCGTTATTTATATGAATGAGTGATCCTAGGCCAATTAAGTGTGGGTATTATACTTACATTTGGTATCAGAGCTAGTTAATCCAGCGCCTGGTGTTTGAGAGTTTGTGAGGTATGAGAGAGTTCTCACATAGTTGTTTATTCATAGAGTCGGTATGGCAAACACTTTCAATATTGTGTGGTCCGGTCCCAAAGTTAGATGGAAAACTTGATTATAGTTATTGGGAGACTTTGATGTCTACCCATTTGAAGGCCCAGAACCTGCGGAATTTTATTGAACCGGGTTTGCAAGAAGGAGCAGATGCTGCCCAACAAAGGAGAGATCAATTGGCGCTATCTCAAATTCATCAAGGAGTAGATTATACGATGTTTGGCAAAATAGCAAATGCCAAAAGTGCAAAGGAAGCATGGAACACGTTGAACCTGTCATACAAAGGTGTAGATAAAGCTCAGAAAGCAAAGTTACAGTCTTTGAGAAGAGAATATGAAAGGTACGAGATGTCTAGCTCAGAAATTGTTGAGCAATATTTTACTCGTATTACAGATCTTGTCAATAAAATGAGAGTCTATGAAGAAGATATGCCCGATAGCAAAGTGGTGGAGAAAATTTTTCGCACCATGCCGATGAAGTATGGCCATGTGATGACTACGATACTAGAGTTCCACGATATGGATACCATGACGATTGCAGAGTTGCAAGGAGCCATGGAAAGCCACATCAGTAGAATACTGGAGAAATCAGAAAAATCAACCGAGGAAGCCCTGAAAAGCCGAGTGAATTTAAACAATTTTGCAGCATCAAGTCATACACAAGAAGGACGAGGTCGTGGTTTTAATTTTCAAAGTAGAGGCAGAGGAAGTTTCAGAGGTAGAAGTCGTGGCAATTACAACCAAGGAAGTTACAATAATTTTACACCACCTAATCAAGGAAGAGGTGGAACGAATTTCAGGTTTGTCAACCGAGGAAGAGGTCGAGGCAATTTTTATCAAGAAAGAACCAATTTCAACTGCTTTCATTGTGGAAAGTATGGACACAAAGCAGCAGATTGCAGATTCAAAATGGTGAAAAACAATCAAGTACATGTTGCAGAAAATCAGCATCAAAATGCTGATGATAATCCGGGTACTCAAACTTTATTTTTTACAAGTAATTCATGTGCTAAAGATGAAAATATATGGTACTTGGATAATGCTTGTAGTAATCATATGTCTGGTAGAAAGGAGTTATTTTCTTCATTAGATGATTCAGTTAAACTATTATTGAAGTTTGGTAATAGTACAAAGATCCCTATTGAAGGAAAAGGGCACATACCAATTAGATTGAAAGATGGTTCTCTGAGTTATATTTCTGATGTTTTTTATGCTCTTGAACTTGATTACAATTTACTGAGTATGGGACAATTATCTGAGAAGGGATATAAGATGATAACTTATCGTGGATATTGCACTGTATTTGACAACAATGGAAGGTTCATTGATAAAGCAAAGATGACTTCAAACAGAATGTTTCCGTTAAAAATTCAACATGTTAATCCCTCTTGCATGAGCTCTGTGATACTTGATGATAACTGGCTGTGGCACATGCGGTTTGGATATTTTTATTTTTCTGGCCTAAACTACCTGTCAAGGAAAGGACTTATTTCTGGCCTACCACGGATTCATATTTCCAATTGTGTTTGTGAGATTTGTCAACTGGAAAAGAAGCACAGAGATCCATTCCCTACAGGAAAGTCATGGAGAGCTAGAAGATTACTTGAAATTATGCATTTAGATCTCTGTTCTGTAGAAGTTCCAAGTAATGGTGGTAGCAGGTACTTTATCACTTTTATTGATGATTTTAGTAGATATACATGGATATACTTTCTGAAGTAAAAATCAGAAGCATGTGATGTCTTTAAGACATTCAAGGCATTTGTCAAAAAACAAAGTGGCTATAAAATCAAAATTCTCAAAACAGACAGAGGAACAGAATATCTTGCGTGCTTAGAATACTTTAAGCAACACGGAATTCAACACCAACTAACAACTAGATATACTCCTCAACAAAATGGAGTTGCTGAAAGAAAGAACAGAACCATCATGGATATGGTCAGATGCATGCTCAAGTCAAAACAAATGCCTAAAGAGTTTTGAGCATAAGCAGTCGCAACAGCAGTTCATATTTTAAATAGGTGTCCAACAAAGAGTATTCGTGATAAAACTCCAGAGGAAGTTTGGAGTGAAAAGTGGCCTTCCATCCATCATTTCAGAGTCTTTGGGTGTATTGCTTATGCCCACGTACCAGATCAATTAAGGAAGAAGTTAGATGACAAAGGCGAGAAGTGTATCTTTATTGGCTATAGCACAGACTCAAAAGCATACAAGTTGTACAATCTAGAAACAAAGAAAGTAATCATCAGCAGAGACATGACGTTCGACGAGAAAGACATCTGGGACTAGAACACAAAGACAGAAAAGCAGCTGACTATAAGTCTAAATACATGTGATGAAGTAGAAGAAAGGCAACCTGACACAACCAAACAAGCATAATCATCTAGAAGATCACAAAGAGAGCAGAGACTACCTGCTAGATTAGCAGATTATGAAGTTGGCAATGACAACGATCCGTCCGATGAAGAAATCATAAACTTTGCTCTATTTTCAGATTGTGAGCCATTGAACTTTGAAGAAGCCTTTAAAAACAACAATTGGAAGAAAGCAATGGATGAGAAGATTCATGCCATTGAGAAGAATGACACATGGGAGCTGACAGATTTACCAGCAGATAAGAATCTGATTGGAGTAAAGTGGGTTTACAAGACTAAGTACAAACCCAGTAGTGAAGTTGATCGTTTCAAAGCAAGATTAGTTGCTAAGGGATACAAACAAAAGCCAGGTATCAATTATTTTGAAGTATTTGCTCCTGTTGCAAGATTAGACACTATTCGTATGATTATTTCACTCTCGACTCAAAATAAGTGGAAGATACATCAAATGGATGTTAAGTATGCATTTCTAAATGGCACTTTAGAAGAAGAAGTGTATGTTGAGCAACCTGCAGGATATGAAATTTTTGGAAAAGAAGATAAAGTTTATAAATTGAAGAAAGCTTTGTACGGGTTAAAGCAAGCACCAAGAGCGTGGTACAAGAAGATTGATTCTTATTTCATTGAGAATGGTTTCAGAAGATGTCCGTTTGAGCATACTCTTTATATCAAGTTCGTTGAACCTGGAGATATCTTGATCGTGTGTCTTTATGTTGATGATTTGATCTTTACTGGGAACAATTTGAAGATAATTGCAGAATTCAGGGAGGTTATGATAAAGCACTTTGAAATGACAGATATGGGCTTGATGTCTTACTTTCTTGGCATTGAAGTGGTTCAAAGAGATGATGGTATTTTCATTTCTTAGAAGAAATATGCAAATGATATTTTGAAGAAATTTCAAATGGAACATTCAAAGCCAGTTCCTACTCCAGTCGAAGAGAAGTTCAAGTTACTAAGGGAAGATAAAGGAAGAGCAGTAAATCCTACATATTACAAAATCTTGATTGGAAGTCTAAGGTAATTGACTGCAACTAGACCAGATATTGTGTTTGGAGTTGGTTTGCTTAGCAGATTCATAGAGGAACCTTGTACCAACCATTTGCAAGCGGCAAAAAGGATTCTTCGATATATCAAAGGTACTTTAAATGATGGTATTTATTATGAAAATACTAATGAAGTGAATCTTGTCGGTTACACTGATAGTGATTGGGCTGGAGATATAGAAACAAGAAAAAGTACTTTAGGATTTGTATTTCATCTTAGTTTTGGTGCAATTTCGTGGTCATCAAAGAAGCAACCAGTAGTAGCACCCTCTACAGCAAAAGCAAAATATGTAGCAGCAGCAAATTGTGCAACGCAAGCAGTTTGGCTAAGAAGAATTCTTGAGGAATTGAACGAGAAATAAAGTACTCCAACAACAATATTTTGTGATAACAAGTCAGCTATTGCACTTTGCAAAAATCCAGTATTTCATGGAAGATCAAAGCATATTGATATTCGGGTTCATAAAATTAGAGATTGGTAAATGAGAAAAAAGTTGTGATCGAGTACTGTCAAACTGAAGAACAAGTTGTAGATATATTTACAAAGCCATTGAAGACCGAGTTATTTTACAAGTTGAAGAAGATGCTTGGAATGATAAACTCTACAAGCTTGATTTAAGGGAGGCAATGTTAGAAAATTAAATCAAGAATATTCAAGAAAGTAGTACAACTACAACATACTAGAACATTGAAGAAGTTCAAAATCAAATTGAATTGGAAGCTTCAAGATTGATGATTAAGAATTTGAAGCAAAATTGAACAAGGAATTGACTAGTCAAAATTTCTACATGTTTCTTGAATTATGACAACTAGTGCTTAGTTGTTATAAGAATTATTATTTTATTACGAAGGTTTGCCTATATAAAGGTTTCATATGTATGTTGTTATCTATCTCTCCATGAACCAAAATACTTAGTATTTGTTTCAAAAATTCTCTCCTTATTATTATAAGTGTTAGTGAGTTTGAGAGATGAAAAATATGATAATGTCATTTATATGAGTGAGTGATCCTAGGACCAATTAAGTGTGGGTATTATACTTATATTTATGGTTTTCTAATTAATTTGCTATTCATAATAGAGGAGTTTTTGTTGTTCATGATAGAGCGGTTGCTGTGACAAATTTATGTCAGAATTTACATAAAAAAAAAAATATGCGTATCTAAATAGCATATAAATAAGGAGGTATTTTATGGTGATTATGTTTCGTGTATATGATTTTTTTTAAATATTTTTTTTATCAAATTTCCTAAATATTCGTCCTATTTTAATTATTTAAAAAGTATTCGTCTTATTTAATGTTTTAACGTTTTAAAATCGTCTCAATTTTGTTAAATCGTTTCAATTTTATCTTATCATCAACTTTGTTAACAAATCACTAATGGCAGGATATCATTGAGATGATTTTATAATGTTAGGTACTTAAATTAGACGATTTAAACGTTAAAAATAATTTTGAGACTTATTCCAAATATTGAAAACATAAATGATACTTCACTCATAAATGAAATTAATGTTATACCTATAAAAGATGAGATTTTTTTTTGACAAAAATTTTGAGTTCTAAATTTTCGTTGACTCCTCTAAAAAATCATCCAAAATTTTCATCTCTACATTTTAGCTTCTATTTTCTTCAACTCTACCTCCTCATCCTCTACAAGCCACCAGACACCACTGCCTACATCTCCTCTCTCTCCCTCTATGGTCACATTTGTTTTTATTCTACATCTTCGAGCTCGACGGTCATTATATGTGACCCTGCCACTATCACGCCATTCTTTCTCTATCTCTTCCCACCTCCACCTTCAATGTTACTTTTTAACTCTTTTGACACTCTTTGTACTTCTACCTTCATGATTTTATACTCTTATTATAAAGTTATGATATATTTAAAGCCTCTCATTTCTCCATATTTATTTCTCTCTCTCTTTTATGATATCGTTGTGTGTGTCTCTTTCTTTTCTTGTTGTTTACTACGATTTTCTTTTTTATGGATGTTAAATGTTTATGTAACTTGTAGAAGAACATCATTTGATTTTTTTTTTATTTTTTTAAAATTGATCCATTTGTTTGTGATTGGTTGACGTTGTTAATGACAAAAAATTGTAAAAATTGAAATGATGAATTTCAAATATGATTTGAAATTGATAGAGTTAGTTATGGGTAGAGATAGAATGTAAAGAAATGGTAGTGATAAATAGTAATTGTGTGATAAAGTTTGATTAGGATGGTAGTCATAGTGGATGGAGTGGAGGTAGAATTTGAAGATGATAGAAGAGATAAATGTTAGTTTTAAAATTTTGAGTGATGTTTTAAAGAAGTCAACAAATATTTAGAATTTGGATAATTTTATTAAAAATTCATTTTTATAAATATAATCTTAGTTTTATTTTTGGTTAATTTTTTTATATAAAAAAATATTAGTATTTTTATTAAAAATGAGATTATTTGGTATAATTACAGATGGGTAAATTTTGCAGATAAAAAATCAACACACAGAAAGCATGTTGGACGTGTTGGACACGTGTCATCACCCTGACAACACGCAAGATGCATGTTGAACACGTGTCATCATCTTAGCAACACGCACCCGCGTGTTGGACACATGTCAATATCTTGGTAACATGCAAGATGCGTGTTAAACAATTTTTTTATACCTCCACAATATTGTAATGCATTTCAAATATCAATATTCAACTAAAATACCATCTTTATCTCCATATTAAAAATAATTTTTTGTTTTTTATTAATAATATTATCAATATTCTGAACATTTTTAAGTAGAAATAATAATTTTCTTAAATTTTTTTTTTGATAATTAGTTTTCTGAAATTTTACTTCACCTTCCAGTACTTTTCTTTTTCATTTTCCTTTTTCTGTGTGTCAGCAAGTGTGTGCAGCGAAAAACAATGAAACTTTCCTTCTCAGTAGGTTCGTATATATATATATATATATAACGACAAAAAGGGATCGAACTGCCCACATTACCGCACTCCCATCCTTTTCTTTTTGCTGTATTGGTTTGGGCAAAGGTCAAGCCCTTGTATATTACAAAAATAAAATGTAATAATAAATATTATATTAAGTATTAACATATTAACATCAATCATCAATATATATTATATAAGCGTGGGATCTACTTACACAGT
The DNA here is from genome assembly GCF_003086295.3 of Arachis hypogaea. NCBI lineage: Eukaryota > Viridiplantae > Streptophyta > Magnoliopsida > Fabales > Fabaceae > Arachis > Arachis hypogaea. The sequence goes on along the minus strand of NC_092046.1, from coordinate 15,233,318 downwards.
TGAGTACCTTTACATGTATTAATGGGTCATCTTGCCAAATTTTAGAAAAAGACATCAAAATTAATAAATAGATAATCTATTTATTATACATTACTAATTTTACAACTAAAATATATCACATATCACGAGTTTTTTAATTTTGATATGGAGACGGTGAAGGAGTTTCCAACGTTATAGGAGTTTGGGGTGTTTCACGGAAATGTGACGGCGTTGTAGAAGAAATCGGTGGCACCGATTGGGGGGACAGAAATCGGTGGCAACGATTTCAGGGCGCGGTGGGTACGCAAATCGGTGGCACCGATTGGTGACCGCTTACCACGCGTCACGCATGCAGCTGGCTCCTGGGTGGCCCGTGACTCCCTATGCGTGTTTCACCCCTCAAAACCCGTTTCCCTATCTCTTTCACCCTCCCAATACTATCTCTTTTACTCTTACACAAACAATCCCTTTCTGCATACTCTCAACCCCACCATTTCACCATTGTTGGACCACAACCATCTCAGTAAAAAATCTGAATAAAAATGCTAAGAAGACGAAAAATTAAGGAAGTAAATCAACCAGAACTTCATATTGTTAATTATCTTGGAGATCCAAATGATGTAAATTTTTATTTTTTAATAATTTTATTTAAAAATAATAATAGTGATAATTTTAGATTTTATTAGCAATATATATATTATAATAGCACTAAGTAGAGATTAAGCATGTATGTATGTATAATTTTATTATTAGGTGGTTAGAAATAGAAATTAAAATAGGAATAAACCTTGTATGTATGTATGAATGATATGGTTAGTTAATAAATTGTATTGTACTGATAAAGGTGATATATTGTTGTATGTATGTATGAATGAGATCTGTATATATTAGATTGGAATAGATGGATATTGATATATTATTGTTGTTATTATCAGTATTAGTAATTGAGTTTAATTAATTATTATGATTAATAATAAAAATTTAATTAATTATTTTATTTGTGATCATTAACAACTGAATTTTAATTTAGTAAAATTTAGACAATAAATTAGTAATAACTAAATTTAGATTTTATACTGTGTTGGATAATAATAATAATAATAATAATAATAATAATAATAACTAATTAGTATGTATGCTGTTTGAATAATAATAATAATAATAAAAAAATTAGTATGTATGCTGTTTGAATAATAATAATAATAATAATAATAATAATAATAATAATAATAATAATAATAATAATAATAAAAAATTAGTATGCTGTTTTATAATAATAATAATAATAATAACTAATTAGTATGTATGCTGTTTGAATAATAATAATAATAACAATAATAATAATAATAATAAAATTAGTATGTATGCTGTTTGAAAAATAATAATAATAATAATAATAATAATAATAATAATAATAATAATAATAATAATAAATTAATATGCTATTTTATATGAATAATAATTATAATAATAAAATTAGTATGTATGTTGTTTGAATAATAATAATAATAATAATAATAGAGGCTGATTTATTGTGTAAGGTTAATTAATTTTTGTTATAAGGTAATGAATATGATTGAAGGATTTACTGTATAACAGATTTAATGTGTATGTTTGAAATGCAATTATGCTGTGAATTAGTTATAATGGACATGTTAAGGATAACTGTGTTTTTGAATAATATAGTTATATTATACTTGTTCTTATAATGGAAATGTGATATTGTAGGTTTCAAGGATGTTGATGTGTGATCATTTACACCCGCCGGATCCATACAACCAAATTGTTGAGCCACAGTTACGCGAGACTAGATTTTATTATGTATCCCAAATTGGAGTTATTAAAGGTCAGTCAGCAATGATTAATGCTCTGATTGAGAGATGGCGGCCCGAGACTCACACTTTTCATTTTCCGGTTGGTGAGTGTGTCGTGACCTTAGAGAATGTGGTGGTAATTCTCGGTCTGCCAACAAATGGTCTTCCGGTTACAGGTCCGACCATGAGTAGCTTTGAGGCATTGGAAGCCGAGTGCTTGCACCAATTTGGAATTGCACCGAGGAAGACGGACTGTAGAGGGAGCTTTATAAAATTAAAGTGGTTTAGGGGTTTGAAAGATCGTATATTGTTGAATGATGATGTGCACATGCAGATGTATGTAAAGTATCACATAATGTTGTTATTTGGGACAGTTCTGTTTGCAGATAAGTCGGGTGCAGCGGTGCACTGGAAATTTTTTCCTTTGCTCCGCAACTTCGGTGGGATCATACAGTTTAGTTGGGGTTCGGCATGCCTGGCACACTTGTATAGATCATTGTGTAGGGCAACTCGTGTCGACTGCAAGGAGATGGACGGTCCACTGACACTGTTGGTCAGTTGGGCTTGGATCCGGCTACCATATCTAGCACCGATTCCCGGCAATCCCGGAGTGTTTCCAATTGCAAACAGGTAATTTTGATTAAAGTATACATTGAAAGAATTGATAGAAATTGTATTTTGTTTATGGTAAGATAATTTAACTAATGGATTGTCCGTCGGCAGGTGGCATAACTGGGACCGTCAAAACTATGCCTACCGATATAAAACGCTTGCGCACTACAGGAGGTTGTTGGATGATCTACAAGAAGGACAGGTATTTTGTAAAATACAAGTACTTTATGTAACTTGTTATGTGAATTAATTGTTGTGTAATCATCTAACTGGTTCGATGTGTCCAGTTTGTTTGGCAGGCTTATGGCATTGGATACATCGACCCAGACGTAATTTCTTTAGCCATCCGTCATAATTCGGTTATCTGCAAGTAAGGTGCCTTGAACTTCCTCAAGAAGTTGGACTCAATATGCCGGATACAAAACATATGGAAAGCTCTAGGAGGAGACCACGCCCCATTACTTCGTTCAATAGCTGACCTAATCGAATTGTGTCGATCAGAGATAAGTCCCACACCATCACGTGTCACCACATGTTGACGCAGGTTGCTCAGAAAAAAGTACCATGCATCAGAAGTCTCTCCCTCCACTATGGCAAATGCAATAGGCACGATATTGTTATTACCATCTTGTGAGACTGCAACCAATAAACAACCCTTGTATTTTTCATACAAATGAGTCTCGTCCACCTGCACCACTGGCTTGCAGTGTCTGAAGGCCCTTATACAGGGGTAATAACTCCAGAAGACTCTATGTAGAACACGTATATCAGGAACCAAATCATCCCCCTGGTAAGCAGGCATTGTTTCAAAGTGAACCACTGCTGATGGCTCTTTGTGGCACATGGCCTCAAACCATATGGGCAAAGCTTCATACGATGCTTCCCAACTTCCGAAAATTGATTTGACCGCTTGCTGCTTTGCTAACCAAGCGTTGCAATAACTGATGGTGTAGTTAAACTTTGACTGGACATCAGCAATTACTGATTTCACCTTTATAGATGAGTCAATCTCTACCAACGGCTTTATTGCTTCTGCAACTGTCTTGGAATCCAGCTTCGAATGGTCTTGAGAAATAGTAGACCTGGTACAAGTGTGACTTCCATTGTACCTCCTTATCTCCCAACAGTACTTCTTCTGCATTTTGGTTACCCTGATCAACCAATCACAACCATTCCCATATTCTGTACATTTGGCATAGAATATCGTCAGTTCCGACTCATATACCCAATAGTCCACACCTCTCCGGATGGTATAATCTTTCATTGCCTTGATTACTGCCTCCCTTGAACTGAATTTCATCCCCACTGTGAACTCACCATCCGCCACAACAGGAGACGCTGCATACATCAAAAGTAATTAATGCTTCATTATGTACTCAGTAAGAAGTCTTTTATTACAACTCAATTAATAAACACACTTTACTATGTAAGATCGTTATAGTCTTATTTTTCGCTATTCCATTTACGTAAAGAACAACTAAATATCATTCACAACAAAGAACTATTAATTAATAAAAAATTCAAACGCTATGGTCACAAATGCCTAGTCACATATCACATACATTACTCATCCGACTTATTGATCTGTTACTTCAGAGTTTCACATAGCTACCTAGGTTTACGCACCTGCATTCATATATTGCGGAAACTCCGGTGCGTGCATAGCCTCCAAATCCAACGACCGCATGAAAGAAGGCTCCTGAAACGGATGCGGGTTTGCTAGTGCATTTGCAACTTCCGCCACATCTGCGTTCATGGCGCCGCCAGCTTCATCTTCGTCTTCACCTGGACTGACGATCTCATAGTTACTTTCAAATTCATCTTCGCTTTCACTATTATAATCTTCCAATTCAATGTTACGGTCTGCTTCAGATTACTCAAACTCAATATATAACTCGATGCACGACATTCGGTGGCGATTTTCCATGTACATTGAAAACATTTCATGCATACTCGCTTCGTCCGTCACATACTTGGTCTAAAATTGAACAAACCCACCAAACACAGGTAAAGGATACCTGTACAAAATACACGATACTCTCCTACATCTTTGAGAATCTATCTTCTCACAAATCACACCTTTCAATTCCTCAAATGACAATGTGAACGGAATAACAACATCTAATGAATTTTCACACACAAATTGAACTCTCTCATATGTTTGCAATAAGATCCGTCCGTAATAATAAATCTTCAATACAACTCTATCATCCATAACACTACACGTATTTGACTATTCCCAACCTCACAGAATTTTTTTTACAAAAATGAAGGAGATGAATCAGAGAAGAGAAGAGAAGAGGATGAACACGGCGAGGAACAAATGGGACTTCTGTGAACTCACCATCCGCTTTTTTTATGCACTAACGGGCAAATCGGAGGGACCGACCGCTGCACCCCAAATCGGTGGGTCCGATTGGTGCACCCCTGATTAAAATAAAATTTTCTGCCTCCAGTAATCGGTGGGACCGATTACTGCACTCATCAGGTAACTTTTTCCACCCAGAAATCGGTGGCACCGATTTCATACCCATCAACATCTCCCCCACACAAATCGGTGGCACCGATTTCAAACCCATCAACCTCTCCCTCATACAAATCGGTGGCACCGATTTGTGTTATTTCCTCTCTGCTTCAAATCGGTGGCACCGATTTCTTCCCCCAAAATTTCAAAAAAGCAATACCGTCATAACAGTGTAAATCACCCGTAATGATCATATCCCAGCATAACACACACCCACAAATCATATCCAAAAAAATCAGCCCACATATCACTCTTTTATTACAATTAAAATCAAATATATATTTTTTTAAAATTAAAAAACCCTATTCCTCTTTTTTTTTCTTTCCCTATTTCTCTCATTCTTTCACCAATCTATCTTTTCTATATATCATTATCAATAACTAATTATAAATTTAACAATTAAAATGTGTAATATGACATTCTTTATTTACAATTAAAATTAAAATTAAAATATAATTATATTATATTACTAATTTAACAACCAAAATATGTCACATAATACTTTCTCATTAAAATTCAGATAAAATATTTTTTTTTTAAAATTAATAAACTCCCTTCATTTTCTTATCTACCTCTCTCTTCTATTTCCTTCTATCCTTCTCACTCTATATAAAACCTATCATTTATATTTTGTATTACTAATTTGACAAACAAAAATGTGTAATGAGATAATCTTTTATTATAATTGAAATAAAATCTTTTCTTCCAAAATTAACAAAATTTTTCTCTTTTTTTTCTTTATCTTTCTCTTTTTTATCTCATTCTCTATCCGGCTCTACCTTCTTGATTTATAAAAAGTAAAATTAATAAAATAATATAAATCAAATAAATTCAAAAAATTATAAGAAAATATATTAAATTTATAATTAAATATATTGTAAAATAATTCCATAATATTATGCACATAAAAAAAAATATTATTCTTATATATATATTTTTAAATTTTTTTATTTAGTGTCAAACTTTCACTATTTATATTCTCATAATGTTATTACGGACAAAAATGCTAGTATATTATAATATAATAAATAAAAATTCACATGTAATTATTTTTATATAAAATTAATAATTGACAATTATTAAATAAAAATTTTCAATTATCAACTTAACATAAAGATAATTGTATCTAAATTTTTACTAATATAATAATTATTATTTGATTGTATTTTATTTTATTTGTACCAATTAAATTACAAGTCGGCAAATTTTATTATCTAAAAATCAACTAATGCTACGTGATCTGGTTATACAATCAAATATTGCGAGGATTCCAAATTTGATCTAACCCACCAATTATAATAATATATTATTATTTTGTGGATTCTATGACAAACGTTAGTCTTCTTGATACTGGAGGACAATTTGGGCATCACAAAAGACATTTAGACAAAGGGAAACCCCACAAAACCTCTATTGCTTTGAAGCATCCAAACGTCCTTTACTCCTTAGCTTTCATCCCTTTTGAGGTATATCCTTTTCTTTTCTTTCTTGCAACCCAGTATTTTGTTACCTAGTCACTTGTTTCCTAGCTATATATCATCGTTATTATTATTGATTATATAATCTGTGAAATTAAAAGTTGTCTAATATTGGGACTCTATACAAAGAAAGTGCCTTTTTCATGATACATGACAGGTACCACTAACACCAAAATATGAAAGAATTCAAATCATTCCAGAGAGAGCCTTCTCTTAACACTGCGTGCCTCAAGAAAGATTGATCCAGCGTACCTGAAAAACAAATTTTGGCACAGTAAAATTATGGTTCTCTTAAAAATTGACTATTTACTAATTTAAATAAGAATGCACAAATTTGTAACAAATTTGTGTATTTAGGTTCATTTCGTATTCAGAAGCCGAGAAAACAAATTTCGCATGGTTTTTCAAAGCCAACTTTTGTTTTTCCATTTTCATTTGTGGTGTCAACAAAAATAAATAAAAAATAATAATTTTTGCATTTTCAGCCTAGAAAAAATTGAAAATAAAAATTCCGGTTTACTTTTGCAGCCATAGAATCCAAAAATGGGCTCAAAAAAATCATGTAAATTTCATTTTTACAGTTGCAGCATGCAAAAACGCAACTAAATGTCTAAACTTGTAAAATTTTTGTAATCTAATTTATTTGGATAAATAATTTTTTGTAAATTAAAAAAATCCATAAAATTTTACCATTAAGTTTTGAAATTGCACATCAAAGGGGCTAATTTATTTCACATTTTTCATAATTGAAGATTAGAAACTAAGTCCAACAGAAGGAAAAAAAAAATAGTGATAGGCCAAATTGAATGTGTATAAAAAAAGGAGGCCACTCAGATAAACACGCCTAAAACATCTTTTTTTAAAGATGTCTTTATGTTGTGTTTTAATTGGTTTTGATATAATTTATTCGGTGTTCCTCATCACATATTATTAAATTCCTCAAAAAATTTTCTTTCCAAAAACAATAAAAAACATTTAATTTGGACTAAAACAAAAAAGGTAATAGATTAACTATTAGATTTTTTTTTAAAAGATTATTTACATAAAAAAATATATCACATTCATCTTTTATATATATATATATATAAGCTCTTAAAAAATTTTATAAATAAAAAAATAATTAATTTTTATTCGTATAATATATAAAATAATTACTATATTATTATTATATTATAGATTAAAATTTACTAATTTAAATTTTGTTTTTATTTTTAATATAAGCATTAGAAATAAATAATTTTTTTATAACAAGATATATTGTAATAAAATATATATAATATTAATTAGTTTTTAAAAAATTCTGAAAAGATGGTTTTTTCTAATAAAGTGTTATTAAAAAATTAACATTATAAAAACTAATTTCAAACAATATGATATAATATGATATAATAGGTTATTAAATATATTTAATACAAAACACATTGAATATAAATTTTTATTGAGTTTAAATTTTAAATAATTTTTAATTAAATTTTGAATATTTTTATTTTAAAGAGTTAAAATATTTTAACATCATTTTTTTCGTATTTTTTTAATTGAGTCTTTGATTTTTTAAATTATAAACCTTATTTATAATTAAGAGTAATGTTTTAACACCACCAATTAGTCACACATATAAAAATACAAGAACAATTCTATTGTCATAATTATAATCTAACTTTATAAGCAATACAATATAATGAAACTATATATAAGTAATATAACTAAATTTTATCTACATCTATAGTCACATTTCATAAATAATATAATTAAATTATATTTATGTTTATAATTAAAATATGAATAAAAATACAAAAAAGTATCAGGATAGTTAATTTTTTTCATTCATAATTTTTTATTATTTTTGTTGTAAAAAATTTAATTATTTTAATAATTAATTATTTTAATAATTAATTATTTTTTTAAAAAAAATAATTTAATAACACAAAAAAGTCTTATTAAGAGTAATTTATTTATATATGATTAAAAAATAATTGAATAATTATATACGACGGTAAAAAATTAATATTATTAAAAAATAAAAATAAAATTTATTTTAAAATTAAAAATAAAGTTTATTTAAAAATAAAATTAAAAATCATGGTTTTTTTTTTTTTTCCAAAATTTATCTACGAGTAATTCTATAAATATTTTATGATGAATAAAAATATTAAACTCATACTAAAATTTATTCTAATAAAATTTATTTTTATTCTACTAAACGTTAAATAAATTATTGAAAAGAATTTTGTTTCCTCTATTAGAGAAGGATGATAAACTTCCATACTTCTATTATGTTATGGCAATAATTTGGCCTGTTATTTTTTAATGTACATAATAATAATAATAATAATAATAATAATAATAATAATAATAATAATAATAATAATAATAATAATAATAAATTTTTTTTTAATATTTGATTAAATGTTCTTGTATTTAGTACTTTTTTTTGCACTTCCTCTCAGTTAAAAATATAATCATTATAATTTTTTAGTTATTATTGCTAGGGGTGTTTACAGATGGGATATGGCTGAAATTTCGATCCAATCCGCACTAAACTCATTAGATCAAATTCGATATTTGCACTTTTTATGTTTGGATCAGATATCAAATATATCCATAAAATAAAAAATATAAAAAAATTTATTTTTATAAAAAAAAGTCAATAATTTTTTTTGTTTACTTTTTTAAACATATTTACTTCTATCTGATTAGAGTGTGGATCCGATTCGATCCAATCCGATCATCTTACAGATCAGATCATATTCTCAAATTACAGATCAGATACGGATAAATACTGTGGATTTATATGGATATGATCTAATCTATGAACACCCCTAACTATTACTATAGGTTCATTGTTGCAAAAGAATGTTTCTTTTATTATAAACTATTATTAGATTTTAATTACCATTAAAACAACTGAATGGTCAACTTAATTACCATTATTATATCCATAGTTGCAAAAACTGAACTGGATCGGTTGGTTCGACCAGAAAACTAGTGAACCAGATTAGAACTGGATTATAGTCCAGTTCGGTTTACTCTTTGGACCGTTTAAGGAATAAAATCAGTTCGGTTTACTCTTTGGACCGTTTAAGGAATAAAATCGGTGTGAACCGGTCTAACCAAACTGGTTTGCTTGAAAAATTTTTTAAAATGTCTCCACAAGGTCTCGAACCAAGAACCTTGGAGCAAAAGTAACCTCTACTTGCCACTTAGCCATTGCACTTCTAAGTATTATATTTGATAAATACTAATTATATAGTATACATAAATATCTAATTTAATTTAATTTTTGTTTTTTTATTTTTAAAATTAATTATATTTTAATTATATACCATTATTAATATAAATATAAATTTCACTAAAAATTTATTAATTTACTTGATCTATTTTATTGCTAGTATTGCGATTAAGGTTATTTGTTTTGATGTTAGTGTTAAAATCTACTGATATTATAGTTAGATGATAGGCTTTGTGAATTAATTATTTTTTTATTGTGTCAAAATAAGATACTATTGTAGTATTAAAATTTTATGGTTTTTTTTTATATTAGTTATTTTTAGAAGTTGAGACTTGATTCTTCATAAAATTTTAGTGAAGATATGCATTTCAAAATTTAATTTTAAGTTTTTAACTATTTTATATTTTATATTTACGTGAGACCAGTTTTATCGGTTCAACCAGTGATTTATTAGTTGAACCAATAAACCAGTGAATCAGTAGCTTGATCGATTCGATCACTGGTTCAGTTCTAACAATTATATTTCAATCTAATTTAAAAAATTTCAATTTACTCAATTTAATAGTTATGACTCACAATTGGTTCCTAATCAAGCAACAACAAATTATGTCTCCCAATTGGTTCCTAATCAGTTCTAACAATTATGTCTCCCAACTTAATAGTTATGACTCACATTGGTTCCTAATCTTATTTTTGTCACTGTCTCACAAAATCGTTAACGACATGCTAAAATGGACTAACGACTGCTACATTATACATTCTAGCGACTATTTGATGTGACAATTGAAATTTTTTTACCTTATTTTTTATTTTCAACTAAACACTTAAAACCCTAATATGAGTCACGGATACCTAAGTTAAAAAATCAAACTAAGTAAATTGAAACTTTAAAAATCAGATTAAAGCTCGAATATAACTTCAAAACAGAACTTTAACTTATGTAGTGATTAATTTAAATGAAAATCAAATAAATCAAAATTCAACATAATTTTTATCAATGTTTTTAAATTCGAAATTTCTATACCAAAATTAACTAGAATTTTTATTTAAATTAAAAATTTAATGAAATAGTGACTTTAATTATCTTAACCAATGTCCTAATTAATTGCTTTTATGTCTTAAAAAAATCGTATATGAGAAGAAAATAATTAATTTGTCTACTTTAATAAATAGTTATTTTACTAAAATGAGAAACTATTTTTTTAAAATTTTTAAGAACTAATTAATATTATATATATTTTGTTACACTACATTTAATTATAAAAATTTTATTTATTTCTAATACTTATATTAAAAATAAAAAAAATTAAGTTAGTGAATCTTAATCTATAATATAATAATAATATAGTAATTATTTTATATATTGTACGAATATAAATTAATTATTTTTTTATTTATAAAAATTTTTAAACGCTTGAGCTTGTTTTATATATATATATATATATATATATATATATATATATATTTATTTATGAATGTGATATATTTTTTATGTAAATAATCTTTTAAAAAAATCTAATAGTTAATCTATTACTTTTTTTGTTTTAGTCCAAATTAAATATTTTTTAGTGTTTTTGGAAAGAAAATCTTTTGAGGAATTTAATAATATGTGATGAGGAATATCGAATAAATTATACAGAAACTAATTAAAACATAATATGGAAACATTTTTAAAAAAAGACGTTTTAGGCGTGTTTATCTGAGTGGCCTCCATAAAAAAATTAACTGTTATGTGCTATCTACTTTATATCAACCATTTCTCATTTTTTCTTGATTATGTTACATCAAATGATCAAACCAATTAGCTTAATGAATAAAGAAGTGATGCCAACTGCAAAATGAGACAAAGGGTGGAAGGGCTGTCACCAACTCCCACTTTCTTCCCAACGAGAGCAGAGATAGTGCATTATACCTAAATCACATAAAAATTATGCATTATTAATTAAGATTTCATACAATAGTTTAATTTTAACTAAAATATGAGGGCTCATCTTTAATCGCTCATTGCTAAGTATGGAGTGCTACACATCTTGTTAATTCATTAAATCGAAATTCTTCATTTATTATATTTTATTTAAATGATCTAAATTTAAAAAGGTAACATATTAATCAGATTAACTATTTTTTTTATAAATTTTATTTTTATTGGACTGAAGTCTAAAACAAAACAAAAAATAGTATATGAATATTAAAAGCAGTGTTAAGTACGATTTTGGTTCTTAAGGTAAGGGTTGAAAATATTTTTCGTCCCCGACCTTTTTTTCGTTATAAAATAATTCCGAAAGTTTTAGTTTATTTTAAAATCGTCCTTTTTACCGTATTTTTATTTTTATTACCATTTTATTCCTAACTAAAAAATTATAAAATAAAAAAAAAAGAAAGAAAGGGAACGACGGAGGAGAAAGATAATGGGGGTGGGGGGAAGAAAAAGAGTTGACGATGGGGAAGGTAGTGCTGCCTCACCGCCGCACCGTCACCTGTGATGGAGAGTGGGGAATCTCCACGTCGCCGCCGTCGCCGCTGCTCCTTTCTTCCTCAGCACACACCCATGCCGCCGCCACTACTGCATCGCCGTTCTCGTCGAAATTCGCAGCGTCGCCACCACTGCCGCAGTCCTTTCCACGCGATCTGCCACCACCACCGCATCTCTCCTCCCCTTGCTATTCGCAATTCACCGCCGCAGTCCCTCCTCCCCAACTACCGCTGCAACCCTTTTTTCTTTAATTTTTCTGGTTTTGCTTTTGTTGTTGCTTTGATTTTATTATCTTTGTTGTTGTTGATGTTGTTCTTCTAATTGTTGTTGTTTCACTGCTTTTACTTTGTGCTTCTGCATGCTGCTTTTGCATTCTGCTTTTGTTTCTGCATTTTGGGAAAGAAGGGGGAAGGGTATTTTCGTCCGAAGGATGATTTTAAAACAAACTGAAATCTTTGGGATAATTTTGTAGCGAAAAAAAGGTCGAAAACGAAAAAAATTTCCATCCCCTACCTTAGGAACCAAAATCGTACTTAACTATTAAAAGCAACATGTATTTACAAAAAAAAAAAGTAACTGGACTTTAAAATTAAAATAAATAATACATAAAAAATAAGTTAAAAATTCATTCACCAAACCCAAAAAAATATATTAGAATCTTAAAAAAATATTAAGTATATATTATGTATATAATATTAAATTTTAAATAAATTTTATTTTGTGTAAAATAAAATTATAATATTAAATATGAACATAATAATAAAAAATTTTGTATTATATAAATTTAATTAAAAGACATATATACTCATGTAAAAAGCAAACAAATATATAACAATTTTATTTTGAGTGAAACAAAATTATAATATTAAATATGAACACAATAATAAAAGATTTGTATTATATAAATTTAATTAAAAAAATATATACTCACATAAAAAATAAACAAACACATAATAATTTTTAATACAATGATAAAAGATTTTGTATTATATAAATTTAATTAAAAAAATATATGCTCACGTAAAAAGCAAACAAACATATAATAATTTTATTTTATGTAAAAAAATTATAATATTAAATATAAATACAATGATAAAAAATTTTGTATTATATAAATTTAATTAAAAATATATATATATATATATACTTATGTAAAAAGCAAACAAATATAATTATAATAATAATAATAATAATAATAATAATAATAATAATAATAATAATAATAATAATCTTATTTGTTATTTATCCAAAACTAAATGTAGCTTCTCAAACATAAATGAAATTATTAGGCTATGTCTCGATGATAGACTAATACTGAGAGAGAGAAAGACTGAAAAATAAAATTTGAAAGACAACAGAAGCTACATAATTCTTTGTATTGTATTTAGTGTAAAGTGTATAAGATTGAGTTATGTTTCAATATTTTTTTTATTTAAGATAAATATAAAGACTAAAACAAACAAAAATAGTTAAATATATTTTTTTCTAAAGAAATATTTTAATATTTTAAAATTATAATATAAAATTTTAAACATAATTAAACAACTTTAATTTTAAAGGAGTATTTTATTATTTTTAAAATTAATCCTAAAAGGCTATTTTAATATCTTAAAAATTAAATATAAGAATATTTTAATGTTTTTAAAATTATTTTAAATTTTTAATTCCTAATACAATTAAATAATATGAATTGGTTGTTATAAAATTACTTTAGTATTTTAGTAACATTCAGAAGTTGTTATGTTCTTATAAAAATTAATTATAAGGATATTTTAATTTTTATTTAAAGTTTAAATTTATAATTTTTAATATAATTAAAAAATATTTATTCTCAAAAAATATTTTAATCTTTATTCTAAAAGGGTATTTTAAATTATTTTTAAGATTAATTCTATTTTATTATTAAATTAATATTTTTAATTTTTAATGCAATCAAAGAATTTTAAATAATCCTATAAGTGTAATTTAGTATTTTAAAATTAATGCGTAAAATATATTTTAGTACTTTAAAGAGTAGATGGTTAAATTAATTCTTGAAAGATCACTCGTTCTCTAATTTAGTTTTTGAAAGATTTTTTTAATCAAATTCGTTTTTTAAAGATTTTAAATTAATCATATTAGTCATTCCGTCACTTTCATTGTTAACGGTATCAGAGTTTGTTAATGTAGTATGTTAAATAACATAACAATACACACCTAGTAGTCCTAATTGACTATTAATATTATTAATTAATGAAATTAGATCAAATGAACCTCAAATTGAGGAATTTCAATACCTCAAGTTCTGTCCTCAATTAGACTTTGATTTGATCAAATTTCATAAATTTATAATGTTAATACTTAATAGTCAATTAATACTCTTAGACTGCATTTGTTTTTGAAAATAGGATAAAACAAGACACTCAGAACTAGACAGAAAAGACAGAGACACACAAATTAGTATTTTTGTATTTTGTTTGGTGATAAACTACAACAAATTATAAAAGTTTAATTTATTATCATTTTTATTCAAAAAATTTAGGAAGAAAAATATAATAATAAGAGTTATAATTATAAAAAATTAACAAGAATAATGAAAGAAAAAATAAAAAATAAGTTGTGCCTTTTGTTAGTGACTCTGTGTCTTTTCTAGTTGGATGAACATAAAATACACTAATTTAGTGTCTCTTGACAAAATGTCTCTGTCCATGTCTCATCTATCAAACACGATTTTGTATCTCTATATTTCTATCTCAGTGTCTCGTGCCTATAAATAAACGCACCCTTAGGTGTGTGGTGTGGTGTCACTTAACGTGTCGTATTAGCTAAGGCTGCACATGGATCGGATAATATCCGCGGTAATTATCCGCATCCGATCCGAATTTTACGGATATTATCCAATCCGCAGAGCCATCAGATCGGATCCGCACTATGGTAGGATCGGATTGCAGATTTGGCAGTAATATCCGCGGATCCGATCCGCAGATCCGCATATCTGCACGTCTCATATAAATATAGTTTAAGAACGTAAACCCTAATGTGATATGAATTTTAGTGTGTTGTTTTATGAATTTTATGATATCTTGTTTTTAATTTTTTATGTTGTACTTTAACTTAGAATAATTAAACTTAGATCTTGTGTTATTATTTTTCTTTTGTTATTCAAGAGAACTTTTATTGATAATATTTTAGGAGTAAAGAGGCTTAAACAGGTGAAAAAATAGATTTTTTAGAGCAAAAAAGGGCCTTAAAACAATTTTTTTTTAAATTATGCGGATATACCCGATATCCGATCCGCAAGTATGCGGATCGGATCCAACTTGAAAAAATGCGGATATCGTATCCGATCTGATCCGATGAGTGCAGTGCGGATCGGATAGAATTATAGGCTATATCTGATCCGTATGCAACCCTAATATTAGCAAATTTTGACCCCATCAACAAAGAAGGTGACGAAAGGACCACCATAACTAATTTAAAATTTTTAAAGAACGAGTTTGATTAAAACAAAAAAAAAACGAAGACCAATTTAAAAAACGAATAATTTTTAAGAGACTAAATTAACCATTTACTTATACTTTAAATATGAACTATAAGGACATTTTTTGTTTTTAAACTAATGCTATAAAAATCTTTTAGTCTCTTAAAAGTTAAACTAAAATTTACGAAAAAAATTTTAAATTTTTTTTAAATTTAACTTTATTTAAATAATAAAAAAGATATATTTATACAAGCTTATCTCTTTATCTTTTAATTCATCATATATATATATATATAATTAATGTTTATTGTTAATAATAATAATAATAATAATAATAATAATAATAATAATAATTTATTAATTCAGATATGAAGTATATTTAGAACTTAACATATATTTAATTATTCATGTACTTAATTTAAGTATATTTTTCTATTAATATTTTAAATATTTCTAATAGTATGTTTGATAATTTAGTTTTTATGTTCGTACATATATTAAAATGGCTTAAAAAATAAAAAGAATTGAAATGATGGTTTATTTTAATATTTATTTTCGAAACAAATAAATAAATTAAATAAACACTATTTTAACACTAATATTTTGCTAGTAAATCAATACGCTTTTTTTTAGTTTGTTAATAAAAAATAATTTAAATACACAATTAATTAATAATAATTATATTTTTATACAGATTTTAGAAGTATTTTATATATAGATAGTGTTTTCATATGGATGAATTTCGTATATAAAATTTTAAATTTATTTCTAATTAAATAAGATTAAAAAATAAATAAATTTAATAATAAGTAATCTTTAAATAATATTAGTCAATTTTTATATTGATTTTGTTTATATAATAACAACCTATTTTTTTAATCTTATTTTTTTAATTCAAATTTATTTATTTTATATATTTTACATGTTAAATAAATTAAAATATTTTATTTTTTTATAATTTATTTTTAATTATTAATATTAAATTTATAATTTTAAAAAATATAAAATTAATTTTTAAAATTCGATAGAAAAATAGCAAAATAGATACGGTAGTATTTATTGAGCCGTTAGTAAAGAGATGAAGCCAATTGAGTGAGTTATATATCTAATTAATTTGTTTAAAAAAAGCTAATAACAAAAATAAAATAATTGAGTACGTACTCCTCATCTAGCGCCCGACGCTCTGCTAGGGTTTCACTGCACCGCCTCCATGGTTACACCTTTCTTTGTCTTTTCTTCGTCAAATTCTTTTCCATCTTCTTCTACTTTCTTTTCTTAATTTTTTTTCCACTTAGCTCCCTAATTTTCGTTTTCTCTCCCAATTCATTCCTCTTTTAATTTATTCCGTTTTCTTATTCACTTATTTCATATATCTTATTTCTCTTTGGAATCATTGAATACCAATTCTGATTTTCTCTACACCATGGGCAACAAATTAGAGACTCAGAACCCTCATATAATTGCTATGACGGTGGAGGGTGCCAGCCTTCAAGTGGCACCCAGAGAAATATGAAACTGCTCTCGTGGAATTGTCGGGGTTTAGGGAGACCCCTGACAATCCACAATCTTAAAGGGATTTGCAAATCCTACTCCCCCGAGGTTGGTTTTATCTGTGAAACAAAAAATCAATCTCGACAAGTTGAAGGAAAACTAAGATCTTGTGGTTTCAAGGAATAGTTTATTGTGGATCCGGATGGATTATCAGGGGGTTTGGCAATGGCATGGAGGGATGGTTGTACTGTTCAGATTTTACAACATGGTAGATTTTTTATTGCGGCATTAGTTCTGACAGCTGGTTCTAATGATCCCTATGGTGTTCTAGGTGTTTATCTCAGTTCAAATGATCAACATAGAATGGCTCAATTTGCTGAATTAACTTCAGTCACCCAACAGTTCGATGGTAAGGTTGTGTTAATGGGGATTTTAATGCCATTTCTAATCAATTGGAGAAAGAAGGTGGGGGTGCTAAATCTCCTTCTTCTATTGAAACCTTTAATAGTTTTATTGATGATAATTCCCTGATTGATATTGGTATGGTCGGAAGACCATTCACTTGGTCAAATAGACGGAGGGGTGATGAGTTGATACAGGAAAGACTGGACCGATTCCTGGTAGGAGTTGATTGGCAGCAACTCTATCCCAATGCAACGGTTCTTAGACTGTCAGAATCAGGCTCGGATCACGCCCCTCTTCTCTTAGACTCTAATCCGAGAACTGAGATATCTAAACGCCGATTCAAATTCCAAGAAAGATGGTAATCTAATGATGAAATAAGGCAGATTGTTAGAGAAGTTTGGCATGAACAGATTGATGGTTCAGCCATGTATATCCTAGCTCAAAAAATAAAGCGTTGTCGGCATAAGATTGTCAGATGGCAGCAAGAACACAGATCTAATTCGAAGGTGGAGATTGATTTACTACAGTCGAAATTAGAGGAACTTCGTTTAGCAGGAATTCATGGAGGCGACATCATTTCAAAAATAGAGGACAAACTTGAAAAAGCATTGCAAAATGAGAAATCTTATTGGAAAGATAAGTCTAGAGTCAAATGGCTCAAATCTGGTGATCAGAATACAGCTTTCTTCCATCAGAAATTTAGAAATCGAACCCGAAGGAATAGAATTTGGCAACTAATTGGCAGTGATGGTGAAGTGGCTACTTCAAATGCTGGTATTGCTTCTGTGGCTGAATCTTATTTCAAGGACATCTTTTCCTCCACTTGTCATGAGAACCCTGAACCTCTGTTTACTGATTTTGAACCTAAGGTTACAACTCACATGAACCGTAGGCTTCAAAGACCAGTGACTATGGAGGAAGTGAAACGCGCAACATTTAGCATTCATCCTCAAAGTGCTCCAGGAGATGATGGTATGACAGCAAAATTTTTTCAAAGCTTCTGGAACATACTTAGTGGTGATGTGTTTCGAGCAGTTAAGAGCTTCTTTTCTGGGGGCAGAATCTTGAAGGGTTTTAACCACACTCAAATCTGTCTTATTCCCAAGATTTCTGATGCTAAAAATATGACTCAGGTAAGACCAATAAGCCTATCTTCAGTCTTTTACAAGATTATCTCCAAAGTATTTGTACATAGGCTTTAGGGTATGATGAATAAACTAATTAGCCCTACGCAGAGTGCTTTTATTAAAGGCAGATTAACCTTTGATAATATCCTAATTGTTCACGAGTGTATGCATTACTTGAAGAATAAAAAAAGGGGTCTCGAAAATGAAATGGTTCTAAAATTAGATATGAGTAAGGCATATGATAGGGTGGAATGGCACTTTCTTTGGTTTATATTGGAGAAGTTTGGTTTTGACTCCCGATGGATCATGTGGATTCGAGAATTAATGACAACTGTTTCTTATTCTGTTATTGTGGAAGGACAACCTTATGGTTTCTTCAAACCAAATAGAGGTATTCGATAAGGAGATCCTCTATCCCCCTATCTTTTTCTTTTCTGTGCAGAAGGTCTCTCCTTCTTGCTACACAAGGCAGAACAAAACAGACTAATTCAGGGTCTTCAGATACATAGGCGATGTCCCAAGGTCAACCACCTCCTATTTGCTGATGATTCCATCTTATTCTGTAAGGCTAATCCTGAAGCATGTTCAAATATCCTGCATTTATTGAATTCTTATGAAAGCATCAGTGGTCAGAGGGTAAATCTTAATAAATCTGCTGCATTCTTTAGCCACAACACTCCCTCCACTACTCATACACTACTGGCTAACTCTATGAATATTAATCATATTGAGGCTCAGGATAAATACCTTGGTTTGCCTTCTACAGTCTCTAAATCGAAAAAGGCTTCTTTTAGTATGATCAAAGAAAAGATTCGAAAAAGAATCCAAGGGTGGAAGCGCAATCTTCTTTCGTCAGGTGGTAGACACATATTGCTTAAGGCAGTGGGAGAAGCTATTTCTATTTATACATTGTCTTGCTTCAAGTTGCCTGATGGTTTAATTTCAAAAATTCACTCTCTACTTTCTCAGTTCTGGTGGGGACAAAAAGGTTCTGAAAGGCGGATGGCTTGGATTAACTGGGACACTATGACTCGCCCACGAAAAGAAGGAGGCCTTGGATTTAAAGATCTCAGAATCCAAAATCTGGCGCTTTTAGGCAAACAGTTTTGGCGACTTGTAACACAGCCTACTTCCTTATTATCCAAAATACTAAGAGGTAAATACTTTAGCAATGGTAATGCTATAACGGCATAAATTGGAGTCTTACCTTCTTGGGGATGGAGGAGCATACTGGAAGGCCGAAAGATTGTTGAAAAAGGTCTTAATTGGGCTGTGGGTACTGGTGAGAATATCCGAACCTTTGAGGATCCTTGGCTGCCTCCTCCGTATCCTTTAATGATTTCTGACATGCCAAATAGACAGGCTATTTCTGAGTTGGTTCCAAGAGTTAAAGATCTAATTACTGAAGATAGGAATTGGAATCAGAATCTCATTCAAGAATTATTTCCCCAAGACGTTGCAAACAGGATTTTGTCAGTTGAAATTCAGCAGGTTAGGGACAAATTGCAATGGGATTTGAACAAATCCAAGCAATATGATACAACTTCAGGTTACAGAATTGGCTATTTATTTTACCATCCGCCTCTGGAGCTTTGCCCTAATTATATGCATCAGAAAAAGCCGTGGATTGATCTATGGAAGTTGAACTTGCCTCACAAAATTAAGCTATTTATCTGGAAAGCTCTCTATGGCCGACTTCCGGTGCTTGCTCAGATTCATCACCGCATCCCATCTATATCACCAATATGCCCCTGCTGTCATGAAGCAACGAAAACAGTCACTCATTGTTTAATCGATTGCTCTAGAATTAAAGACGTATGGTCTCAGAGTTATCTTCGTGACTGTCTTCCCCCTCAGAGTTCTAACGACTTTTGGACATGGTGGACTGCATCAACAGAGATACTTAACCCGTTGAAGAATGCTGACCGTAATCCTCAATTGCTTGCCATCATTTGCTGGAACTGTTGGAAAGCTCGCAACCAGTTGATTTTTGAAGGTTCTACTTCTATGCCGTCTGCCATTCTAGCAAGCTCTGTCAAGTTGCTCCGTGAAATCCAAAGATCTCCCAGTTTAGGTCGTCATCTCCATGAGGCAAGCTCTTAGTTGCATGCAATTGGATTTATCATTCTTTCTTCTTTAAGATTTTTCTTCGTTTTTCGACCACACACCGTCAGATGAATACCTTCAGTGTAGTGTTTTTGGAAAATCCCCACCTTTTATTATGCTGTCCTGCTTTTGGACATCTTTGTATTTCATTTTTTAATAATTAATGAAATATAACCTATTATCTTTGGAAAAAAAACAAAAATAAAATAATTAGTATTGATTTTTTTTCACAAAATACATTTGTTTGTCAAAATTATTTTTCACAAAATCTATATTTTAAATATTTTATTTATTTATTATTCATATACTCATATGTATGATAAGGTAGGTTATGTTAAATAATCTATATTATATGACCCCAATTTATATATGTGTATATAATTATATATGTCTATATATATTATATTTTATTATTGACCAAATTCGAACTAAATAAAAAATAAAACTAAATATTTATGTTTACTATTATTATATCTCGATGATATTATAATTATTTTTGAAAAAAAAAAAGAAATTTAATACAAAAAATTCGTATAAAAGAATATTGATATAATTTTTTAATAACAAATTTTTTATTAAAATATATTACTTTACTATATTTTGAATATATTATTTGAAATACTTATATCATTTTAAATAATATATATTATTTTAAAGAGCTTTTAACATTTATTATTTTGTATTAATAATATTATTTAAAAATATATTATTAATTTTTCTTAAAATAACATTTTTTTCTTTGGTTCATTAAATAATATGACAACATTTTTTTTTACATAAATAGGTCTATTAAATAAATATTATATTTATTTATTTTTATATTACATATAAAATAAAATAAAAACAGAGTAATGAAAATGTTTGAAGACATCTGTTAACGGGGGAGTTCCTGACTTCTTGCGTTAAATAAGGGGATTAGCTTTTTTATTTTTGTCAATTTATTTGTTCAGCTCATAAAAAAAAAATAATAACAATAATAAATAAATTTAATTTATTTGATCATTTTTTATAGTAGATTAATTTTTAAAGAGTATTATATTCTCTATTTTATCATTTTACAAATATTTTATTACGAATAAAATTTTTAAAAATAAAATTATAAAAAAATAAATTTATTTAGAATAAGAGTAATGTGATTATGTATAATTTACTTAGATTTGATTAAAAAATAATTGAATAATTATATACAATAAAAAATTAATATTATTAAAGGATAAAATTAAAATTTAATTATATGTATCATTTTTGTCTGAGTTAATACTTAAAATGACCCCCCGAAATTTGACTACCGACTCAATTTGATCCTCTAATTTTTAATTAACCTAATTTATACCCTGAAATTTTAAGGTGTGGTTCAGATTGGCCCTTCCGTCTAACTCCGTCACCGGAGTAATGACATGGTACCCAAACCTCACCACATGCCTCTTCAGGCTCTCCTTCTTCCTCTTACCATCGTCGTCATCACTTCCCCTGTACCAACACCCTCCCTCCCCCAACAAACAATAACATTTACAACCCATCAACACCCACACATTTTCACCGCTATTTATGAAAGACCTTTCTATTATTTCATTTATTTGATCCTTTTCTTTTTCACCATCACCATCACCATCACCATCTTCCCTCTACCAACATCTTTCCTCCCCAACAAACAACATTAACAATCACTAACATTAACAAATTGAAGAGAAATAAAAAAAGAAAAAGAAACACAACACCACATTTTAGATCCCTCTTAATAGGAACACAAAAATGGGTGCAATAGGTGAGGGTGATTCTGAGGGTACTTTGCATTTGGGGCAATGGGTGGTGTGACATTGTGATTGATGGTAATATTGGGAATGCATTGTTCAACATGTGTGCTAAGTGTGGTTACGTGAAAATGGGATTCAAGATTTTCAACATGATTATCCATAAGGATGTTATTTCTTGGGGTGTCGTTATTTGCGGCATGGCGATGAATGGTCACGGTAAGCAAGTATTGCAGCTCTTTTCACAAATGGTGGTTCATGGTGTTGCCCCTAACGATGTCACATTCATTGGTTTGCTGTCTGCTTGCAGTCATGAAAGAATGATGAGTGTAGGTGTTATGCTCTTTAAAGCTATGGCGGTAGAAATATGTGGATGTTGGTGGATTGTGAATACTGTTGTTTGTTGGGGGAGAGAGAGTGTTGGTAGAAGGGAGGTGGTGATGGCAATGGTAAAAGGAAGAAGGAGAGGCATGTGGTGAGGTTTGGGCGCCACGTCATCACTCCGGTGACGAAGTTGGACGAAAGGGTCAATTTGAGCCACGCCTTAAAATTTCAGGGTATAAATTGAGTCAATTGAAAATTAGAGGGTCAAATTGAGTCGGTGGTCAAATTTCGGGGGTCATTTTGAATATTAACTCGTTTTTGTCTCCCAATATTTTCGTCTTATTTAAGTCTCTGATATTTCAAAATCATTTCAATTTTATCCCGCCCTCAATTTTGTTAACAGATTTCTAACGGTAGAACAATATTGAATTAATTTTGAAATGTTAAGGACTTAAATATGACGATTTAAATGTTAGAAACAACTTTAGGACTTACCCAAATGTTGAGAACAAAAACAATACTTTACTCTTTAGGTAAATATATGCATATTTTATATTTTAATATATATTTTATATTAATTTTAATATACACCTACTGATTGATAAAATTTAATTATTGGTGATATGTGAGCTAGCTAGCTACTAATCTATGACAATAACAATAAACTATGTATACATAAAAATTCTATTATTTAGATTGATGACAGGATGATAAAGTTAATTCACAATTATAAAACCCACGAATCAAACTAAATATGCTTAAAACTCAATGACCAAATTAATTATTAGATAATAAAAAACTAATAGGCCAACCTGAGCTTATCTCACTGGTAAATAAAACACACCATTTTTTAAATTCTATCACAAATTAACATGGCATCTAAATTATAAATAATTTAATTATCTGCTCTAATACATGATATTGAACCGCTGAATAACCCTACGTTTAAATTTTACTATCATGTTACACAACAAAATCTTTACCATTATGTTAAATATCAATAATGCTATATAAATAAATAAAACAAATAATTATATAAGACAACTAAAAGAAGTATAATTAAAAGTATATATAATTTATAAGTTTAATTATTCTATTAGTCCCATAATTTTATCAAATTTTTAATTAATTTTTTATAATTTAAAAATTTATATTACGATTTTTATACTAGATAAATTTATACTTAGATCTTTATTAGTTACTATTTTTCTTAAAAAGCAATAATTCTAGAATATTTTTTAAGAATATTTCATAATTCATCTTAAATCAAACACAAAAATAAATATTTTAAAAAATTATAATTTTTAACAAAAATTCAAAAAAAAAAACTAATTAAATTTTTTTATCTAATACAAAAACTCAACTATAAATTTTTAAAATATAAAAATTTAATTAAAATGTGATAAAATATAAGAACTATAAGAATAATTAAGTCTAATATATATTTATACTTTGAAGTTTCAAATATATATTATTTGTTATAGAATTTACATGAAAATGTCAGTTAGTTATATACGTAATAATTATTGGGTTTTTTTTCTTCTTTGTAAGGCTCAAGTCCAAAATTTTGAGGGTGTCTCTTTACACCTATTATATCACAACCTTAATCAAAATTTGGGGTCTTTTGAGAGTGTGAGAGTGTAGGGGTGACAAAACGGGTTGAACCTGTCGGGCTGACCCGCTAAAAAGGACGGGTCGGGATAGGATTTGGAACCCGCCAAATTAAAAAAATCCGCCAAACCCGCACTACCAAATTGGCGGGTTTTGGCGGGCGGGGCGGGCCGGTCCGCCGGATCGAAGATTTTTATTTATTTTTATTAAATAAAAGAGTGATTATTATTATAAAATTAATAATTATAGAATTTTCAAACACTTTTTTTGTTTTTGTTTTTATTCTTCTTTTAGTTATTAATTTTATTTATTTTATTTTACAATTTCGTATATTTGTTTCAATTATGTGACTTGTTTTTTAAAATAAAGATAGTTTTATTGACAAATATTATTTTGAACAATTTTATTAAAGTTAAAAATTAAAAAAAATAGTAAAAAAATTATATTATAATTTGACTATTTTTTATTTGTATTTGATTTTTTAATTATTATTTTTTAGTTAATTTTAATGAATTTTATTTTTCAAAAAAAAAAAGAGTCAAGCGGGCTAGCCCGCCGACCCGCCAATCCGCCATAAAGCGGGGCGGGCTAGCATTTTGAACCCATTTTAGTTGGCGGGGCGGGCCGGCCCACTCCGTTTATGGGACGGGTATAGGCGGGGGTGGGTTGGGGTGGGCCGGCCCGCTTTGCCACCCCTATAAGAGTGTAGTCACAAAGTGAGAGAAGAAGAAAAATAGAATTCCTTTTTTTATGCAAAGCAATAAATTTTAAATGGCAGTTTATCATTCGTTCACCGTTGGATCGGCTTAAAATTTGAACTGCATATTTTTCTCATTTTTTACTTCATTTTGGTCGGTGGAGATGTTGTTTGAAAGTTTGCAGTGGGAGAAATTAGCTTCGCAAGAGAGAAAATAGGTTTCCCAATTTTACATAGAGCAGCATTCTTTGAACAGCAGTTTCTCATTCTTTCACCGTTGGATCGACGTTAAATTTGGACTGTAGATTTTTTACATTTTGTTCTTCATTCTGAACGGTGAAGATTTTGATTTAAAGTCTGCAGAGGGAGAAATAGATTTCAAACAGCAGCTCTATTTTTGGGTACTTTTCATCTTCTTGCTTCTCATTTGTAAGCTTTGGTGCTTTGATATTTTGGCTGGTTATATGCATGTTTTTGTGCTTTGTTTGATATTCTCTTGTACTTCATTTGATTATATTAGATCTATTTTATTGGTCTGGATAACCCGTATTTTTTACCTCTCACATTGAGGGATTTTCCACGTTAAAATTTCG
The DNA here is from genome assembly GCF_003086295.3 of Arachis hypogaea. Classification (NCBI taxonomy): domain Eukaryota; kingdom Viridiplantae; phylum Streptophyta; class Magnoliopsida; order Fabales; family Fabaceae; genus Arachis; species Arachis hypogaea. The sequence goes on along the minus strand of NC_092046.1, from coordinate 15,207,644 downwards.
GTGTGTTCTTGTTATTGATTTACTTGCTATATTTGCTTGTTATAGTTGCTGCCATATTGTGTTGTGAGTGCTTCCATATTGTTCTTGTGTTGGACATTTGTGTTGTTTCCGCTGCTAGGCTTTTTCATACTGGTATCAGAGCTTGTTGGTATTTTTTTGGGCTTGTGATTCTGTGAACAATGGAAGCTAATACTAATACTAGTAGGATGATCACTCTTAATAGTCCTAATTATGATTTGTGGAAATCAAAGATAGAAGATTTGCTTTATGTTAAGAATTTTCATCAACCAGTTTTTGGTACAGAGAAGCCTAATAATAAATCTAATGATGATTGGGCTTTGTTGCATAGACAAGTTTGTGGATATATTAGGCAGTGTGTTGACGATAATGTGTTGAACCATATTATTGGAGAGACACATACTCGGACCCTTTGGATTAACCTTGAACAGTTGTATGCTCGAAAAACTAGGAATAATAAGATGTTTTTGATCAAGCAGTTGTTGGTTTTGAAATATACAGATGGGACATCAATGACAGATCACTTGAATAACTTCTAAGGAATAATAAATCAGTTATCTTCCATGGGTATCAAGTTTGATGAAGAGGTTCAAGGATTGTTACTTTTTGGCTCCTTACCAGACTCGTGAGAAATTCTCAGAATGTCATTGTCCAATTCTGCTCCTGATGGTGTAATCTCTATGGATCTTGCCAAGAGCAGTGTTTTGAATGAGAAAATGAGAAGAAAGTCACAAGGTACATCAACTACACATTCAGATGTTCTTATTTCTGAGTCTAGGGGGAGAAACAAAAGCTGAGGTTCTAAAAGTAGAGATCAAAGCAGAAGCAAGCATCGAGGAAAGTATAAAAATATTGAGTGTCATCATTGTGGTCAAAAGGGACATGTGAAGAAATTTTTTTAGCAGCTAAAGAAGGAGAAAGCCAAGGCAAGTAAAGACAAGAGCACAAATAAAGATGATAGTAGCAATGAAGACAAGGTTAATGTAACTCATGATGATTTTCTTCTTGTTGAGGAGTTTGAATCTGTTAACCTTGTTGATAATAGAACTAGTTGGGTGATTAATAGTGGTACTTCTATTCATGTTACATCTAGGAGGAATTTGTTTACGTCTTATACTCCTGGTGATTTTGGTGATGTGAAAATGGCTTATCAAGGTGTTGCAAAATGTGCCGGTGTTGGATAGATTTGCTTAGAAACTTCCAACAGTACCAAGTTGACTTTGAAGCGTGTGAAGCATGTTTCAAATATTCGGTTGAACTTACTTTCTGTTGGTAAGTTGTGTGATGAAGACTTGGATAGCTCATTCTTTCGTGATAGTTGGAAGCTCACCAAGGGTTCCATGGTTGTTGCTAGAGGTACACGACACTCTACTCTTTATTTAACTCAAACAAAGATTGTGAAAGATGTTGTTAATGCTGCTGAGTTTGTTGATGGAACTAATTTATGGCATAAAAGATTATGTCATATGAGTGAGAAAAGAATGAATATGTTATCCAAGATAAATCTTTTATCTTGTTGCAAGATTGCTTTGCAAAAGTGCAACCATTACTTTGCTGGGAAACAAAATAGGGTTTCTTTCAAGAGTCATCCACCTTCAAGGAAGCCGGAGATACTTGACTTGGTGTATTCTGATGTATGTGGGCCAATGAAGACAAGAACACATAGAGGGTCTATCTATTTTGTAACCTTTATTGATGACCATTCTAGAAAATTATGGGTTTACACTTTGAAGACCAAAGATCAAGTTTTGAATGTGTTCAAGCAATTTTAAGATTCTGTTGAAAGAGAAACTGGGAAGAAGTTGAAATGCATTCGTACTAACAATGGTGGTGAGTACTCAGATCCATTTGATGCTTATTATAAAGAGCATGGTATAAGACATCAGAAGACTCTTTCAAAGACTCCTCAGTTGAATGGCTTGGCTGAAAGGATGAACAGAACATTGGTTGAAAGAGTTAGGTGCTTATTGTCACAGTCTAGATTGGCAAAATCCTTTTGGGATGAAGCTTTGAGCACTGTTGTTCATGTCTTGAATCGGACACCATGTGTTTCCTTGCAATTTGAAGTGCCAGAAAAGGCATGTTCAGGTAAAGATGTTTTTTATGATCATTTAAGAGTCTTTGGATGTAAAGTTTTTGTTCATATTCCCAAAGATGAGAGATCTAAGCTTGATGTAAAGACTAGGCAGTGTATTTTTATTGGCTATGGCATGGATGAGTTTGGTTATAGATTTTATGATCCTGTTAGCAAGAACGTGATTCGGAGTAGAGATGTTATCTTTGTTGAAGACCAAACATTGAAGGATATTGATAATGCGGAGAAGCCAATGGTTTGGCCTAATGATGATTTTTCTGACTTGGATATTACTCCTTCTATGCCTATGGTGGAAGATGGTAGAGTTGAAGCTCAAAATAATGAGCATGATACAGGTGCAAGTGAAGATGGAATAGTTGATCCGATACTTGATGAAGTTGGTGATGATGATCCAGATAAACAACCAACTTTAAAAATTTCTGCAAATGCACTTAGAATGTCTACAAGAGAGAGAAAGTCTTCGTCAAGGTATTCTCCACATGAATTTATTTTGTTGACTGATGGGGGAGAACCTGAATGTTTCGGAGAGGTTGTTGAAGATGAAAGCAAAGTTCAATGACTTTAAGTTATGCAAGAAGAAATGAAGTCTTTGCTTGAGAATGATACCTATGAGTTGGTGAAGCTACCTAAGGGTATGAGAGTTTTGAAGAACAAATGGATATTCAGAATCAAGAATGAAGAATACAATTCTAAGCCTCGATATAAGGCTAGATTGGTTGTTAGAAGTTTTAGCCAGAGAAAAGGTGTTGATTATGAAGATATCTTTTCTCCTATTGTAAGGATGTCATCCATTCGTGCTGTGCTTGGATTAGCGGCGTCTCTTGATCTAAAGATTGAGAAAATGGATGTGAAGACAGCTTTTCTCCATGGTGATTTAGACAAGGAGGTCTATATGGAGCAACTAGAGGGCTTTGTTGTTAAAGGAAAGGAAGATTTTATGTGCAAGCTTAAGAAGAGTCTTTATGGATTGAAGTAAGCTCCAAGACAGTGGTACAAAAAGTTTGAATCTGTTATGGGAGAGCATGGTTACTGTAAGACAACTTCAGATCATTGTGTATTTGTGCAAAAATTTTCTGATGGTGATTTTATCATTCTTTTGCTTTATGTGGATGATATTTTGATTGTGGGCAAGACTGCTTTGAGGATTAATGAGTTGAAGAAACAATTGAGCAAGTTCTTTGCTATGAAGGACTTAGGTCTTGCCAAATAGATTTTGGGCATGACTATTACTCGTTATAGAGATTCCAAGAAACTTTATTTGTCACAGGAGAAGTACATAAAGAAGGTGCTTCAAAGGTTTGGCATGAGTGATGCCAAATGTGTTGCTAGTTTTTTTGCTCCTCATTTTAAGTTGAGCACCAAGCAGTGTCCAACCACTGATGAGGAGAAACAAGCAATGGATGAAATTCTGTATGCCTTAGCTGTTGGAAGCTTGATGTATGCTATGGTGTGTACTAGGCCAGACATTGCTCATGCGGTTGGTACTGTGAGTCGTTTTCTCTCTAATCCAGGTAAAGAACATTGGAATGCTGTTAAATGAATTATGAGATATCTCAAAGGTACAACTAACTTGAGTTTGATTTTTGGTGGTGAGAAACTTTTGCTAGTTGGCTTTACTGATACAGACATGGCAGGAGATATTGATTCTCGAAAGTCTACTTCAGGTTATTTGGTCAAGTTTGCAGGGGAGCTATTTAATGGCAGTCAAGGTTACAGAAGTGTGTTGCACTTTCTACTACAAAGGCATAATTTATTACAGCAACTAAAGCATGTAAAGAGTTGTTGTGGATGAAGAAGTTTCTTGTAGCACTTGGTTTCACGCAAGACCGTTATGTGTTGTTTTGTGATAGTCAAAGTGCTATTCATCTTGCTAAGAATTCTACTTTTCATGCAAGATCTAAACATATTGATGTTAGGTATCAGTGGATATGGGATGTGTTAGATTCCAAGTTGTTGGAACTTGAGAAAGTTCACACTGATGATAATGGTGCTGATATGATGACAAAAATATTGTCAAGAGATAAGCTTGAAACATATTGTTTGATCGCCGGAATGGCGAGGGCCTCCACCTAGTCAAGAAGGGGGAGGTTTGTTGGGTTTTTTCTCTCCTTTGTGAGGCTCAAGCCCAACATTTTGAGGGTGTCTCTTTACACCCATTGTGTCACAACCTAATAAGATTTTGAGGTCTTTTGAGAGTGTGAGAGAGTAGCCACAAAGTGAGAGAGAAGGGGAAAAATAGAATTTCCGTTTTTATGCAAAGTAGTAAATTTTAAATGGCAGTTTCTCATTCGTTCGCCGTTGGATCGGTTTGAAATTTGAATTGCGTGTTTCTCTCATTTTGTACTTCATTCTGGTCGGTGGAGATGTTGTTTGGTAGTTTGCAGTGGGAGAAATTAGTTTCGCAAGAGAGAAAATATGTTTCCCAGATTTAAACAGAGCAGCATTCTTTGAACAGCAGTTTCTCATTCTTTCACCATTGGATTGACGTGAAATTTGAACTGTAGATTTTTCACATTTTGTCCCTCATTCTGAAGGGTGGAAATTTTGATTGAAAGTTTGTAGAGGGAGAAATAGGTTTCGAACAATAGCTCTATTTTTGGGTACTTTTCATCTTTTTGCTTCTCATTTGTAAGCTTTGGTGCTTTGATGTTTTGGCTGTTTATATGCACGTTTTTGTGCTTTATTTGAGACTCTCTTGTACCTCATTTAATTATAGTGGATCTATTTCATTGGTCTGGACGACTCGTAATTTTTACCTCTCACATTAAGGAGATTTTCCAGGTTAAAATTTCGGTGTGTTCTTATTATTGATTTACTTGTTATATTTGCTTGTTATAATTGCTACAATATTGTGTTGTGAGTGCTTTCATATTGTTCTTGTGTTGGACATTTGTGTCGTTTACTCTTTTAATAATATAAAAAATAGAAACAAAATTTTGTCAGAAATCTCTCTGTTTCTATTTTTTCCATCACTTTATTCCTATGTAAAAATCCTAAGTCTAAAATGCTTAGCTAGATAACTTGTACCAAGAGGACAATCTGTTATCCTTGAGACCTTGACCTTACTTAACCTTCATCCATGTAAAATAGTAATAATTTTAACTATGTTACACGTGTATATAAAAAAATTAATTATTAAATTAATTATTAGTATAAAATATATATTAAAAATAAATTAAATAATATATATTTATATATAAATATATAATATCTAATTTAGTGATTAATTTTTAATATTTTTATAATAATATTATTTATAGACAAGTGTGCAAACAAAGTAACAAACTCAGAATTCAGCCTCTATTTATTATTTTTCTTCCTTTCGTCTTCTTTCTTCTCTCTCTGAAGTGAATTTGGATCTCTGTTCTCATTTCTCAAGAAACGTTAGAGAGAGAGAGAGAGAGAGAGAGAGAGAGAGAGAGAATCCTCTTTTGGACGTTTTGACTTTTGTAACAAAGCAGTCGCCGTTCTATAAATAAAAACACACTTAGCTTAAAAATAAGGAAAATGCTGCTTCAAGAACCCCAACCCCAACGAGCAACACTACTTTTAATTCATGTCTTCAATGCAATATGTAAAAGGCAATCATTCACAAAAGGTTATACCTTAGCATAAGCGAGGGGCTCATTGGTCAAAACTCTCATTATTTATTATACACAGCAAGCAAAGTAAATGATCCCTTTCAAGGGTAACCTGAAATTCTTGGAATCTACTTTCTACTTTCTATTCCTATTCTGGAATAGTGCTGCTTCTTCTTCTTCTGCATCATTTTCTTCCTCTCTTTCTGTGTTCTTACTTGTTTAGCTCCTGGGTAGGATGCTAACTCATGCTGCTTTCTTTCTCTTTTTTTTTTTCCATTTAAAAAAAAAAGTTTTTTTGCACATTTGCTGTATTACTTTCTGTTAAAACAGGACACTTTTTTTTTTCTTTCTGAAACAGAGGTAACTCACATTTTGTTTTCTTCATGGTTTTTTCAGGCATGGAGCTTGAAGGGGTTAAAAAAAATATGGAACTGAGGTTGGTTTCAAGGCACAAGCGTTCAAAGAGGTGCCCCTTCTGTGGAATATTTATACACTTATAACATTTTGCATTGAAGAACCATTTTTTGAGTGGAAAATTTTCACGAATGTAAACACAGCATATGAACCACATTCTCTGAAATGTTTTCACATAACTGAGAATTTCACATTGAGACTTGAGAGTAAAGTGGTGTCCATTTTAGATTCTAAATTCTCACTCTTACTATTGTCAAACACCATTTTGAGAATTGGGAGTTCGTGAATGCACCTCCCAAATAAAAGTTCAGATCCAGATATAAACTGATTCTAATCTTAACCGTTTCTTCTCTCTTTGTAATGGCAGCTTTCCTGATAAGAAAAAGTTTGAGGAGGATAATACAGACACTGAGGCCACAGATAGAATTAAGCTGGTATAACCAATTTCTCTATTATTTCATCAAGAAAATGTCATCACTGTTTTTCTTTCAGCCTTTTCTTTTTGTAGATACTGCTTCTTGTAAATGCATTGTGAGATATGCATGTATTTCTTTCTAAGCAAATATTTTGGCATTATCCAATGTTGTATAATCGTGACCTGCGAAGATATTGTTGGTGTAGTTTAGTTTAATTGCTTCTGGACAAAGTTTATAAGTGAGAATTTCATTGCTGAAGTGTGGCATTAATCTGATTTCAGGATACTGGGTACCTCACAGAATGCTGTAATTCTAGGACAAAACAAACAGCTACAAATGATGCTGAATTTACTCTGAAGCAAGAGGTACAAATACAGTTCTTGAAACTGCTCATAACAATTCCCTTTTTGACATGTTCTAATTCAACCGTATTTTTGTTCTGCATAATTCTGCCTCATGTAATAGCTGTGTTTTACATTTTTTTTTTTTTGGGAATTATCTTTGTTGCAGATTCTACAACTTGAGAGAAGACTGCAATACCAATTTGAGGTCCGAAGCACATTAGAAAAGGCGCTTGGATACCGACCTTCATCATCTCTTGCTAGTTCCAATGATACAATAGTACCCAAGGTTGGGACTTCTTCTTTTGGCACAACAAGTGCGTGCATTGCTTCTATTGTCAACATTTTTGGCCCCATTAATCAGTGGACTGTTTTATGTATGCTATCATGAAAACTATAGAGGAACATTGACAATGAAATTGAAACCATATTATATGGTTTCTCCTAATTTATGCTAGCATGGGGTGCATAATTTTGTGGCTCAACCCTGCTTTGTGTCTGCTATTCTAAGATTATTATGCAGTCTATCAATGAATGCTGCATTCTCTTTAGAGTCCACTGTGAATAAAATCTTTTTTAAGAATTTTTTGTTCATGTTATGCTCTTTGTTTGTCAAATTTTAACCACTTTTCTTTTTCTTTTTGACTTCAGCCAACCACAGAATTAATTAAGGAAATTGCAGTGTTAGAGTTGGAAGTTGTGTATTTGGAACAACATCTCCTCTCCTTGTATCGCAAAGCATTCGATCCGCAGTTACCCTCTGTCTCTCCACCCACCAAGGAGGAAAGAGTAGAGTCTCCTCTAATAACAACTCCAAGAGCAAGATACACTGAAGTTTCTAGGCCTCATGAGGTCTTAACCGAAAGAGAATGTTCTGCAGTTCAATCCAACAGTCATATGCTTGATACTATTAGAAAAGAACATACTAATGGATATAAAGTTGAGACTCCGGAGAAAGAACATAGTGTAAGTCAGCCAGAAGAACAGCATTTAGATTCTGGTGTATATCGTTGCCACTCTTCGTTATCCCATTGTCCAGCATTCGCAACAGCACAGTCTCCTACAGCATCCTTGCGAGCTTGTCATTCGCAGCCATTGTCCATGATGGAGGTAAATCACATAATGAGAAGTTTTAGGGTGCTTTTGGTTTGCATTTTCATTTTAATGTTTTACTTGAGTTCATACTTTGGATTTAAGTGCCCGCAATTAGATCCTTTTTTACAAAACTTCTTCTATGCACTTTATTGAGAAGTTCTACCATGTCCACTTCTCTTTACAACTATTTCAGTATTTATTTGCCTTTTATGGATTCTGACTGTTGATTTTTTTTACAGTATTCCGAAAATGTTGATGGTTCATCAAATATAATCAGCCTAGCAGAGCATCTTGGCACGCGAATATCCGATCATATTCCAGATACACCTAACAAGCTTTCTGAGGATATGGTGAAGTGCATAGCAGCTATATACTGTAAACTTGCAGACCCGCCTACGACGAATCCTGGCCTTTCCTCACCAAGTTCATCCTTGTCTTCAGTTAGTGCATTTTCTGTTGGAGATCATGGTGATATGTGGAGTCCAGGTTTCCGGAACAATTCGTCTTTTGATGTACGGTTAGACAACCCTTTCCATGTGGAAGGGCTCAAGGAGTTTAGTGGACCTTACAGTACCATGGTTGAGGTATCATGGATTTACAGAGATAATACCAAATTGGGTGATACAGAACAATTACTCCAGAACTTCAGGTTTAGATTAAGATCATAAATGTTTCACATAAAAAAAGTACATAGATTATTGAAATTCTTTAATCTCTTGATATTGTAATGGACATGCCTCTATGTTGTTTCAGGTCAATTATTTCTCGACTAGAAGACATCGATCCAGGGAAGTTGAAACACGAGGAGAAGCTAGCTTTCTGGATCAACATACACAATGCTTTAGTGATGCATGCAAGTTTCTTGAAAACCATGTTTTTCTTTTATTATTTCTCCTCTTCTTTCACTTGATTTATTGTGTTAAAAGTTAAAACCTCTTGTTTGGTTTCTAATAGGCATTTTTGGCTTATGGTATCCCACAAAACAATGTGAAGAGAGTCTTTCTTTTGTTGAAGGTATAAACTGAAAACTGAGATGCAGATTCAATCATTTTAATTAAAGGATGAGCCTTTTAGGCCTATTTTCCTTGACTAACATGCTCAACCACTTGCTCTTTACAGGCTGCATATAATGTTGGAGGTCATACAGTTAGTGCAGACACAATACAGAGTGCTATACTGGGGTGCCGAATGTCGCGTCCTGGACAGGTGGATCATGTCTAAATTTTTGAGCAATATCTTGCTATTTCTTTAACTTGTCAAGTATTTTCATGCTACACCATATTTAGGACTTCCTCTTCTAACTTCCTTCTTCTTGAAGTGGCTACGAATGTTCTTTTCTTCAAGAACGAAATTCAAAGCCGGAAATGGACAACAAGCATATGCAATTGAGCATCCTGAACCTCTTCTACACTTTGCACTCTGCTCTGGAAACCATTCCGATCCAGCGGTACATTATTCGAATCTTGATGCTATGTCAATCATTGGTATTTCTTTAGAAAGTAACCTTGCTTCATAGATAGATATAAGCACTCAAATTGAACACAAATTATAAAAAAAATCATTTGTTAAAATTGTTTTCATGCTAGCATTTCACTATACCATATTACATTACAAGAATTTCATTACCATGTATACAAGGATTTTATGTACCAGAATGGACTAATATATATAGCAAGAAATCACCATGCTTCCTGAAAGGTAACATAGGTGGACCATTCCATGTGATAAATATGATAGAACCAAAACAATTTCACGGGTGGAAAGTGGAAACTAAACAAGAAAACGTGCATTGACAAACATATGATCGTACTGTAATACTAATTACTATCTCCTTTTTCATTTTCACATGGCTGCCTAACATTAATTTGTCATTTGTCTTGTAATGAAAATTTTTCACAGGTACGTGTATATACACCAAAGAGAGTGCTTCAAGAACTAGAAGTAGCCAAGGAAGAGTACGTTCGTGCCACTTTTGGGGTACGAAAGGACCACAAAATACTTTTACCGAAGCTCGTTGAGTCGTTCGTCAAGGACTCCGGCTTGTGTCCTGCCGGTACAGTTGACATGATCCAACAGTCTCTGCCTGAATCACTTAGAAAGAGTGTTAAGAAATGTCACTTGGAAAAATTTCCGAAAAGCATAGAATGGATTCCACACAATTTCTCTTTTAGATATCTCATTCCTAAGGATTTGGTAAAGTGATTGCTTTGGTTACATTGTTTGGGCCTATGTATTCTTTTGTACAAAGTAGAGAGGGTAGATTCCAATAGCAATATCTTACTACTAAGAACTAATGTGTATTATTTTGCATTTTGTTATTTTTTTTTCCGATGGGGTTGTAGTAAGTAATGGTAGTAGTATATGTAATGTATCAAAGTGATTCTGCCGTGAGCAATATAAATTATCTTGAGCTATAATTGATTGTCATTTGGACCCCAAAACTAAAAATAGATTTTATTTCCTTCTTCAATATTGACAAAATTTTACAAAGAAAATCTCATCAGAAACAGTGAAAGATACAATGTCTTGGGATTCACATGTTCACGTGAACTCCAGGTACAAATTTCGTCGGTGCAATTAAGTTACTATCCTTGTCATTTGTTAGTTTTTTCATCTTAAAAATTGGGTTGAAAAACTTTAACTAAACGAATCTTGAAACTGAAATAAAAACGGTTAGGAATCTTGTTTGGTGTCAAATTTAGACGTCATGTATAGGCTTCATAGAATATTACTCTTAAGACTCTTTGAAGTAATATACGTAGACTGAAAGAACCGTAACTAACACATTGGTTGGGAAGAAAATCAACTGACAAAATGAAATATATTATTATAATTATGAAAAAGTTCAAAGATTAGTATAATTTATTATTTTTTACATTACTTTTAGTCATTAGTTTAATTTTTTTTATCTAACAATCTAACAATAAACTTTTAGTTTATACTTTTAAATATTATTGACTAACTGTTACCAAAAATAATAAATTCCTCTGCCTTCTATATTGTTCGTTATTATTATTATTATTATTAGGAAAAGTATATGAAATCAAAATGTGACCAGTCAAAAAATAAATAAAACCGTTTAATTAAAATCACTTTTTGAATAATATGTTTGAAAACTGCTCCTGAGATCACGGATCACAAACCAAAACCCGATTTTTCATGGAACCCAAACACATTTTGGCTGATTTTTGGTCGATATGCTTTTGGTTCCCTAGTTGTTCTCTTATTATTATTATTATGGAAAGTTAAAGTCCTAAGTTTGAGGCACGGAAGGGGAAAATGCATTGCGGCCTGAAAGTCCCTTTCTATCGAATTCGTTGCGTTTCCATGCTATGTGGAATAATTATAGGTGTTGGCTTAAAAAAAAAAAAGAAAGCTAGTGTTTAAATTTCTGTTGTTGGTTGATTATTGACTAATAAAAATAGGGTTTCCAGTTATAAAAGAAAGTTAATAAATTATAGTTGGGAGGACTTGGAGTAGGTTCAAAATAATATAATAGGAAAACATTAATTGGATCAGAGATCATTGATTGATATTTCAATAACCGTGGCCCAAATGCAAATGGTCTCCTCCTTGAAAATAAAGAAAATATTAAAATAAATGAAGATCGATCTCATTTCGTGTGTAAGAGGGAGACAAGAAGATCTCTTAACTAGTAAACAAGATTCATTATTATTAGTAGCAAACTGGGAATCGCATCATGCCAAAAGGGTTCAATGACCTCAAAAGCCCAATCTCAGCACCATTCTAGTTAACACTAAACGGAAATGCCAACTTTAACATACACTCAGCAACTATCACAATTAAGAAATAGAGCATGGGTCAGTATGGACTCTCCCCAAAGTAATTCCCAGGTGGATTATAGAAACAAATGGTCAAGCTAGCATCCTCCTTAACGCACGTGGCTTGAGCGCACCCCAACATAATCGATTTCCTCCACACCACCTGCGTGTAAACACCGCACCTGTGATTTGGAACGCAAGAATTGTTGGCGTGGTTGTAATATTGCTTTTGCCTCACCCACTCTTCCACCGCTATGCGGGGCGTCACGGCTCCGCCACTTGTCATTAGCTGGTTGGCGCCGTACTTGCCGGCTGTCAGGTTGGCGAACTGGCAGGCCATCTTGTCCCTCTGGAGCCGGACGAGTCGGCTTGTGGCGTTAGCCAGCTGCTGGCTCCAGATTAGGGGCTGAACGCCCACCGCGGCTCGTGCCTCGTTGTGAGCTGCCAGGAACTCTGTTGCGGCGGGTGGTAGCGGCGGCGGTGTGGAGGTTGCTGCTTGGGCTGAGACGTGGAGGAGGATGGGCAGTGCTGCCAGTAGAAGCAGAGAGGAGAGGAGAGTGTTTTGTTTCATTATTGTGGGATGTTAATCAGTGTACTAGTTCTGTTGGTGTGTGTGCAACTGTGATGAGCAAAGTCAGCTGCATCTATTTATTATATCGAAATGACACATGGAGGCATTAATTATCTGCTGAGATATATTGTTTTACAATTTTTGTTTTCAAAAAAAAAAAAAAAAAATCAGCACAAAAACTGAAAAAACAAACCTCAACGTTATTTTGTTTAATGAGCAATGTTATAGCCTATATCTAAAAAGTTTTATTACAGAATGTTGAAAGGTGTAATGGCCAAAATGGAGTTGGGTGGGAAAAATCGAAAATGCTTGGTTATGGGATGGCAGAGTCATAAAATTTGTGATGGTTCTCTAATTTATTTTTTTTAAATCGAAAAAGCATAGTCAATTGCATAGCCAGAGAAAAGGTCATACTGCTTTTCAACTCAAATTAGGCGGTCATCTCTATCCTTGTTCAGCGGCACCGTAAACAGTTGAGACTAATAATTTGTCCCAGTGATAATGTGACCATATCAAAGGTGTATTCATCATTTGGTAGAATGCGCATAATAGGGAAAAAATGTTAATCTAACGATACATTATCTTTTACATAAAATGAAATATAAAGTATGAGACATGCAAACGAGATTATACATTTTGAATTTAAATGAGATGAGATGATGAAATTAATGATATGATGTGCATTTACTAACTTACAGGGGAAGCTACAGCAATTAGAGACATTCAGATGTATTATTGAGCAACACCAATATCAACATTTATGGGGCTACATCACCATGGAAACAAATCTTAAAGTTGAAAGGTGCCACAAGCTGTTAACTTGTGTGCCATCAAGCATGATGCACTTATTCCACAAATTGTTATGTGATACTGTATTGCTGAATATATGAACAATGGTCATTTTATAAAGTAAATATTCTTGGTAATCAAATTTTCCCCATCAGGATGCTCTATTTGATTAGATATCTGATTAGATTAGCATTTGGCTCAATTATTATTGGAAGTTAAGACGGATAAACACAGAGCTTGCTTAAGTTGTTTCTAATAATCAATAATAGATTCTAATGGCTTAATTAAATTATACTTTTAAGACTTGAGAGGATTATTTTTTGCTCTTAATTCTTGCTTACTTTCTTTCTAAAACTGTGCATTGTTTGGTGAGAAGAAGAAAAATTAGAAGTAACCGAAGCTTGTTTTTACTTTGAGAATTTGATTGGATTTTGGTTGCTGAAATTGTTTCGAGCTTGAGTATTTGATTGAATCTTAGTTGTTGAAGTTGGTTTGATTATAGCATAGTTGAGATTTGATTATAGCATGAGTTGTAGTTTTGTTTTAAGTCTTGTGTTTGATTATAGTTGTTGTTTTATTTTTATTTTCTGTCTCTTTTATTTCTATTTGATTTTTTTTGTCAACAGAAAACCAGATATTTACGACCTAATTTCTTGTGCTGTGTTTGCTGTGATGTCACTGAGCTTGTCGAGGTAGAGCCATTTCAGATTTGAAGTGGATCTATTATATATTTTTTGGGAGCTTTGATAGTATAACTCATGAAAATACATTTGTTTTTAGGTAACTTTGGAGTGGAATTCAGCTAATCCTTCATCATTAGCCATTCCTCCTTAGATTTGAAAATTGAGCATCATACATTGGATGATCAATACCATTCAGTTGTGCTAGTTGACTCATATTTACAATAAGAAGAAGCTGGCAGCAAGTGGATTCTGTAGAGCCTTAAAAAAAGGAACTATGGGCCAAGTCCATCACTTTTCCTTCTTCTCCTTTCCTTCCAACGGCACACACACAATCTGGAATCATCATACACACACAAACACTGCTAACACTTCACCCTTTTTCACTGTCAAAATATGTCTCCCTCCCTTCTCTTATGTCACTTCTTCAACAATAATTCCATACACTACTTTTATTTCAATTAATTTCACTATTCTTCTTCTATTCCAACTCTATTATGCCCTATCTATTGTGCTCTCTTATGTTGGTTTTTATTCCAAAACTCTATTGAAGTAGTCTAACCTTAAAGAAGAGGAAAATCACCTTTAATTCAAGTATTACTAATTATTAAGATATTAAGGTGACTCTTTAACTTAATAATTACCTATATTTTTTATTTTTAGCATGTTTGTAGTGATGAGTATTAATAAATTCGAAAGTTTAGGATTAGAATAAGATAGAATTTGAAATTTTTAAGTATATAGGTTCTATTATGTTAATTGATATTAAGATTAACTTATTAGAATTATTATTCTTATGTTTGTGATATGAGATTCTCAAAAGACCATTCTTTTTGTTTGTTGAACCTGTAGAGTAGAAATTTCTCTCTTGAATTTTAGTCTGTAAGTAAACTTTGTATTTATAGTTAAATTTTAGCATTGTATCAATTTTACAATTATTAAAAATAATTTTAAAATTTATTATTTAATTAATTACTAACTTATTTGTCAATATGATGTTTATGTTAAATATTTTACAAAAAAAATTTCACTTGAAACATAATATTTTGTGTTGAAATTACTGAAGTTGTCATTTGAGGAATTAGATTATAATGCAAATATTATTTTGCATATACACTTTGAATGTAGAGTTAGTATTGAATTGATAATGCACTTATTGATTTGTTTGACAACTTTAACTTGATCATGATTTATATGTCAAAATATTTTGGAAGGCTCTATGATAGAAACTGCAACTAACGGCAGTAAGCACTAGACTTTGTGCACCATGTTAGTATATAATTGTACTTTCAGGTCCATATGAATGAAAAATGGTACCTATCTGTTTCATGTCCACAAAATCAGTGGAGCATGTCTGTTTCAGACTATGATGCACAGACACTGACACTGACACTGACACGGGACACGACACGACACAGGACACGCCGACACGTAAATTTTAAAATCTTGTATGACACGGGGACACGTATACATATAAAATATAAAATATTTTTTAGATAAATTGTAATGATATTTTGATATTTTATTGATATTAAAATATAAATTAAAATTTTTAATTATTTTTAATGTCTTATTTTAATTATATCAAATATTTAAAATATTTTTTTGTTTTAATAAATAATAATATATACTATATCTAAATTTATTTTAAGAATATATCTTAAGAATAAGACTGGACACGCTGATACGTGATGGTATTTGGGTGTGTCTAGGTGTGTCCGGAGAAGAATTTTTTATTTTTTATTAAGACACGATTGGACACAGCAGACACGCGTGTCGGACGAGTGTTAGTGAGTGTCGTATCCAAAATGTGTCCGACACGCGGACACGACAACTCAACGAAGTGTCCGTGCTTCATAGGTTTCTTTCAGAATTCACACAAAGGAAAAACAACCTAAGTGTAAGTTTTGTCTGTTATTTTGACTTTTCTAAATTAGATAACCTTCCGTTTATATTTTTATAAAATAAGAAAGTTTGATGATTTGATGTCTATGAGTAATTATCATTATGTTTGAGTATATTTTTGTCATTGTTATTAAAGTGGATTTATTTTGACTAAAAGTTAATTATTTATACAAATGTCTCTCGTAGGGTTATGGATGCTCTGTGTACTCACTGAGTTGCCAAATTTACTCTGTTGTTCTTTTATTTTTTTTTCAGATATGGGCCTTGATCCTAATCCAACTTCACCGGTTCTGCTCTAGTTTTGTTTGTGTTGGTGAGCCCTTTACTGTTCAAGGGCTTGATATTCTGTGTAAATAGCTTTAAAGCTCTTTAGACTTATTAAACAGCTCCATGTGACACAGGCAGAATTCAACTTTAGTGACTTGATGAATATGTTGCTTTGTAAATATTCTAGTAGATGAAACTAATAGACCATGTTTTACTATAAATATTAAAGTCAAATTTTATGTAAATATGTTTATATGATGCTAAGAATGTGTTGTCTTTTGGTATAATTGGAAATTCTATTTGTTCTGTTTTCTATAATATCGATTTTTGAGACTTGTTTGGGAAGATTTTTCTAAGCGCCAGTTACGCCCAAATTGGGTCATCACAAATTGGTATCAGAGCCCAATTATCCTGTGTATATGGAGTAGTTGTTCTGTAGTAAGTCATGATTGTGTAAATGGAAGCCGGCCCATTTTCACAAGTTGTGATGCTACTAACGACTTATAGGAATGTTCGTAAAAATAAGGTCTTTAAAGTGTGTTTTCATTATTTTATGTGTTTGAGCCTATCTGCATTTGATATAATCATTTATTCTTAGATGGAAGATGCCACCTAAACGTCGCATTCCTACTCCATGGTTTCGAGCGCGTAATGTTCCTAATGTTGAAACTAATAGAGCACCTTCTACCCTACTCAGTCAATCGGGTGGTAGTCGTAGAAGACCAATAGGGCGAGGCAGAGGTGCGACTATTACAGAAGAACCAGTGAATGTTGCTGTTGAGATACGAGGATTTCATCAAGCTGTTAATAATCTTGTGGAATTCTTGACTGATCGAAGAGAAGTTAGAGCCCCACCTTCTGCGGGGCCAAATGTCCTTAATCAAGAAAACCAACAACCCCTTGGGGAACGAGCTGTCACTCTCCAATCTTTCCTTAAGCTGAATCCACTTACTTTATTTGGAAATCTTCTAGAGGACGACCCTCGATTCTTCATTGACAGCTTGAACAAAGCTTTTCGAGCCCTCAGATATCTAGATGACACAGCGGTGGATCTAGCTACATACAATTTAACAGGACATGCTTATCATTGGTATGAAACACTTCTCTGAATCCCATCTCTTTTGTGGTATGAGTTTGTTGAGATCTTTTTTAAAGTATTTCTTTCTACTAGTATAAAGGAGAAAAATGCTACTGATTTTGAGAAGTTGAGGCAAACTCCTGGTATGTCTATGATGCAGTATGAGAATCGTTTCACCAAGCTTTCTAGATATGCTGAGCACTTAGAAACTTCGGATATAATGAGAGTTAAGAGATTTGTTCGAGGTCTAGAAAATCCTTACTTCACTCCTCTTTCACCCATGGTTGGGAGCATGATCTATTCAGAAATTGTGAATGCTGCTTATGGTATTGAAGCTAGATTGGAAGAAAGAAGAGTGAACAAAGAAATTGATAAACAGAAAAAGATACAAGGAGCATTTTCTGGAAGATCAATCTGTGGGGCATATCAGGTCATCAAAATCGCCCACAAACATAATCAAGTGGGGTTAACCATTCTGAAGCTACCTTAAAAGGTACCTCAGCCTTAGAGAGTCGAGCTAGGAGTGTATCTGAACCAAGCATGCAGAGATCTAAGCCTTCAGAAATTCTTAGGTCACCGTATCAACATTGTGGAAAATATCATTCTGGAGCATGCTTCAAGACTACTGGAGCATGTTATGGTTGTGGACAGACTGGTCACCTTTGTAGAGATTGTCCTCATCCTCGGGGAAGTTTCATGCAGAATTTAGCATTATCTACAACATCCACACCATCTTTTTCAACTATGTCTCTCGAAAATTCTTCAGCTCCGTTAGTTAAGGGTGCTAGTAGGGAATCTGGTAGTCCAGGGTTTAACAACAAAGGTGCAACACAAGGTGAAAAAGGTCAGTCACAAATTCATGCTTTAACCTGTCAGGATACTCATGCTTCAAATGCAGTACTAGCAGATACTTTACAAGTTTGTTCTTTAGAAAAAGCAATATTTGTAACAAAAAAACTTGTTACAAAAAATCAGAATTTTGAAACAAAAGAAATTTGTAACAAAAAAGGGGCTGTTGCAGTATGTCCCGTTACAAAAGGTTTTTGTAACAAAAAATGGAATTGTTACAATTCAAAGTAATATTTTGTAATAAATTTTTTTGATACAAAAAATTGAAAGTCGTTACAAAAGTGATAACAAATTTCGATCTTCAAAATATTTTTGGTGACAATATATTTTTTCCTATCATAAAATTTTGTTATAAAATGTAACTTGATTTTGTAACATTTTTTTTCTTTAGTTATAAAAGTAAAATTTTTATTTTGTAACAATTTTTTTAATAAAAATTGCATGCATAATTTACCAAATTATTTTTTTAATTAACTGATATATTAACTACTGTACTGAGCAAGTCAACATTTATATAATATCTAAAAACATACATAATTCAAATATGCTTCATTTAACTAAAATTGTTTTAAAATAAAATAACATTAGTGAGTACATTGATTAGTTCTAGAAGTTATATTTCTTGCACAAGCAACCAAAAGTTAAAAGTCTAACATAGATTAGTGTCTCTATGAATCAAAATATTCTTGAGCCTTTAAGGTAGTATATTGTCACCATTTTAGCACACCTGTAAATAAGAAAAATCGAAACAAGATATAACACCAATTATAATTTTTTTCCATTAACTTTTATCTAAAACGTTTAGAAAATTTTTGGCATAACCTCCTCTAAAACTTGGATATTTTCACCATCTACGTTCCATAAAAAACAACCAATTTACTACTTATTTCTCAGCCAATACACAACCAAATTTATCAAACCAAATAATAGGACATTTGTCATTTCTCAACCATGACACAAGTAAAATGTAATAAATAGATCCATATACAAATTAAACTATACTAATAATATATGAATCATCTAAGAATATGTATTAAAACCATAAGTAATTTTAGGAATACCTTTAATTGTCTAGTTTCTTTCATTGTCAAAGCACGCTATGAAAGAGTTTACAACGGCTTGTTAAGCTTCCAATTGAGCTTTCACTCGAGCTAATTCTTCCTCTTGCCGTATTTGTTGCTTTTCAAGTTTTTCTTTGATCACATCTATTTTCTTTGTTAGCTCTTCACGGTCTTGCATTGCCTCTTCAAGTTGTGCTTGAATTCTTAACTTAGATTTCGAAACCTTTATGCCATAACTTGCACCACTTTTCTCACATCTCACAAGTAAAAAAGCTTCATTTGGAGTGATAGAATTTTCAGAATCATAGGATTCATTGATTATACAGATATATCATCCTGCACAATCCAATTTGTGATTCGAAAATGAAGATAAAATTTAACTTCCATGCAACAGTAAAAGGAAAATGTTAGTAATGTTACATCAATTTGTTTAGCTTTTTCATTGACCCATTCACCGTTATTCTTTTGATGAGGAATTTGCCACAATTCTTGAATGTCAGGTTCGACACCAGTTCTAGGATGGCGCTACAAATTTTTTAAAGTTTAAAATATCACATGTAGTTAAGTGCAAAGGTGATATAGCAAAAAATATAACACCAAATTAAAGACTTCAAGACTATTTACTTGATCACGTTTAACAACTTGAAATGTTCTTCGACCAGCAATATGTGGTACAACATGATGCTTTCTATTATCTTTGTTTCTTAAACTTTTTTTTATAGAATACCAAACTCACAAAAGACAAAAGAAGTTAAGTCATAATTATATCATTGACCTAAAATAGCAAAACAACATAAGAACACCTCAATAATTGTCACAATGAAAAATTCAAACTTGAAAAGAAGAACTTCCAAAGTAGCACACCAAATTCTCCCATGTCTCCGGAAGAACATTGTTTGGTGGATTTTGAAGGTGCTCCTCATTAGTTTGATACAACTCATAGTGTTCACGCAATCTTGAGCGCCAACTTCGATAACAGATATTAGCCTTAGCTAAAATCATTTTGCGTATTACTTGTATATCTGCTATATCAAACTTTTCCTACATAAGATTGGTCAAAGTTAGTTAGCACAAATAAAGATTTAAAATACATAATAGCCAAAAATATAAATATGTATTACCAAAACAATGTCGCATATTTTTTGCTTGACATCATCTCCAACTTGGCTCCATTTCTCTACATCCAAAGGAGCATTTTGTCTTGTAACACTACCCTCTTCAGATGTAAAAAGATCAGCATGCCACTAGGAGCTAAGTTGTCCAAAGAGATCGGTAATTCCAATTTTCTATTTGTCTTTGTTTTCAACGCCCTATTTGTTGCAATCCCACGTGAAGGTCCCCTTTTACCAATACGCGATGAAACAGGGGCAGTGGCTAGTGTTGAAATAGGGGCTACCGGTGATGAAATGGGGTTGCTGGGGCTGGAGTAGGGGCTACCAGGGCTGGAGCAGGGGCTATCGGGCTTGGAGAAGGGGCTGGTGTTGTAGAACTAGATGCAGTAGCCCTTGTCATCCTTCGTTGTGCCATTATGTTATGCAATCTACAATAAAACTCACAGAGATAACATTAAGAAAATGAAATAATAAAATATCTACATCATTTAATACACAATTACACAAAGAAAAGCACCTCAATAAAAGTGGACATGATTAAAATATATTATATTTTTCAAAAAAGTTAAACAAATGGAGCAAAGAGTGAATAACTTAGCAATTGCAAATATGATGTGAATTCCTAAAGTTTAACTACTTTAAACTCAATCACCATCATATGCAAAAAATGGATAACTTAGAAATTGCAAATATATTGTGAACTCCAAAATAAAACTGCTAAGAAGTTAATCGCTATCACTTGAACTATCTTCTTCTTCTCCTTCTCCTTCTCCTTCTCCTTCTCCTTCTCCTTCTTCTTCTACTTCTTGATCTATAGACATGGGCACGTCCACACTTGATCCGTCTATGTCACCTCTGCCCAATTCTATCAACAAATTGATATCACCCGAAGATGGTACTTGATTAAAGCTTCCCATTTCAGCTTGTTGGTGTGCCTCTTCTTGCATGATATCTTGCTCAGACACATCATATGTATTGCGAGGATTTATTCGTACCATAGTATACCAATTAGGCCTTTTAATTGCCTTTATATAATATACTTGCTTAGCTTGACATGCTGAAATGAAAGGCTCATCCTTATATCTAACATATGTAACATCCACATTTATGAATCTATACTCATTTTTACAATATCCCCTACTTTGATTTCGTCCTATTGGAGGAACATCAAATCACTCACATTTAAATAAGACCGCTTTATGTTTTTCCACATAATCTAACTCAATAAAATCAATCAACTTGCCCTAATAATCCACACCCTCAGTCAATTCATCTCCCTTCACAACTACTCCACAATTTTGAATCTTTAAAGATGCTTCATGGTTTTTTCTATGAAATGTAAAACCATTGATAGCACATGTTTTGTAGAAATGTGCACGACGATCAGAACCTCTTACTAGAGAAAGTAGTTGATTATTCACCCGTGCTCTCCCTACTTTGTGTTGATCTGAAATCTACATTAATGAATAGAGATTAAAATTAAATATTGTCAAGAGACTTTTCAATTCTACAATTATCAAAGTTTATTCATTTACCTTCCTTTCAAACCATTTCACAAATTGATCCTTGTGCCTTTTCTGCAGATTTCTTGGATTTTCTCTTGTTAAATATATCATATGTTCATCAACCCATGGTTGAACTTCTTCACAATTCTTCAGCACATAGAATTGAGCTTCTCTATGCTCTAAGATACTAAGTTCCTTGTATGCCCCTTTACAACTAAAAGTGCCAAGTACTTTAAAAACAGTTATGCCTTGCATAGGTTCATTCTCACCATGGTCAGAAATCTTAGAAGTTTCATCCAAATATCTCCCTACAAGGGTCATTGCTTCTTCAGAGATATAACCCTCAGATATTGAACCCTCAGGACGTGCTTTGTTTTCCACATATATCTTTAGTGTGCGTAAATATCTAAAATTGAATTTTCAAGGAAGGTTAGAAACCTACCTAATGAATAGTATAAGGTAGATTCTAAGTTGTTATTAATTCCAAAAGGCTAACCACTCAACAGAGTACCTCCAGTAATATTGAACTGGTCCAGCTAACTTGACTTCATGAGCAAGATGAATGGTTAGGTGAACCATCACATAAAAAAATGGAAGAAAAATTGTCTCCAATTTACAAAGTGTTGTTGCAATATGGGTTTCAAGTTTGTCTAGAATGTCCACCTTCAATTCCTTGAAACAAAGCTCTCTAAAGAAAATACTTAGATGTATCAACGGTTCACAAACTTCTTTGGGTAAAAGCTCACGAATCGCAAGTGGTAGCAGCCGTTCTAATAGGACATGGCAATCATGGCTCTTCAAGCCATAAATTTTGTAATCTTTAACATACACACACCTTCCAATATTTGATGAATATGAATCAGGTATCTTGAGTTCTTTCAAGAACTGACAAAGAAGTTGTCTTTCATTCTCCTTCTTGGTCTTTGACAACGTATATTTGGCTATCGGCATCACAAACTTGTTGCCCAATCTACGAGGATGAAGGTCTCTATTGATACCCATAAGTTGAAGATCAAGTCGTGTATTAAGATTGTCCTTTGTCTTTCCATCTAAATTTAACAGTGTACCCAGTATATTATCGAAGACATTCTTCTCTATATGCATTACATATAAATTATGACGTAACAACAATGTCTTCCAATAAGGCAACTCAAAGAAAATGCTTTTCTTTTTCCAATTTCCAGCCACCTTGTCATGGTCAGACTTCTTTCTCTTCTTAGTAGTGTTCCCAAACTCTGTTTGTTCAAAAGTCTTGTATTCTTCTATGACATAATAACCAGAAAGTGGCTTAGGTGTGATAAACCCCATTTTTAAGGTTTATCTTGTGTTGAATTTAGAGGGTTTTGTTAAATTTTCTCCCATGTATCCAATGAAATAGCATGGTTTTGTAAATTCTTCTTTAATTGTGCTTAAGAGTGAAAACATACTTTTTAGAACTTAAAATAGCTAAATTTAATTCACCTTGATTCCATTAGATGCCTTGATATGTTTGTTAAGTGATTTCAGATTTAGGAGACAAAGATTGGATCAAGAGAATGAAGGAAAAGCATATAAAAATGGAGAACTCATGAAGAAACGAAGGAATCACAAAAGCTGTCAAGCCGACCTCTTCGCACTTAATCGATCATAACTTGAGCTACAGAGGTCCAAATGATGCGGTTCCAGTTGCGTTGGAAATTTAACATCTGGAGCTTCAAAATGATATAAGATTTTTCATATTTGTATCGTGTATAGGGACGCGTACACGCACTGTACGCGTACACACCGATGCTGCACGTGATTTACTTAATGCAACTCGTGGCAAGCAATTTTAGAAGCCTTGTGGGCCCAATCCAACTCATTTCTAATGCTATTTAACCCAAAGACTGAAGAGGGATGAGACATCTAATTAGTTAGGGAGTTTTAGTTTAGTTTTCACATGCTTTTAGTTAGTTTCTAGAGAGAGAAGCTCTCTCTTCTCTCTAAAATTAGGATTAGGTTTAGATCTAGATCTACTTCTTCTTCTCTTGCTTAATTTCCTTTTTCATCTTCAATTGTTCTCTTGTAGTTGTAGAATTCTTCTTCTCTTGTAATTCTTTTGTATTGTTAGTTGTAGTTTATGAACTTTCTTTTGTAGATCTACATTTCTCCTTCAATGCAATTGGTAAGTTCTTTGTTGTTTCATAATTGTTTTACCTTTCTATTGTTAATCTCTTGATTTTGTAGTTGTGGATTCCTTTAATTCTTGCAATTAATAATGTTTACCTTTAATGCCTTCTATGTGTTTGTTGAAATACCTCTTCTAGATATGAGTTAGATTTTGTTCCTCTTGGCCTAGGTAGAGTAATTAGTGATACTTGAGTTATCAAACTCTTTTGTTGATTGATAATTAGAGATTGCTAATTGACTTGGATACCACTAAAGCTAGTCTTTCCTTAGGAGTTAGCTAGGACTTGTGGAATCAAGTTAATTCATCCACTTGACTTTCCTTCATGGTCTGAGGTTAACTAAGTAGGAACAATGAACAATTCTCATCACAATTGATAAGGATAACTAGGATGGAATTTCTAGTTCTCACACCTTGCCAAGAGCTTTCTTAGTTGTTAGTTTATTTCTTTTACAATTTACATTCCTTGTTCCTTAACTCAAAAACCCCAAGCATACTTCATAGCCAATAACAAGAACATTTGTTTGCAATTCCTAGGGAGAATGACTCGGGACTAATACTCTCGATCATAGATTTTAGAATTGTTTGATGCGATATTTGCGTGTCGGTTAAACTATACTCACGATTGAATTCATTGCTAATTTCTATACCGACATAAGAATTTTCGTTCATCAAGGTGCTTCACCAAATTCCCTGGTATTGTCAAAAGAACTCTTATTCCTTCGCCATGGATGATCATGCGGTAAATAGTGGCGATGACCCATATAGCAATGCTTGTGTCCATGTATCAGCCTTTTAGAATTAGTTTTTCTGTGGCAACATGCACATGCTAGGGCACCTTTAGTGATCCAATAAGATAACATGGCATAAGTTGGATAATCGTTTATTGTCCATAAAACTGCAGCAGACAATTGAAAATTCTGTTTCTGAACCACATCAAATGTTTCAACACCAAATTCCAACAATTCTTTCAACTCTTCAATTAACAGTTGTAAGTATACATCAATAGAATTGTCGGGGGATTTAGGGCTTGGAATAAGTAGAGATAACATTCAATTTGAATGTTTCAAAATCATCCATGGAGGATAGTTATATGGAATAAGAACAACTGGTCAAGTACTATAGGAAATGTTCATATTGCCGAATGGATTGAATCCATCACTAGCAACTCCAATCCTGATATTTCTAGCATCACGTGTAAACCCTTTGTGTTTCTCATCAAATGTCTTCCATGCTATTGAATCTGCTGGGTGTTTTAGGACTCCATCATCAAGCCGTTTCTCTTTATGCCACCTTATTGCTAGTGCTGTTTCTTCACACATGAAAATCCTTTGAAGCCTAGGTTTCAACGGAAAGTATCTTAGTATTTTCTAGGGCACCTTCTTACGAGAGTCATCCTTTTTATTCCCCTTCCCCTTCACCCATCTAGATTGCTTTCACTTTGGACATTCATCAAGATCAGCATATGCTTGCCCCCAAAACAAAATACAATCATTCACACAAGTATCTATCTTCTCGTAATCTAATCCCAAATCTCGAATCACTTTTAGAGCATCATAAAATGAAGTAGGACAAGAATTTTCCTTTGAAAATATGCTTTTTATAAAGAGCAACAAAGCATCAATTAAATTGTTATCCCACTGCCCCGATACAGGTTTTGCTCAACATCCCTCATTAGCCTCTGGAATCTTTTTGCCCCCTCATAAGGTTCTTCTGCTATATTGTCATCTACGTTGGTAGCAAAATCTCTCAGTTTCTCTCCTAGTGTTTCTCCTCTAAAGATGTTACACAACATCTCATAAGTGGCAGAATCATTCTCCCTTTCACAATCAATTTCATTTAGACTAGACACATCTATAGTGGATGTATCTTGAAGACTCTCACCATGATGCACCCATGTTTTAAGTCACTATCCCCCATTGGCGCACATGATGATGAACTTCATTTCTAATTTTGAACAAAAAATTATTGCATTTGGAACAAGGACAACGTATTTAATTTTTCACACCGGGTTGAGAGAAGGCAATATCCAAAAATAATTCATTAAGGCACTTCCTAAACTCAGGAGTACACCTATCAAAATTAATCCAATATTTATGGTAATTGACCATTGGACTAATTTCTGCAGGAGATGAGAATAGATAGAAGGATGTAAAGAGTGGAAAAAAAGAGCAGCAAGACATAACCTAACATTACAGCGACGATCACATTCAAAGAATCAAAGGGCTCTATGTAAACTAAATTCCGAAGTGGTTCCCTATAACTCCGCAATACAAACTATTCTAATTCAATGCATTGTAAAAAACACAAAATCAATAACAAAATTGAATTAATATTTCTATGTTAATAATGATGATGTAGCTACCTAAGATACTCAATTCACAAACACAAAAATTTAAGAAAACAAAAAGTATTAAAATCACCAAAAAAAAAAAATAGAATCAAAATAATAAAACCTAGAAATAAAAAATAGAATAAAAATATCAACACTCCAAATAACCAAAAATAAGATTATCAACCATATTACACACCAATATTTTCAACCACAATTACATCAACAGAACCAACTAACAATATAGGCAACAATATTTTAGCCAACATCAGTAGATTATCAACTAACAATACAGTTAACAATACTCAAATAAACTACACTTACCTTCAGCAAAGAAGCAATCGGACCAGACCAGACCACCAGCAGAGGAAGGAAAGCCAAATCAGACCAGCAGAGATAGAGGACAACACAGGATGAGCAGAGGAGCATAAACTATCCTAAGACACTGCAATGTAAAAAACACAAAATTAATAACAAAATTTAATCAATATTTCTATGTTAATAAGGATAATAAAGTTACCTAAGACACTCAATTCACAAACACAAAAATATAAGAAAAAATAGATTCAAAATCACTAAAAAAGAAAGCAAAAAATAGAATCAAAATAATAGAACACAGAAACAAAAATTAGAATCAAATACCAACTCTCCAAATAACCAAAAATCATATTATCAACCATATTACACACCAATATTTTCAACCACAACTAAATCAACAGAATCAACTAATAATATAGGTAACAATATTTCAGCTAACATCATCAGATGAGTATGTTGCTTTGTAAATATTCTAGTAGATGAAACTAATAGACCATATTTTGCTGTAAATATTAAAGTTGAATTTTATGTAAATATGTTTAGTATGTTTTAAATATGATGCTAAGAATGTGTTGCCTTTTAGTATACTTGAAAATTCTATTTGTTCTGTTTTCTATAATATCGATTTCTAAGACTTGTTTGGGAAGATTTTTCTAAGCGCTAGTTACGCCCAGATTGGGTCATCACAAATTGGTATCAGAGCCCAGTTATCCTGTGTATATGGAGCAGTTGTTCTGTAGTAAGTCATGATAGTGTAAATAGAAGTTGGCCCATTTTCACAAGTTGTTATGTTACTAAGGACTTATAGGAGTGTTCGTAAAAATAAGATCTTTAAAGTGTGTTTTCATTATTTTCTGTGTTTGAGCCTATCTCTATTTGATATAATCATTTATTCTTAGATGGAAGATGCCACCTAAACGTCGTATTCCTACTCGATGGTTTCAAGCGCGTAATGTTCCTAATATTAAAACTAATAGAGCACATTCAACCCTACTCAGTCAATGGGGTGGTAGTCGTAAAAGACCAATAGGGCGAGGCAGATGTGCGACTATTACAGAAGAACCAGTGAATGTTGCTGCTGAATACGAGGACTTCATCAAGCTGTTAATAATCTTGTGGAATCCTTGACTAATCGAAGAGAAGTTAGAGCCCCTCCTTCTACGGGGACAAATGTCCTTAATCAAGAAAACTAACAACCCCTTGGAGAACGAGCTATACACTCCAATCTTTCCTTAAGCTGAATCCACCTACTTTATCTGCAAATCTTCTAGAGGACGACCCTCGATTCTTCATTGACAGCTTGAATAAAGCTTTTTGAGCCCTTAGATGTCCAGATGACATAGCAGTGGATCTAACTACATACAATTTAACAGGACATGCTTATCATTGGTATGAAACACTTCTCTGAATCCCATCTCTTTTGTGGGATGAGTTTGTTGAGATCTTTTTGGAAAGATTTCTTTATATTAGTACAAAGGAGAAAAATGCTACTGATTTTGAGAAGTTGAGGCAAACTCCTGGTATGCCTGTGATGCAGTATGAGAATCGTTTCTCCAAGCTTTCTAGATATGCTGAGCACTTAGTAACTTTGGATATCATGAGAGTTAAGAGATTTTTTTCGAGGACTAGTAAACCCTTACTTCACTGCTCTTTCACCCATGGTTGGGAGCATGACCTATTCATAAATTGTGAATGCTGCTTATGGTATTGAAGCTGGATTAGAAAAAAAGGAGAATGAACAAAGAAATTGGCAAACAGAAAAAGATACAAGGAACATTTTCTGGAAGATCAAGCTGTGGGGCATATCAGGTCATCAGAATCGCCCACAAACACAATTAGGTGGGGTTAACCATTCTGAAGCTGCCTTAAAGGGTATATCAGCCTTAGGGAGACGAGCTAGGGGTGTATCTCAACCAAGCATGTAGAGATCTAAGCCTTTAGAAATTCTTAGGTCACTGTATCAACATTGTGGGAAATATCGTTCTAGAGCATGCTTCAAGACTACTGGAGCATGTTATAGTTGTGGATAGACTGGTCACCTTTGTAGAGATTCTCCTCATCCTTGGAAAAGTTTCATGCAGAATTCAGCATTACCTACAACATCCACACTATCTTTCTCAGCTATGTCTCTCGAAAATTCTTCAGCTCCATTAGTTAAGGGTTCTAGTAGGGGATCTGGTAGTCGAAGGTTTAACAACAAAGGTGCAGCACAAGGTGGAAAAGGTCAGTCACAAATTCATGCTTTAACCTGTCAGGATGCTCAGGCTTCAAATGCAGTGCTAGCAGGTACCTTACAAGTTTGCTCCTTAGATGCTCAAGTATTGTTTGATCCGAGTTCTCATCACTCATATATATCCCCATATTTTATATCTCATTTAGATAAGCAAGTTCAAGTATTAGACTATCCATTTTATGTTGGTACTCTACTTGGAGTTTCTGCAATAGTTCAATATATTTTTTGATCTTGCATTGTTAGAGTGAATACTGTTGATACCTTAGTTGATTTGATCCTTCTTGAAATGATGGATGATGTCATCTTAGGCATGGATTGGTTATCCTCTTATCATGCTGATGTAAGTTGCTACTACAAAATAGTGAAATTTGATATTCCGAATATTTCACCCTTTGTTTTCTTTTGTGAGGGTTGTTCTACCTTGACTAATCTTATCTCTTCTACGAGTGCTTCATACTTGATGGACAAAGGGAATCAAGGATTTCTTGCAGTAGTTAGGGACGTTGAAGCCAAAATACCTAGTATAGATCAAGTTCTCGTGGTTAGGAAATTTTTAGATGTGTTTTTAGAAGAACTACCAGGCATACCACTGGATCAGGAGGTAGAGTTTTCCATAGACTTAGCCCCAGGAGTTTTCCCTATGTCAATCCCTCCTTATCGCATGTCTCCCGCAGAATTGCGAGAGTTGAAAATTCAGTTGCAAGAGCTATTAGACAAGGGATTTATCTGTCCTAATGCTTCTCCTTAGGGAGCTCCAATCCTCTTTGTAAAGAAAAAGGATGGTTCAATGTGATTGTGTATCGATTATCGACAACTTAACAAAGTAATTATTCGTAACAAGTATCTCTTACCAAGGATTAACGATTTGTTTAACCAACTCCAAGGAGCTTCTTATTTTTCCAAGATAAATCTTCGTTTTGAATACCATCAGTTAAAGATTAAGGGAGAAGAGATTCCAAAAATGGCTTTTTTAACTCGATATGGGCACTATGAATTTAATGCCCCAGGTACTTTTATGGATTTGATGAACCGTGTATTCAAGTTTTGTTTAGATCACTTTGTGATTGTCTTTATTGATGACATTCTAGTGTATTCCAAGAGTGAGAAAGAACATGACCATCATTTTAGAGTTGTTTTGCAAACTCTAAGAAATCACAAACTTTATGCAAAATTTTCTAAGTGTGAGTTTTGGTTGGATCAAGTAGCATTCTTAAGTCATGTTGTATCGAAAGATGGAATCAAAGTAGATCCAAAAAAAGTGGAAGCCGTCCAACAGTGGCCAAGACCTATATTAATAAAAGAGATTCATAGCTTTTTAGGATTGGCAGGCTACTACAGACATTTTGTCAAAGATTTCTCAAAGATATCAGCTCCTTTAACCAAGCCGACTCAGAAGAATGTAAAGTTTCAATGGACTGATGAATGTGAATAAAGCTTTCTAAAGCTTAAGAAGTGTTTGACTACTGCCCCAGTTCTAGTTTTACCTTTAGGATCTGGAGGATATTCGATATATTATGATGCATCTCAGGTAGGACTTGGATGTGTTCTTATGCAGCATGGTAGAGTCATCGCCTATGCATCTAGACAACTTAAGAAGCACGAGCAAAATTACTCAACTCATGATTTAGAAATGGCACCAGTGATTTTTGCCTTAAAGTTCTGGACACACTATCTTTATGGTAAAATATGTAAAGTTTATACAGATCACAAGAGCTTAAAATACATCTTTCAACAAAAAGATCTTAATCTCAGATAACGTAGATGGATGGAGTTGTTTAAGGATTACGATTGTACCATTTTATACCATCTAGGTAAGGCTAATGTAGTTGCTGATGCATTTAGTAGAAAATCTATGTGTAGTTTAAATCACATTGCTTTATCAAGGAGACCTTTAGTGCAAGAGATTCACAAGTTAGAATCTGAAGGTGTATGCTTTAAGCTTGAAAAGGTCAAGGCCACTCTTATCTTATGTACGATCTCAGTGCTCTCTAATAGAACAAATCAAGTCTGCACAAGGTGATGATCTAGAATTAAGAAAGCTAATGGAAGATGTTCACAATGGAAAGAACTCAAATTTTTTTCTTGATCAACGTGTTTTACGTTGTGGTAACTGTTTATGTGTGCCAAATAATAATGACTTAAAGAAAGCTATTATGGAGGAGGCTCGCAATTCTAAATACACCGTTCATTCAGGCATTAATAAGATGTACTAAGATTTGAAGCAATTATTTTTGTGGGAATGCATGAAAAAAGATGTAAGTACTTTTGTTTCTCACTACTTGACTTGTCAACAAGTTAAAGCTGAACATCAAAGGCTTGCAGGATTGCTACAACATATTGAGATACCTGAATGGAAATGGGAGAAAATTACCACAGACTTTGTAACAGGTTTACCTTGGAGTTTTAAGGGCTACGATTCAGTTTGGGTGGTAGTAGATAGAATGACAAAGTCAGCTCACTTTTTTCCTGTGAAAACTACTTATACTATAGTCCGATATGCTAAGCTTTATGTTGATGAGATATTCAAGCTTCATGGATCCCCCGTGTCTATTATCTCAGATCATGGGCCACAATTTAACTCTTGTTTTTGGAAATCCTTTCATGATGCACATAGAACAAGAGTAGATCTTAGTACAACCTTCCATCCACAGATGGACGGACAATCTGAGAGAACAATTCAAATTCTGGAAGATATGTTGAGATGTTGTGTTTTAGATTTTGGTGAAAATTGGGATAGTTACCAACCTTTGATTGCGTTTTCTTATAATAATAGCTATCAAGCCAGTATTCAAATGACACCATTTGAAACTCTTTATGAAAGGGAATGTAGATCACCAGTTAGATGGTTTGAGGTTGGTGAGGCCAAACTGTTGGGATCTGCTTTGGTACAAGATGCGATTGAGAAAATTCACGTGATTAAAGAACTTTTGTTAGCAGCTCAAAGTAGACAAAAGGCCTTCGCTGATCATAGGAGATGTAACTTAGAATTCTCAGTGGGTGATTAAGTTTTTCTCCGAGTGTCACCTATGAAGGGTGTGATGAGGTTTGGCAAAAAAGATAAGCTTAGTCCTCACTATATTGGTCCTTTTGAGATTTTGGAACGAATAGATGCAGTAGCGTATCACTTGGCACTAACACCTGATTTGCCTATGATTCATCTAGTATTCCACGTATCTATGTTACGCAAATACCTTCATGATCAATCTCATGTACTTACTCCCCAATCAGTGGAATTGAAAGAGGATTTATCATTTGAGAAGAACCTATTGTTATAATCGATCGACAAGTAAGGAAGATACATTCTAAAGAAGTAGCCTCTATAAAAGTAGTATAGAAGAATCATTCAGAGGAAGAAGCAACCTGGGAACTTGAGAATATAATGCGCGACAAATATCCGTATTTGTTCAAAACTTAAGGTATTTTTGTGTTCAAAATTCCGGGACCGAGTTTTTTTTAAGGTGGGGAGGTTGTAGAGCCTTAAAAAAAACGATGGGCCAAGCCCATCATTTTTCCTTCTTCTCCTTCCTTTCCAACGGCACATACACACACACTCTAGAATCATCATACAGACACAGACACTGCTAACACTTCACCCTTTCTCACCATCAAAATATGTCTCCCTCCCTTCCCTCATGTCACTTCAACAATAATTCCATATACTTTTATTTCAATTATTTCACTACTCTTCTTCTATTCCAATTCTATTATGCCCTATTTATTGTGCTTTCTTATGTTGGCTTTTACTCCAAAACTCCATTGAAGTAGTCTAACCTTGAAGAAGAGAGAAATTACCTTTAATTCAAGTATTACTAATTATTAAGACATTAAAGTGACTCTTTAACTTGATAATTACCTATATTTTTAATTTTTAGCATGTTTGTAGTGATGGGTATTAATAAATTCGAAAATTTAGGGTTAGGGTAAGATAGAATTTGAAATTTTTGGGTATATAGATTCTATTATGTCAATTGATGTTAAAATTAACTTATTAGAATTATTATTGTATGTGTGTGATATTAGATTTTTAAAGGAACCACTTTCCTTGCTTGTTGGAACCTATGGAGTAGAAATTTCTCTCTTGGATTTTAGTCTGTGAGTAAACTTTGTATCTATAGTTAAATTTTATCATTGTATCAATTTTATAATTATTAAAAATAATTTTAAAATTTATTATTTAGTTAATTACTAACTTATTTGTCAATATGATGTTTATGTTAAATATTTTACAAAGAAAATTCTACTTGAGTCATGATATTTTGTGTTGAAATTAATGAAGTTGTCATTTGGGGAATTAGATTATAATATAAATATTATATTGCATATACACTTTGAAAGTAGAGTTAGTATTGAATTGCTAACACACTTATTGATTTGTTTGACAACTTTAACTTGATCATGATTTGTATATCAAAATATTTTGGAAAGCTCTATGACAGAAACTGCAGCTAGCGGCACTAAGCACTAGACTTGGTGCACCATGTCAGTATATAATTGTAGTTTTAGGTCCATATGAATGAAAAATGGTACCTGTCTGTTTCATGTCCACAAATCAGTGGAGCATGTCTGTTTCAGAATTCACACAAAGGAAAAGCAACCTAAGTGTAATTTCTGTCTGTTATTTTGACTTTTCTGAATTAGATAACTTTCCGTTTATATTTATATAAAATAAGAAAGTTTGATTATTTGATGTCTTTGAGTAATTATCATTATGTTTGAGTATATTTTTGTCACTGTTATTAAAGTGGATTTAGTTTGACTAAAAGTTAATTATTTATACAAATGTCTCTCATGGGGTTATGGATGCTCTGTTTACTCACTGAGTTGCAAAATTCACTTTGTTGTTCTTTCATTTTTTTTTCATATATGGGCCTTGATCCTAATCCAACTTCATCAGTTCAACTCTAGTTTTGTTTGTGTTGATGAGCCCTTTACTGTTCAATGACTTGATGTTTTGTGTAAATAGCTTTAAAACTCTTTAGACTTATTAAACTGCTCCATGTGACACAGGCAGAATCCGACTTTAGTGAGTTGAGTATGTTGCTTTGTAATATTCTAGTAGATGAAACTAATAGACCATGTTTTGTTGTAAATATTAAAGTCAAATTTTATGTAAATATGCTGAGTATGTTTTAAATATGCGGCTGAGAATGTGTTGCTTTGTAATCGATTTCTGAGGCTTGCTTGGGAAGATTTTTCTAAGCGCCAGTCACGGCCAGATTGGGTCGTGACAGATTCTTCGCAACAAGTCAACACGAATATTATGCTTGTGAAGCCACAATTCACAGCTTGTATAAAGGCTCTTAATTCATGTGATAGGGAACTAACTAATATGCTTTCCAATTATGCAAAAGATTACACCAAAACCCTCCTTGAATCCAACTATGAGGACCATATTCAACTAGCTAGAAGCATTAAATTTTGTAAAAACTTTAAATTGTAATATCATTGGATTGCGATGAGAATATAAGAATATATTGAATCTGATTCTTACATTAGTGATGACTTTATTGTTGAACTTTTTATATATTGAAGTTATTAGTCTTAAAAATTGTCATGTTATATTGAGTTTGATTATTATGTTGAGTGAGTTTGATTATACTTAAATTTTAAAATATGATTTTGCAACATATTTGATTATAATCTGATTATACCATGAGATTGAAACTTTGATTTTGATATTTGACTTTGAAAAAGATATTTGACTTTGATTTAGATTAGCGAGTAATTTGCTACAAGATAGGTTCTATATAGCTTTTGCTTTGTGACAAGATTGCAGTTGTCAAGTCGCTCGCTAAATTAAACGTGGGACAACTTAGCGACAAATGTATTTCGCCCACTAATCAGCGTCTTGAAATCAGCGAAGGAAGTGTGTCCGTTGTTAAACAGTTGCAAATTTTTCACTACTTAGGTCCTAGGCGCTCAATATCCATATTTCCACTTTAGCGACTAATTAGCAAGGAACACTTCCCTAGCTGAATGATTTATCTATTACGACGAGTTAGCGACGACTATTTTCTGTCACTGCTCTAATTTTGAATTTTAGAATATTATGCGACAAATTAGCGAGAAACTAGTTGCTCGCTAAAAAATAAAAACTTTGGTGACAAATTAGCTAGAAAATTATCCATTGCAAAATACATTTCAAGTCTTTGTGACGGATTAGCTAGGAACATTGTTCCTCACTAATAGCCTTTTCGCACAAAGTTTATTTAGCGACAAACTAATGTGTGAATTATTTCTCGCTAACTATATATCAAACACTTGCGACGGAATAGAGACAATAATATCACTCGCTACTTTACTTTTATTCGATTGAACCCCTAAGTGATTGATTTGCTAGAACATTGTCACTTGCTAATTAATTTGTGACAAATTAGCGAGAAAATTTTTTTCACTCTTTTTTAAGCTACAAAAGTCAATTTGCGAGAAACAAACTTACTCGTGAATCTCTCGCTAATCAGTCTCTTTTCTCAAGTTCGGATATTTTGTGACCGCTCATTAATTTTGTCATTAGTGCGACGCTAATTCTTTGCATGTTAGTGAAGGATTAGTGAAAAAAATATTTCTCGCAAAAATTCGTCGCTAATTTATCAAATTCTTGTAGTGCAATAACAAAAAATCAACAAATCAGTACTCATTTATATCAATTGAACTCAACAACTTAGCTTACATGACAATAATTAGTAATTAGCAAATCACTATTCAGTTATATCAATTGAATTCAACAACCCAGATTATATAACAATAACAAAAATTCAACAAATTAGGGTATATGACATCAAATGAATTAAATAAAGAAGAGTCTATGTATATTTTAACAAAAAATATAAGTTAGATGTGACCTTTTGTTGATCCGATATGAAATTTAAGCCAAGCTCAGTGCATTCTCCTAGATCTTGTTGGAGTTTTGTCAGGAACCACTTCCATGTATCTTTACACTCATTAGGAACTACAACATACGCGATAACAAAAAAGTGATTGTTGGTGTCTTGACCCACCGCAGATAATAGCTGACCATTGTAATAACCTTTTAGAAAACACCCATCTAACCCAATTAGAGGTCTGCACCCATCTCTAAATCCTTTTTTACATGCATCCAAACTTATGTATAACTTATCAAAAAGTGGCAGCAACTCCGACTAAGTTATGGAGTCCATCAAAGCTGTGCTCCCAAGATTACTCCAATGCAGTTCTTGTAGATAGTCACAAATCTTTTCATATTGAGCTTGTTCATCACCTATAACTACCTCTATGGCAGCCTTCAGTGTCCTACTTACCATTTTACCACTTAAATGCACATTATAATCTTCAACCATGTATTCCATAGCCTGCTTAGGCTTCAAATCAGGCTGAGTAAGTAGTCTCTTCACTAATTTTGATGTTACCTAATGCCTATCAGCTAGGTTGGAACCGTAATTCCTAGCACAATTGTGCTCATTCACCAGGGTCTTCACTTGATAACTACCTTCTGCACTGTTCCAAGAAGTCAGGATCAACTAAGGGCACTACTCACCTGCACAAGCTGCCCTAACCCTCTTCTTTTCATTTTTGAGAGATACCACATTCTTTCCCTCAAACAAAAAATAGTCATTCAGAGCATTCTTGAAACTCTCCATTGTAATGAATGTCTGTCCAACCTTAAATTCAACCTCTCTATACTCTGTCTCCTCGTTGAATGCATCAAATGTAGTCATTCCTTCATCATTGTCTGACATTGAACTGTTAAATACCTCACTTTTATACTCATCATATGACTTCTCAAAATCAGAATCTAACTCAAGTCCATTTCCATCATTTGTTGCACCCACCAAATTTTTCCCTAAAGAATTTTTAGGCCCATCACCACCCCCTGTGTTAAGCACATCACCCTCCTTCATTCTTTCCAGCTCTAAGAACATGTGTCCTCCTCCTCCCATAATACTTCTTTAAAGTCCTTTTCTTGGCTTTCCTAGGAGAAAGAGTTGGGCCACTCTTACTTGAGCCATCATGATCAGTTTTTTTACTTGGGTTAGTTTTATCTACAATTTTTTGGGCCAACTTTATCAACTTTCACCTCAGTATTTGGGTCCTCAGTAGCTCTTTTTCTTGGTGTACCCATCGTTCTCTTCTTTTTCAACCTCTCATTCTTTCTTTGTTTCCCACTATCTTTACTACTATCTGTATCTTCATATCCAGGAGGAGGAGGAGGCTTGTAAGACTCATCTTCAGTTGTTTCATATCCATCACCTGAAAATGACGAGTCACTCAGAATAACATTCTCAATTTGCTGCTCATTATCTACAACTTCAGGTACACTAACTGGATGATCAAAGTAGATGTGAATTTCATTAGTTTCCTTATTTCTACTCTTGTTTTCCCTCATTTCATTTATCTCAGCATCACCTTTCATTACATGCAAATCAGACTCAAAATTAGGGGCCATGCTATCAACCCAATACATGGTCTTATAATTTATGTAACCAAGCTCCCTCAGTAAAGCTTCCAGATCGAAGAAGTTCACCAAATCAATATCAAGAGGTGGTCATTTCTTCAGTTTTCCATTAACATAATCCATTTCACCTTGTGAATTTCTCTTGAAATTTCTTCCATGATGAAAAACAAGAACTATTTCAAACTCATCCATCTGCAAATATGTACATCTAATCAAATTTTACTTCAACACACTAATTATCCAACTATGACATTGATCTAAACCAATCACAAGCAACATTATTTAGGTAACAAATTAATTAGCCAGCTTTAGAACACCATTCACGCAAAAAAAAAAAACGAAAAAAGCACATTCAACGAACACTCTAACATCAACATGCAATTGAAAAAAAAAAACAAGAGTGAATCCTACTAAACTTTGAAACCATAAAACCTTACACCAACCTGGATGATGACAACAGCTTCCTCCACTCAACTCCGTCAAGGACACCGTCAATTGTGCAGTTACAATTATCATTTGGGACCCTGTCAGCAGCCTTGCCAGCAATGCACTCAGTACAACCGTTAGGTGCTCCATCGAATGTTTCTTGTTTTGGGTGAAGAAGAGGACAAGGATTTGGTATTTCTGTAAATAAGGGTTAGGGATTGGGGGGGGGGGTTATATGTTACTTTACAAGGGTTTTAATACTCAAAATGATCCCTGAAATTTGACCACTAACTCAATTTGACCCTCTAATTTTTAATTGACCCAATTTATACACTGAAATTTTAAAACGTGGCTCAGATTGACCCTTTCGTCCAACTCTGTCACTAGAGTGATGATGTGGCACCCAAACCTCACCACATGTCTCTTTTTCTTCCTCTTACCATCGCCATCACCACTTTCCTTCTACCAACACTCTCTCTCCCCCAATAAATAACAACATTCACAACCCACCAACACTCACACATTTTCACCGCCATAGCTTTGAAGAGCATAACACCTATACTCATCATTCCTTCATGACTGCAAGTAGACAGCAAACCAATGAATGTGACATCGTTAGAGGCAACACCATGAACCACCATTTGTGAAAAGAGCTGCAATGCTTGCTTACCGTAACCATTCATCGTCATGCTGCAAATAACGGCACCCCAAGAAATAACATCCTTATACACAATCATGTTGAAAATCTTGAACTCCGTTTTCATATAACCACACTTAGCATACATGTTGAACAATGCATTCTCAATGTTACCATCAATCATAAGGTCACACCATCCATTGCCCCAAATTCGAAACACCCTCACCCATTGCACCCATCTTTGTGTTACTATTAAGAGGGATCTAAAGTGTGGTGTTGTGTTTCTTTTTCTTTTTCTATTTTTCTTTAATTTGTTAATATTAGTGATTGTTAATGTTGTTTGCTCGGGAGGAAAGACGTTAGTAGAGGAAAGATGGTGATAGTGATGGTGAGAAAGAGAAGGATCACATAATAGAAAGGTCCTTCATAAATGGCGGTGAAAATGTGTAGGTGTTGGTGGGTTGTGAATGTTGTTATTTATTGGGGGAGGGAGGGTGTTGGTAGAGGGGAAGTGGTGATGGCAATGGTAAGAGGAAGAAGGAGAGGCACGTGGCGAGGTTTGGGTGCCATGTCATCATCATTCCGATGACGGAGTTAGACGGAAGGGTCAATTTGAGCCACGCTTTAAAATTTCAGGGTATAAATTGAATCAATTAAAAATTAAAGGATCAGATTGAGTCGGTGGTCAAATTTCGGGGGTCATTTTGAGTATTAACTCGGATTGGGGGGTTATATGTTACTTTACAACGTTTTGTTTTAATAGAGGTCCAGAAACGGTGTTGTTTTTGGAGAATGGAGGGGACAAATCGATCCCTCTGTCCATTCTCTCTAAGCCAATGTGGCACTTAACTCTGAGTGACCCTCCACGTCAGTGTCGGTGAATGCCACGTAAAATTTTTTCGTCAACTTTGGTGAGCGGGTATAACGGAAGGGCCGCCTTGGCTCACTTTTGTCATGGACAAGGGCCGGGTTGGGTGTTTACTCTTTAAATGAATATGATCAAATATGTTATTAGATTATTAGATTAAATTAACGAGTAAATGGTCAAATCAATCCCTGAAAGATCACTCATTTTTTAAATTGGTTTCTGAAAATTTTTTTAATTAAATTTGTCCTTTAAAGATTTTAAATTAATCATATTAGTCATTTTGTCACTTTCTTTGCTAATGGCGTAAGAGTTTATTGCTATGGTACGTTAAGTAACATTACATCACACACTTAGTAGTCCTAATTGACTATTAACATGATTAGTTTATAAAATTAGATCAAATCAACTCTAAATTAAGAGATTCTAATGTCTTAAATTCTTTTCTCAATTAGATTTTGATTTTTTTTTTTTGGTGACTAAACAAGAAAAGAAACAAAGCAAAAACTATTCTAAATCCGAGCGGATGATTCGTTGGAGATCAACACTAGGCTCAGACCAAATAACATGATTAGAGTTACTCTTGGCACCATATTTAGCCATCCAATCCGCAGCTCTATTTGCTTCTCGGGACACCCATTCAACGTGAACAAGCCAAGGACGAGATAAAAGCTCCTGAATCTTGTGAACCAAATCTGTTACTTCAGATGGATACCCACTTGTAAGCTCATGCATGATGGGCAGAATGTCAAGGCAATCTGTTTCACATATAATATCCCTCAAACCGCAATCCCAAGCTAAAACCAGCCCCCTCCAAGCAGCAAATAATTCACATCTGATTATAGACCAAGGGGGAATGCTTCCAGAGCAGCCCGAGATCCAATCTCCCTTAGAATCTCTAATAATACACCCAAATCCCGCTAAATTTGAATCCATATACAAGCTTGCATCACAATTAACTTTAAAACTATTGCCTACCGGTGGTTCCCAACACAGGCAATTTCGGAGAGACCTAAAGGCATTGCTTCGATTCCTGTAAACCTGTAAGTCCTTGGCGGTAATTCTGGCCAAGGCAACAACCTTATGGTCTGTCCAAGGGTTGTCAGTGTTGAATATGTCATTGCACCTATGTCTCCATACCCACCAAAGCCCTGCACCAAAGGACGCCTCATTGTTAGCCAAGGCCTTCCGAAACCACTCTTCAAGAGCAGTACCAGCCGTCGAGTCCAGGATACTAGGATCCAACATATACCAGATTGCCTTTGATCGTTCACAGTCTCTAAGGCAATGCTCCATAGTCTCCTGCGCCTTGTTACATCTCTTACACATATCTGAAGAAGCTAAATGCCGCTTGAATCGAAAGGTCTCAGTTGGTAGAGCATCATGTAAGCTAAGCCACATAGTAAATTTGAACTTCTCTGGAATGTTTGTGTTCCACAACCAGTTCCAATTACTGTTGGCATTCCAATTTAATGTTTTCTTTAATAACCATCTGTAACCCTCCCTTGCACTATACTTTTTTGTTGCTGCAGGCCACCACTCCCACTGTGGCTCCAACTCAGTCAAACTAGGATATCTCAGACCATAAATAAACTGCTTAATCTCATGTGGAATAGGCGTGGTAAGACTATCAACCTCCCAAGACACCCCTTTCCACAAGTCAGCCACCATGAAATCTGATTCAGAAATATGTACATAAGGAACAAGGTTGCAAAGCTTACCAAAAGGAGTCCACTCATCATACCAAACTGATTTGTGGACATCTCCAATATTCCAATGAAGCCCTTCCTTGAGATGCTCATAGGCACCAACAATGTTCTTCCAGGTAGTCGATGAAGAATTTCTACTGTTTCCGTTCATACCAGATTGATTCCTGAGATATTTATGCTTCAGAACCTGCACCCATAACTTCTCACTATTATTTAGACAATCCCATACCAACTTTCCCAGAAGCGCCATGTTAGCACAGGAAGTATCCCTAATACCCAATCCTCCTGCCTTTTTAGGAGTTATGGCGACCTCCCACCTGACCAGAGGCAGTCCTTTTCCAGTCGCTTGGCCTTTCCACAAGAATTGTCTCATCAAGGAATCAATTTTATTACATGCATACTTCGGGAGAAGAGAAATTTGCATTTCATAAACTGGGATAGAGGCCATAACCGATTTAACAAGACAAAGCCTCCCTGCCTTATTCAGTAGGCGTCCTTTCCAACTGGAGAGCTTTCTCGAAATTTTTTCAATAATCTCCTGAGCCGTCTTCCTGGAAGCTCTGGCATGACCGATGTTAATTCCCGGGTATTTACCCAAATCATTGCAGAACCGGATGTTAGAGACCCCTGAGAGAACCTCTTTTCTCCTCTCCGACACCCTCTTGGAACACTGGGCCTTTGACTTATGAAGATTTACCTTTAAACCTGACGCTCTAGAAAACAAGTCCAAACAATGCATGACCTCTATTACTTGAGCTTTTGATGCCTTACAGAAAAGCAAAAGATCATCTGCAAACATCAAATGAGAGAGTCGTGGTCCATTCCTAGAAACCGCAACTGGGTTCCACAAACCTTGGGAAACTCTATGAGAGATAAAGCAGGCAAGCATTTCCATACAGAGTACAAATAGATAAGGAGACATAGGATCTCCTTGCCTCAACCCTCTCTTCGGATTGAAATTTTGGAGCCTGTTCCCATTCCACAAAACTGCCAACGAAGAGGAAGTCACACAATTCAATATAAGATTAATGGTAGCCTTTGGAAACCCAAACCGGACCAAAGTAGCTTCCAGAAAACGCCAGTCTACCCTGTCATAAGCTTTTTCCAAATCAATCTTGAATGCCATGGTCCCTTTTCGAGACTTGGTGTTCCTCATGAAGTGCATAATCTCTTGAGCAATGATAATATTCTCTGTGGTTCCTCTTCCTGGAATGAACCCTCCTTGCAAAGGACCAATGATCTCCGACAGGAAATGTCTGAACCTGTTAACTAGAACCTTTGTGACAATTTTATAAATTACATTACATAAGCTAATAGGCCGAAACTCCCGTAAGGAAGAGGGAACTTCCACTTTAGGAATTAGAACAATGAGAGTATCGAAAATAGCCGCATTCAATGGCTCACCCTCAAAGGCTCGCTTGACCAGTCTACACACATCGTTGCTAAGAGAGTCCCAGAACTCTTTGTAGAAAATTGCTTGAAATCCATCTGGCCCTGGGGCTTTAAATGAACTCATGGTCATCACAGCTCTTTTAACCTCTTCAGACGTCACCGGTTCCACTAACTTTTGACAAGCCTCAGTACTAAGAGACGGGCAAGGAAAAGGCCCCATGGCGTCCAGGTCAATATCCTCCCTTGTAGAAAAGAGCTTTTGAAAGAAAGAATTTGCCGCCAGTTCTAGAGTCGTAGTCTCCGTGGTCCAAGACCCATCCTCCAAAAATAACCCATGAATTTTGTTCCTCTTTCTCCTGATAACTGTCTGCAGATGAAAAAATTTTGTATTTCTGTCTCCACATCTCACCCATTGTTCTCTAGATTTTTGATACCACAACAACTCTTCTTGAAGAAGGACAGCATTCAGTTCCTGATGCAAAACTTGCTCTTTGATCCTAAGCTGTTGATCCTCTCGACTTTCCAGAGTAATCTGAACGTCATTCAAAAGCCTCTCCAACTCCCTTTTCTTAACAAAAATATTGCCAAAAACCTTTTTATTGAAGCTAGTTGCATCTTTTTGAACCTCCAACAAACATTTAACTACATCCGGAGCTCCTCTATTCCAAGCTGTATCAACAACATTCCTAAAAAGAGGATGAGTCATCCATGCAGCCTGGAATCTGAACGGACGATGGCCCTTGGTAGCCCTCTTTGCCATCTTGCACCTAGTGAATAATGGGCAATGATCAGAGTGAAGGCGCGCCAGCACCTCAGTATAAGCCTCTGGAAACATTAGTCGCCAGTCCTGGTTGATGACTGCTCTATCAAGCTTCTTGGCCACCTGCACCCCACCTTTCACCTTCCTGTACCAAGTGAATCTTCTCCCAATAGCCCCCATATCAAACAGCCCACAATCCTCCAATGTTTCCGCAAATTGTTCTGCTCTGGCAAGTCTAAATTGCCCCCCTCTAACTTCACTCTGCAACAAAACATCATTAAAGTCCCCTAACACAATCCAAGGTCCGTGGATCATATTAGCAATCCTTGTCAAGTCACCCCACAGTTCTTTACGCCGATGTATATGCGGATTAGCATACACCGCACTGCAGTAACTAGATGTATTGCCCATAGTGATTTCAAAACTGATACATTGATCAACTACATCCAATACTCTCACAGAAATATTTGAATTAGAACATAGAACCCAGATACCCTCACTATGACCATTAGCCTCAACAATACCAACATCCTGGTAACCTAGATTATTCCAAAAAGATTTCATCCTCTCGAAAGCAATATGGGTTTCAAACAGAATGAAAAAAGTAGGATGAAATTTATTCGCTAACTCCTTACTATGAACCCGGGCCAATTTATTAGAGGCACCTCTAATATTCCAAAATAGAAAGCTTAAATCTAAATAATCCATAAAACAATTTGTATTGTAAAAAGGACCAACCTCAGCTGAAGTCCCTAACGAGATGATGAAGATCCACCATCATATCCCCCTGAGCCTTGCTTGTCCTTGTCCGGTTGTTGCCCGGTCTGTCTGTGTCCCTCCACTGACAACCCTTCCAATTTGCCGATTTGCTGCTTGCTGGTGTCGCCAAGGCAGTCCGGAGTCGACGGCGAATTCTGCAAAGAAGAAGGGCGCAACCTCTTGTGTCCGTTTTTGATAATGGCAGTGAAAGTCGGCACCGCAACGGAGACAGATTTGCCCTTCACCCCTTGCTGTTTGGAAGATGCCATGCGTGCCTTAGATCCGCTAACCGACCCGGTCTTCACCCCTGATTCGGCTCCTCTCATACGTAGCCC
Source organism: Arachis hypogaea (assembly GCF_003086295.3). Taxonomy (NCBI): domain Eukaryota; kingdom Viridiplantae; phylum Streptophyta; class Magnoliopsida; order Fabales; family Fabaceae; genus Arachis; species Arachis hypogaea. The sequence continues at coordinate 15,163,742 of NC_092046.1, read as the reverse complement.
AAAGTCACGGTTCTGGTCCAATTTCTGATTTGAGCGCACCGGCATTTTATCTTTAGATGTTTGTTGGGCTTTGTTTGATTGACTCAATTTTTCTCTCCTTTTGCCGCTGACTTTGGTCCAGCCAGCCTCATTTTCCAAATGTTGGGACCCCACTTCCTTCCCATGCAACGTATCATCTAATTCCTCCCCAATTTCTGCAACTATCACTGACTCTTTGGGATTGCATCCAAATTCAAAAATTTTCTCTTTTGAAGCTTCCTGTGACTGCACCACCCGGGCCGCCGTCTCGGTCACTGATGTTTCCTTTCGATCCACCCTTTCCGAATCTATTGGGGTCATTCTGCAGTCAGTTGCTGGATGCCCGAAACAATTGCACTTGTCACAAATAAGGTGTAAGCATTCATACTCCACCTTATATTCAAACTCATCGACAATCACACTCCGGACCACCGGCAAACCAAGATTAATTTGCACGCAAGCCCGAGCAAATTTTCCCCTTTCCGCCAACTTAGTAGCCAGATCCACCTTGACTGGTCTTCCCACAGCAGAAGCGATTCTCATCATGGCTTTATCCTGATAGTACCATATGCTCAAACCAGAGATTCGAATCCAAACCATAGTCTCCCCGAAAGTGTCCTCACAAGGTTTAAAATCCGGTGTCCATGGCTTGACTGCAATATAGTGACCGAAGATCATCCATGGCCCCCCTAGTAAAACCTTCTCTCGATCGTCCATGCGATCAAATTTAACGAGGAAGTACCCAAAACCCACATCCAAGATTTCATATCCACCGGTGATCCTCCATACCCCTTTCAATTTGTGAAACATGGCCGTGTAACTAAGGTTTTTTCCAAGAACCTTAATCACAATTGCTTCCTTGTATGGTTCAGAAAGGATGTTCCTAGCCTCTTCGGAGAAGCAAACTCTTGGAGGCATAGGATCTCCTTGTTTTCCGGTGACCACTGCCATGGAATCCTCATCTAGAGCTTCAGCCCGATTTATCCCTGTGGCTACCGTAGAACCAATAACCTTGTCACGGAACGAAATCTTGGAAGTCACCCTGGAACTAAGGTCGCCCTTACTTGATCCCTCCTTCACACCTGATGCAAACCCTCCCACACTCTCCCCCTTATCTCTTTCGATGGCATGGCCATCTTCTTCACCGTGTTTCACCCTCAAACGCTCTCTCCCGCTCTCTCCTTCTCTCATTCTCTCTGAGTACGGAGTACGTACTCTTTCTCTGCTAGGGTAATTTAGGGTTGTTTATACCTTCTCTATTAGAAAGATTTTGATTTAATCCTCTCAATTTAAGATTGCTTTTATCTAATTTCATATATTTATTATATTAATAATTGTTTAAAATTTTTAAGTATGTATTATGATGTCACTTAACGTACACGTTAATAAACTTTGATACTATAAACAAAAAAATAATAAAAAAACTAACATAACTAATTTAAAATTTTTAAAAAATAAATTTGATGAAAAAAATTATTTATTTAATAACCGCACTAAAGAAAAAAAAAGGGAAAGAAAATGAGAGTTCAAACTTCACTAATCCATTGTCTTCTATTAATCATTAGTTCATTATCATTCATGATAATGAAACAACTCGACACCACATTAGATGTAGTAATAATAATAATATAGTACATATTCGCCTTTTCGCTAAACTATTCACAAAAAAAATAAAATAATTAAAAAAATACTACTTTTAAATTTTTACTACCCTACTCCGGTATGACACTCAACACCGTCTCAAACTTCCTCCCCTTATTACCGTCGCTGTGACGGTCACCACCACCGCCACCTTTTCCTCTCCTTACCATCTTCAACGGCTGACCACCACCAGTACCACCAAAATCCGGAACATCCGGCGCAACTTTCCGGCAATTCTTTCCGTTTTCATCGCCGGCGAAGAATACAACCTGTTTCGGGCGATGGCCAAACCCACTCTTTGCGATTGCCGAGGCAGCCATTACCGCCAATGCAGCCATCTCCTCCGGCTTCAATATCCGGTTCAACCGGTTCAACGGAAGCACGAAATATAGCTGGCCGAGTTTTAAAACCTCGGTTTCTCTAACGGCCCTGATGACGCCGTCAAATTCCATATCGTCGGAGTTGCAAACGAAACAACCTTGATACAATTGCAACAGATACGAGACCTTAACGGTGTAAGGGAATTCCTGAAACCTTCCGTCGTGTACGATCAGCTTCGCCGTCTCAACCTCCACCTCCACCTCCATCTGTTGCGAATCCAAAGAAACGCAAAAGCAATTGCCCATTTTTCTTTTCCAATAACTTCTAATTTCTTCTATGAAATAACAGAAAAGAAATTGGAAATGAGAAAATTGAAAATGAAAAAGAAAAATAACCTAACTCGGTGAATCGGAATCGTTTTGTGAATTGTATATCTCGGAACCTGGCGTGAATGCCTGATTCGTGGCTTCTATTTTTTTTTTCAATTTTTCGTGGCTTCTATTTTTTTTTTTTCTTTTTGAAGATTGGAGAAAAGTAAACACGGGTTGGACGTTGAAAAGAAGCTTGGTGTATATATGAGAAAGAAAAGAAAAATACCGCGTTGGATAATTTTATTTTTTGTTTTGTTTTTTGTTTTTTATTAAAGAAAGTTCGAAACTACTAACATGAGCTGTGGTATGGTAGATAACGCGTGTAATTCTAGCGATGAAAATATCAGACTTAAAACGATAAGATTGAATATTGGAATTACACCTTTTTTTTAAACAAAAATATATTTTTGAAACAGGAAAGAAGGAAACAAAATCTAATTACACGCAATAAAAAGTTGAAAACTCCGAAAAGTCATAACAATTTTATGAATTTAGGTTTTAGGTTTCACAAAAATTTCCAGCTAAAGAAATAAATTTCTTGTTGCGCAAGTATGCAACTACACAAGTCAACTACTGCCTAAACAAGTAAATTTAATCACAAAATTTAGTTCGTTTCAGATAGACATTATGTTTACAGATAGGAGTTCATTTTGATGCCCAACTACTATTGACTATATATAATTATCATGAAGTTAATTACAAGCCATTAATATATTTGAGAATTTTTGTGATAATATATATATATATATATATATATATATATATATATATATATATATATATATATATATATACACACGAATAATGTTACGTAGTCAAAATATTATAGATAATAAATAAGGATATATGGTTAATAATATTTACGTTTATAAGAGAGTGTGAATCACTCTTTTAATTTAATTGATGCAATTAATTTTTTTATAATTAATTATCTTTTCTTATTTAATTATACTAAAAGTTAATTCTAAATTTAATGTGAATCAGATTCTAAAAATTTCTCCCTCATTATTACTACATGCATTTATAATTTTATCATTTTTTTTCAAATAAAAATTTTAAATTCTTATATTTTTTATTTTAAAAAAAATCTCAAATCACCTCAATACATTTTATAAAAAAAAAATCTTAATTTTGATCGATTTCTATTTATTGAAAATTAAAAACATTCAAAATGGTTGGTTCATGACTTACAAAATAAAATAATAAATAATAATAAATTAGCACCAATTTATTGATTATGGATATTATATATATATAATTATAAATATTATACGTATAAAAATATGGATATTAAATTAAAAAATTTAAAAACTTCTATTATACAACTCATATTTTACTTATAGACTATTATAAAATAAAAAAATAAAATATAAAACATAAACAAAAATTAAGAAATAAAATTTTAAAAGTAATTATTAACTCGTCATATTAAAATCAATAAATAAGCATACATATGAATAGTAAATAAAAAATATTAAAATTATGATCTTTTGGTGTACATGTAAGATCATTTAAAATATATAACAAGACACATAATTTAAAATTTGGTAATATTAATTGTAAAAATTTGTTAATTATAAATATTATATGTATAAAATTATGAATGTTATGAGTATGAAATTATGGATGTTATTAATATAAAATTTTAAATATTATGTATATCTTATCTAATTATAAATGTTATGTGTATGAACTTGTAAATATTATGAATAAATTTGTTAATTGAATAAATTAATTTAAATATTTAATATTTTCTTTTTTAAATCTAATTATAGTAAAATTTGAAAATATATGTGAATTGGAATAAATCATTTTTACTTTGAAAAAAATGAAACAACTTTTTAAATTATCAAAGACGGTGATTTAAGAAATTATACGTTGATTTAAATGTATAATATATTAAAAATACTAAAATATTTTAAATTATGATTTATTAGTGTATATGTGAAATAATTTAAAATATATAATAAAATATAGTTTAAATTTTTTTTTTTTTACCAAAAATAGGAGATTCGAACCCGCAACCTCTTAATTGAGTATGGGGAGACTATGCCATTTGAGCTATTACTCATTGAATAATATTAATTAAAAAAATATATTAATTATAAAAATTGTGTGTATAAATATATAGATGTGACATAATAAATAAAAAATGTGCTTTTGTTATTATAATATAAATTAAATACCATAAATATAAATTATGTGTATTTATTTAATAAGAATATAAATTGATAAATGTATATACTTATAATATGCTATTTAATATATACAATTAATATTTTTATATAGAATAAATATTGCAATAAAGAAAAAACAGGTGCGTGAAAAAATAACAATTAAATTTTGCTCATCTCATTAAATAAAGTTAAAAATAGAAGATTTTAGCTGATTTTGATTCCTAACTTTGGTTCCAAACTTTTTTTCATATATATATATATATATATATATATATATATATATATATATATATATATATATATTAAAATTTTAGATTATTATACAAACGGACAGAGAAAAAAAAATCATGATTTGTTTTAGAATTTTTGTTAAGTTGAGAAAATATCTAACAAATTTGATAATAATAAATATTTGATTGAGATATAATTGTTTGAGTGTATTAATTTTATATTCCAAATATTGTAAGAAAATTTTGATAAATTTTGATTTTCAAACAAACAAACATCAAAGCAAATAAGCATTTTATTCTGAAATATTCTCACAAAAATAAGAAAATAATAAAAAAATTCTATAAGATGAAATCAAGCGAGAAAAAAAAAAAATCTCTGAGTATATCAACCGATACTACACTTATGATAGTAAGGATTTGAAGAACAAAATTAAAAAGATTTTCCATTGACTGGAAAACGGTCACAATACTTATTGTTAATAAAAGATCTCCTTGTTATAACCTATGAAGCACGGATATTTTGTTTAGTTATCGTGTCTGCATGTCGGACACATTTCGGACACAAAACTCACCGACATTCGTCTGATACGCGTGTCTGCTGTGTCCAACCGTGTCTTAGTAAAAAGTAAAAAATTCTTCTCCGAACATACTTGGACATACCTAAATACTATCACGTGTCAGCGTGTCCAGTCTTATTCTTAACATATATTGTTAAAATAAATTTAGATATAGTATATATTATTATTTATTAAATAAAAATATTTTAAATATTTGAAATAAGACATTAAAAATAATTAAAAAATTAATTTATATTTTAATATCAATAAAATATCAAAATATCATTACGATTTATCTAAAAAATACGTTATATTTTATATGTATGCGTGTCCCGTGTCTTATAAGATTTTAAAATCCGCGTGTCGACGTGTCCCGTGTCGTGTCGTGTCCCGTGCCCGTGCATCATAGGTTATAACGATCCCAATATTTATTGTTGTTACTACATATATTTAAAAGAAGACAAAAATAAAAATAATTTTTTGATTTATCAATTTTCTTGCACTAACCGTTTTAGAAAATGAATTCTCTTTATTTTTTTAATAATTGAGAAAGAATAAAATATAATCTCTTATTATTAATTTTATAAGTAAAATTAAAAAAATATAAAAAAGTATTAAAAGATTAAAAATCACAATTTTTCAATTAATAAAAATTGAGAAAATTTATTTCTACTATTATGTTACAATATTGTATTTTCTTGATTTAATTTTCTGTCAAGTCTCTTGAAAAACTTTAATTCTATTTTTTTACGAAAAATGCATTAAAAGTTACACCCGAATATTTGCACGAAACTATCTAACATTATTATATCTTCCTTCTTCTTTTTTTAATTTTTATTTTCGGGCAGGATCATCCAGCTCATAATTAACAGTTTTTAACACACAAAAAAGAGGATTGCCGCCGAGTGCCGGATTTTGGTCTGCTAGTTTTGTTTCTTACGTGTTCACTTTCTGAAAGTTGCGTACTACAGTTTAAATGTTAGATGTTTTATTCAGACATACTTCAATTAATATATCCCTACACTTTGTTTACGATCAATGAGATGTGCTTACTTCACTGTCCCCCCGGAAATGTCTTAGATACACACAAAAATTTAATATATCTTCAGTGTCAATGTTGATACTATGATGTAGATATATAGGGCAGACAGAGAGTAAATTAGATCTTTTGTTTTTGAAAAAAAAAAATTATTACTTTAAAAATTTTAAAACGAATTGATCTTTTCGGAAGGAGAATTATTGCTTTGTCTTGTAATGTTTACATTTTAGAATTTATTCGTCTTATAATAAATTTTTTTAAAAATTTATTTATCTAATATACATATTAAAAATTTTATTAAAAGTATTAAACTACTCTTCTATATTAGCCCATGACAACAATAAAAAAGTCTTGTGGCCCACAAATTCAACCCAACAGAATACATAAATTCAATTCTAATTTCAGTCTTTATTAATTTATCTTATCTTATCTTTATGTTATCTTCTCTTCTTATCTTATCTTTACTTTTATCTTTCATAGGACAATGCTCTATATATATTTAGTTTTACCCTCATAGTTTACAACACTTCAGTACAATTCAATCAATCAATAATCAATAAAAGTTCGCATTCTTTTCTTTTCTTATTCTTTCACAATTTTATCATGGTATCAGAGCCTTGGTATTCTCCTTGAAGAGGATACATAAGCTATCATCTTTTCGGTGAGAAATCACCCTACATCTTTTTCAACCTCCTCTCACAATGAATAATCAATCTTCCAATTCAGTTCAAGATCCAACCAATCTTTGTTAAAGGCATCCAAGTGAAAATCCTACCCCAGTTTTGGTTACCCCGGTTCTTTATCAGCAATTCTGTCTGCGCCTCCTTTCTTCCGACAATTTCGTCTGCATTCTGTTTCAGCAGTCATATCTGCATTTTGTTTCAGCAGTTTAATCTGCATATGTTTTAGCAGTTTCATCTGCATTCTTATTGCGCTCCACGCGCCCTCTTTTTTTTTTATCGCGCTCTATGCGCCATTTGAAGTTATTGCGTCATACGCACGCATTTTTTTTGAAGATCGCTGCTTAAGCACAGCATCTCCTTTTATATTTTTGCCGCCGGCAGCTCAAGCTCCGCTGCGCGCATTTTTTGAAGATCGCTGCTCAAGTACAGCATCTCCTTTTATATTTTTGCCGCCGGCAGCTCAAGCTCCGCTGCGCGCATTTTTTGAAGATCGCTGCTCAAGTACAGCATCTCCTTTTATATTTTTGCCGCCGGCAGCTCAAGCTCCGCCGCACGCATCTTCCTTCGCGTCACTACGTCAGATGCGTCTTCCTCAACAATTTCATTGGAACTTATCCAAGCTGTGGATTATTGACATCTTCCATCCACCAGCTTGCGGGGGCGTATTAAACTACTATTCTATATTAGCCCATGACAACAATAAAGAAGTCTTGTGGCCCACAAATTCAGCCCAACAGAATACATAAATTCAGTTCTAATTTCAGTCTTTATTAATTTAGCTTATCTTATCTTTATGTTATCTTCTCTTCTTATCTTATCTTTACTTTTATCTTTCATAGGACAATGCTCTATATATATTTAGTTTTACCCTCATAGTTTACAACACTTCAGTACAATTCAATCAATCAATAATCAATAAAAGTTCGCATTCTTTTCTTTTCTTATTCTTTCACAATTTTATCAAAAAGTGATCGAAAATTAAAAAAAATATATATTTTTGAAATTTTATAATAATGAAAAGTTATTGAAAACCCAAAGTTCAATACCAATTTAAAAGTTTACTAGCAGGCAAGTTGGATGGAACGAAACCATTGTGGCTCTTCGCTTTTGTAAGCTTTCAGAAAAGAAAAACGCTATAAACAAGGGTTTAGTTAATCCTCCATATTCTAAAAAGGAAAAGTATGAGGAGCCAATCTATGTTTTATACAATGTGTACAATAAAGTTAAATTAAAATTAGAATTAAATTAGAGGTAATTAATCAATTTTGAGTAGTTTTCAATTTAAAATTTGAATTAAATTATGATTCTCGTTAGTTATGGCAATTAATTAATTTTGAGTAGTTTTTCATTTAAAATTTAAATCAAATTAGGATTATCTTCCTCTCTCAATACGGTGTAAACTCTTCTCTCACTCTCTCCTCGAAGCAAAAACTGGTACAGTACCGTCACGGTTACCAGTCACCGTCGGACATCGCGCCGACACTCTTCCGACTGGCGCCGTTGTCCGCACATGCCACCATACATAGGGAGGACGCGCATATTGTGTGAGTCGAGCTCGCAGCACCGCAGCAACCTGGATGTCTAGTGCCTCCATCACAGCCAGTTTGTGCCTTCTTCCTGTCGCCGGTTGTTCACTTTCTCTGTGAACGTGGATGGTTATTCTTGGGTGCTTAGTTGTAGAAGATGATTGCTGGTTATGATTTATACACGTTCACATTGGATGTTCATTTTCTCAGTTTTCGTGGATGTTTATTCTTCGAGTAATTCAACAAGACCCAAGCAGCAGCGCTGAGATGATGCGAGCGCGGGGTTCAGGGATGCAGCTCACGTCGACGACGCTGACAGTTGCAGGTCACGGATGTTCAGCCGCGTGAGGAGTGACGGAGGTTCTTCCGGCGAGGGCGTTGGCGCAAGGAGGCGGAGCGCGACAGTTCCGGTCAGCAGGAACGGAAGCTACACGTCACGCAGAAATAGAGCGGTAGAACGCAGGTTGCTGCGCACACGGCAGGACGGCGAAGAAAGGGAATTTTTCTGCGGAACAAACAATGAAGTTTTTTGGAGGGTAGGTAACGGTGAGTGACGAAGGTTTAATGTAAAAAAAGCATTTATTAAGAATAGATAAAATGTTTTTTAAAAAATAAATTTTAAAGATTTCATAATATTAAATGTATAAAAAAAATTTAACTTTTGATAATTTTTTGTTGTTGCATTATTAAGATTATCTTTAAAATATTTGTTAATAAAACTCTTATAAACAATTGGCTTAGATATTATTCATAATATATATATATATTGAGTTTATTATATAGCATTTTGTAGTAAATATATATTTCTCGTAATTTTATGTAATTGTCAAAATTTATTTATTTATTCTTTCGGACATGTCAAAATTAATTTTTGACCTATTATTTTATTATGCGGAGGTAATGGAATGGGAGGTCACATCTCACATGCAGATCCCGTCCCTTATTTGTTAACATGTTCTTTTGGTGGGAGATTCTATGGTGCTAAACGGTTGAAGTCTCTTTATATGTTGAATATATGTGTCGGTCTTGAGTTATGTCCGCGTGTTGGAGTGACTGTTTGCATGTCGGATTCTCTAAAATGAAGCAGACTGTGGGCTCATGATTTTAGTGTTTGTCTGTTAATAAAATTAATAAATAATTGTCTTTTAACATTCAGTAATAAATGAATTTTTTTTTTTTTTTTTGGTTTCCCACGGTATCCCCTAACCCGGCAGGTCAAGGACTAATCCGTCACGGTACTGAGCTCCATTTAAGGGTTTGTTATGGGCTCAGGCTAGTAAAAAAAAAAAAAACCAGAAACCTGCCCCTGAACCCAACCCACTTAGACTCTCCTTCTGCGCGGATTCTTCTTCTTCCTTGCTGTTACCGCCGATTTCGTCTTCTCCAGGGAGCTCTGCTACGCTGCCAGTTGCCATCGTCCAAGTCACAGTTGATTACCGTGATGCCCTTTCCATTCGCTGTTGCATTGGAGCTCCGCCGCAACTCTGATTCACGCTACTGATAAGGATTTCTCGATGCAAGATTTGATCAAAGTCTTTGAAGATATTCTTTTCTATGCAACTCTCAATTACAGAGTTAGCAATAGACCAACACTAAAATCTTTGGACCTTATTCTGCGTCGTCTGTGAGATTCTGACATGCAAACAGTCACTCTAACCACTCATTCTTCCACGCCGACACACCTCAAGATCAACATATATGTTTAGCATGTAAGAAAAATTCAATCCTTCAGCGCTATAAAATCTCCCGCTTTTGGTTTGAGAGAGTGAAGTTTGTAGACGCGTTGTTTAACTTCAACTGCCTGTACAACCAATATTATTAAGGATCAATATTATATGACCAACCAATATTATTGTTTTTACTTTTTAGTGAACAAGTAATAATTTATATCATATTTATAAAAATTTTGTTCAAAAAAAATTATATAATTTATATTTATATTTTTTAAAATTTATAAATATAAATTAATAAAAATTTATTTATTAAAAATAATTTAATATTTATACTGATTAATTAATAATAAAAATTACTGGCCAAAAAAGAATTTGTCTTAATTAATTCCAAGGGTGGGATCTAGTAGTTATTTTACTATTTAGATAGAAAATAGCAACCGTATAATATAACCTTTGTCTAGAAATTTGAGAGGAATGGATTTTTCTTCTTTTTTTTTTTTTTGAAAAATATTGTAAGAGTAGTGGGGAAATGATTATAAGTTATAACAGCTGTTGCTACTTGCTAGCATAGAGAAAAGAAGGGGGAGAAAAATGAAAGGAATTACTAAAAAAGTAAATAAATAATATTTAATAAATTTTATATAATTTATTTTTTATTTTAAATATTTTATTTTTTTTTTAAAGAAAAATCAGGCAATTTAAACACTATAACAAGACACTGTAGAACTCACCAAAATGAAAATGAAAATGAACCATGCATAGTGATATGTTAGGGATTACGTAATCGAGACAAATTGAGAGTAGTGGAAATGGGTACCGTGTCATTTAGATAGCCAAACATGGCAAGAGTATTCATCTTAGACCCAAGACTATAGTTAGAGAGTTGCCAGGTTTGCCAATGAAGTTATTGACTTAAAAATGATTTCATTTTTTTTTTGTGACTAAAAATGATTTCATTTTATTTCAAATAATATAATCTTTTTATACTTATTTAAAAGTTGTAAATTAGAGTGTCACTCTTAATTTTAAAAATAAATGAATAAATAAATAATTCTACTTGTGTAAATTAATTTTGTAATTGAGATTATAGAATTATATTGAGTAAATATCTATTCTAATCCCTAACCATTTAGATGAAGAATTAAGCATACTCCTATGAATTGAAATTAACAAATAGGATCTCAAATTTTATAAAAAAATACCTATCGCGACCGTTGCAATCGGATGGATGTTGACGTGTCCGTAACTATACCCACTCATTCTCTCCCTCTCTTACTACTATACTCTCTAGTCTCTATATTCACTAATGAACCAGTCACTCATTCTTTCCTTCCCCTTCTTCTTAATTACTTATATTACTCAAAAACACAACAACAACAAGAATCTACGATCAAACTCTTGCCGTTCTTTCTCTTTCACCTCTTTACCATACAAATTAATTGACAGTTGATTCCTCTTATGTTTTTGAATAATAATAAGTAATTAAAAAAATGAGAAAAAAGATGAGTGAGTGGTTCATGAATAACGAGTATAGCAGTAGAAGAGAGATAATAAATAAGTATAATCACTAATACGTCAATATTCATCTGATTACAAAGATCGTGATGGATATTTTTTAGAAAGGGATGCTCTGTAAAGACGCAGAAAATATTTTTTTTAAAGATATTTTTTAATAATTAAAATTTAATATATATAATTATTTAAATTATATTATTTTTGTCAAAATTAGGTTAGATAAATTAATTTGATTAAAAAATAGTAAATTAAATTTTGAAGTTATCTAAATTAATATTATTTTTTATAAAAAATGACTATAATATCTCTATTATATAAAATGACTAAAATACTCTTATTATATATATATATTAATTTTAAAAATTCTAAATTCTAACCATTTTCTTCTCTATCGTTATAGAGTTAGAATTTAAAGTTTTCAAAATTTATATATATATGATAGAAATATTTTAGTTGTATTTTATAATAGGGATATTGTAGTAATTTTTTATGAAAAATTTATACCGATTTAAAAATTTAATTTATTAATTTTTTTGCTAAACTGATTTGTCCAATCTAATTTTAATAAAAATAATACAATTTAATTAATTATATGTATTAAATTTTAATTTTTAAAAAATATTTAAAAAAAAAACATTTTTAACATCTTTATTTAAGTAGTTCCCTTTTAAAAATTGATGTCCGCTTTGTTAATTTTAATTTGTAAAGGTGCCTTAATTTTTCGTCCAAATAATTAAAGACCGGAATATACATTTACTCAATTATATTTGATGCACATACTCTAACAAAAGTAGAGGATTGATAACTCGTATGTTTTATACTTAGATAGATCCACATGTAAAATGATTATTATTTATTTTAAATAACAAGTGGTTGATGTCAATTTCACAATATTTTATATGAACTTTTATAGATGATATTTAATGTAGATGATTCATATTATTTTTGCTATGCATCAATCTCTGTCTCTTTCTTCATTTTGTTTGTATTGGGTTTCACCTCCAGTTCATTCTGTTAAATTGAATTGTGATGCTACTTGGTTTGCTCCTTCTGGCTATACTGGTTTTGGTTGTATCATTTGCAATCCTGATGGATGTTGGTTGAAAGGTTGTACTGGAAAAGTCGAAGTGTGCAGTGTTCTTTTTGCTGAATTGTATGCAATTTGGAGAGGTTTACTTCTTGCTTGGGAGAGTGGATTTCGTGAGGTTATTTGTGAAACAGACTGTTTAGAAGCTCTTTTCTTGGTAAACCAAATAATGCTTGGTAAGGATATTTCGGAATGGGATTTGGCAAAGCAAATACAGGAGGTTATAAATTGGAATTGGAGAGTCTCTATTCTTTTAATTCAGAGGATTGCAAATAGTGTTGCAGATTGTATGGCTAAAGCAGCTGCTTCTGCCGCGGACAATCACTCGAATTGGAGCCAACCATAGAGTGAGCTTCAACATCTAATAGATTTAGATATGACCCTAGCCAATTAATTTGATTTTGTCTCTTTTTTTTCTTTCTTTTCTATTTAGTCACCAAAAAAAATATGAGCTTTTATAATTAACGAGTATAAATATAATTTAATAATTTTATTACTTGTTATCTAATTTGTTTAAGTTTGTAATATAATAAAGAATCCCGTCTTAACTAATATAAGTAAAATAGATAAAACTTGAATATGAGAAAATTCAAATGTAAAGGGGTATATATCATAATTTAGTTAAATTTAATTACGTAAAAAATTTTAAAAGAGTGTTCACTGAAACAGAGAGATGAACTGAATTATTGATTTATCATTGAGTGACTGAATGTTATACAATATATGAGACAATTCTGCTATATATATAGCAAACTACCACAATTCTGTTGAAGCAGAAATAACAGAATTAAAAACAAGATAGGTTAGGGTTATCAGTCACTTAATAAGTATGACTTGATCTTCTTGATCTTGATCTATTACATTACATACTTTATTTCTATTACCCTCCCTCAAACTCATGGTGATTTTAGAAATAACCTTGAGTTTAAAACGAAACTTCTCAAAGATAGGAGCTGATAAGGCCTTAGTAAAAATGTCAGCAACCTGTTCTGTAGAGAGAATGTGTACAACCTTCAATTGGTTTTGATTAACCCTCTCATGGACAAAATGGAAGTCAAAATCAAAGTGTTTTGTTCTGCTATGAAGAACAGGATTTTCAGCAAGCAACACAGCACTGATGTTGTCACAGAAAAGAGTGGGGGTACCCAAGAGTGATATGCGAAGTTCCTTTAATAAATTCTGTAGCCATATAATTTCAGGGTCTGCTGCAGCTAACCCACGATATTCAGCTTCTGTGCTGGACCGGCTCACTAAAGATTGTTTCTTGCTTGACCATGAAACAAGATTCGATCCCAAGTAGATTCCATATCCACAAGTAGATCTTCTGTCATCAATGTCAAACCCCCAATCGGAATTTGTAAAACCAAATAGCCGTAAATCAGTAAAAGCATGAAACAATAGACCTTGATCAATAGTACCAGCCAAGTATTGCAAAATCCTCTTTACACATTTCAAATGTGAGAACAGTGGTTGTTGCATATACTGGCTAAACTTATTTACCGAAAAGGAGATCTCAAGCCTGGTAAGAGTTGCACATTGCAATGATCCTACTACAGACCTATATAGATATGGATTATCAAATTCATCATCTCCCTGGTATGAGAGTTTTAAATTCGTGACCATAGGGGTAGGAACTCCTTTAGAGTTTAGCATATTTTTCTTTTCTAACAGTGATTGAATATACTTTGATTGAGACAAATGGAAAGAATCTGAGGATAATTTAGTAACTTCTATCCCTAAGAAGTAGCTAAATTCTCCAAGATCCTTTAAGAAAATAGCATTGTTTAATTGAGTAATGGTGGTTTGAATGACACTGTTATCATTACCCGTAATAAGAAGATCATCAACATAAACTAAAATGTAAAGAATAATGTTATCAGAAGATTTAACAAATAAGGAAGGATCTGACCTTGTTCTATAGAAACCAAAAGCAGCAAGAGTTGAGGCCAATTTCAAAAACCAAGCTCAAGGAGCTTGTTTAAGGCCATAAATGAACTTATTTAACTTACATACACATGATGAGTCACCCTGCTGGAAGCCTAGTGGCTAAGACATGTAGACAAGTTCCCTGAGATCCCCATTCAGAAAGGAATTATTGAAGTCTAGCTATCTGATTGTCCAGTGAACAGTCAGGGCCAAAGAGAGCACCACCGAATTCTAGAGGGTTTAATCACAGGAGCAAATGTTTGATCATAATCAATTCCCTCAATTTGGTGATTGCCTTTGGCTACCAAACGAGCTTTATACTTCATGATTTGGCCATTGGGATGTCTTTTGATGGCAAAAATCCAACGGCAGCCAATAATCTTATCTGTGGGTGTTGAATTGACCAGTGTCCATGTATTAGTCTTGTATAAGACTTGTAATTCCTCCAACATAGCATTCTTCCAGTGTTCTGATTTCAAGGCAGCAGCAACGGATGAGGGTATATTATTAACAAGATCACATGAGGTGGAGAGTGAGGCAGTAAGGACTTTTGGTTTAAATATGCCAGACTTAGATATGATTTGCATAGGGTGAGTATTAGAAGAAATTCTAGTAGGAGGGGAGTTTCCAATTGAATGATAGTATCAGTGATGAAGTTGTTGTGAGGATGTAGGGATTGGTGTGGCTGACCAGATTTTACTTGTGATGTTAAAAGGGGAGTGGTAGGTTCGGAGTGCTGAATGGAAGCAGTGGTAGTCTCAAGGACAGGAGTGGCAGAAGAAGATGACAAGGATTCTATTATACTTGGAGAGGATGGAGGAAATGAAATAAGAGGCAAACGGAGAGTTGTATGAAGAAACTGACCAGATGGTGAAGAGGATTTATGAAGTGGAAAAAGTTTAGCATAAGAAAATCAGTTTTCATCAAACAAGATATGTCTTGTAATAATAACCTTACCTTCTCTAGTTAGGCATTTGTAGCCTTTATGATGAGAGGCATAACCCAAAAATACAGAGAGTTGTGATTTAAAATCTAATTTATGAGTATTATAAGGTTTCATACAAGAAAAAGCAGCACAACTAAAAATCTTTAAAAAGGAGTAATCAGGTAGGTGATGATGTAAAAGTTTAATAGGGGATAAATTATTAGTGTTAGGAGAAGGAAGTCTATTAATAATATATGTTGCAGAAATCAAAGCATCATCCCAGTGAGTTAAAGGGATTGAGGCAGTGGCTAAAAGTGCCAAGTCTACTTCAGTCACATGTCTATGCTTCCTCTCTGTCCTCCCATTTTGTTGATGAATATAAAGGCAGGAGAAGCAATGAGATATTCTTTCTTGAGCTAGATATCGTGTGAAGGAATTAGAGAGATATTCCCTACCATGATCAGTCTGTAATTATTTCAATTTTAAACCAGTGAAAGTTTCCATTTCAGCCTTGTATTGAAGGAAAGCCTGAAAAGCTTGTGATTTGGTATAAAGTAAATAAATGCAAGTATACTGAGTGTAAGCATTCACAAAAGAAATATAATATGTGAAACCATGATAGGATGTATATGGTTCAGGGCCCAAATATCACTGTAAATCATTTCTAAAGGGGCATAAAAATTGAATCATCTAATTAAAAAGGCAACAAGTGTATTTTAGCCTGACAACAATGGTCACAAACACCAGATTTTATTGAAGCAGAGGAAATAGGTAGATTACACTTATTCATTACAGAAACAACAGTCTTGGATGCACAATGACCTAAAAATTTGTGCCATAAATTGTAAGTATCTAATTGGGAAGTATAAACCGTAGGTACTGAAATACAAGAGTTAGAATTTGGTGAAGATATATGACTATTCTTAGGTGCAGATTTTGTAACAGCAATGTTATCAAACTTGTACACTCCATTATATGGAGCTCCTTGTAGAAGAATCTCCTGGACATTCTGAGATTTCACATAACAAACATTAGGATGTAACTCAAAAAAGCATGCATTATCAGTGGCAAATTTGTGTACACTCACTAAATTTTGTGTAATTTCAGGAACAAGTAAAAGCTGATTCAAAAGAAAATATTTGTTTGAAGCTAAATTCACCAAATATGAGTGTCCAACATGAGAGATACTACTATCTGTTCCATTACCTAGAAGGAGTTGGTCTGTACCAAGAAATTTAGAGGGAGCCAAAATAGAGTGTGCATCATTTGTGATATGATTGCTTGCTCCCGTGTCACGAAGCTAGCTTGCATATGAAAAAGTGGATGGAGCAGCCATGTAAGCCCTTGGATTGTGATAGGTAGTAGGGGGTGGCAAGATTCCAGATTGGGTTGGTGTTCTTGCATTAGAAGATGGTGCTTAATATTGTTGATCAAAGCGGTGAAAACAAGAGAGTGTAGTATGACCGGTCCTTTCACAGACTTAACAAATCGGTCTAGAAACAGAATTTGCAAACCTGCCTCTGTTAGAATTCTTCCTCCTCGATCTCTTTTTGGAGCATAATTTGTGGTATTCGGTGGCCTGGGAAGGGAAGATGGTGATTGAGTATAGTGTTCTTGTATCGTTCCCAAAGCAGCCTTTTTAAACATTTCAATCATTTCTTCATGTTCAAGAAGAAGTGCTTCAGCTTCAATAATAGTAATAGATTCAGATTTTTCCATTACTGTTGAGAGATACGAAGCATAGTCTTCTTTAAGGCCATCTGTAATGGCTGATATATGATCTTCTAGAGAAAGAGTGTAGCCTATTGATGCCATGGAATCAACAATTTCTCGAATCTTCTTGAGATACTCATTTGCTGTTATACCTTGTTTCTTTACAGACTTTAATTCATTCTTCAATTGCTGAATCTTGATTTTGGAGGTCTTTGCTAAATATTCAGTGATAGTTGTCCAAGCTTGATGCGCATACTTGCAATCCAGCATTCGATTCTTGAATGTGAGGTCCAGAGAAGAGAGGAGCCATGTCATAAGGTAATCATCTTTTTGCTTCCAAGTCGTATAAGCCTTTGATTCTGTACCCGCTTCTCTGGCAAATTCAAATTCAAATTGTGATGGAATCTTGTCAGCAGAAAGATAATCAGTAAGTCCATTAGCATTGATAACGTGAAGGGCAAGCTTCTGCCAGGTTCAAAAGGTGTTTTCAGTCAATTTGCCAAGAACAGGTGCAGTAAAGGGTTGAGAAAAAGGGAAAGAAGAAGAAGAAAAAGCGGGTGGGTTCTGATGAGGGATGATTGAAACCATGAATCTATCACCTATGCTCTTGATACCATGAAAGAATGTTCACTGGAAGAGAGAGATGAACTGAATTGTTGATCTATCATTGAGTGATTGAATGTTATACAATATATGAGGTAACTCTGCTATATATATAGCAAGCTACCACAATTCTGTTGAAACAGAAATAACAGAACTGAAAACAAGATAAGCTAGGGTTATCAGTCACTTAACAAGTGTGACTTGATCTTCTTGATCTTGATCTATTACATTACATACTTTATCTCTATTAAATTTAGTTATCTAGAATTATTGTTGCCAAAAAAAAATTAGAATCATCATGGATTTTGGCAAAGTGCTCATTATTATGTAGTAAAATATACATAATTCAGAATTTAATACCAACCTTAATGATCAACCCTCAATTTGAGTTTATCAAAATCCATTTATCGGGGGGTAAAAGCGCTAAAATACCAATCCCAACACAATCGATTAAAATCCCATAATTTGGGTACAATGCTCCTAGCGCAATTTAACTCACAAACACCTCATTAATAACCAATCGAGCCCTTCATTCTCATTCAAAATCATCTAATTAAAATTAAAAATGGTAATTTTGAGCTTCATCAAACCCCAATTCAAATTTCAACACTCAAATCCTCATTTTCACTAAAACTACTTCTTTGGAGAACCTAACCCCAAAATTCAGCAACTATATCATCAAATCAAGCATGGACAACACTGTCCAAACACAGTAATTTAGAGTTTAAATTTAAAATGTTAAGTTTAGAATTCATCTTGCCACATTATTATTGGCTGTGCAAGGATGCTTAGGAGGAAAAGGTTGAGAACCACGATAGAAACTTCAATTTTCTTTTTTCTCTTGAACTAAAAGCAATTAAGCAATTATTACATTATTATTGACTATATTCATCACAACTTTATTCCCTTGAAAGAAAAAATAAACTTATCATTTGCATACATATGAACAGCCAGCAAAATAATTTACAAAGACGGTAAAATCCAAAAGTTGAACAGACAAGAAGCTGAAGAAAGAAACCAGGACAAGAAGGCCATAGCAGCAGACAACTGATATCTGCTGCACAACTTTGGCGGACAATAGGATCCGTCCGCATCCAGCAGGAGATCTGTGACGCCGGCCGTCGAACACGCTGCCGCTAGCGATAGATATGACAAAACCTGAAGTATGTGACATATTCTATTCTCATTATTGCATTATAGAAAAAATAAAGTTAATTTTTAGTTGGTCAATATCAGCAATAATGTTTCTTTTTTGTCATAATTTGCACATACCATGTCACCCAAAAGGATCATGAATATGAGTCTTCTTTGATGAGGTAAACATTTTATAAACACAGAGTATGCGTCTACGACCAACAATGTTATGCTCCACGGAATTACCAACCCCATGACTGTCACCAAATAGCTGTTGAATATCATGAACAAAAGCAAAAGGATGAAAATCCTCCTATTGAGGCATGCATAGAAGATAAGCTACATAGCATAAACACCAAGATGCTTCTAATTAAGTTCTAATACAACTTTGGGAACAAGTATAAAAAGTGCACTCCCAAGTCTTTTACCTCTTATTATAAACTATAAAATATGGTATACATATAAACTCTTCAGAAAGAATGAATAACACCTCTGTCATCATGCCAACACTTCCACAAAATTGCAGAGCATTAGTAACATAATTTAATGCCCACATAGCGTAAACTTTTATGATACGATTTCTCTCAAAAATTTAAAAATTTAAGTTGATAGGAGGAAATAATAAGAATAGTTATATATCTAATACGATTCTTTAAGTAAGAATAATTTCTTTTGAATTTATTTAATTTTTACATAAATCTTTTTTTTTCTTTCATTTATCTTATACTATTTTTTTCTTTTTATAGCTCACCAAAGACCAAAGATTGATAGTTAAGTCAAATAATAATAATAATATATTTTTTGAAATGTTAAAAAGTTCGCAGTTAATTAGCAATATTTAAAAATATAGACTAAAAATATATTGTTAGATTATTAAAGAAAAAAAAAATAAAACTAATGGCTAAAAATGATGTCCAAAAACAATAAATTCTATTAATGCTTAAATTTTTTTTAATTTTTTTCCTAAAACTTTATTCCTAACATTAAAATACATATACCTTTTTATTTAATTTTTATGGTCAAAATTAGTCAATGTATACTTTCAAAATTGTCCCTATCATAAGTTCATAACCACATCATTATCATCATCCTAATTATATTCTCACATCTTCCTTCATTATATCCAACACCCCACCTCCTTCGTCAACATCAACATCATCAAGATCTAAGTCATCATTTACTCCTCAATATCACCTCTACCGTTCCCCTTCCATCACCAAATCGATAGCTAGTCACCACTCACCACTCAATCTATTAATTAAATAACAACATTATATTAAAAATTAAATTGATTCAAAACAACGGTGGAGGTAGATTAACTTTTCGAGAGAGGACAAAAAAAAACAATTTACAGTAAACAAAGAATAAATAAAAATGGTAAGGAGACTAAATTAAAATGTATACTTGTAAAGAAAATTTGATGGTTGCACGAGGCTCCGCCAATGGTTCAAAATTCACTTCATATACAGTTATTGATGATTTTTTCTAAGGCTCTACAAATCGGACCGGATTGATTGGTTTGACTGGGTTAATTGAAAACTGGTCATCTGATCGGTCTGGTTGACTTTCAAAATCGTCCTGTAAAAATCGATCAAAAAATCGACCGAATCGATGATTAATTGGTGAACTGACCGAATCGGTTGGGTTTTTTTAAGGCCCAGTTTTGTAATCTGAGTCAGAAACGGCGTTGTTTTGAACGCTAGAAAAAAAAAGAAAGAAAAAACCTACTAACCTAGTCCGAATTTTCAAACGTTGCTAATGAAGTCACGAACATTTCTCTATCCCTTCCAACTCTAATTTCCTCCAACGAGCAAGGAACATCTCCACCATTCCTATCACTATCGTCATCGTCGTCAGAGGTCGGTTCGAAGCTTCTGTCATCGGCCGCCTCTGTCCTGTCGAACATCTATCTCTGCTGTCGTGGACTGTAAGCCTTCTCTTCTCTCTCTGTCGCAATGAGTTCTACAGTTTTTTAATTAATTTTTTTTAATTTTGTTAATTATATGAATTGCCGTAGTGAGTTCTTCAATTTTTCAGTTACTTTTTTTTATTTTGTTGGTTAATTATATAAATTGCCGCAGTGAATTCTTCAATTTTTCAGTTAATTTTTTTATGTTGTTAATTATATGAATTAATCATTCTGAATTCTTGTAATGACGAATATAATTTTGATATAATTTTCAAAAACAGTGATAAGTTCAATTTTGAATTTTGGATTTTGATGGATGAGGTTTTATTTCGCTATATGTAATTTGTAATTCGTATATTGTATATAATTTAGATGGAACAACCACAAGACAATGTTGTCCAAGAATCTCAAACGGTTCCTCTCGAGAAAAATGTGAACCAGCTTGAGAATATTTCACTGTGACGTATGACAAAAATTACAAGGCGCAATATACATATATTTTTTTGTTTGAATACTTATAATGGAGGGGGACATATATAATGAAATATCATCTTGTAAAAATTTCTGGACAAATTAAAGTATATAATAAAGTCACTGAAGAGGTTGAACTTCAATTCAAAAGGTTTTTGGTAAAAAATAAAAAAGTAATATGAAAAAAAAAATTTGAGGAAGTCTTATGGTGTAGAAATACAAGCATCGCCTAACCCTGTACAACCTGTTGTTTCTACAATAATGGGAGACAAAGTCAAAAAAGAGCAATTGTTGATATACAAATTGAAAGTTATTTTAAGAAAATGACTACTCTAAAGTGTCAACCGACTTTGAAAAGTGTTTTGGCCAATAAAAAATTGTGGACAAGGCTAAGTTGGGGCTTGCAAAATAGATCATCGATGCACGCATTCCTTTCAATGCAATTCAAACACCTTACTTTCAGCTTGCCTTGGATGGTATTGCTGCAATTGGACCTCGTTTCAAGGGACCGCCATATGATGAAATGAGAGTTTATTTGTCAGCCAATCTTAAGAAAGAGTGTCAGTTGCTTGTTGAAATTATAGGAGCTCATGGAAAAATACCGGTTGTATACTGGTGGCAGATGGTTGGATTAATCAAAGGCAATGAACCTTAATTAACTTTTTAGTTTATTGTCCATCTGGAATGTTATTTATTAAGTCTGTTGATGCTTCTAATATGATAAAAATTACCGATACCTTGTTTAAGTTGTTTGCTGATGTTATTGAGTGGGTTGAGCCTAGTAACATTGTGCATGTGGTCACTGATAATGCTGCTAATTATGTATCTGCTAGAAAACTCATTCATGAAAAGTATCCAAATATCTTTTGGTCTCCTTGTGCTGTCCATTGCATCAATTTTATTTTGAAAGATATTGCAAGTATTCCTCACATAAATGATCTTGCTTCTCGTGCTTCAAAAGTGACTGTGTTTACAATCATATGATCTTCTTGTCTTGGCTTAAAAAATAGTTGGAAAGAAATTATTCGACCAGGAGTCACATGTTTTGTCATTGTTTTCATTACTTTGAAAAGTATATATGATCACAAGAAAGATTTGCAAGCATTGATGGTGGACAAATTTTTTACTTCTCATAAATTAACCAAAAGTACTAATAGAAAGATTGTTAGTTCAATTGTGTTGGATAGTAAGTTTTGGCAAGATTCTGTTATCAGTGTGAAAATTGTTAGTCCTCTTATTAAGTTGTTGAGGATTGTTAATGTTGATGAAAAATCTTCTTTGGGATACGTGTATGAAGACATGAAAAGAGCCAAAAATACTATCAAGCCAATGTTTAGAAATTGAAAAGCTGCTTATACGTCTTACACCAATATCTTGAAAATCCGGTGGATAAGCATTTGAGGCGGGATCTCCATGCAGTGGCGTACTTTTTAAATCCAGTTTTTTTTATAACGAGGATTTTGTTGATAAGAAAAATATCTTGAGATATTTACCTCATTTGCTTGATATTGAAACACTTTGCGATGACTCAGTTGCCGCAATGCAAGAGATACAATTGTATTGAGATTGTAAAAAAAAATTTGAGAGATAAAGTACCAAGAGAGCGGTAAAAAAACTCGAACTTGGTAAGTTATTTTTTTTCCAATTTCAATTTAGTTTGAAAGTTTACTAAATATTGAGTGATGAACATTAAACAATATTTAAGTTTTATATCTATGTAGGTGAATGGTGGAGGCTACATGGTGGGAGTGCTCCTAATTTATAAAAAATGACAATTCGTCTTTTTCATCAAACATTTTCTTCATCTAAATGAGAGAAATTGGAGCCTTTTTAAACAAATTCATTCAAGGAAGAGGAACCGATTAGAGTATTAAAAACTAAGTGACATTGTTTATGTGACTTATAACCTACGGTTTCAATCTAGGTTGCATCAAAAGAAGAAGAATTATGATCCAATTGACATTCAACGCATTAATAACACGATAGATTTTTGGGTAATGACAGATGAGGATGATCCTGAATTTACTAATGGAGATGTTGAAGGCATTGAAAATTTAATATATACTGATAATGCTATGCCTTCGTATTCTGATGGTAAGTAAAATAGCAAAATTTGTTTCATTCCATAAAGATATATGTTGTTAATTTTGATTTCTTATTGACTTTTTATTCTATTTTATTAGATGGAGGAGACATGGAAGTTGAACTGGATATGCGTGATGTTGTAATTGAATCTTCAAATATAGCTTCTTTTGATAGTACTTCTGAAGATGGTGGCTTTGGATTACCTGTTTATGATGGAGACATTGGAACACTTAATGATGATTATGATTTTTGATGAGTAGTATCTTTGTTTAGTAAAAAATTTGTTTGTTCAATGTTTTTTTTGGTGGTAGAATATTTTTTGTTTGTCATTTATATGTGTTTTTATTTCTTTAGTTATAAACTTTGATATTTAAAGTTGTTTAGGAACTTTAATAATAAATTATGGATAATTTATTGGTTGAAATTATCAAATTTTGAATTTTATTAGTTTAAAAATTATTGAACTTAAATATTTAAAATTATATATTGAATTTTTTTATAATTTTAGTGTATATTTAATTAAACTGGTTCAACTATAGTTCGACTCTAATTAAACCATTGAATTATTGAACTAGTTACTCAATCGATTCAATGACCAGTCCGCTTCTCACAACCTTAATTTTTCCTCCATATAAGGTACATTGTCATCGAATATATTTTAAAATACTAAAATCATTAAAATATATTTTTGAACCTTAACTTTTATCTAACATAAAATATAAATAATAATATAAAAATTATTTAATATTTTGCTTCTATTTGGTCCCTTAAATGAATTTCTAATTTTGTTGTTGTTCTCACCTTTAGGCTTTAACCTCACCCTCATTGCCAAATACATATATTAATTATAATCACAAATTATGCTATTTCATATTAAATGATTTATATAACAGTGATCTCATTTATTATTATTGTTCATCTGCTCAAGGGTGTGGTGGATCGGGACAGACTGAAGCTGAGCAGAGGCTCGAAAGGGTTAGGACCTGGGTACGAACTGTGAATCTGGAGGAGGTTGCGTGCTGGGATCTATTGGGTGACGATGTGGTGGTGCCACTTGCAAGGACTCCGATGCTCAAGTCAGTATTCGTACGAGAGGTGGTGGTTTAGGGTTAGAGTCGATGGCGTACCTATGGGGAGGGGTAGGTCCATCCCCTCTTATAATACGTACTCGGGTGGGCCCCTTGTGGCCAGGCCCACCTTCCTGGAAGCTTCTACTAGCTGTCCAGGCTCCACGTGGATAAGGAAAGGAAGGCAGGTCCCCTCCTGGCTTGGGTTGCACGACCCGTCGGGTCGGGCAGTCAGGTCTGGACCCGGGTCGCTAATTGGTTGGGTCGGAATAGTGCCCCCAACGTGCCAGGTATGGCGTAGCTCGTACCTGGCGCGTTTGAACTACTTGCCCCCGCCAGTAGAGCTCTCGTGGGGTCGGGAATCCGTGATGGAGTCCGTGCCCCCAAAGCACGTGGCCTTTACCCGTTACTAGAAATGTCGCCTCGATTCTCGCGTCGAGCATTTAATGCTCATTATGGCTAATTTAAAACTCGGGTGAAAAATCTATTTTTTTCCTTGGCTTTCGCGCTTCCCTCTGTCAGTTACTACCCTGCATTTTTCCCTGACGCTTTTCATTATTTCATACATCTCCCATCCACTGCCTTTACTATCATTCTTCCCTTTCTTACCTTTGACCTTTGCAAGCTTTTCTGTGCTTTCTCCGGAATTCGTTCTTCTTTTTTCCATAATTTCCTGGTAAGTTTCTACTGCTTTTACCCTTACAGATGATTATGGTTCTGTTTTTGCTTCTGCCGCCATTATTGCGCTATTTTCTTCTGTTGTTGATGATTAGTCTCGCCTGTGATTAGTGCGTCACTATTAGGTAGTTTACAGGGGGTTGCTATTAAGTGCATTAATTTTAACCTCTAATTGATCGTAGATCAGTGTACAGTAGAGTCGTAGCAGAACGTAGCATTAGTTTCTTTTTTCTCGATGTGCCGACCTCCCGAGTTTAACTTTAAGTGGTGCCCAACTGTAGGTATGGCGCAGAGCCCAATTCCGAGAGATCCCGTAGACCATTATATCTGGGCTACTTCTAACGTGATGGACATGGCCTCTAAGATAACCCTTTCGCAACTCCGATCTGCTCTGCAGAGGGGGTTCCGACGAGGAGCATTACGACACGTTCGTTTTGAGGGACCGGGAATGCATTTGTCACATAAATATGAACACCCCCAGGTTGCTTATACGATGTGGCGCCGTCACAGTTACATCCGAACAGCTAGGCTGTTATTCGCTGTTTCAAGATGGTCTGCGAATACTTAGAGCTACCGATCTCGGTAGAGGTCTTCCTCTACTTTCTTCTGACTAACCCTTCAAAAGAAGGAAAACATAAAAAAGGATACAAGTCCTTCCGAGCCGTGCATGGTCGACGGATCTTTAGGTTGTTCGAAGATTCGTTCCATGGCTTCAAGGAAAAATATTTCAAAGTGCGGCCTGCTGAGGGTTGGCATCCCTTCTGGATGACTTTAGAAGGGGAATGCCGGATACTAACCTATTGAAACTTCGGTGCCAGGGCTAACATTTTTATAAGGAGTACTTATAAGGGTCTAAATCAGCAAAACCAGGACATCGCCGATGTATTATTGGCCATTTTTAGTAAGAATAACCATAACCCGCATCTGTTGATGGGTGACCGTGACATGGGTAGAAGTTATGTGGGTGAGTCACCGGATTGTCCTGCTTTTTTTTTTTTTTTTTTATCTTATTTGCTCCGACTTGTATACCTGTTTAACGTTCTAACGTTTGGGCTTTGCTTTCTTGTTTCAGTGTCAATGGCTGCCGAGCTGGTAGGTCTCAGCAACTTGATGGCCCAGTTCCTTCTGAGGAACAATGATGATAGCTTGGAAACCCACTCTGCCAGGGCTCCGTCTTCCCCAGCATCCGAGGTTCAATCACGACCGCCTCCTCAGGAAACCGTTGGTACTAGCACTGGTGTGGTTCCCCCCTTCAAGGAGGTACCTGAAGATGAGGCGGGTCCCGACCTGACCATTGTGGAGAACCCTAAGAAGAGGAAGGCAACGCCCAGTTCAGAGGGGGGGCTCACCGTTATGGAAAAGAACTTCGATGCGAGGGGATTCATTGACTCCCAGCTTCTGCTAAGAACCGATGACTTTTTCCATGGTGGTGACTTTGCCTCTCAGGCTAGGTGGGTTTACCATTGTATGCTCCATGCTGCGACTATCGCGAGTAAAGCGAAACCCGTTCTAGCCCAGGCTGGGGTCCTAGACGGCAAGTACCGCTCGACACTACGGGAGATCGGCAGTTTGAAAGCTAAGATGGAAGCCACCAAGACCAAGTTGGCAGACACAGAAGAGAAGCTGAAGGTTTTTGATGGGACAGTGGCTCGCCTTGCCGACCGGGAGATGACCCAGGAGAGCCAGCTTGGCACCGCGTCGAGTCGGGCGACTGCGGTGGAGGCCAAGATTGCTGACTTGGAGAAAAAGTTGGCCGAGGCCATTGCATCGGCAGATACTGCCAAGGCTAAGATTGCAGGCCTGAAGGGGGAAATCGCCAGTTTAAAGAAGAAGAACAAGAAAATTGTCAAGAATGCTAGCGAGGTGATTGGAGGTACCGACGAGGCGATCAAGGCGCATGTCAAGCTGCTGTCTCCCAACTTTGACACCTCGGCAATTGGGCCTTCAAGACTATTCAGGATGGTAAGATAGTCGACATTCTGAGGAAGTAACTTGTAATTTATTTAATTGGGCTTGTACTTTTGTATTCTCCTTGACTAGGCCGATGTGGTGCCTTACCTTGTAATCTATCTTTTGGACTTGTAGTTTTCTTAGAACGCTTGTCGTGAATGATTACCGTTAGGCCGTTATTGTGCCTTTCCTTCTAACCATTTTTGTTCGCTAGAATGCGTTGGTTATTTTGCTTGTCGTGTCCCCTTTTGACTATCAAATTAGTAGTATCCCGCTCTGACGAGCTTCTGGGCCAATGCTTTTCCTCCGATGTGGTGGCCACAGGACCCCTCATGGACTTCGCTTAGGACGTAGTCCGTTTGATTGGGGCGTAAGTATTTCAGCAGAGGTTGGCTGAGCCCTCGTTTGAATAGCTGCCCTTGTATCACCACATACTTAGCTGCTTCTCTCTTTGTTACTCTGGCCTTCTTCTCGTCTTCCGAGAGTTCTCTGCCTTCCAAAAAATGAAGAATTGGGTCCATCCATGAAGGGGGGACTCAACCCTTGGGTGAGGCACAGAGCTACTGATGGCTCTGTCGCTATTCCTTGGAATAGAAATCGATTCCTGGCGCTAGGTTTGGTGCTTGCTAGCTTTGACAAGAGGTCGGCCCTAGCGTTCTTTTCCCTGGGTACGTGCTAGATCGTTACCTCTTCAAAATCTTCACATAACTTCTTCACTTTCTCTAGATATTTTTGAAGTAAAAAATCTCTGGCTTGGTAATTCCCGTTGACTTGGGAAGTCACGATTTAAGAATCATTATTGACTTCAACCTTCAATGCGCCGACTTCCTTAGCTAGGACCAGCCCCCCTATCAAGGCTTCGTACTCAGACTGGTTATTAGAAACCAGAAAGTCAAACTTGATTGATTGCCCACAGATCACTCTCGCTGAGCCTGCTCCCCAAACGCTTGGTTGGAGGCTCCATCGACATGGAGCTTCCACCGTGTATCCGTATTCCCGGGCGAGTCTCCCATCACTTCCACGAGAAAGTCTGCCATCGCTTGGGCCTTAATCGCATGTCTAGGTTCATACTGCAGGTCGTACTGGGATAGTTCGACCACCCACGTCATCATGTAGCCCGCCAAGTCGGGTTTTTGCAGAACTTGTCGGATAGCTTGGTCGGTTCTCAGTGTGACTAAGTGGCCTTGAAAGTACTGCCTCAACCTTCGAGATGAGATCAACAGGGTGTAGGCCAATTTTTCTAACTTGGTGTATCTTAGCTCCGCCCCTTGGAGCACCTTACTGATGAAATACACTGGCTGCTAGATCTTGTCTTCTTCTCGGATGAGGACGGCTGCAATGGCTTGTTCTGTCACTGCCAAATACAAGAACAGGGTTTCGCCTTCTTTTGGCTTGCCGAGAACTGGGGTGCCGAAAGTATTCCTTTGAAATGGTTGAATGGCTCCTCACAAGCCGGCGTCCATTCGAAGGCTATTCCCTTTTTCATCAGATTGAAGAAAGGGAGGGCCTTTGCTGCAGAGGCCCCGAGGAATCGAGATAAGCCCGTGAGCTTCCCAGCCAGCCTCTGCACATCTTTGACACATCCTGGGCTCGTCATCCTAAGGACGGCCTCACATTTGTCCGGGTTAGCTTATATTCCTCTTTGGGTTATCATGAAGCCCAGGAACTTCACAGCTTCCAAGCGCATTTAAGGGGGTTGAGTCTCATGTTGTGTTTTCGGAATGCCTTGAAGACGGCCTCGAGGTCGTCAACTAGGTTGCCGAGTTCAGCTATTTTCACCAAGACATCATCAACATATACCTCAACCGTCTTGCCGATGAGATTGTTAAAAATTTTGCTCATCAGCCTTTGGTAAGTGGCTCCTGCGTTTTTTAGTCCGAACAGCATTACTCTATAACAGTAGGTTCTTGCTAGCTTTATGAATGCCGTTTTCTCTTCGTTGGGATGGTGCATCGGGATTTGATTATACCCGGAGTATGCATCCATGAAGCTCAGGAATCGGTATCTTACCGCCGCATCTACTAGAGCGTCGATGTTCGGGAGGGAAAAAGAGTCCTTTGGGCATACTTTATTGAGGTCCGAGTAGTCGACACACATTCTCCACTTTCCATTGGCCTTTTTAACGAGAACCATATTTGACAGCCACGTCGAGTACTCCAGCTCCCTGATGAATCCTGCCTCCAGTAGGCTAGCAGTCTGTTTTTCCACCTTATTAGCCCTTTCCTGGGACATCTTCCTTCTTCGTTGCGCCACCGGGTTAGCATCTGGTTTAACGGCAAGTCGATAAGATACAAATTTAAGGTCCACCCCTGGCATATCGGACGGAGTCCAAGTGAATACGTCGTCGCTCGCTATGACAGCTTCGATAAGGGGTCCTTTAAGCTCATGGGGGAGGTCTCTGTTCATGAAAGTGAATTTTTCCTCCGTATCGCTGACTTGGAACTTCTCTAAATAGCCTTCGAGTTCTGGCCTTGACTTGTCGTCTACTCTTGCATCTAAGTCAGCCAGGAACACCCCAGACGCTTCCTTCGACTTCTTTCTTAGAGAGAGACTGGCATTGTCGCAAGCGACTGCCATTTCTAGGTCTCCCTTGATGGAACCAATACTTCTGTTGTCAGCCACAAACTTCATTGTTAGAAATTTGGTGTATATGACCGCTGAGAATTCATTGATTGTTTTCCTTCCAAGGATTATGTTGTAAGTTGTGGAGTCTCTCAAAACAACAAACTCCGCCATTACCGACCTCTTACTTTCGCCGGCTCCAATACAGATCGGGAGACTGATTATCCCGTCGGGCCTTATATAGTTGTCACCTAGGCTAATGACGCCATGTTGGTGGGTCTTGAGATCGGCTTCCCTGAGCCCCAAGGCATCGAATACATTTCTGAACATAATGTTGGAGTCCGCTCCTGTGTCAATGAGGATCTGTTTGACTAAGCTCATCCTGATCATCGCCGTGATCACCATGGGTAGATTTTTGGGGTGATCGTGGCACCATCGGTCCCCTGGGCCAAAGGATATCTCGGGAGGTTCCTTGGACGGGGCCTTGGGGTTTCCTATTGACACGGCTAGGACTTTGGCATCTTTCATCGCTGCCGACTTTGACCTGGGGGGTGCGTCTCGTCCTACTACGATGTTAACGACGACCGTTGGGCCGTTGTCATGGTTCTCATTGGATGTTTGCCTTGGCTTTACGGCACGGCTTCGGTCTTCCTCGGATCGCTCACGTTCTCTTCTTCTCAGCTCCCTTATGAACTGGGGGAACTCAGTCAGCTTGCCTTCGCGAATAGCCTACTCCATGGCGTCTTTTAGATCAAAACAATCTTGTGTCTTGTGGCTGAAACCTTTATGGTAATCGCAATACAAGCTCTTGTTCTTGTATGTCCTGTCCTTTAGCTATCGGGGTTTTAATAGGATACCCTTCTCCGCAATCTATTGATAAACCTCCGCTATGGGGGTCATGAGGGGGGTGAAGTTCATGAACTTCCCAACCCAAGGAAACGGCTTGGATTGCTTCCCCGACGCCCCTTCCTTCGGTATCTCTCTTGGTTTGTCGGCATACATGGGTTGGCAGGGAGGTGGGTTGATCGGTTGCTGCTTATTGGCTACCACCACCTGGCTAACCTCCTCATCATTGATGTAATCTCTTGTCACGTTCTGGATCTCTTACATGGTCCAGACGGGCTTGGTGGTAAGGTGCAGTTCTCTGCGAGTCTCTCTATGCTCCTCCGATCTATCTTGGGTGGTGTGCAACCGAACGTTTGTTCGAACTCTTTCATCGTTCCTTCGGGAGCTCCTTCCTCGTGTTTTCGACCTCCTTGGGGGAGATCTGGTGCGAGATAGACTGGGACGAGAGTCTCTACTGTGCTCAGGACGATAGCGGTCCCTCGCTGCCAACTCTCTTTTGAGATTCTGCACCCGGTGGCACAGTTCTCGCATGATCTTTGCACTGTCATCACCTGTTCCGCCAAAGGGACGTCTCTCATGTGAGCTTGAGGGTGGGTCGTCTCTACAGGATTGCGCTCCTGTGCGCTCTCAGGAAGAGGCGACGGAAGCTAACCTGCTCATCAGACGGATTCCCTCTTCCTCGCGCGCCTTTTCTCCTTCCTCTCCCAAAAGGAAATCCATCCGCGTCAAGTCCCCACAGACGGCGCCAATATTCGTCTGCTCGGGGGCATGGTGGATCGGGACAGACTGAAGCTGAGCAGAGACTCGAAAGGGTTAGGACCTGGGCGCGAACTGTGAGTCTGGAGGAGGTTGCATGCTGGGATCCGCGGAGTGACAATGTGGTGGTGCCACCTACAAGGACTCCGACGCTCAAGTCAGTATCGGTACAAGAGGTGGTGGTTTAGAGTTAGAGTAGGTGACGTACCTGTGGGGATGGGGTAGGTCCCTCCCCTCTTATAATCCGTACTCGGGTGGGCCCCTTGTGGCCAGGCCCACCTTCCTGGAAGCTTCTACTCGCTGTCCAGGCTCCACGTGGATGAGGAGGGGAAGGCAGGTCCCCTCCTGGCTCGGGTTGCGCGACCCGTCGGGTCGGCCGCTCAGGTCCAGACCCGGGTAATAGGTTGGGCCGGAATAGTTATAAATGCTAAATTGGATAAATCATCAACTATATTTATCTAAAAAAGCCATATAAGATAATAATTAATTTGACAAAATATAAGTTACTAATGGCGTAAAATCTTTCTTTTTCTAATTGCAAAAATTTTATTTAAAAAAATAGACTAACGTTGACAGATATAATTAATTTTAAAGCAAAATAATATATTCACACAAGCTACATATTAAATGAATCTAAATTCAGATCCAGATAGACTACGTGAAAACACTCCAACTACTGATGAATTTTGTAGGGTTATCAAAGCTCATTGTAGAGACAATATCTTCGAATGAAGGCGCACTTCCAACTTTTGCACTGTCATTAGAGCCAGGGAGAAGAAGTGTCTTTAAACGAAAGTCATTGTGAAGATGAGAAGGTGGTTCGCGTCCTAGGAAGGCAAAAGAAGTGTGAGAACCACTAAAAAAATTCGCTCAAAACCATCCAATTTCTCATTATAATATGATGATATTTTATTACTATCGAATTTGCTATTGAAAAGAATGATATTATTGGTAGTAAGCAAGTGCAAGTGGAATTTATTGTGGGTGTTGAGGAGGTGGGATAAGTGGTGCAACGATAGAGACAAAAGAGTGAGGTGATATTGAAAAAATGAGGATGTTGACATTGTTATTGATATTGATATCAATTAAGGAGGTGTGTTGTTAGCATAGTTATCAAATCCGGCTCGACTCGGCTGGTTCGATTGGAAATCCGGACACCCGATCATCTGGCCGGATTGAGCCACTCGTCGAACCGTTTAAGCAGTGAACCCAATGAAAATCAGTTCGACCTGGCTGGTTCTATGAAAATCGGTGATCCAAACTGGTTCATGTTACCCGAACCGGATTATGTTTTTTACTATTTTTTCCTTAAGAAAGAAAAGGTGTTGTTCTCTCCCTCACTTACTCCCCACCTGGCCGGTGCCCTAACCCAGAACCAGAACCCATCTCACCTCTCTCTTCCCTCACCACTCTCTCCCTTAAGCTCGTCGCTAACTCCTCAAGTTCGTCGCTGCCTCAAGCTCATCGCAAGCTCTGTCGTGCTCTGTCAACGCTTCCTCCACCGTGAGTCGGGGTTTAGGGTTTCAGCTTCGGCCCATGTCTTCCATCAATGCTTGCTTCGTCTCTCTGCCCAGGTGAGTTTCAGCTTTAGCCTTGTTATTTCTCTTTCAATTTCATTGCTATAAATTATTAGTACATCTTAACTTTGTTGTTGAAAGTTGAGTTTGTTGCTGAAATTATGATTTAGCTAATGTTAATTTGTTGTAAATCATATTTGGAGAATTGGAGTTTTTTTTTTTTGTTGCTACCTAAAAGTTATCATCGTTTAAATTTTTGTTGCTACCTGAAAGTTATCATAGATATCATAGCTGAATTTATTGCTAAAATTCTAAAAGTAGAATTTATTGTCAGCTGTAAGTTGAATTTGATGCTAAATATATCATAAATGTGGTTGTTGCTGGAAGTAAAATTTGTTGCTGGATAACTGAGTTGAGTTGAATTTGTTATTGAACCTTGTTATTCTGTTGCTTAAAAAATGCTAAATCTTTTGTTGTTGTATCTTAAGGGATAAGAGATAAGAGAGTTAGTCAGTAACAAAATCAGTTTGGTACAGTTAATTAGGACTTGTTATTCTGATATCTGATCTTTCTCTCTTCTCCAACTCTGTTATAAATAAAGCTCTTGCATCTCTCTAAGAGGTGTGTAGAATTGATCCATTGATGGAAGAATAAGATGAAGTTAATTCATTTCACTAGTTTATTGAAGCTCTCTCTTCAAACCCTTCTTTTTCTGTTTCTGATGTTCTGCATAATGCAGCGTTTCTTATGGAAGTTATAGATGCAAATCAAAATGAGAAAAATATTGATCAAGTTTCAAATTTGTCCTATGAAAACATAGATGTCAATTTTAAGATCACTTAAACTTGATTTATCGATTGTGTTATTTTTTACTTGCACTTGTTTATTTAAATGGAAAAAGTATTTTGTACTAAAAACTACTTTATTATCTCTTTTTGTATCATTAGTTATGTCTAAAAATTAATATTTGATTATTATTATTATTATGTTTGTAAAGATTTTCATTTTAAGTTTTAATATATAATTTTAATTTTATTTATATAATTTTATATTTTTTTAAATTATGATCGAGTCAATTAGGTGAATCAGTGATTTATCAGTTAAATCAATGACCTGGTCATATGATCAAGTTGATTATCAATTCAATTCTGATAACTATAGTTATTAGAGATGATGAGAGAAGAAGAATGAGTGAGGGTGATTATTAAAGATGTCCGAGGTACAATTTGCATTAATTTTGAAAGAAAAAGTTAATCTGATCTAAAATAATAATTTATAACATTTTGGATGGTAGCAGTTTAATTTTTTTTAAATCGGTTGGTAAAATAAATAAATAAATAAATAAATCTTATTTTATATTCACAAAATATTTCACTAAATAATAATAATATAAGAATAAGATAAAAAAAGTAATAATTTAAATATATTATAAATAAAATTTTAAATTTAATAATAAAATAATAATAGGATAAAGTATTAATTTTGTCTTCAACGTTTGGATCAAATTTTAATTTAGTCCCTAACGTTTTAAACGTCTTATTTCAGTCTCAAAAAATTTTAAACTGATTTAATGTTGTCCTAATGTCAAATTTAATATGAACAATTAACTTAAAGAGCCAATAACATTTTATTTCAGAACATAAGTAAAATCAACCCATTAATATTCAGTAATGTAAAAATTTTTCATTTGATTCTAGAGTGTTGATGATTAATTATTAGAATTTAGAATTCTTTTTTACAAGGAGATTGAGAAGAAGCGGTATTATAAGAAAATTTTGGTTGTATTTCTCTAATACAGAAAGAAGATATAACTTAACAATTACGTTATTAACGTTCACATAACTCACTCCATTAACTATTTTGTGTCAAATTTACCTATAAGATAACATTAAATCTCTTTAAAATTTTTTAGGACATAAATAATATGTTTGAAACGTTGGAATCTAAATTAAGATCTGCTCCAAACATTAGGAACTAAAATAGTAATTTAACTAATAATAATATGAGTATATACCCATTTTGGTCCTCAAAGAATTTTAAACCAAACACTTTAATCCCCAACTAAAATTAATTACTTGATTGGTCCCTAACAATTAATTTCGTCAGTCACTTAGGTCCCTTGTTCTGTCAACTCTAACGAAGGATAAAATGGTCCTTGATAACTCTAATAGAGGACAAAATGGTCCTTGACAACCTCTGTGCAGAAACAACACTATTCTCTCCCAAATTTCATCATATCTTACATAACCCTAACATTCTAACATTGCAACTTCAAGTTACATGTGTATATTTTGCAACTTCAATGTTCAAAAGAAGAAAATCATCAACTTGTTTTCAACCAATTCATACTCAGGAAACTAATGACTATATCTCTCAAGTAATTATCGTCTTCGATGGATCCCATAAATCTATACAACAAGTTCGATTTGTTAAGACCCGTCGTTGTCATCGTCATCTCCCTCCTCCTCTGCCCTATTATTTCTATGGCCACATTGTCCACCACTCCAATCGCTTCCTTCATTTTCTTCTCTGAATTAATGTTCAGTAATCGCTTCAGTTTCCATATGAGCGGTGACGGTGACATTGCTTGCTATACTAATAGCTTGGATGCAAGGTTGAAACTGTCTACCAGCTTGGACCCAAAAAGAGAAGGAATGAAGCACTTGAGGTCCATTCCAAATGAGAATTTACATATGATGTTGAAGGAGAATCTTCTCGTGATGTCCTAGTGTCCAACAATCCATATTGCTTGGCAGATAATGGAAAAAGACGTGCCCTTAGGGTAGTTGTAGAACTTGATCTTGAGGATGTGGTGGACGTTGTCGGGGTTGAAAGTGATGTTATCGAGGATGTGGAGGTGTATACTTTTGGTGGGCGAAGTGAGGAGGAGGTGGGTAACTAGTCACAGATATTTGAAAAGTGTGTGGTTCATGACATGTTGAGGTAGGTGTGACATGCGTGGCAGTTACACCATGACTTGATTTTGGAGCTGAAGAGGAGAAAGGAGAAGATGGAGAAGAAGACTATGAAGGTGAAGAAGGAAAGTATGAATGTTAAGGTTATACGAGATATTATGAAAATTGGGAGAGAACAGTGTCATTTACGAACAGAGGGAGCCAAGGATCATTTTATCATTTGTTAGAGTTGTTAGGAACCATTTTGTCCTCTGTTAGAATTGTCAATGACTATTTTGACCTCCATTAAAGTTGACGGAACAAATGATCTAAGTGTCTGACAGAATTAATTATTAAGGACTAATCAAGTAATTAATTTTAGTTATACTCATATTATGCACCTTAGATTGGGTTTGATTCCTTTTGGAATCAAAATGGGAATTTTCTTTTAGTGAAAAAGAATTGAGTGAAGAGTGAAGATTCTCACTGTATTAATAAAGAACATGTGTAATTTTTTTTTCTTGTTACTCATAATAAAAAGAATTATTTTTACTATTCACTCAAAAATACTCTTCACCATAGTATTATCTAATCTAAATTAGTATATTTTTATTGATTTTCATTTTGAATTGGATTTGATAAGTGATTTTGTGTGTTTGGATTAACTTTTATAAACAAATGTTAGTATGAAGGTTTTTTTTTTTTGCAAATTAATTTTGATTAAAATTATATATCAGTGCCAATGTAGTAGTGATCTGTGTTAGGAAATTTTTTGTTAAACGTGATTTTGAAAGAATAATATTTTTGGATATTTCTATTTAATTTAAATATTAAAGATATTTTAAAAGTTTAATAAATTTTTGAAAAAAGAACTTTATGCTAATAATAATAAAAACATACAATATTTTAGCAGAGTAACTATTAGTGTCGGTCACTTTGAAATGTTTTTCATAATGTTTGAAATTTTCAATTAATAATTATACTATTAATCTATAAAAGTATTGAAACTTATTCTGTCTCTTTCCATCAATTAAAGAATGTTTAAAAAATTATCTTTATACTACACTTGATTTTATACTTCAATTGTGTATTCAATTAAGTTGACAGGAAAAATGTCTAACAGCGTAACATAAAAATCATACGGGACTGAATTCATGAAAATCAAAAGCATGCAACTCTCAAAGTCAAGGAAGCACTAATCAGTTGTAAATTGTTCTAGAAAAACTCATGAAATAGGGACGAGATTTAACAAATAAAGAAAGCGAAAACCCAGAATCGTAAAGGGAAATGGGGGACGAGGAAGATCAATGAACGAACATAAAATCATATGGGGAAAAAAAATAAAGAAAATAAACAATGAAGGTTAAGAGGGTACCAGAAAACAGTGTAGGCATAGAAATCAACGTCCAAGCACATGAAGAGAAGGGAAGCAGAGGAAAAGACGGTTTGCCCCAAACGGAGTGCGAAGCTGGCGCTTGTGCCAAACGCTCCTGGAACTTCCTCCATTCCAAATTTTCCAAACATGCCCTTAATCTCTCTCTCTCTCTCTCTCTCTCTCTCTCTCTCTCTCTCTCTCTCTCTCTCTCTCTCTCTCTCTTAATTATTAAATTTAAAAAAGAATGAATAAAAGGGAATATTGAGGGAAATGTAGAAAAGGAAAATAGTCAGGGACCGTGAGTAAGAATATGAACATGAATGTGAAGATAATGGAACAGCATATTAGTCACATGATAAATTGAATTTTGTTTTTGTAGTATTATTTGCTTTTGTTTTGTTGGCAGTTTGCAATTGACTTAGACACAACGCAGAAGAGATAAGAGTAATTTTGTGATGAAAATGAAACCGTTTAGGTAAGAGGTGTTGTGGGCCTCACATATTGCCTTGCAACTAAGAATGTGCAGAGTGATTTCGAGTACATATGTGGGTCTTAACTCTTAACTCTTACTTATTGAGAAAATGTACGACTAATATTAACAAAAGTTAAGCGTGGTACTTCATATTCAATCCATAATTACAAGTATTAACAAAAATTGTATTTAAACAACGTATTTGACCAACTCCCTTGAACAACTCTCCACATAGCAAGTTCGAGTTCAGAGCTAGCAACAACTAGGTTGAGAATGAAGCAGTTGTAGTCGAGTTGATACTTACTAAAGAGACAAGAGAAGAGTATGCCAGCCATATAGAAATCCACTCAAACTCGCAAATTAGAGTGACTTGTGTGCTACGTGAATCTATTGTAATAATATTGTACTGGCATGACCAAGTACAATCTCATACAAGATCTACACAACCTATGCATTACTATTGCAGGTACCTCCACCATTGATTTGTTACATCACCACCGATTACAAGTTCAGCATCCTCCTCCTTCACATGGCCCAATCACACAATCACACGGACGAAAATAAATTTTGCTCCCCCACAGGGCCCGTGAAAACATATGTAGGATGTGCATAAGACTTAAGAGTTGCTTAACGTTTAAGGAATTTGACTAACTAAATTCTGAAAATAGCATTTCTGTAATATCAAGAATTGATAATTCATATATCATTGGTTTCCCCACACAGCCACACTTATTGCACCCGCCGGATAATCTGAACCAGTATTTTATTTGACAATAAATTTGATCTATTATCTATCTATTATTCTTAAAATCAATTATTTCTCCTCACACATTTACCATATTTTCTCCTCAATTGCAATCCCTAGGATTTGAACCCGCCTTTGAAATGGGGAGGGGGAGATATGCCATGTAAGCTAAGGCTCATTGGCAAATGTACACATACTAAGAAAGTAATAGATGAAGAAAAATATTGATCAGTATTTTCAGCCAGCAATCCAATTCCTTTAGTCCAAAGTGTCCAACAACCCAACTTAATGCATTTAGCCTACACTTTTAAATATTAACGGCTAACAACTAAACAAGAACAATAAATTGCACTGGCCATGTAACATTGCTCACAGCATCACACTTCAAAAATTTCACTTGATTCCTATTTGTGACAACTCAGAGGTATACAATTGAAAAGTCATAACAGATTAATCTGTTAATAATATTTACAACATATATAGGTGGTGATATCAATTAAAGCAGAGACATCTTGAACACACAAAAATGCACTTGAACAATAGCGGTTTAATAGTACTGCTGCTTACTTTGTAAATGTCGAGCTAATTGCCTACAAACTTCACATCAATCTGCATATAATTCCGTTTGTAAGAGCTTGCTCGTCTCTTGAGGCCCTGGTATCTACCATCGAACATGCTGATTAATCCCTCTCTGATGACTTGTAAGCAAATCAATGGGCTTGAGACAGCTAGCCCTGAGTTATCAGACTTCTATGCTCAAGGCGAGAATCGAACATCTAACAATAAAGCTGAATACACTATAAATAACATTGTACTTGCAAATTATAATTTGCTAGTTATCTTCAAAGTTTAACATACAAGTATACCCAATAAACAGTACCATTTAGTGGAGATTCTCAAAATATGGAGTACCCAAAATTGATGAATACATTAACCTTTCAGTCCAATCAAGTTCTGGGAAAAACTAACATTATTCCAGTATTTGAAAGTGAAAGGTAATCTACACAATTTAGAGATTCAATGTGTCAAATGCATGAGAATGGTGAATTATATGTGATGTATTATATTATATTTCTAGTCTGAGAACATAAAAGTAAACTAAGGTGTTATCACTGTTACTTGCACAGTTCTTGAATCATGTAGTGATAACTGATAAGCAATGGTTGGTTGCTTAAATGTAATGTGAAATATAGCAAAATAAAAAGAATTATAATTAGTTGACTTCAAAATTATAACAATTTAATCACCTTGCTGTGATTTAAAATTTTCAATTAGTCCATCTAACTATGACTACAGATAAAATAAAGTCGACTGAAAATCTTGCCACATCAGAAAACCATTCAATCAATCCAGACGGATTATGAACTAAATCTATGCATAAGCATATGAAGAAATGTGCATGCACTTCAACCCATGCCACCTACACCTTCTCAAGTAAGGTACAAAAACATGGGTGAGAAATTTGGTGGTACAAATAGCTTTATCCTTAGATCTAAAGTGCACATCTTTAGCACAACTTACTAGAAAATTACACAAGCCAATTGGAAACGAAGAAATGATATTACGACTAAATTATCGTGTGTATTGCAAAATGATAATACAATACCTTTACTGGAAGACATAGTGATATTCAAACAATAAACTTTTGTAAACTTTA
Organism: Arachis hypogaea; assembly: GCF_003086295.3. Classification (NCBI taxonomy): domain Eukaryota; kingdom Viridiplantae; phylum Streptophyta; class Magnoliopsida; order Fabales; family Fabaceae; genus Arachis; species Arachis hypogaea. The sequence continues at coordinate 15,123,619 of NC_092046.1, read as the reverse complement.
AAATCAGTAGTTCAAATAATCACCCGAATACACCACAAGAATGAGAAAAATTGGCAACTTAAAAGGAAACCTAGTTGTTTAAAGTTCAAACATGTTCTCCCATTGAAGATTACCTTAACCATATTTTTAGCCAGTCACCAGTTAGTACCACCGAGGGAAGTCATCTTGCAACAACACATATACATAGTCAAACAAACAAAAACACAGGTAAAATACCTTGGGAAGCAAATAACATCTCAAAACTTTATTTAGTCAAGGATTCGGCTAGAATAACAGTTTTGTCACTGTATCATATAGATTAAAGTTGCTTTCCACTCCAAAAAGCAAAACTCTTCGTATACCATAGATAAAACTCATAATGTGACTCGGGAAACATTATCCTAATAATATTTGCTACTTTGTATACAAGTATTTTAAATTGACTACTACTTCATGACTTATAAATCCTTAGTGGGAACAACATCAACTTGTCTACACCATCTAGCTAAATAAAACTCTGGCAATACTGTCTACACCACAAATAGCACGACAATAAATAATTACAATACCTGCAAACTAGTAATATTTTGAGATGTGATCTATTTCTTGGTGTGTACTGGTATAGCAATATTTTTCTTGGCTACAGTTATTTACTAGTGTTAAAATCAAACAAGAGGCTCTACTGCAGGAGATGTTGATTGGCATGCCTGTTCAGAAGTGCCAACCATTAGAACGCCAAAAGCTCCTTGCACTTTTAAGGGAACGAGCATGCTTTATCTTCAGAAACAACTTGTATGCGATCTCTGTTTTATTTGAAGCAAGCAACCTGTTACTTAATTTACTATATACAAGCCTACTTGGACAGAACCCTTTCTGCAAAGACTCCTCCATGACAAGAACCGCATTTTCAAGCTGTCCTATGTTGCAAAGTCCAGTGATGATGCACTCATAAACTTCAATATCTGAATTATACCCACATTCTTGCATCTCCTGCCAGATATTTAGTAACATTCCACATTTCGCAAACTTCATTAGACGCATAAGCAATATCTTATAAGCATTCATTGATATCATACATCCTAATTTTCTCACTTTCTTGTAAATAATTATTGCAGCATATGGTGGACCATAGTTGCATAAATGCTTGATGAAGGAGGTTACCATCCCAGTAGAAGGTACAACTCCTTGCCTTAGCATTTCGTCAAACATCTGGAGTGCATCAGCAACCTTCCGAGCTCTCAAAAAGCCAATAATAATTCTTGTGTACGTATCAAGATTAGGTTCACAATTATTACTCAACAATGCTTTATAATACTTCATAGACTCATCAAAATCTCTAACCGACACAAAATTAAAAATCATTGCATTATAAGTCTCAGTATCAGCTGGACAATTTTTCTCCTGCATTTTATTGAAAACCTCAACAGCCTCATCAATGCGGCCAGCTCTGCCTAAACCCTCAATAAATAAACTGAAAGTCCTACAATCAGGATGAAATCCATCTACTTCCATTTCCTTCATAATCCTCTCAATCTCATTCACACTACCCAACTTAGACCAACCACCAGCAACAACATTGTACGTAGTAACATCAAAAGATACTTTCCCTTTCATTGAATTAAACACAGAACTTGCAGCACTCATATGAGACCGTTGGCAAAGGCATGACAAGAGTACATTCAAGGCATCTGCATTGCGTCTCAACCCGAGATCATCCAAGTTGCTAAACACTTGAATTGCTTTAGACACATGACCAGCCCTGACAAAACTATCAATAACAATAAATAACAGTAACAAATCAGCTTCTAAGCCATTAACCTTCATGTCATCTAATACCTCCATCATGAACTTGAAAAACTTCCTTCTTCCTAGTGCCTTAACAATCACACGGTAACTGCCAATGTCCTTAGGTAACATTGGCTGTTTAATTGCCCAGTTAAAAAATGCAACCATGGCTTCACCACCCAAGTTCCCAGAGTTCACTACCCTACCGAGAACATCAATATTCACATCAACACCAACATTGGATAAAGCTTGTTCAATTGCAGCCTTACCATTCAGCTTCTGAAGAAAAACACCACGCAATTTCTCCTCTGGTGACAAAAACCCATCGACAGGTTCCCTTGCCGATTTGGATTCATGGTCTTTCAAGATAGTGTTCTGTGATGCACATTTGGCTATGGGTAAGAGCTCCGATATTTGCTCAAGAACGAGGTGTTCGTCGAGATTGGAAATGGTTTTTTGTCGATCAGGGAACAGTTCTTCTGAGAAGAAAGAATCTGAAAGATGGTGGAGGGATGTGGAAATGGAACTGAGCTTGGAGGGAAAAGGGTGTCTCAATTTGGCACACTGCACTAGAAGCGGTAGAAATCGAAATGCCATATATGATCAGCTCCACTAAATGTTGCCTTTAGCATATACCTGAGAGGAGTAGGTTTATTTAGCTTTGTATTTTGAACCCCTGCAAGGTACAAGATTTACCATTTTAGTAAAAAAAAGAAACTGGTAAAGAAAATCTTTTGTTCCTAACACCTTGAGTAATGAGTACATAAATTTACCCCTAGACCTAACATTTTTTTCTTTCTTAATAAGTTGCGACACACAATGTACAATAACACAATCATCCAATTTGTAAGTAAAGCAATAAGTCACAACAGGCAATGATGTGCACGGACATTAATTATGCAACGAGTTTAATTTTCTATGCCATATACTGGAATACTACATTATCATAGAAAGCAGTTGAAGGTCTATCACAATGTACAGTAACTCAAGAATGACTGTGATGATTAAGATAAACAAGATTCTGATGATATTTCTGATTTGGATTCCCCTTGACAGTGGCTAAAAAGTTACAGCTTTAAGAATAGCTTTAATTATGAAGGCTAAATTCCACATACATAAAATGGGAATCCATATCAAATCAACTCCAAAACTAACCATTTTATCACAAAATCAACAGTAATGCATAGGTTGTGTAGATTGTATATGGGACTGTAATTAGCAAAGCTTATACCTTTTGCAAAGTGCTTAATTTGAAGTTCTAGCATTATAGAGGATCCACTTGCACTTCCTACAGACATAATAATGGCGAAACTTAGATTCTACTATACTAACAAAAGCACAAGATAGCATGAAGAGGAAAGACTGAAAAAGGACAAGAAAAGGACGGGAGAGAGTAAAAGTAGCGACATTAACTAAGAGAACAAAATCTATGCAGAATTTGCTGCCAAAATTTATAAAAAGAATACCACGCAAACTTGAGCAAGCCTGAAGCCTCATCTGCTTCAATATACAATTGAAGGTTTCATAGAAACTAGTATTCTTAAATTGAGCACTCACTGTTATTTCCTTTGCATATTCAAAATACCCTGGTTTCTCATCACAGAACACATCCTCTAATTCTTTAATTTTTCAAATAGTTATGCTTGGTAAGTTAAATTTTAACTTTAGGCTTCATAGCGTTAGGCATATACGCTTTCCAGTTTCTCTTAAGCAAGTAAATTACAACCTTTATGCTCTCTGTAGTAACTAGAGTATCTTTGCTTCCTCTACCACATGAAGATAGCTCCAAGAAAGACATAATCCTATATCCATTTTTTATTTTCAATACCAACAATCTGAAAGGAACAACAGCCACAAAATTAGGATTAACAAGAGCTTAACTAACGAGAACAAATATGTAGTAACTTATTGTAGAATTTTTTATATTATTTTCTTATTTTTTAACTTCTGCGTCAATTATAAAAGTCAGATGCAACAGGCTGGAAGGGTTCCTCAATTATGTCAGTAAGATCAGGAAATCTCCACCATAGTGCTTGGATCGACAAGATCCCTTAAGTAATCATCCATAATTCCAGAATGAATCACTAAAACAGAATTACAAAATCAATTTATAGAAATTGAAAACCATATAATAAATATGATCAACAGAAATAGAATTACAGAAAGAATCACAAACAGAAAAATATATCAACAGAACAGAAAAAGAAAACCATAAGATAAAAAAGATCATCAATAAATCTCATTGTGTTTGTGCCACAGCTATACCAGGTGAAAACCAAGCCACACCTATAAGACTTGACAATTTTCTTCATATGATAAGCCTTCGTCTTTCCATTTGTTACATTCAAATGACAAGCAAAACAGAAACAAATTAAAGCTCCAGAATGTTAATTAGTTCATTCATAATAACAAGGTTTATTGAAAGTCAGGCAAATTAAGATTCTAGTTGGGCAGAACAAAGCACAAAGAGTTGAGAGCCAGCTTTGAATTTAATCATTTTAATCACTCACTTTATTTTCATATCTTAAAGAGGCAAAACCAGAACTAATCAGATAAAATCAAGGTTCTGAAAACCGGACCAGTCATCGAACCGCTTTAGCTATTGGTTCACTGGTTTACTGGTCCAACCGGTTTAACCGTGGTTCAACCGGAAAAATTTATAATAAAATAATAAATAAATTATAAATAAACACTAAAAATAAAAATAGGAAAAAAATAATTTTCTATTATTCCACAAGGCCTATTGATACCTGAAAAAGTATTTACCCTTATGATTATCAATTTGTCATTCAGTTTGTTACTAATCGAAATTTAAGAAAAAGCTCCACTGTTCCCCACTACATTGCCTTAACACAAATCCTGGAATACACAATGCTCTCTTAATTCCAAATTAAACTTGAAAAGTTCAAAATCACACCATGTATTCAAAAGATAAATAAATAAGATAATCATATTCTGCTACACATAGAAGCCTGAACAGGAGTGATTAAGATAAAAGTTAATATCAAAGTGGTGCTTTACAATCCTAGACTACTTACAGCCATCAAATACTGCTAAAATTGACATCAGGATGTGTAGCATCATGTAATGCACTCAAGTAAATCCTATTGGAGAAAACTTCAATCCAAAAATTTATAGTACAACATAATGCTTCTCAATGTAGCTAGACTAACACAGAAAACTCACACAGTTAAGCAAATCATTATTGCAAGCCAGTCTTCTGAATAGCTACTCTTATTCCCATTCCTCCCAGCAACCACTAATGTTGAGCATTCAGGACTTGGCAACAGCATTGAAAGGGAATATGACAGTAACATTTTCTTGCAAATAAGGGAATCATACGCCACAAAAATCCCCATAATGATAATGGAAAAATCACCTTCAAGATATGAGAAGAATCCCCCTTGCTGGACCAGTTTAGTAGTGATCAAGAATATATCACTTCATTAAATAATGGTATTAGTTACTAATACAATCTGTTAAAACTTTTTGGTAAAGGAACCCATCAAATCCTACAAAGGAATCAAGCTGAATCTCTTCTACAATAGCTTTCTACAGGCAGGGACAAAAATAACAAATTTGAAAGGTGAAGGGGTTTCTGGTCGGGAGGGTTGAGGAGGAGGGGACTAAAAATTAACAGAAAGAAAACATATAATAATTAACCACCTGAAACAGACTTACATATTATCAAAAGACACATCAGACATGAACAATTCTCAGCAACAAAATTCCAAGCAGTGAACAAAAAGAAACCCAACATGCAATATCCTTCTCTGATTTACCAGACAAAAACAGAAAAATAGAAAAACAAAGAAATCCACCTACTGACCGAGAATAGCAGAACAGAAAAACAGCAGAACCAGGGCTAATCAATAAGAAATAATCACTCAATAAAAAATTAAAACCACACAACATTCAAATTTTCAATAATCATTGGATGATTTTTGAGCAAAGAACGAAGAACAAAGAATGAAAAAAAATGAAGTCATTATTACCTTCGTTCTAAGCAGTCTGAGCAGAAGGGCAGAAGCGCGATCGAGACGGAGACCAGGCGATGAGCACAACGACGAACGGCGGCAAAAGCGTGGCTGAGCAAAGGAAGAGAAGACGGCGGCCGGCGAATTCGAGGAAGAAGTTGCGCTTGGTGAATGAGGAAAGGGGTTGGAGACTCGGGCTCGACGCCCAGACGAAGACGGTGGTGTTGAGCGCGACGGATGCCGGCAGAAGAGCAGCGGTGGGGGAGCAGAAACACGCACAGTTCGAGCACTCACTGGCGGAGGAAGGCGCGAGCAGACGAGCAAGAGGAGAGAGGCGAGATGCGAGCACACGACGCGGAGGATCCGGCGAGAGGCCCAAGAGCACGAAGACGGAAGTTCTTGAGTGCGACGGACGGCGGCAGCAATCTCTCACTCCGACAGACGGCGACAACTATTGGTGGTGGCTAGGGTTTGATTTCTTTGGTGGAGGCTTGGGCAGTTTGCTCTTTGCTGAAGGGAGGAGTTGGAGAGAAGGGGGGGGGGGGGGGGGATAACGCGTGCAACCCCTTTTTCCCTTTCAATGAAGGAAACGACGTCGTTTTCTTTAAACCGGCCGGGTTCCAATTCTATCTGACCGGTCAGTTACCGACCAATTTAGCAGTTTTTGAGCGGTTTATGATTCGACGGTTTTACACATTGGACCGGACCAATTTTTATCGGTTTTGGTTGAACCGGTTTAACTGGTCGGTCCAATTCGATTTTCAGAACATTGGATAAAATAGATCACTGAACAAAGAAATTTAAAAGATTAAACTAATTCATCTTGTTAATAGATCAAGTCATCAAAAATCAATTAGTCAGAAAAGACATCACATAGAGCAGATAGCTAAAAGGTTGCAGCTTGGAGAAACATTACATAACAACGGCGACGATGGAGAGAAACACGTAACAGAAGCCAAAGTGAAGATATGGGAGTAACACTGGAGAAAGAAGTGGCCGCTGTTCTGATGATTGAGAGAGAGGCTCAAATGGGGATAGGGAGGGACTTTGGGAGTAGTGGGAATTGGTAGGTAAGTGAATAGAGAATGGGGTGCAGTAGTGGATAATATAAACACAAACAAGAATAAGATGGCAGAGGCATAGTTGTCAGAACCAATTCGATAATCGAACCAGTCATGCTACTGGTCATTGGATTGGTGAGTCGTTCTGAAAACCATACCGGTCATCAAACCGTTCTAGGACTAGTTTACTGGTTTATTAGTCTAACCGGTTCAATCGTAATTCAATAGGAATAACCGTTTTATAATAAAATAATAAATAAAATATAAATAAACACACTAAGATTAACAAAATTTTCAAACATAATTTTAACAAGATCAGCACAATAATTAACATGCTTTAACAAAAATTAACAGAGTTTTCAAACCAATTTTAACATCAGCATAATGATTAACAGAAAAAAAAGGCACTGAATGAGCACTGTCAACTCTCCAATTGCTTTGTTTCTAACGATAGTTCCGGAATAACCTTCTTTCCTTCCCAACAGCTTCAAAGTAATCTCTAGCTCATCCCACAATAAGTTATATCTATTAGAAATGATCAAACTACATTCATTTTGTCTGCAAAAATAGTTTTAAGCATATCTTACGTCTGAACATGGAAAGCTTCATTGCAAGAATTCAAGTCAGTGTGCATGTCCACGGATAGCAAATCAATATAAACATTATAATGCATGCTATAAGTTATACTTGCACGGGTCGAAAATTTTTATTTACAACATAAACTCAACTTTTTTTAATTTTTTTTGGATTATTACTTTTTACATTAGTAAAAATCTTTATGTCTTAAAATAGATATCAAACAAATACAATCGAACTAAAACAATAATAGTAGAATTTTCTAAATACATATTTTGCTTCCCTCTAATAAAGAGGTCATCATCATTAACAGCACCCTAATCCAAATCCATTATCAATAATATTAGATTTGCATATCAACAAAGAACACTCAGTTATTAGACCCACGGTGTCTCTTCTGAACGATAGTCGAATATAGAATTTAGGGCATATCGAACAAAACGAACCCCAAATGCAGAAGACAATAGGAATTAGAGAAAAATAAGATCTATATGGGTATATGAAAAATATACTAAACAAATAATTCTGTTAAATAATCCACTTACCAAATTATATTTTTTTAAAAACTTCCTTATAAACAACATTATTAGATGTGGAGTTCCAATAGTTATCATCTTCATTAGACAATAATATCTTTAATCCTGATCTTGTTGTCACTCTAGATATCGCAACATAAAAAATTGGTTGTCGAAGATAAATACCAACCAAAGATAAAGTTTGCCCTTAATTCCTATTAATAGTCATCGCAAAACAAAGACTAATTGAAAACTGTCTGCGCTGAAATTTAAAAGGAATACCAAGATCACTGGGCACTAAATTCATCCAAGGAATAAAAACCTTGTCATCAATGTTACTTCCAGACACAACTTCAGCACCAATAATATTATCTCCAAGATCTTGAACAATAAGTCGAGTTCTATTACACAATCCATTTGCCTGATCTATGTTCCTTAGCAAAATAATAGGAGCACCTTTCTTCAATTTAAGAACATGATTTGGTATCCCTAAACATGTAATCTAATTCAAAAACTCAGTTGTCAACCAATCAGTTTCAATCACATCTTGACAATCACTTTTACAAATAGAGTCAAAACTCAAATAAACCTTTACTAACCCAGGAAGAGTATCAACAACAAAATCATTTATCTGCGACACAATATCAACAGTAGGAGCAAGTATAGCACGTTCTTGAAAATACAAAGCATTACCATAGTTATCATCAATATCTGAATATATAGCTGAAACAATATCCTGAATAGGATTGTCAGTCGAAGGAATAAGTAAATCACTTGGAATATCAACAATAATTTCATCCTCCTTTTGAACCCCACAAGAACCTTCACCAATCTTTAAAATCCAATTAGAAAATTCTTTTACTTCATCCAAATTTGACACCAAGGAGTTTTTTTTATAACCGAAGATTTTTTGTCAACCACATTACCTTACAATGTTTCCAAAGAATTGACGAATTAATTGAAGTCATAACTATTTCAGCATGAGTTCGTTTAGGAATAACTGGTAACACTTGTCTAAAATCACCACCAAGCACAATAACTTTCCCACCGAAGGGAATATCACGAGCCGAAGGCACATTCAAACTCATTAAATCACGAAAAGTTCTATCAAGGGCTTCAAGTGCCAACTTATTCGTCATGGGTGCCTCATCCCATATTATTAGAGAAGCACGACGGATGAGTTCTTCTCATTGACTATCTTTCTTAATATTGAACATAGATTCCTCATTCAACTCGATTGGGATGCAAAACAATGAGTGTGCAGTCCTCCCACCAGGTAGCAATAAAGATGCAATACCACTAGAAGTAACATTTAAAACAATTCTCTTTTCTGAACGAAGAAGAGAAGACAACAATTTCCACAAAAAAGTTTTTTCAGTACCACCAAATCCATAAACAAAAAAGAACCCAGCTCTTTTATTTGTAACCGTGTAAATTATTTTCTGGTAAATGAGTTTTTGTTCATCTGTCAATTTATTCAAATTTATAGCATGTTCTTCTCGAAGTTGATGTACATCATAACCCAACTCATTCATAATCATAGAACTTGAAAAATGAGAAACCAAATCTTGATTAGGAAAAGGCATTTGGGAAAAATCTTTAAAGCTTTTGTCGTTCATTTGCAATAATTTTTCAACTTCAATCACACAAAGAATCTCAAGTTCTTCTTCTGTGATCATGAGCTCTAAGAAATAAGTGAAAAAAAGAACACATAGATTACAAATACACTACAAGAAAAACACTCATTCAGATACACTTAAAAAGTGTAGCCAAAAATGAAAAAAAAATGATGCCTTAGGCAAAGGCTACGATTTTTAGTCTTTGGAGACGCTTTTGTAAAGGATGCCTATACCAGTGTTGCCTATTCTCAAAGGCTACGCTTTTCTGGCTAAGCTTCTGGCCTTTAAGAATAGGGTGTGATTTTTAAGTGATGTTGTTCAGGACCAAAGGCTACGCTTTTCAGCACTAATGGTTACCAGAATTCAAAAGAATAGGCTACACTTTTCAAGACTACTGCATCACTTTATAAACGTAACAAATAATATATCTATAGCTACTTTATATAAATGTAGCATTTTATCCCTCATTTTTTTTAAATTTTTGTTTATATTTTTTTGTTTATATATATATATATAAACAAAAATTTCTAATAATCTTTTTATCTAAAACCTAATATTTGGGAATATAATTATATATATAATCTTGTATTTTTAATTAAATTAGTTAATTATTATAAAATAAAAATAAATACATAATAATACAATACAATAATCTTTAAATAATAAAAATTATCCTTATATAATGAACCAAAAATATTAGGATGATCATAATTTTGAGTATTTATACATTTCACACTAAAATAAGCATACTCATATCAAAATATGCATGAGACCACTTAGAGATTACCACTAAAAAACTAGGAAAAACCAAAATATTATATCATACAAAATCCATCTTTCACCCCTCTTTGGTTGCACCTCCAAAGAGTTTCAGAGTCTTGAGATATGTGTTTTTGAAGTTGCTGTTCCAGAATTCGGTAACCTTAATATTCTCTTCCTCAACTTGCTTCGTGAGATCCTCTAGACTCAGTTGTCGACTTAAAGCATATGAGACGGCACTTTTCACAACACCTTTAAGTTCTGCACCACTGTAGTTTTTTGTTCTAGCAGCTGCAAAAGATAAGGCAAACCCAGAGTAAACATTTGCTGACCTTCATAATTGAATAAGTGTGATGCTGATAATTTTATTATCCACTTTTTTTAGCGAAATGATAAGTAAAAGCTTGACATCAGAAGTAGTTGATCTTGCTTCAAAATATTTATTAGCAAAGAATCAACCTAATCAAGATTACTTATTGATTACTTCCATCAAAGACAACAAAGACATAAATATACAAACTTATATCATCCTAAATTTGCCATAATAACACATACCAAGCTCTTGAAGATTCACATCAGGAGCAAGAAAAGAATTTTCTTTCATCTTGTTAGTATGAATTTGAAGAATTTGCAATCGACCATTTTCATCAGGAAGGCTTATCTCAACCTGGACTTCCAACCGCCCTGGTCTACAAGCAAAAGAAATGGCAACAACTAAAGAGGTATGCACTACATATGCATATAGTTACTATAGGAGTTTATTATAAGAAATCAAAGCAGCAGTAGATTGGATAACAATTGCAGAATACAATAAACAATAGCATATCCTTGTTGAGTGTTCACAAATTTACATTTATATTTTTCACACTAAGCATATTTAAAAAACCTACAAGAAAGGAGGGAAAATTTAGAGACCTTAAGAGAGCCTCATCAAGCATATCCTTTCTGTTGGTCATTCCAATAAGCAAAACATTATTTAGTGACTCCACACTATCTATCTACAAACCAATCATATTGTTTATTAAATATATGCTTCTGACTACTAGAGAAGAGTTATTATTTTAATAAAATATGATTTAAACTGACCTTAGTAAGAAGTTGGTTCACAATTCTATCATGAACTCCAGTACCATCGCGAGTTGAACCTCTTGACTGCACTCACACCGAGGAAGATTGTGTGACTAAAGATAGATCGGAGAATTCTATAATACAACTTTAAGCTCAATACTACAATTTGTTAGGGATAAGAAAACTTGTATTAAATTAAATCTTAATATTTAAAATTGTACTGCAATTTTGAGGAGTCATCGATGAAAAATATATAACTTAATAAATCTGAAGAAAACTACATGAAAAAAATTTCACCTGAAGCTTTTATGACTCTAATTTAACTATCTACAAATCCCACAAAGGAGGGTCACATAGTATTAGTAGCATAGAAAATCTGAAGCATCTAATATTGACACACAATGATCATGAATTAACAGTGATCAATAAATAGGCAAATAACACATTGCATGATTCACATTTGTCCAAAGTTCAGAAATTCCATACCTTATAAATAGCATTGATTTCATCAAAGATAATTACATGCAAATCACTTTCATCCCCTGAAAATACAGTGATTAATAAGAGTGAATTATCAGAAAATTTAATCTTAAGTACATGCAATCTGTGTGGCTCCTCTGCTCTTGTTCAGCATCAGCAAAAAGGTCCCTCACATTCTTTTCAGTTTCACCAACAAATTTGCTCAAAACTTCAGGGCCATTTACAATCTAGTACAGCCACACAAGGAAAATTAAGATTGTACAAAATGTATTGAGTCCGAAATGGTAAAAAGTTCAAGAAAGGTTATTCCAAGACAGTCACTAGTCTAGTATGAGACACAATTAGAAGCCGTCACTGCAATTAGAAAGTTTGGACAACATTGTTTCTGCAGAAAATGACCATTTTCTAAAAATCATCTCCCAAACCACACATAAGAAAATTCTGAAATTTTAGGGGAACAATCTAGACATCTCAAGGTTTCATAAAAAAATAATTTCACTCATTTTGAGTGGCTAAATTGCTCCCAATTTTGTTCACAAAGTGCTGTCCGAAACTGCATAATTCTGCAACATGTAACCTTGGATTTTGAGAGGTCAAAAATTGATTCCTAACTTTTTACTCACTCTAACCTTGCATTCTAACTTTCTTTTACCTATTGTGACTTGTTGGAAAGATTAAATCAGCCCCAAGTACTCAAGATTAATAAATCACCATTTTTTTTGTCACTTTTCACATTTAAGCATACTCATATGAAATAAAAAACTTCTGCATTACTCAGCATAGCAATCCAGCCACAAATCACTCAAACAATTCACATATATTATCATCAATTTATTGCATCATATATAACAAATAGTCCAAATAGATCAATATTCAAATCATTAACATCATTAATAGTTTCCAGTTCTAAATGGATCAATATTTCAAATCAATCCTAAAATTGTACCTGTCGGTGTTCACAGTTCCAAATGGAGACTCGATCTGAGTCATTGGCGGTTACCATTCATGGATGCATCAGATGCAACTTGATCTTAATGCTTAATCTGCAGCAAATCAGCAATTCATTATCATAATAAATAACTTCAAACAAATTCACTACCACTCTCTTTCCATGTTCTTTTATTTTGAACCTGCAAAAAACCTAATTAATTCTTCAAATTCGAACTATTAACCCATTCCATGACCGAGTAGCAATCGTCACCATCTCTTCTAGCGGAATCGGATGAGAAATTGTAATTTATCTCGCAATCGAGACGTTCGACAAAATCTTTGCTGTGAACACCCGGACGTGTTCTTGTGGAGGCAACAAACAGAGTGAAGTGCGGTGCCAGAGGGAGAATCATTCTGCTGACAACGTCGATGGTAGCAGCGCTACGGTTGAGGTATGCAGTGTACAGGGCATCAAAGCTGAAGGTGAAGAAGATGATGAGCTGCGACGGTGAGTGGTGAGCAAAGGTGAAGACGAAAGAGAAGGGGGCCGGTGAGTGGTGGTGAACGAAGGTGAGGGCGTGAAAACAGTGAAGGTGGTGGTGAGCTTTCTAAAGCAGAAGGGTGCGGGTTTCAGAAGATGAAGGGCGTGGGTTTAATTTTGGTGGTAACGTGAAAAGGAAACAAAAAATTCACTAAGTGTAGTATATGTATTTGGTTTCTTACATTAGGAAACACTTTAAAAATTCACCTAAAATATAACAAATAAGCTGCTCTTTGCTCTCTTTAATGTAAAAAGTGAACCCATAGCTCTTAAGATAAGGCTACGCTTTATAAGTGATATTTATAATATCTAAGGAGACACTTTTCAAGTGATGCTACAAATGTGTTTCCTATTCTCCTACAAAAAAGAAACACGGAGAAAAGTGTAGCCTATTCTAGGAATAGGCTTAAAAACTAAACATCATATCGTGATATAACCATCTACACAAACTTAATCAATAATAAATAATCAAACAAGAGTTTGAAAAATACTTGGCAATTGTAATTCACGTCTTCTATGATATAAAATATCATCAGCCAATAGTCTCCAAGTGTCTTTTCAAACCATTTCAGGTTTATTCATTGAATTAGATGCCAACAATGTAACAAATAACTTACGAAGTTGAAAGCCAGAAGACAATTCTGCAATTTCCTTAATGGCATTAATGAACTCCTGTTCATCACTCAATAAACCAAGATGATTGCAAGCAGCCTTGAAAGAATCATATAGAACACCATCAACAGTACGAATGCTTTCAAAACTTTTACAACCCTTCTGAATATTGAGCAACAAACACAAATAATTGATGAAAATTAGCCTTCCAATTGAGAACCCTCTCTGCCTTGGAACCTATTCCTGAGTATCACGCAAGTAAACAAATTGATTTGGATATTCAGAATATAACAAATGATTACCATGTGGGAACTTAACATTAGCTCGCATCCAAGCAGTAAACATTGTATCTTTATACTTGTTCTTTTCAACAATTTTTGGAATCTTATCATCATCAGTAAAATATTAGATTCTGTCTTTTGGGCAAATGGAATATCAACCATTGAACAGATGGCCACTTGTGATGAATATCAAATGCAAATAATCTCCAAGCATATTCACAAGGTGCTAGATATCGACAATCGTAGAATTGCTTAATCTCGTCAACATTTTGAACACCATGTTTCTGAGTTTGTACATTTCTAATTGTTGCAGTGACACGATTTGGTCCCTTATTTATATATTTGAACAAATACTTGATGACATTTGACTTGTTACAAAACTCCAAATTGATGTGAGCTTGATATTTTATTAGGAGCATTGGATTATACAACAACCCGATTATCCACATCCACACCATTTATTGTGTATGTAATCCCCATATTAAGCCTTCTATATATGGAATAACCATCCTTATCAAAACTTGTCGAGTCAACAAATTTTTTGGGATAAAATTTAGAATAACCACCATTTCTCATGCAAGGAGAAGAAGGTCTTAATTTACCACAAGGACCATGAATCATATATTTGGTAACAACACTATATAGCTTTGGAAATCTCGTTGGGTCTGGTAACTCATCTGATATAACCTTATCCATGATTTCAATTGTTTGCATCCTACCTGCATTTTGAAGCCTAACCAATATATGTGCATGTGGCAAGCTTCTTTTTTGAAATTCAATTGTATACATTCCTTAATAAAAGAAAAATCTAATTTTAAACATAATTCATTATTAGATAAGCAACAAAAAATTCCATAAAATTTACCTGTATTCATAGGTCCAAAGAAGACACCATCCTTCAAATCAATCATCAAAGATTGAATTTTCAATTCAAACAATCTGTATGCAAGATCGGGTCGATCAGATATAGGAATACGAGTCCGTTCAGTGTATCTTTGAAACTCCAACCAACTTGGATTGCAATTTATAGTAATAAATAGATCAGGATATCTATATTTTTTGCAAATAGACATAGCATTCTGACAATTATTAAACATATATCTTCTTCCCCCAGTAAAAGAAGACGGCAACACAATCCTAGTTCCAATGGACGATGCATCGATATCTCCTCATTCCATAGCCTCCTCAACTCCTTACAACATATGAGATCTTATATTCTTCTGATCAAATCTAACATACAGATGCCGTTGTGACTCTACCATGCTAAAAGAATAAACAATAAATTGTTGAAATAGCCTTCTAGATTTAAATATTGTCCCAAACTCAATTTTTTGTTCTTGAATTCATAAGCAAACAAATTCCCGAAGAGAAACTCTTTGTCTTGTGGGTATGTTTTCTCTACTTCTAACATGACAGTATGTTATATCTTCTTAGTATCCATCTTCACTATATGGGAACAACAAAGGATATTGCAATGGCCAATAGCAAGTATGTGTCTCATGAATAGCTATAACTATCCATTCTTAGAATGAACAATGATATCGCGTCCAGTATCTGAGCCATCAAAGTCACCAACAATAAGACTAGCAATTTCAGCAACCGTGGGCTCACTATACACTCGAGGACCTGTAGCTCGATGTCTAAACAACCGAATGGAAAAAGATTCATCAGGATGTTGCTGATAGAACTGTTTAGCCATCCGAAAAGATTTGGCAACAATATTATTTTCATCGATCATTTTCAATAAATCTTCAATTAATGTTGAATCCAAAGAACCTACACCACTGGTCAAACTTTATACAAAAACAAATGTTAGTTACCTATACACAAAAAAGAATGAAAAACAAATTTGAAAAAATAATAGTTGGGAGTTACTTAAAACATAATCAAATCATACTGTAAAATTTTCTCTCTATTTGCCAACTCATTCTCAGTATCAAAGATATACAACTGAGCAAATTTTGGTGGTTGACCAGCCATTGGAAGTAAACTACCAATTCTATTATAATTCTGACCATAAAGAATAAATTGAGGCGGACCCGTTCCATTACTAAGAGATGTGTCAACCCTTCCACCAATAGAAGTAAAACAAAACAGATTATTATATGCCCGAATGTTCTTCAAAAAGTGTTTACTCCTTGGATCATTTCTATTGAAAAGCGATACCAACAATTCAGGGGGTTCTTTCAACAATGGCAATTCCACTTTGCCTTTAAGACAACATATTGAAAATACTGGACAATTAACTTTAGATTCTCTTAAAACACGTTCAGAATACCAAAAAATCGTACCACACCATGTATAACTGTAATTACAATCATCGTGATCCAAGTATCCTATTTATAAAATAATCAATATCATTACAGTATCATATGTCACGAGAAAAATAAAATTTTGCTAATCAATATAGAAAAAAAAAAAGAAAAATATTAAGCTTATTTATTAAAATTAATTACACACCTTTATTTTCACTTGGTGCAAACGTCACATGATCCTTGATATTAACAGGGGTTGTGAATACGTTATTAAGAGAATCATAAATAATACCTTCATTTAAGTGAACCAATGTATTTAGTAAATCTAAAATTAAAAATTAATAAAATAGCAAGAAAAACTCAATTTATTATTAACCACTATTTAGAGTTTAGAGTTTATATTTGTCTATATGTATATACCTTCATTGTTAGACATTGACCTATGAGAAGTTAGTACATTCTCGAATAAAAAGGTCTCTTGATCTATAAAAAAAAATACAAATGAATTTATTACTAAAACTAAAAAAAATCTACTACAAAAATAAATAAATACTTAAGTAAACAAGTATATATATATATATATATATATATATATATATGAAAAAAATGAATAAGAATCAAAAGAATGTGAGATGTTAAATAATAATCACCAAGAGGATCAACTAACCGTTTTTTTGTGGCCAATGTCTTGTCTCTTTTCCTCTTTATTACAAATGTTCTATTCTCTATATCAAGTGTAGATGATTCACTTATAATATTGCTAGTTAAAGAGTAGAAATAAAAGAATAAAAAGTGAATAGAATGAACATACTCAAAGGAAAGATTACACTTAGCTTTGGTTTCATTTGAAAAAGTAAAAAAAAAAAAAAATGAAAAACACAACTTGAGAAATGTTATGTGTTTTGAAATCACAATATTATTGGATACCTTCAACCTAACCACTACAAGGTTTTTGTTTATTTGTGGCAGTTTTTTTTTATTTGTGGAGGTTTATAACCCCCACCAAATAGTTTGTGGGGGTTTCTAAAACTCTCAAAATTTGAGGTGCCACGAGATCTTTTGTGGGGGTTTTTAAAAACCTCCACAATCTATTCAGTGGAGATTTTGTATGTGTTTAATGGGGGTTTTATATTGGACTTTTGTGACGATTTTAAATTACTTTTGTGGCAGTTTAAAACCCCCACAAATTATTTTTTAATTTAAAAAAAAAATTATTTTGTGAGACTTTCAAACCTCCACAAATTCTGTAATTATTTATTTATTTTTAATTTCAAATCATTCATTAATCTCATCTAATTTACATACTTTTAAATTAAAAATTTATTTTTTAATATCAAAAATGATAAACACACTCAAAGATAAGTCTTAAACACCAATTTGGTTCAGAAACTCCATAAAATCATTCACTACAAAACAAGATAATCCAATTAAATTAAATACACAAGTGTAAGCTTCAAAGTTAAGTCAATCCAATCAAAAATAGATTAACATAACTTGCTACCCACAAATGAATCACAATTCTCATGAAAGATATAGGAAAAAAAATCAAAAGGGTATTAAGGTAAAGCCAATGATTTTCAAACTAAATTGAGTTAACTGGATTCAAAACGCATAGATTTCAAATGAAAATGAATATAAATCAAAGTTAATTTAATTCTGAACATGCATTCAAAACTCATAAAAAGTTAAAATCAAAATGATTAAATCTATTTAAATACAAATTTAAAATAATAAATCAAAATTTTACACTATATATGGCCTGCAGCGAGGTTCATAGCCTATCCATCTCACACCAGCTTTGGCATATCCATCAGTTGACGGGACGAAGAATGAAGATCTTCTAATTGATCCATAAACACTTCAGCTCATTTTTAACTTTTTTGCATCAAATTAAGAATCAAGAAACGAACATCATAAACATATAAATGTATTAATTAACAGTTAATTAAGAGAGCACCAGTGCAGAGATTTATTTTATTTTCTAAAAATCTATTTTGATACTTAAATCGTCATGCCTGTTCTTCTAAAAGCTTAATAGTTGAATAGAGGCATTTTAATGATTTTATAACTAACATTCAGTATTACAAAGAGTCTATTGGAGGTAAATATTAAGCAATGCATATGTTCAGTTTACCTTCTTTGAAGTTTAATTTATATTTAATCTTTTTTCAAGAATGGTAGGCAACAATAATCGAGTTCAAAATTAATTGGTCAAAGAGATTTTGATACTATGTCATGAGTTATCCCTCGAAAAGGTTTATTGGTTAAGCTGTAAGCTAAAGTCTCAAGAATGAATTTAGTGTGTAATGAAGTTAGTAT
The DNA here is from genome assembly GCF_003086295.3 of Arachis hypogaea. Classification (NCBI taxonomy): domain Eukaryota; kingdom Viridiplantae; phylum Streptophyta; class Magnoliopsida; order Fabales; family Fabaceae; genus Arachis; species Arachis hypogaea. The sequence goes on along the minus strand of NC_092046.1, from coordinate 15,104,862 downwards.
TGTTTGCATTCAGCTAGTAGACTATCTTCTATTCATTTGTATTTTCTTTTTTTAGTTATCTCATGTTAGTAAAATTTTATATAAGTATCTTCTTTTTCTGTCATGCACAAAGTAATTAAAAATTTCTATCCAAATAACAAAATAATATATTTTCTTGTTTAAGATTCTAGATTTTTGATCATGTTTCTGCAGTATGTGCCCCATGCAGAAGATTCTGTCCTTGGAATTGTTGTGGGAATGATTTAAGTGGAACCATTCCAACTACAATTAAAGGTTTGCAGTCTCTTCAATATTTAAATCAGTTGATGAGCAAAAACTATTTAGCCATCTTACTAGATTACTTTCAGCCATCAGTTTTATTGGTAATGTGTTATGATAAACAAGTTACGTTGAGTAGTTGATTTTTATATTCGGTTCGTTAGAAAATACTTACGATTCTAAGTACTAAAGTATTGAGCATTAATAGATATGCTGCTAGAGCTTGCTAGGAGAGAAAAGAGTGTTGGAATAAAACCAGATGTTGATCTTGATATCTTCATGAAGGTATACTCTTCATTAATTATTTTTTTCCCTTCTCTTTTTCAGGAAGTATTTTCTCCTCTGTTTCTCCAGTACGAAAGCTTCTTACACAAACTAATAATCTAATCTATTTTCTTTTGTAGTCAATAGCTTTTGGAGGACAGGAAACAGATCTTATGGTAGAGTACATCATAAAGGTATTCATTAAGCAAATTGCGAAATAGTTTAATATTTGTTGAGTTGATAAAAATGTAAAAATAGAGATTAATAGGCTCTAGCTACTAGTATCCCGTTTCAATACAGCTTATATCATATTGACATTTTTATAAGTCTTCCAAACTCCTAAGTGCTAAGATATTTTTCACAAAGATATTAGGTTTGGACATATATGGAAACACATTGGTGGACGATGAAATGCTCAAGGGCATTTCACAGGGACAAAAGAAGCGACTTATAACATGTTTATTATAACATTGACATATAATTTGTCTTATATTTTAGTATGTGCTATGCTAACCAATTGATGTGAGATTTGCAGAAGACTTACTGATTGAAAATATGTTGATAATTTTGTTAATTTAAGTTTTGTTAATTGTAATTGTTATTGCCAATGATGGCTTCTTGATTTCTCTTTTTTATTCATTTATTTATTTTGTTAATTGTTATTGTCAATGCAGGAGAGTTACTAATTGGAAATATGCTTCTTAGGATTTGTCATTGGGATTGGTTTATAGCCTAACTTGATGTAACATAGTTATAGGTTTGTAGCATTTTTTATTTAGATTTGTAACATGTTTTATTACTTTTTAAGAGAAATTTGTGTATCAATATTTTGAGTTTAATGAAATATCACATTTTGTAGTAATTAATTTCAGTATATTTCAGTATATTTATATTATGCATGCAATTTGTATTAAAAAAAATTGTTACAAAATAATTATTTTGATTTTGTAACTAAAAAAAATGTTAGAAAATCAAGTTACATTTTGTAACAAAATTTTATGATAGGAAAAAATAGATTGTTACAAAAAATACCTTGAAGATCAAAATTTGTTACCACTCTTGTAACGACTTCTAGTTTTTTGTATCAGAAAAATTTGTTACAAAATATCATTTTGAATTGTAACAGTTTCATTTTTTGTTACAAAAACTTTTTGTAACGGGACATACTGCAACGGCCCCTTTTTTTTGTTACAAAATTATTTTGTTTCAAAATTTTGATTTTTTGTAACAATTTTTTTGTTACAAATATTGCTTTTTCTTGTAGTGTGAGGAAAAGGAAAATATGAAAATAACAAAGGCATCCAAGAATATTGAATTGCACTATGCATCAACCTAATCAAATTCGCGATCGTCGACAATGTTTTCCAGTTTCTAAATTCCATTGACGATGAAATCATATGCAACATGACAATTTCTAAGAGCATAGGACAAAAACAGAGCACCATAGCAAACTTCATGTGAATAATAAAGAAATTTATGAAACAAAAATGTTTCAACAGTGGCTAAAATGGTTTAACATTTGCTGCTTTCTTGTCATCTTTTCATAAAACAAGTTCCACACAAGGATCGAATACTAAACAAAATTAATGATAACACAAGATAAAATGAAGTCCTCTACTTGTAGCAAATTTTAATAGCACAGTTATTTCAACTCAATAAATAAATAACATAAAAATGAAGTACCAATCAATTTTACACTACCATCTATATGATTTCTGTGATCCACCGTCTCTCTAATCTCCTTCAGGGCTTGTGCCTTTTCTTCTGCTTCATGTTCCAAAATCTTGTACTGTAAACAGAACAAAAACCAACTTGCACTGTTAATCATAAGCTGAGTTGATAGAAAAAGGAGCATTATTTTATTTTATATACCCTTTGCCACATGAAGAAAAGATCTGCATCTCTCTAGTTAACAACTTCAATAGAGGTCTGTGGTGGTAGGATGCTATTGTTTGGAGGGATGTTGATGGATGCAGGATCAAAGCCTTTAAAGAGAGAGAGCTTATCAGTTTTGATTTTGGTATCACCATACTATCCATCACATGAGAACCAATCGCATAGTTGTTATAATTAGAAGACTGTTTCTTCACATGTATAACAATACAAAGAAACCTTGCTGATTATCATGTATCAATATGAATATGATGTTATAATATTGTTAGATAGAAATATCTTACTGATTGATATTGTTGCTGCAAGGTTTCTTTTCTTAGATTGTGAGTCTGGCTGCATACATTACATATAAATAGAATTAAAATTTGAAAAGAGAGGAAGAAATAATAGAGAAGAAGAGTACCTATCTTCCATCCAAGACATGTGTTCGGATCGGAAGGCAACATGAACGACATTATTCTCTTCTTCCACTCTTGCATTGCCGCATTGTAGTGTAGTAGTTCATCCCAATCAAAGACTCCAAGTAAAAGACTGATACTTTATAGATTTAAAAAGTCATTATGCTTTCCAGAGTGCAAAAATGGGTCTTTAAGGTTGAAAATGATGGTAAGAGTTGGAGTACAAATGAATAGAAATTAAAACCACTAACCTTATTGATGTTGGGAACTAATTCCTACAAATTAAAAATAATATTCTTTGTTATACTCTATTATAAAATAACAGAATTTTTTAGTTAAAAAATATAAGATCAATTATATATTCACTGCATATCACTGCCTGCATATCTACTCTACCATCCGAATTAAGTTTTCTTGTAAGGGAATGTCCCTATGAAGTACCAGACCAAGTGAAATAAATTTAATAAGCAGGCCAATTACAAATACACAACTATAAACCGAAGCAACTTAATCCAATATTATTAATTTGATACTAAAGAAATAGTATATGAATACCTTGCCATGAATGCCTTTGGAAACTCTGTGAGAAGCTTCCTTTATAGAACTATCAGCCTCTTTGGCCACTTCAAATGTCACCTAATATGTTGAAGATGCCATCAGAAAACCAACAATACACTAATTCACTTTAGAGAGTTATTTAACCAGATTCTAAATGCTCACCCCATCACTGCCGGTTCTCCTTGTCGTTGATGAAGTATAGTATGTTCCATTAGCACCACCATAGCGTACGGTTGAGCTCTGGAAGCAGAAACTTTGAGTTTGAGGTTCAGCTCCTGTTGTTTCCTGCATATCACTGCTTGTTGCCCTGCACTATTTTAAATGGACAAATAAAAAGTTATCATAAATTTATTCTATCACATCATTGTTAACTAGCAATACATAATGCAACTGACTAATGTGATATTTGATGTGATAAAGAGCAAGATCTTATTAGATTATCTATTTTTTGTTCTTTTATTATTTCTCAAACCTAGAACCTAAACACAAGCCTTAAGCAGTAACCTAAACCAAAACTAGAGTGCATATTCCATATATGAAAAAAAGAGAGTACCTTCACACGATATCCCTGAAAATGTCAACAAAAAATTCAATATCAAACTTCTTTAATCCTTTTCAAGGCTTTGTACTTCCGGATACAACAAGAACACAGCCAGAATACAAAAAGCTTACACCCAAGATTTTATTTTATTTTTTTAAATTAGCTTCCTGACAAGCTAGTAGAATTTGCTTACAAGCTCAATGTCTTGGCGTGAAACTTTCTTGCTATCATTAATTGTAGCAGATGCTGATCCTAAATCCGCAACGAGAGCATCAATTATGTGATTGTTCAGTTATAATTCACTTTGGAAGTCGTGAGAAGCTTGAGTTGAGGCAATTCTTACTTTCTCTGCAATTCAGTTCACGAAATCCACAAAAGAGGTGCAGAAATAGCAATCTTGAATCATTGAAATGATAGAAGCAAGTGAGAAAGCTTCCGTATGAAGCTGAACAAGGCACAAATTAGAGTTAACAGAGATCTCAAATTCAATTCACCTCTCTAAAAAACATGGAGATTGTCTGAACAAATTCTAAACGGAAGTGAGTGAGAAAATTTAAGTCTTAAACTAAACAAGAACAAATTAGAAAGAAATTCTCACCGCAATGACTTGGAACGACATGAAAATCTGTTCCACAATATCTGATAGCTTGGAAAGCAGCTTCAATCGAAGCTTCCAAAGACTCTATAGATTAATAGTTAAAATCTCTCTTACTCTATCCCTTTATTCCAGAGACACTTATTTATATATATTTTTATAAATAAAATTAATAGTTAAAATCACTAGAACAGCAAGTTTACAAATACATTTGAAAACCCATACGTCATCGTACAGAATAGAACAAGTGTCCTGAATGCATTGTGGCATTTTTTCTTGGAGGAGTGGTATAGATTACGCAAAAAAATTTATGTCACGTCAAATGCATGATGATAATGATATTTATCTTCATATGTTTCACACACGTAATTAACTGGCTGTGATTGAAGCACGTCTAGTAGTCTTAATGATATATATACTTTTCTTATAACTCACCCTTTCCTAAGTTTGCAAAATCCAACTCCACTTTCTGCCATGAGTAATGGAAGAAGCAAAAGCGCTGAGAATGAGCTTTGATTCAGGGAAGACAAGAAGCTACAAATAAGCCATGAGAAACTAGCCTGTTTCCAAGTGATATCGTTTGAATGTGTTAAATAAATCCCTGTTTTTCAACACCTTGTCAATTCACCATTAATTTAAAAGTCACTGTAAAGAATAATCTAGCCTCAACTAATAACAATACTGAATTTGCATAATTTAAAAGACAACACAACATGACAACATCACTATTAATCTATAGAAAACTCAATCAGAATCCTAACAAAATAACTAAAAATCACTCCTAACATAAAAAAATTCACTAACTACTGGCATGATACAAAATAGCTTCAATTATCAATCCTGACTCGTTTCCAAGACTCGTTATCAACGCAAATGAAAAACAATGAAAAAATACAGAACAAGAGAGGGTACAGTAAGAAAGTTGCAACAGAACTGAGGAGGCAAAATAGACAAGAAATTTAGTGTTAACAAAGTAGAAATATCAGCAAATTAATAGGGAAGAAGAAGAAAAAGAAGTACCACCGGCAGTTTAAAGGGAAAATTGGAGTGAGAGAAAGTAGCACTGAAGAAGAAGCTTGGGAGTGAACAGATCTGCAAATGCGTTGTACTATGGCAACTACGGTGTCATCGACGGTGGAAACTGTGGCAACAACGGCGGCACAAACTGCGATGGCAACAGTGGTAGCAACGACAGATAGAGAGAACAGATTTGAAAACACGTTGATAGAAGATGTGACTCGATCCAGAAGCTCTCTACTGCAACGGACATGATGCGTGGGCGTAAGTCGGCCAATTAAGAAGTCAATATAAAAACAGCGTTGCGAGTATAGTTCTTAACCAGCTAAAATTTGCCTCATCAATTTAGAAAGGTTGTCACAAAAGTTTAGAATAAAAATACTGGGAGTATGAGTCCCAGGTCATCTCCCAACGAGTTGCTAGAAAGGATGCTAAGTTATTAATCAGGAGTTTTCCGAGAATTTTGAGAGTTGAATGACAGAAAATAAATAATTGTAATCTAAAAGAGAAATATATATTCTAATTAAAAAGCATTGACTAGTGGAATGATTAATCGGAAGTTCTATCCTTATTGGAATTTTCTCGAGTGTAGTATAAAGAGGTTGTTATTTTCACTTAGTTAACCCTTACTAAATAAAGAAAAGTCAAGTGATTAAGCTAACTCCTATTCGCAAATCCTAGTCCTCTCCCTTGGGAAGGTCTAGCGTTAGTAAATACAGAATTAGCCAACAACTTCCAATTTAACTAATCACTTGAGCATTCCAACTCAAGTGTCTCCTCTTAATCACCCCCATGTCAAGTAGGGAATCTACTCCATTGACATGAAAATTACTTGCATAGAATTAAAAAAGGGAATAAAAGAAAGACATGATAGACAATAACTGCAATTTAATTAAAAATAAAAGTAATCCTTTTCATTGACAATCCATGAAAATAATCCAATTGTAACTCTAAACAAGAATTAAGAATATAGAATAAATAAAAGAGTAAGGAAACAAACTAGAATAGTATCTTTAACGGAGGTGATGACTCTTCAATATCCAAAGCAAAAGCAACAAACTATGAAACTATGAATGTAAAGAGAACCTAGAGGAAGAGTAATTTTTCTCTAGATTCAGATCTAAAAACCTAAAACCATGCTAATGAGAATGTGTGTTGAGTCTCTGCATGTTCCCTGACTCTATTCTGTGTTTCTGGGCCGAAAACTTGGTCAAAACTCGGCCCGAAATCGCCCCCAGCATTTTCTGTTATTTTTGCAGATCGTGCATGTCACGCATACGCGTCAGTCACGCGTGTGCGTCGCTAGTCGTTTTGGCGTGTCACGCGTACGCGTCAGTCACGCGCACGCGTCCTTGTGCAGACTCCAATCCACGCGTACGCGTCAGGCACACGTACGCGTCGCTGCAAATTTCTCCATACCGCGCGCTCGTGTGAGCCATGCGTGCATGTCGGTGCTCACTGGTTATCTCCTTGGTTTCTTGTGTTCCTTCCATTTTTGCAAGTTTCCTCTCCATTCTCTGAGCCATTCCTGCCCTATAAAGCCTGAAACACTTAACACACGGATCACGGCATCGAATGGTATAAAGAAGAATTAAAATATACAAATTAAAGATCTCTAGGAAGCAAGTTTTTAACCATAGAATAACACTAGAAAGGAGTTGTAAAATCATGCAAATCATATGAATAAGTGGGTAAAAGCTTGATAAAACTATTCAATTGAACACAAGATAAACCATAAAATAGTGGTTTATCAACCTCCCCACACTTAAACATTAGCATGTCCTCATGCTTAGCTCAAGGAGATTAAAAGACTAAATAAGGAAAAGTAAGACTCATGCAATGCAACGTAATGCAACCTATGAATGCCACTATATGCTAAAATGAGTTTTCCTACTTGGTTAAAAATAAATAAGTTCTTCAAGACAAGTATAAATCAAATATCACTAATTAAAATCATACAATAAAAACAAGTAAACTTGTAAGAAGACAGCTCATGAAAGCAGGGAATATAGAATCAAGCATTGAACCCTCACTGATGGTGTATATGCACTCTAATCACTCAAGTGTATAGGGTAATCACTCTACTCTTCTCTAGTCATGCTTTCTAAACCTTGTTCTTCACCTAACCAATCAACAAATATTTAATGTACCAATGCAAACATCATGAGGTCTTTTCAAGGTTGTAATGGGGTTAAGGTAAGGGTAAGGGTATATATGGCTAAGTGAGCTATAAATTGAATCCTTGATTAACCTAAGCTCTCACCTATACATACTCTCTATATACTTTTTAAATTCATGCCTAGATATCCAAAATTCCACTTTTGCATTACATACTCATGCATCAACTCTTCTTTTAATTTGTATCACCTATGCATTGATCTTTTCATTAACTTAACTCAGCATTGGGATAATTTTGTCCCCTTATTTATTTACTTATTTATTGATTTTTTTTTGGATTTTTTTTCAATTTTTTTTAATAGAGAAATAAACATAACTTATCAATGCACATGGATTTTTAATTTTTTTGGTCTTACATGAGTAGGTACCCAAATTTCCAATATTTTATCAATTGTAAAAACATAACATATTCCCTTATTAACCCATGTTTCTACAGTTTTCCCACACTTAATTGACACACAATCTCTATCTTAAGCTAACCAAAGATTCAATTTGGGGTATTTAATTTGTTTTTCCGCTTAAGGCTAGTGATGTGGTAAAATATAGAACAAATGGGATAGAAAGGCTCAAAGTGGCTAACAAAGGTGACATAAAAGGGTAGACTATTTGGGATAAGTGAGCTAATAAAATAATGGTCTCATTCATATGTATGCATATAACACATTAAATATTGGACATATAGGATGGAACAAAATATAGATTACAATCAAAGAGAAGAAAACACACAAGAATAAAATATTATGGTTAAATAATGTAACCATGTAATTAAACTCAAGTCTCACAGGTTGTGTGTTCTAGCTTTAAACCATGTTCCAATTTACAGTCTTCAAACAAGTTTTTAACTCAAAAGTTTTGATTTAAATTAGTAAAATTTTTCAAAAATAGGGTCTTAAAAAGAAACTTATTATTTTTCCACCAAATAGAACATGCATGCAAATACCTATTACTATGCAATCTATCCTATCCTAAAAAAGAAAAATAACTAATTTATTGGTGTTAAAAAAGAGCAGTTACCTCCGGAAGTCAGGTACTGACCGACCTCCCCACACTTAAAGCTTGGCACCGTCCTCGGTGCCATCAGTCAGGAACAGAGGGGGGTTGGTAGCAGTATCTCTACAATCGGGACCGTCATAGCTCCCTGTGCTGGTAAATGAAGTGGAGTCCGGGGTGTCTGGGTTTTCTTCAGGTGGGTGGTTACCAACAAGCAGCTCCTTAAGGTATGTAAATCGGCGCTTGTTACGGTGCTCTCTTTGCTTTCCCTGCCGGTCAAGCCGGTCTAACCTTTGAATTATCTGTAGGAGTAGCTGATTTGTTGAAGGTGCTTGTGATGTGGAAGGAGAAGGAATATCTCCTCTGGTTCTGTGCTTCAGTTGATAGTGGCTGCTGGAGGTCTGATGTACTTCCTGTTAGGGACGTACTGATCATCCCGTGGAATCATGACCTTGGTATCTCCAGCTCTGTAGGAGACTCCGGCTGTTAAGACTAGATCTGAAACCAAGGCGGGAAAAGGTAGGTTGCCCGCAATCTGTACGTGTCCCATAGCATGCCGAAGGTGTCTTGGTAAATTGAGAGGCTGGTCTGTAAGGATACACCAGAGTAGAACAGACATGTCTGCAATGAAGGAGGACTCGTGAGTGCTCAAAAAAACTTAATGGGACATAATCTGTGCCCATACTCGAGCCTCCAAGGTGAGTGCTGAAGCCAATATGCTCTTCGGTCGAGATCGATGGTATCCATAGATCCATCTGCTGCCAGGTTGTGCTATAACTCTGAGAACGGCGTCCCAGTCAAATTGGTATATCTAGCGCTTGAAAGAGGCTTCTTGGTATGCGTCCAATCCTTCTGGAGCAGGGGGAAGATCTAAAGCTCGCTGAATGACCTCTTCAGTTATGGGGACTTGCTTCTGACGGACATAGACAGACTGCATGGTTGGCATGTGAAAATTGGAGTAGAATTCAACTACCCATGAAAGGTTAACCTGCCGTGGCTGTCGCCGTAGGAATCCCCATTGTCTTCGCTCAATGCGGGGTTCAACAAAATCAACAATGTGGGTCGGGAAGATGAGTAGGTACTCATTATTATAGTTCCTCTCAGCCAGGATGGGGAACATCTGCTCACAGTAGCGGCTAGTGAACCGCACAGTGTCCTTTGCTGGAAAGGCTTTCTCTTTTTCATCGACCTTGATGATCCTCTTGATTCGCTTTGTTGAGGATTTTACTGCTGTTGAAGATGGCTCCGCAGTTAGTGCTATTTTTGTTCCTTTCCTTGCCGGTGGTTTGGGAGTAGCTTTCTCTTTACCCTTCTTGGTAGCCATCCTAAAAAGGGAAAAAGTAAGTAACATTTAAAGCTAAGGGTTAAAGCAAGGAAGAGGATGGTACAAGTGATAATCAATGCACGGTAAAGAAGGATGTCGTTAACACATGGTCGCGACTACATGTGATAAGTTTATCAATGGAAATATAGCAAGTGTATGTTATGGCAAGTAGATGCAAGATGTTTATTGGCATGCTGGCAAAGGCATGAGTAGCATAGATCAAGCATTAATTGCCCAATTTGATTATCAAGTGTTTCAAGCTAAATCTGTTTGTATTGACAATTATATTTAATCAATAATATGTAAAAAGGGGTTTTTTGAAAAACAGGCATTGGAGTAGAAGGATAGAGTATTTAAATATGCACAATGCCATACGGGCTTTTTCACAAACACTTAGCATGCATAGTAAATATGTTATTGAAAGTATTAAATTTGAACATGCAAGTAACCCTAAGATAATTAATAATTGTCAAACAATTCCTTAATAATCCACAAGCAATTAGGGAAGAAAATAATAACCCAATTACATCTCTAACACCAATTTAAATAATGCAAAAAGAAAAATAAAGAAAAAAGAAAACATAGATAATGAAAGTAAAAAGAAAAAGAAAAAGAAAACATAAATAAAAATAATAATAGAAAGGTAAAAAGGGAAGAAGAAAAGAAAAGAACCTTGATAATGGATGTGAAAAAAGAAGGAGGGAGAAAGTAAAAAGTGAGAAGGAATAAAGAAGAAAGAAGGAAGATGAAAGAAATAAGAAGGGAGAAGAAAAATTAGGATTGGGAAAGAAAAGATAAGAATTCTGGTACTGATCTGGATAAACTGTGCGGCGCAAGCGACGCGGACGCGTGGAGCAAACGTTCGCATGGGTTGTGATATTTTCAAGTCACGCGTACGCGTGGGTGACGCGTACGCGTGAAATGAATTGTGCCATTGGCGCGAGAGCAACCTCGCGTACGCACAACTCTCTGTTTCATACGCACATTGCCAAAATTTAGGGTGACGTGTGCGCGTGAGGGACGCGCACGCGTGAGTGGCCTGTTTTGGAAAAATGACGCGTACGCGTGGGAGACGCGTACGCGTGATAGGGCTTGTGCTTCCAGCACAGTTCCAACCCCACACCATCATAACTCTCTGCCATACACCCATTTACGTCGATTTTGCAGGGTCACGCGTGCGCGTGGGTGACGCGCACGCGTGGATGGCTGATTTCGCAAGCGACGCGAACGCGTTAGGGACGCGTTTGCGTGGGCGTGTTTGTGCTTAAGGCACGCCTCCAGCCATGCTCCCGCGTGACTCTCTGCTTCTTTTCTTCTTGTTTCGAATGCACATATGACGCGGATGCGTCAGCGACGCTCACGCGTCGCGTGCATTTTTTTTATCCAGAATGTAAATGTAAATGCAGACTATATGTAGATATTATGAGAAGTGTCACTAAGAAAAATAAAGTAGAATAAAATAAAATAAAACTAAGACTGAAACGGAATGATCATACCATAGTGGATTGTCTCCCACCTAGCACTTTGCTTTTACATCCTTAAGTTGGACGGTCTTCAAGCTCATTCTGCTTCTGTTGGTGGGTCCTCCAAGAGGAAGACCTCTAGCTCTTTGTGATCCTTCATCTTCTCTCCATGATAAAGCTTTAGGCGATGTCCATTGACCTTAATGAATTTGGAGCTAGAAGGATGACGCAGGTGAAAAACTCCGTATGGCTCTGCCTTTTCTACTCTGTAGGGACCTTCCCATCTGGATCTCAGTTTGCCTGGCATAAGCCTCAGTCTGGAGTTGTAAAGAAGAACTAACTCTCCTGGTCTGAACTCTCTCCTTTTTATGTGCTTGTCATGGATAGCCTTCATCTTCTCTTTGTATCGCCTGGAGTTGTCATATGCTTCTAGGCAAAGGTTCTCTAATTCTGCTAGTTGCATCTTCCTTTCAGCACCAGCTTCCTGAAAATTCATGTTGCATTCCCTTACAGCCCAGAAAGCCTTGTGTTCCACCTCTACTGGAAGGTGGCAAGCCTTTCCGTACACTAAGTTGAAGGGGCTCATCCCGATGGATGTCTTGTACGCGGTTCGATATACCTAGAGTGCATCTTGTAGTCTGGCACTCCAGTTCTTCCTATGAGGCTTTACTATCTTCTCCAGAATACGCTTTAGTTCTCTATTAGAAACTTCTGCTTGCCCATTAGTCTGGGGATGATAAGCTGTTGCTACTTTGTGAACTATCACATGCTTCTTCAGTAATCCTGTTATTCTCCTGTTACAAAAGTGAGTGCCTTGATCACTCACGATTGCTCGTGGTGATCCAAAGCGACATATAATATGGTTTCTAACAAAGAAAACAACAGTGTTAGCATCATCAGTACGGGTAAGAATTGCTTCCACCCATTTAGAGACATAATCTACAACTAACAGTATATAAAGGTAACCATTGGAGTTTGGAAATGGACTCATGAAGTCAATGCCCCAAACATAAAAAATTTCACAGAAAAGCATAATCTATTGAGGCATTTTATCCCTCTTGGATATATTACCAAACATTTGGCATGGAGAACAAGATTTACAAAAAACAGCGGCATCTTTAAAAAGAGTAGGCCACCAAAATCCACAGTCTAAGATTTTTCTAGCTGTTCTTTGAGAGCCAAAATGTCCTCCACTCTCAGAAGAGTGGCAGGCCTCTAAAATGGACTGAAATTCTGATTGAGGCACACACCTTCTAATTACCTGGTTAGCACTACACCTCCATAAGTATGGGTCATCCCATATATAATATTTAGACTCGCTTTTCAGCTTGTCTCTTTGATGCTTAGTAAAATTAGGAGGGAAAGTATGACTAACTAGATAATTAGCTACAGGTGCAAACCAAGGAACTACTTCAGATACTGCATGCAAGCTATCAAATGGAAAAGCATCATTTATAGGAGTGGAGTCATCCTTAATGTGCTCAAGTGGTCTGCCACTAATTCTGGTTACCACTCCTATCCTTAATTTCTAAATCAAATTCTTGCAGCAACAGTATCCAACGTATTAGCCTTGGTTTAGACTCTTTTTTAGCTAATAAATATTTTAAAGCTGCATGGTCTGAGTACACTACTACCTTAGTACCAAGTAAATAGGCTCGAAATTTATCCAAAGCAAAAACAATAGCAAGAAGCTCTTTTTCAGTAGTAGTGTAATTAGACTGAGCAGCGTCTAAGGTCTTAGACGCATAGGCAATTACGAAAGGATCCTTACTTTCGCGCTGAGCCAGCGCTGCTCCTACTGTATGGTTGGAGGCATCACACATAATCTCAAATGGCTGGCTCCAGTCTGGTCCTCTCACAATCGGAGCTTGAGTCAGGGCGATTTTCAGATTATCAAACGCTTGCATGCAATTCTCACTGAACTCGAACTCAACATCTTTCTGCAGTAGTCCGGATAAAGGTAATGCTACTTTACTGAAGTCCTTAATAAATCTCCTGTAGAAACCTGCATGGCCAAGGAATGAACGGACTTCCTCACGGAGGAGGGGTAAGGTAAACTAGAAATGACATCTACCTTTGCTGGATCGACAGAAATACCAGTATGAGACACAACATGTCCTAGTACAATACCTTGTTTTACCATAAAGTGACATTTTTCAAAATTCAATACGAGGTTTGAACTAACACACCTGTCTAATACACTACCTAAACTATCCAAGCAAAGGTTAAAGGAATCACCATAAACGCTAAAATCATCCATGAATACTTCCATACAGTTCTCAATAAGATCTGAAAAGATACTCATCATGCATCTTTGGAAAGTAGCCGGTGTATTACATAAGCCAAAAGACATCCTTTTGTATGCATACGTTCCAAAGGGACATGTAAAAGTAGTCTTCTCCTGATCTTCAGGAGCTATATAAATTTGAAAATAGCCTGTATAACCATCTAAAAAGAAGTAATGGGATTTACCTGACAGGCGATCAAGCATCTGATCAATAAATGGCAAGGGGTAGTGATCCTTGCGAGTGGTTTGGTTGAGACGCCTATAATCAATGCAAACTCTCCATGAATTCTGCACTCTAGTTGTCAAGAGCTCTCCATGCTCATTCTTTACTGTTGTGATTCTAGACTTCTTGGGCACCACTTGTACTGGACTGACCCATTCACTATCTGAGATGGGGTAAATGATATATGCGTCAAGTAGCCTGGTCACTTCTTTCTTGACAACTTCTAAGATGGTGGGATTCAATCTTCTTTGGGGTTGACGGACAGGCTTTGATCCCTCTTCTAAGAATATTCTGTGCTCACAAACTTGAGGGCTGATACCTACTATATCCACCAAGCACCACCCAATTGCTTTCTTGTGTCTTCTCAGCACACTAAGCAGCTGCTCCTCTTGTTGGGGAGTGAGTTCCCTTGCAATGATAACTGGAAACTTCTGATTATCCTCAAGGTAAGCATACTTGAGGTAGGGAAAAGGTGGCTTTAATTCCAATTTCTGCTCATGGCTAGGCTCTGGATTATTTGGAACGAGTGATAATGGCAAGGTATCTTCATTATGTTCAGAGGGTGTCCCCACACTTTAACCTTGTTCCATGTGTCTCTCTTCTGCTTCTTCTTGGTGAACTTCAGCTACAGTTTCATCAATGATGTCACACTGAAAGATAGAATGATCTTTCGGAGGGTGCTTCATAGCTTCATTTAAACTGAAACTCACTGCTCTGCCATCTATCTCAAAGGAGTAAGTTTCTAAGAATGCATCCAGCTTGAACTTCGAAGTCTTCAGGAATGGTCTTCCAAGCAGGATTGATGATGGTCTTCCTGAGTCATTAGGGGGCATTTCCAAGATATAGAAGTCAATGGGAAATGTGAGCCCCTTAATGCTCACTAATACATCTTCAGCAATTCCAACCACTGTAATAATGCTTTTATCTGCTAACACAAAATGAGCTGCCGACCTTTTTAAAGGAGGGAGCCTCAAAGCATCATATATAGACAATGGCATTATACTAACACACACTCCTAAATCACACATGCAGTCAGAAAACATTACACCTCCAATGGTACAGTTAACCATGCATGGACCTGGATCACTACATTTTTCAGGTATACCTCCCATTAAAGCAGATATAGAACTACCTAAAGGAATAATTTCTAATTCATTAATTTTGTCTTTATGTATGCATAAATTTTTCAGAAACTTTGCATATTTAGGTACTTGCTAAATAACATCAAAAGGGGGAACAGTTACCTTAACCTTTTTGAAAATTTCTACCATTTTGGGATCAAGTTCCATCTGCTTCCTGGACTTCCTTGCAAGGTGTGGAAATGGGATAGGAATGGCGCCACTTGCAGCCTCTGCATCCTTTGGTGCTCCATTCCCTTGCTGAGCTACTTCTTCTTCAACCTTGTCTTGTACTTCTTCTTCTTCTTCAGCATCTTCCACTTCAACTAAGTCTTCAACTGGGGCGTGTTCTAGTGGGCTTGGCTCCTTCTGATTCCTCTCTTGCAGTATGGTTCCAGACCTCAAAGTGATGGCATTGATGCCACCCTTAGAATTGGGTAAGGATTGAGAAGGAATTCCACTGGAGCTTGAAGGCTGGTTGGTGGAAGCAGGTAATGAATCTATCCAGGAGACGAGAGCTTGTAAAGTGGCATTCAGACCATTTAGAGTAGAGTTCAGTGTAGTATGCATGTCTTGTTGTCCTTGTGCAAGAGAACGAAGCATCTTGTCATTTGATGAGGAAGAAGGATAAGTGATCTGAGGGGCTTGTTGTTGATTGTGCTAGGTACCTTGGGATTGCCTAAGGTGAGGTGCTCTGTAAGGCTGGTTCTGATTCTGCTGTCTGTTGTTGTTATTCCACCTCTGATTTCCATTGTTGTCTCTGCCTCCTCTGTTATAGTTGTCCTCCAGCCATGGTTGGAATTATCTCTCCAACCCTGGTTGGAGTTGTCCTGCCATCCTTGGTTATAGTTCCCACCTTGGTTGTAGTTGCCGCCTTATTGATTGTATCCTTGATTCGGGCGATCATAGAAATTATGAGTAGATGCCACAGTGTTGACTTCTTGTTGGAGCTTCGGGCATTCATCAGTGTAATGACTATAATCAGCACATATTTCACATACTCTTTGGGGGACTAACTGTTGGCTTTGTTGTGGTAGGGAAGGCTGAGTTTGTTGTTGATTCAACTGCATCTGCTTCAGTAGGTTGGTCATTTCACATATACTCTGTGTAAGAGCAGTAGTCTCACTGCTAGAAGAAATCTCTGCAACAGCCTTTGAGTGGTTGTTCCTGTGTCTGTGATTTCTAGTGGACTCAGCTAAATCGCTGATCAGTTGCCATGCTTCATTTGCAGTCTTGTACTTTTTCAGAGAACCATTACTAGCACCATCCAGTGTAGTTTTATCCCGAGGCTTCATGCCTTGAGTGAAGTAGCTGATCAACACTAACCTATTAATCATGTGATGGGGGCATGCGTCCAGAAGGTTCTTAAAGCACTCCTAGTACTCATAGAGAGTCTCCGATTCACCTTGAACAATGCAGGAGATCTCTTTCCTCAATCTATCTGTGACTTCAGCTGGAAATATTTTTTCAGGAATTCTCTCCTGAGTGTATCCCAGTTGGTAACAGTTGCTTCAGGTTAGGAGTAGTACCACTCCCTCGCCTTTCCCTTAAGAGAAAATGAGAAGGCGGTTAACAGAATAGAAGTTTCATTTGCACCATGACGCCTAACAGTAGAACAGGCTGTCTGAAAATCCCTAAGGTGCTTGATGGGCTCCTGAGCAAGTAAGCCTTGAAACTTGGACATCAAGTTGTTTAGCGCAGTCTTCAGCTCAAAATTTGCAACCAGAGTTGGATGATGCACTTGATACGGCTGCAGTGTAAAATCTGGGGCTCCAGCTTCCTGGAAAGTAATCCTCCTAGGTGCTGCCATATTATCTGCACGTGAATCAACTGAATCAGTAGTAAAGGAGCTTGTTTCCTCCTCAGATGGCGGTTCAGATTCGCCCTCAGATGAGACTGGTGAATCAATAACAATCACTTCACCACCCTCAGAGGCTAACCGACGCTGAGCTCGCCTAATACATGAAAGAGTTCTTTCAATTTCAGGATCAAATGCGGCTAAGCTCGGATCAGGCAATGAACGCGTCATTCAATGAAAGAAACATACAGCTCATGAAAATAAAATAAAATAAAATACGCAAATAAAATAAAAATATGTACACTAATTAATAATTTAGCACGCAATTGCAACTCCCCGGAAATGGCGCCAAAAATTGATGCGTGGGCGTAAGTCGGCCAATTAAGAAGTCAATATAAAAACAGCATTGCGAGTATAGTTCTTAACCAGCTAAAATTTGCCTCATCAATTTAGAAAGGTTGTCACAAAAGTTTAGAATAAAAATACTGGGAGTATGAGTCTCAGGTCGTCTCCCAACGAGTTGCTAGAAAGGGTGCTAAGTTATTAATCAGGAGTTTTCCGAGAATTTTGAGAGTTGAATGACAGAAAATAAATAATTGTAATTTAAAAGAGGAATATACATTCTAATTAAAAAGTCTTGACTGGGGGAATGATTAATCGGAAGTTCTATCCTTGTTGGAATTTTCTCGAGTGTAGTATAAAGAGGTTTCACTTAGTTAACCCTTACTAAATAAAGGAAAGTCAAGTGATTAAGCTAACTCTTATTCGCAAATCCTAGTCCTCTCCCTTGGGAAAGTCTAGCGTTAGTAAATACAGAATTAGCCAACAACTTCCAATTTAACTAATCACTTGAGCATTCCAACTCAAGTGTCTCCTCTTAATCACCCCCATGTCAAGTAGGGAATCTAATCCATTGACATGAAAATTACTTGCATAGAATTAAAAAGGGAATAAAAGAAAGACATGATAGACAATAACTGCAATTTAATTAAAAATAAAAGTAATCCTTTTCATTGACAATCCATGAAAATAATCCAATTGTAACTCTAAACAAGAATTAAGAATATGGAATAAATAAAAGAGTAAGAAAACAAACTAGAATAGTATCTTCAACGGAGGTGATGACTCTTCAATATCCAAAGCAAAAGCAATAAACTATGAAACTATGAATGTAAAGAGAACCTAGAGGAAGAGTAATTTTTTTCTCTAGATTCAGATCTAAAAACCTAAAACTATGCTAATGAGAATGTGTGTTGAGTCTCTGCATGTTCCCTGGCTCTATTATATGTTTCTGGGCTAAAAACTGGGTCAAAACTCAGCTCGAAATTGCCCCCATCATTTTCTGTTATTTCTGCAGATCGCGCATGTCACGCGTACGCGTCATTCACGCGTGCGCGTCGCTGGTCGTTTTGGCGTGTCACGCGTACGCGTCAGTCACGCACACGCGTCCTTGTGCAGACTCCAATCCACGCGTACGCGTTAGGCACACGCACGCGTCGCTGAAAATTTCTCCATACCGTGCGCTCGCGTGAGCCATGCGTGCGCATCGGTGCTCGCTGGTTATCTCCTTTGTTTCTTGTGTTCCTTCCATTTTTGCAAGCTTCCTCTCCATTCTCTAAGTCATTCCTGCCCTATAAAGCCTGAAACACTTAACACACGGATCACGGTATCGAATGGTATAAAGGAGAATTAAAATATACAAATTAAAGATCTTTAGGAAGCAAGTTTTCAACCATAGAATAACACTAGGAAGAAATTGTAAAATCATGCAAATCATATGAATAAGTGGGTAAAAGTTTGATAAAACTATTTAATTGAATACAAGATAAACCATAAAATAGTAGTTTATCAGGACACAGACGAAGTGGTAATGACGCCGGCAGCGAGAACGGCGGCAAGAATGGTGTATGTAGAAAACTTAGGGTTTCATTCTCTCTCAGTGAACTCGGTGCCTCACATTTTGGGGAAAAAGGAGAAAATGATGTTTTATTCCAAAACTTTGAATTTTAATTAATTATGAGTGGAGGTTTTTTAAAATGCCATAAATAAAATATATTGTGGAGGTTTTTAAAACCTCCACCAAAATACTCCCTCAAATCAATATTAATCTTGTAGTGAACTAACTCTTAGGCTAATAACTTAGTATAGCTTGGCATATAGAAGATAATTATAATGCTAGCTTTTCTTATCCAACCGAAGAATATGATCACCTTTTTTCAAATTGATTTTTTCTTAAACCTAGTCTAGATAATAACCTAGCTATCTATTTAGAGTTTAAGCAAGTAGTTATTACTTTATGTTCTCCTTTCACTAACTCTAATATAACAAAATCATTCTGTCTTTTTTAAAAATCCTTTAAAATAACTTAAAATAACATTATTTAAACATCTTTAATCTCTATACTTATATTTCTTGTGAGAAAACATTCAACACATGTCATACAAATTCTTATCAATTATCATTTACAACTAAATTCTCAACTTTCTCTTGAATAAGATTTGCAACACAGTATATATAACTTTTCAAATATAATCATTTGCCAAAACAAAATCTAACATATAACACTAAAAATCTACTGCATTTTATTGATCTATATAGAGTTGAACTGCAAAGATAAAGGATTACATAATTAAATTTGAGACAACCAAAAAAATTTCACATTACACATCAAAGAAGGGTGGACATTATTTGCACTACCCATATATAATGCCCTATAAATCCTAATCAATAGCTCTAGTTAAATGACATACAAAACCATGTCACTTGATCCCCTCACCAGATCAAATTCATCCTTAAAAGCATTAGCATCATTAGATTCATCAAATTCAAGCTTCAAGGACCTTGTCAACCTCTTTAAGGGAGGCTTTTTCTTTTTCTAATCCTGAGCACAACCTTGTGTAAGGCCAATAACATATTCCTAATTTTAATAAATCCATTAAAATTTACAACAAATTAGGCAAATTAATACAAATAGGTCTAAAAAACCAAATAATATAAGTTAGCACATTGTATAAGCAAATAAACACATCATCACCTTCTTACTTTCATCAACTTGATCACACAAATTATCTGAGTGATCACTTTCATTTGACATCTCTCTCATGGCATTAGTAGATTTTCTTTTAAGAGAATGACACTTTTATAGCGCACACAATATAGTAGCTTCAGTTAACACAAGATAAAAAAAAATAGGGAAGGAGGGGTATATCTAACAGTATACAATTGAGAAACTTAAATATTTGAAATAGTTAAACTTTTTAATTTGGGAGAAAAAAGAAAGGAAACAACTAATAGATATTTGAAATTGAACATTCAAAATACACAGTATACCCTAGATTAGTCTATACCTACTAACCTCCAATATCTAATCCAAGATCTTCATAGCTGCCACTATCAGATCGAAGAATCAGAAGGACAGATTTGGAGCCATATACCCTAACCAAATAGCAGGAGAGAAATGTAGCAAAGAGATGTGAAAAATAGCACGTAAATCAAGACAACTCTCTCTAAACCCTAACCTAATAGTGTTAGAAAGAAGAGGAAGAGCTTACAATGAGCACATCTAGTATTAGTTTAAATATTATAATTTTAATAGGCATATACAACATAATTTTAATATTTAATGCAGGATAGAGCATATTTCGAATGAAAAATATGTCAAGGTGATCGTTTCTAGAAAAGTAGATATAGACTATTTAGAATATTATTACCCTAGTACAGACTGATTTGTCAACTATTCTCTTCTATCTTTATAGCAGATTATCCTCATTAGCACATTATAAACAATTATTCACTTAAGATAATCAGTAAAAAAATATTAGTAAACCTACTTAAAAGGAATTGAAGCAACCGTAACAAAATCATGAAAGGCCAAACAATTATTTATTTTCAATTATCATCAAAATAGTATATAGATTAGAGAATCATTTAATGCCATTCATATTTTAAAAACCTACTTAATATTCAAAAATCAATTACTTGAACATATATTTTATTTTTTTACATCCTAAACCTCATTCAAATAATTAGTATATTAAGTGAGCAATCTTCTCTATAAATCTTAAGCTAGCAGCAATAGATATAAGCAATAAAGAGAATTGGAAGAGAAGACAAAGAGAGAGAAAAGGAAGAGAGAGAACATGAAGCTAACAAAAACATGGGGTTAGTGTAAGAGAGAAAGCAAGAATCAAAACAAAAAGCTTATGCATAGATCTAGGGGATGTCAGGCTTAGGTAAATGGCACACCTTTTTATTTAAATATCATTATTTTAGTAGGCTTCCTATATAATTAGATTTCCAATGAAAAAATATATCATATTTTAATGAGGATACACAAGATAAAAAAAAGTGGGGAGGGAGGGGTATATCTAACAGTATAAAACTGAGAAACTTGAATTTTTGAAATAGTTAAACTTTTTAATTTGGGAGGAAAAAAAAGAAACAACTAATAAATATTTAAAATTGAACATTCAAAATACACAGTATAAACCCTAGATTAGTCTATACCAACTAACATCCAATATCTAATCCAAGATCTTCATATCCGCCAATATCAGATCGAAGAATGAAAAGGACAAACTTGAAACCCTATACCCTAACCTAATAGCAGGAGAGAAATATAGCAAAGAGGTGTGAAAAATAGCACGTAAATCAAGATAGTTTCCTCTAAACCCTAATTTAATAGTGTCAGATATATACACGTAAATCATGATTCCGGACACCTAATACCCTAGGATGCTAGTTGAATGGATATTGGGTATAATTTGAATACTTGTAGAATTAATGATTAGTCAATAAGGAATCCGTCAACTCTCGGTAAAGAGTTTGAGTTCTATGATTATAATGACTGAGATGAATAAAACCTTGGCCAAGGAGATTGAATGAATGAAGAAATGAGTTTTTTAGGTCATTCACAGTTCATTATAATATGGTAACAAGTTAGAGTTTGACAATTAAACCATACTCTAAGGGTTAATCAAGAGCTGAAAAGATGGAAGGAATTATACTTTATTCTTCTCGGGTTCTTAGTAAAAATATATTACTTCATACTATCGGGTCGTTAAGGAGTGTTGCTAGACGCCAACCTTGATTAGTAAATTTAGTATGACTAATTTACTACCTACTTAATATTGAACCTATGGGGTCACATACTAACGAGTGTTCTAATCTTTGCTGTAGAATTATTTAATTATTATTTTGATTTGATCAAATAAATAATTATATTAATTCAAATAGAATATTATTATATTCTTTGCTAGCACCAAGAATATAATAATAGTATGATAATTGAGAATATTAAATGAAATTTGAGAATAATTAGTTATTCTATTTCTAAATTTGGATAAGATCCTAACTGATTCTATTTCAAATTGTTATGATATGATTTATAAAATTTGAAGAATTCAGATTTGGAATTTCAAGATATGATTTAAATTTGAATTGAGATTCAAATTTAAAATCAATAACAAATCTCATACTATATATATGTATGCCAAGAGTAGAGGAAAGAGATGAGAGAATAAAACACAAGAGTTTTATTCCTTTACCTCTACAAACATAAACGTATGTGAGCCTAATTCTTGGAGAAGAATTTTATGGCGTGCAAAGAATTGCAAGAGGTTTCTCAATTTAGATCAGATGTTCATTGGTCAAGGTGTTGACAGCAAAGGTTGGTCTCAGTGTGAATACGCATAGCGCCTTCGTACCATCGAAGGAGAAAGTGATTTTTACTAGTATACAAAGGTATTTAGATCTGATCTATATAATATTATTAGAATAAAGTTTAAGCACAAAATAGATCTGTAGGATTACTTTCTTTTCTTCCGCTACGTGTTATGAACACATGGTAATCCTTCACAAACATCACCAAATAGCATACAAGACACTCAAATATAAATATCTAATGCCTTAAATTTTAGATAAAAATAAGCTAGTAATATTACTTAACCTAATGGTGCACGAAACTGGCTCCGCACGTTTCGCACAGATAGACAGGCAAGTATACCGGGTCGTCTAAGTAATACCTCAGGTGAGTGAGGGTCGATTGATGCGTGAGCATCTTATCTATCTTTTCCTTGTGAATTTGCACTTGAATTTCTAAGTTTAATCAAAATTTAAATATCTTTTAGCCTCTATGGATTCTACTTTGAGTTGTGCACAATTCAATTTATTTCAGGTAGCATTCGAATGGATTTGACGGAGTTTTGTAGTAGAAAAGGAGGAAAGCGAATGATGTTGTCAATCCTGACCTCTCTGCACTCAAACTGAAATAACTTGAGCTACAAAGATCCAATTGACGTGATTCCAGCGGCATTGGAAAGCTAACTTCCAAATCTTTCCAACGATATATAATAGTGCATACTTCTTCTCCAGCAACCTCTGCCTCCTCCACGTTGAACTTGGCCACTGCCAAGTTCAGCGTGGAACTTAAAAGCTCCCAGGGAAGCACGCACCACATCCCACGCTGAACTTGGAAAAAGCCAAATTCAGCGTGGACTCAAAGGGAAACAAGCAAAATGTTGCTGCATCCTCCACGCTGAACTTGGGAATTTTCAAGTTCAGCGTGGATCCTCAATATCAAAGTGGTCCCCAGCTTCCATACAAGCTGCACATGAAGACAAATTAATTTTGATTAAATTTGTATTTTATTTTAAAATAGGAAAAGATATTATTTTAGTTTTAGGAAATATATTTTACATTAATTAGGATTAGATATAAAAGGGAAAAGAATAACCCTTTCGGGTTCATCTCTTCTCTTCTACCTCATTCCGCACTTGACAGTTTTTACGAATCCTAGTTTTTTTCTCTGAACCATGAGCAACTAAACCTCCACTGTTAAGGTTAGGAGCTCTATCTATTGTATGGATTGATACTATTATTTTTTTATTTTGATTCATGTATTGATTTCTATTTCAAGAATTATTTTCGTTCTTTATTTTATGAATTTGGGTGGAACGGAAGTATGACCCTTGTTCTAATTGAGTTCTTGTATAACTTGGAAAAGCTCTTTACTTGAACAACAGCTTGAAAACATATTCTCCTAAATTCTAATTATCTGGACTTAACAGGATACGTGACATATAATCCTCTTATATTTGGGTAATTAGGATTTCTGTGGCATATAAACTAGAATTGAACTTCACCCTCTAATTGGAATTAAGTGACCAAGAAATTGGCGGTTGATGAATTTTAGAGGAGACTAAAAAGGTCTAAGGAATTAGGGCTTAGTCATATATAGTTTGCCATGAATTGAATCTTGCATGATTAAAATAGTCAGTAAGAAAAGTCAATCCGGAAAATAGATATCTCTAAAGCCTTAACTGTTTCTCCATATATTATTCTCATCAATTTACTGCTTGCTGTTTTAATTTCTGAATTATTGTTTAATGCTTTTGAATACCAAAACACTCTTTTCTGTTTGTATGACTAAGTCAATCACTCAACCATTGTTGCTTGATCCATCAATCGTCGTGGGATCGACCCTCACTCACCTGAGGTATTACTTGGTACGACCCGGTGCACTTGCCGGTTAGTTTGTGGGTTATAAATTCCGCACCAAGTTTTTGGCGCCGTTGCCGGGAATTGATTGTGATTGACAACTACTTATTATTTGATTTCTTAGATTAGATAATTTTTCTTTTAATTAGTTTTATTTTAATATTATTAATTTTTATTTTTCATTTTTTTCCTTTTATTTTCCGTACTTTTCATTTACCCAGCCCCTGTTTTCGTTTCTTTTGCTTCCCTTTTCATTTTTATCTTCGCTTATTAGTTCTTATAACTATTTAGTCATCGTGCTTAGTTTATTTGTCTTTTATTTTCGTAGTTTTTATTTATTTATTTATATTTCAATTTAACTTTATTTGCTTCTTGCATTATTTTTTATTTTTTAAGTTTCTATTTTAATAGTTTTATTTGCTTCTTGGCTCTACAATTTCAAGTTTTCTATCAATTAGTTTTCTCTTAGGTTCAAAAAGTAAGTTTGGTGTTATCTAATTATTTTTATTTTAATTTTTCTGTTCAAATTAATATAAAAAAAGAGAAAAAAAATTTAATTAAAAATATAAATAACACTAATATTTTTTTTAATTTTTAAAATTAAGTTTGATGTTACCCAATTGATTTTATTTTAATATTTTTCTATTTATTTTTCCTGTTAATTTTTGAAATTTTTTTTATTTAATATTAGTTATTATTTTCGAATTTTATTTATTTATTTATTTAGTGTTTTTATTTTATTTCTTTACACAGGTTATCTCACAGGGACTTCTCTGCACTCCGACGTAGAGAGTCCCATCTTTTCTTGTCTTCTGTTTGTTTATGCGCAGGAATAGGGACAAAGAACATCTCTTAGACTTTGATCCAGAACCTGAAAGAACTTTCAGGCGGCGTTTGCAACAAGCAAGACTTTACAAGGCTGCAGAGTCCACTATGGATCACAATAATGCTGTTAATGCCAATGTAGCAAATCCGATTGGGGATGATCAACAAAGGAGAGTGCTTGGCTCTTATTCTGCCCCTACTGCGGATCTTTATGGAAAAAGCATTGTGGTGCCTCCTATAGCTGCGAACAACTTTGAGTTGAAGCCACAATTGGTCACCCTGGTGCAACAAAACTGCCAATATCATGGACTTCCTCATGAAGATCCAAATCAGTTTATATCTGATTTTCTGCAGATATGTGATACTGTGAAGACAAATGGAGTGAACCCAGAGGTGTACAGACTCATGCTTTTCCCGTTTGCTCTGAGGGATAAAGCAAAGCTATGGCTAGATTCCCAACCAAAGGAGAGTCTGAATACTTGGAAAAAGGTTGTTACAGAGTTTCTCACTAAATTTTTCCCACCAAAGAAGCTCACTAAGCTTAGGTTGGAGGTTTAGACCTTCAGGCAGAAGGAGGGTGAAACTCTTTATGAAGCTTGGGAGAGATACAAGCTACTGACCAGGCAATGCCCTCCGGACATGTTCTCCAAATGGACCCAACTAGATATCTTTTATGAAGGCTTGGGTGAGATGTCCAAGATAAGCTTAGATACTTCTGCAGGCGGTTCATTGCACAAGAAGAAGACACCAGAGGAGACTATTGAGCTTATTGAATTGGTTTCTAGCAACCAATATTTATACTCATTTAACAGGAATCCTGTGAACTCTGAGACCTCTCAGAAGAGAGGTGTGTTGGAAGTGGAAGCTGTTAATGCTCTTCTTGCTCAGAACAAGCTTATGTCTCAGCAAAAAAATCTACTTACTTAGCAGATGAGTGGCATGCAAGTCTCAGCTATCAACACCCAAAATCCACCTCAAGAGGCCTCCTATGACATGGCAGGTAATTTTGTGCAAAATAATAATTATGATTATACTCAATTCCCTTCTGAACAGGTCAATTACATGGGGAGTAATCCTAGAAATCCCAATAATGATCCCTATTCTCAAACCTACAATCAAGGGTGGAGAAATCACCCAAATTTTGGGTAGAGAGACCAACCTCAGAGACCACAGAACTTCAACAATCATTCTCAAGGCGGCTTCCAACAGAACAATTATAATAACCGCCAATTTCAGTCTCAGCAGGCAAACTCTAAATCCCAAGAAGATGCTAATTGGGAGATGATGAAGAGTTTTGTGCAGGAAACTAGATCATCAATCAAGAATTTGGAGATTTAGATAGGTCAAATAGCCACAAGAGTTAATGAAATTGATCAGAGGACCACTAATAGCCTTCCTGGTAACACAATTCCAAATCCAAGAGAGGAATGCAAGGCTATCACCTTGATAGATGGACAAGTGGCAAGTATGGAAGCACAAGTTAGTGAGGAGCCCGTTGAAAAAGAAGCTCCAGAGGAGAAGAAGGAAGAAGTAGAGCATGTCCCTCCAAAGCGTGCAGACAACCCATTTCCAGACTCTCTTGACACTTATCCTACATTGCCAAAGGCTCCTGAGTACAAGCCTAAAATGCCATATCCTCAGAGACTTCAAAAGGAGACCAAGGACAAGCAGTTTTCAAAGTTCTTGGAAGTCTTCAGAAAGTTGCAAATCAATATTCCTTTTGCTGAGGTCTTGGAGCAAATGCCTATTTATGTCAAGTTCATGAAGGAGTTGTTGTCAAAGAAGAAGCCTTTAAAGGGAGATGAGACAGTGGTCTTGACTAAAGAATGCAGTGCCATCATTCAGAATCACTTACCAAAGAAGATGCCAGATCCAGGGAGCTTTCAAATTCCATGCACCATTGGGAGCACAACCTTTGAGAAAGCGTTATGTGATCTGGGAGCCAGCATTAATTTAATGCCCCTGTCTGTGATGAAGAAGCTGCAAATCCAAGAGGCACAACCCACGAAGATAGCATTACAGATGACAGACAAATTTATGAAGCATGCATATGGATTAGTGGAGAATATCTTAGTCAAAGTGGGTAAGTTCTTCCTCCCAGTAGATTTTGTGATTCTTGACACAGGAGAGGATGAGAACGCCTCTATAATTCTAGGAAGATCATTCCTAGCCACTGGAAGAGCTTTGATTGATGTAGAAGTGGGTGAATTAGTGCTTAGAGTGCATAATGAGCAACTGATCTTTTATGTCTTCAAAGATATACATTCAACAGGTGAAGAAGAGAGGTGCATGCAAACTGAACTTATTCATCCAAACCTTCAACAACCCCCTGATGACGGACACCATAATCTGCAGCTCCAACTTCCTTTGGTGACAAATAATAAAATTCCTCCTGAAATCAAACCTAAGTTTGGTGTTGGGAATTCATCATCCACCAAGGAGGAGGTTCCCAAAAAGAAGAAAATACCCAGGGGATGGAGAAACAAAAAGATCCCCACTGAAGGTTTCTCCCTAGGAATGAAAGTGGTGTTGACTAGCAATCCAGTATGGATTTATACAGTAAACAGAATCCTCTCTCTGGAACATATTGAGCTACTTTATGGAGACACAGGAAAGAAGTTCACAGTGAGGGGTTAAGAGCTGAGCCCCTATGATCCTCCTCCTTAGAGGAGCTGACCGTCAAGCTAGTGACGGTAAAGAAGCGCTTGTCGGGTGGCAACCCGATGATTTTGTATCCTTATTTATTTTTCCGTTACGTTGATTATAGTACTTGTTTGATTTTTTATTGATTTTCTACTATTTTCCGTTGTTTTACTTGTGTTTTGATCATGCAGATATTTTAAAACAGGAACCGGACACTTAGAAAAATTTTTGAACACTCTGGAGGAAGTTGATTCTGCCAGTTCCACGCTGAACTTGAAATTTTCCAAGTTCAAAGTGACATGTGCGTGTAATTTGGAAGGAAGTCTCTGCCAATTCCACGCTGAACTTGGGATTTTCCAAGTTCAGCGTGATTAGAAGCGTATAAGGAGGGAGTTCTTACTGCCAACTCCACGCTGAACTTAAGCTGCACCAAGTTCAACGTGGAGCGGAGAGCTTATATCTCTTCATTCAATATCCCCACAGATTCATCCCAAATCACGCCAAATCCCCTCCGATCCCCAAATCATTTCAAACATACCCCTTTCCTTTTGTTTGTCCCAACCCATCAATTCCCCATTTATTCTATCCCCCTTCCTGGTTCCCTTTTTCCCATTCCATATCTCAACCATTCAAGCCATGCACCATTTACCATTCACTTCCCAATATAACCCCAACACCACATACCCCCCTTCCTATATATGTTTCCCCCTCCCCTATATGTATATATACGTTATCATACCCCTTTATATAGCATATATATATATATAATCATATTACTATCGCCCCCCCCCCCTTTATATATATATAAATACCTTATAAAAAAATAAATACATATAATTCAAAAAAATTATATATATATATATATATATATATATATATATATATATTTTAATTATTTTCACCTTATCATTATATTTTTTTTATACTAATATTTGTTTTTACTCCTCTGTCTGTCTTTATATGTCTTTCTCTATTTTCAGTTCTTCTTTGCTTGAGGACAAGCAAACTTTTAAATTTGGTGTTGTCGCTTCGCTTGTGACTTTTCTGTTTATTTTAATGGCACCAAGGGAGGTGAATCATTTTCATGGAGGAGCACAGCCTGAAGAATGAAACGGCTACTAGGATAACTGAGCTGGTTGAGTTCCTTTCATTCTATATTCCTTCCCGTTCTTACTATGTTATGTTCCGGTTTTCTGCTGTTTTGTTTTTCTTATTGCATGATCAATTGTTATTTCAATTTCTAAGTTCTAGTTTAATTTACTATTTATTTTGCTATTTGATTTTTATTCTGAAAGGGTGTCTCATGTATTACTCACTGAGCTTGAAATCAAGAAGAAAAGAAAAGAAGTGATGTATTGCACGAGAAATTGAGTTTATATTAAAGAATAGTCTTATTTTCTTAAATGTGGTGGTATTATTTGTGATTATGAATGAATGTCATGAATAGTACATATTTGAATTTGAATAAAAGGATGTTGATGTATAAGGAACAAGAATTTAGAGAACTATTATGACTTCTCTGAAATTAGTGAAAGCTTAATCCTTGAAGCAAAAGAAACAGCAAAAGAAAAATAAAAGCAAGGTCCAAGGCTCTGAGCATCAATGACAAAGGAGGTCAGACATGATTAAAAGCTCAAAGAGTTGTTTCCTTAGTCATATGCTTGTGGTGTTCTTGTGTCAAGTAATCCTTGAGACAGAATATTTAGAGTCGAGACCAAATGCATTTGGCAAAGTATGCCCAAGGCTTTGAGCACCATTGTCTGGGAGTAACTGAAAGTAAAATCAGAACTTAAAGAGAGTTCTCCAGTTAAGTGCTTGTGGTATTTTTGTGTTAAGTGAAGCTTGAGACAAAATATTTAAAGTCACGGCTAGGCTCAAGGTGCAAAGAACCAAAGAAAAGAGAATTAAAGGAAATTTGCTGTGTTCAATGATTAAACTGAAGTAGAAAGATCAGAGAATTTATAATATAATCCGGATTCTAATTCCGAATGACAGTGATAGTCCTCTGATTCAAAGGAGAGTGAGATGCCAGAACTGTTCAGAATTGTAGGAGATAAACCCCACTTTAAGGAGAGACATGAGCATAACTGAACTCCCACTTCTCATGCAAATTCACATCTTGATCATGTACTAATTTTGGTTGCTTAAGGACAAGCAACAATTCAAGTTTGGTGTTGTGATCATGTACTAATTTTGGTTGCTTGAGGACAAGCAACAATTCAAGTTTGGTGTTGTGATGCGTGAGCATCTTATCTATCTTTTTCTTGTGAATTTGCACTTGAATTTCTAAGTTTAATCAAAATTTAAATATCTTTTAGCCACTATGGATGCTACTTTGAGTTGTGCACAATTCTATTTATTTCAGGTAGCATCCGAATGGATTTGACGGAGTTTTGTAGTAGAAAAGGAGGAAAGCGAATGATGCTGTCAATCCTGACCTCCCTGCACTCAAACTGAAATAACATGAGCTACAGAGGTCCAATTGACGTGATTTCAGCGGAATTGGAAAGCTAACTTCCAATGATTTCCAACGATATATAATAGTGCATACTTCTTCTCCAGCAACCTCTGCCTCCTCCACGTTGAACTTGGCCCCTGCCAAGTTCAGCGTGGAACTTGAAAGCTCCCAGGGAAGCACGCACCACATCCCACGCTGAACTTGGAAAAAGCCAAGTTCAGTGTGGACTCAAAGGGAAACAAGCAAAATGCTGCTTCCTCCTCCACGCTGACTTGGGAATTTTCAAGTTCAGCGTGGATCCTCAATATCAAAGTGCTCCCCAGGCTTCTATACAAGCTGCACATGAAGACAAATTAATTTTGATTAAATTTGTATTTTATTTTAAAATAGAAAAAGATATTATTTTAGTTTTAGGAAATATATTTTACATTAATTAGGATTAGATATAAAAGGGAAAAGAATAACCCTTTCGGGTTCATCTCTTCTCTTTTACCTCATTCCGCACTTGACAGTTTTTACGAATCCTAGTTTTTTTCTCTGAATCATGAGCAACTAAACCTCCACTGTTAAGGTTAGGAGCTCTATCTATTGTATGGATTGATACTATTATTTTTTTTTATTTTGATTCATATATTGATTTCTATTTCAAGAATTGTTTTCATTCTTTATTTTATGAATTTGGGTGGAACGGAAGTATGACCCTTGTTCTAATTGAGTTCTTGTATAACTTGGAAAAGCTCTTTACTTGAACAACAGCTTGAAAACATATTCTCCTAAATTCTAATTATCTGGACTTAACGGAATACGTGACATATAATCCTCTTATATTTGGGTAATTAGGATTTCTGTGTCATATAAACTAGAATTAAACTTCACCCTCTAATTGGAATTAAGTGACCAAGGAATTGGCGGTTGATGAATTTTAGAGGAGACTAAAAAGGTCTAAGGAATTAGGGCTTAGTCATATATAGTTTGCCATGAATTGAATCTTGCATGATTAAAATAGTCAGTAAGAAAAGTCAATCCGGAAAATAGATATCTCTGAAGCCTTAACTGTTTCTCCATATATTATTCTCATCAATTTACTGCTTGCTGTTTTAATTTCTGAATTATTGTTTAATGCTTTTGAATACCAAAACACTATTTTCTGTTTGTCTGACTAAGCCAATCACTCAACCATTGTTGCTTGATCCATCAATCCTCGTGGAATCGACCCTCACTCACCTGAGGTATTACTTGGTACGACCCGGTGCACTTGCCGGTTAATTTGTGGGTTATAAATTCTGCACCATCGATCCCATGGAGATTGTTGGTTTGAGCAAGCAATGGTTATCTTGCAGATCTTAGTCAGGCGGATAGAAAATATAGTTGTCACGAAAAAATGCATAAAACAGTTAAATAAATAAAACGTTACTAGATAGGTGTGAAATCAATGGTGATAGAACGGTTGAGGCTTCGGAGATGCTTCTTCCTTCTGGATCAACTTTTCTCACCATCTACTCCAACTTCTGATTGATTCATTCCATGGCAGACTATATATAATTAACGGCGGGTCAGCGGTCATTAATCTCTTCTGCTTCAGATCAAACGTCGGGTCAGCGGTCATCCAATCTGAACGGGGGTGAAGCTCTAGCAGTCCATTCCCTTGGTGATCCTACTCAAAATGCCACAGACAAGGTCGGATCTTCTGGATCAGAGAATGCTGCTCCTTGGGTTCTAGCCTATACCACAAAGGCCCTAATCGCCTGCACCTCGGCAGAACTGATGTCTCGAGAAGTCCCCAACGAAGTCGTTGATTAGCCATCTAAGAGATGTATAATCAAGCTTGTGGTTCAGTACTATCTCGTCAAGGACTCGCAAGAACCCATGTGAATAGGGATAACAGTCAAGTTACACTCCCAATTCATTAGGATGAAGAACGAAGATACATCTTAGAATAGAATCAATTATAGATTGAAGTAGAATAATGATATTATTAATTCATAAGAATCAACAGAGCTCCTAACCTTAACCTTAGGAGGTTAGTGACTTATACTGTACATAATGATGTTCAAAAATAAAGTGGGAGAGGAAGAAAATCCTAAACAAGGGTGATCTCCTCCTATATATACTAATCTGCTAACTAAGAATTACAGAAATAAGATAAACTAGTCTTGTAGTGCGAAAATCTACTTTTCGGGTCCACTTGGTGAGTGTTTGGGCTAAGACAAGGGTGTCTCCACATGCTAGGACTCCCTTAGGGGCGTTTTCGCTGGCTTGGGACTCCCTTTTGGGCGTTGGACGCCAGCTGCTCCCTTTTGGGCGTCCAACGCCAGGAATAGGGTAGGTGGCTGTCATTGAACGCCAGTTTTGGGCCTTCATTTCTAAAGCAAAGTATAGACTATTATATAATTCTGGAAAGACCTAGATGTTAGCTTTTTATATCCGTTGAGAGAGCACCATTTGGACTTTTGTAGCTCCAGTAAAGCTCCTTCGAGTGCACGGAGGTCAGATCCTGACAGCATCTGCAGTCCTTTCTCTGTCTCTGAAACAGACTTTTGCTCAAACTCCTCATTTTCAGCCAGAAAATACCTGAAATCACCATAAAATACACAAACTCAAAGTATAATCCAAAAATGTGAATTGTGCACTAAAACCTATGAAAATATAATAAAAATTAAACAAAACATAATGAAAACTATATGAAAATGATGCCAAAAAGCGTATAAAATATCCGCTCATCAAAATACCAAACTTAAACTGTTGCTTGTCCCAAAGCAACCAAAAATAAGTAGGATTAAAAATAAATAGAAGGATACAATAAATCTCAAAGTTCTCAATGAAGCTCAGTTTCAATTAGATGAGCGGGACTAGTAGCTTTTGCTTCTGAATAGTTTTGGCATCTCACTTTCCTTTGAAGCTCAGAATAATTGGCTTCTTTAGGAACTCAGAATCCGGATGATACTATTGATTCTCCTAGTTTAGTTCTTTTTTATTCTTGAACACAGCTTCTTTTGAGTTTTTGATGTGACCCTAAGCGCTTTGTTTTTCGGTAGTACCACCAGATACATAAACGCCACAGATACTTAATTGGGTGAACCCTTTCGGATTGTGATTCAGCTTTGCTAGAATCCCCAACCAATGGTGTCCAGAGTTCTTAAGCACACTCTTTGGATCACGACTTTAACTGCTCAATCTCAAGCTTTTCACTTGACACCTTCACACCACAAGCATATAGCTAGGGAAGCAACTCATTTGAACTGTTTAGGCCAAGATTTTAGTTTTTTTAGGCCCTCCTAACTATTGATGCTCAAAGCCTTGGATCCTTGCTCTTGCCTTTTGGTTTAAAGAGCTATTGGCTTTTTCTTCTTTTTATTTCTTTTTCTGCTTGCCTTTTTTCGTATATTTTTTTTTTCATTTTTCTTTCTTTTATTGCTTTTTGCTATTTTTCTTGCTTCAAGAATCATTTTTTTGGATTTTTCAGATCACCAATAATACTTCACTTTTATCATCATTCTTTCAAGAGTCAACATTCTTAACTCCAACATCAAATATGCATTGTTTATTCATACATTCAGAAAACAAAAGCAATGTCACCACATCAAATAATTGAACTATTATTAATATATAACTCAAAATTCATGCATCTTACTTTTCTTTTTCAAATAAAATTTTTCTTTTAAGCAAGGTGAGAAATGCATGGAATATTTCATAACTTTAAGACATAAATAAAGATGATCATTCACTAGAAACAGACAATAAGATAAAATACATGGAAAACAGAAAAATAACATAGGCAACAAGGGATTAAGGAAACGAATCCACCTTAGTGATGGCGGCTACTACTTCTTCTAGAGAATCCAATGGAGTTCTTGATTTCTTCTATGTCACGCCCTTGCCTCTGATCTTCCTCCCTCATAACTCTTTGATCTTCTCTTATTTCATAGAGGATGGTGGAATGCTCTTGATGTCCCATCCTCAACTGATCCATACTGGAGCTTAATTCTCCTAGATAAGTATACAATTGGTATCAATAGCCTTGGGGAGAAAAATGCATCCCTTGAGGCATCTCAGGGATTTCTTGTTGAGGCTGCTCCACATGCTCTTATTGAGGTGCATGTGTAGGCTCTCTAGTTTACTCCATCCTTCTCTTAGTGATGGGCTTGTCCTCCTCAATAGGGATGTCTCCTTCTATGACAATTCCTGCTGAATTGCATAGATGATAGATAAGGTGGGGGAACGCCAACCTTGCTAAGGTAGAAGGCTTTTCAGATTTCTTGTACAATTCTTGAGGTATTACCTCATGTACCTCCACCTCACTTCCAATCATGATATAATGAATCATGATGGCTCTGTCAATGGCCACTTCTGATCGATTGCTAGTAGGGATGATAGAGCGTAGGATAAATTCCAACCATCCTCTAGCTACGGGCTTGAGGTCAGCCCTTCTTAGTTGGATAGGCTTGCCTTGAGCATCCCTCTTCCACTGAGCTCCTTCCACACAAATGTATGAAAGGACTTGGTCTAGCCTCTGATCAAAATTGACTCTCCTAGTGTAAGGATGTGGGTCTCCTTGCATCATTGGCAAATGGAGCACCAACCTTACACTTTCTTGGTTCACACTTGTATCATGATTTTTCGTGACCCATGTATTGGCATAGAACTCTCGTACCATCAAGATTCCAACTTCCGAAATAGGATTGGTTAGGACTTCACAATCTCTCCTCCAAATTTCTTGTTGGATCTCCGGGTACTCATTCTTTTTTAGCCTAAAGGGGACTTCAGAAATCACCCTCTTCTTTGTCACTACTTCATAGAAGTGGTCTTGATGAGGTTTGGTGATGAATCTCTCTATCTCCCAAGATTTGGAGGTGGAAGCAACAGCTTTCTCTTTCCTCTTTCTAGAGGAATCTCCAACTTTGGGTGCCATAAGTGTGAATGGAAAGCAAAAAGCAAGGCTTTTCCAACACCAAACTTAAAAGCTTTACTCGTCCTCGAGCAAAATAAGAAGAAAAGAGTAGAAGAAGAAGAGAATATAGGAGATGGAGGGAGAGAGTGGTTTCGGCTAAGTGGGGCTTTAGTGTATGAATGGTGTGTGTTGGAGAGGTGGTATGAGGGGTTATTTATAGGGGTGGGATGGGGTAGGGTTCGGTTATGGGAAGGGTAAATGGGAGGGAAAGTTTGAATTTGAAGTGGGTGGGGGTTGGTAGGAGTTGTGATGGTTTTGGGAAGAGGTATGGATGTGATTGGTTAAGGGTTTATAGGGAAGAGCGCGTGGGGAAGAATGAAAATAAGAGAGAAGAAGGTGGGGCAGGTGGAGATTCTGTGGGACCTACTGATCCTGGGAGGCTAGGGAATTCGAATTCCCTGCCCCCTTGTGGGCGTTGAACGCCCAGTTCCTGCTCCTGGCTGGCGTTCTACGCTAGCTATGTGCTCCTTATGGAGCGTTGAACTCCCATTGGGGTGCTCCTTCCTGGCGTTCAACGCCATGTCTCTGCCACCTTTGGGGCGTTGAACACCTAGTCTCTGTCCCTTGGCTGGCGTTCAACGCCAGCTTTATGCTCCCTGGCTGGGCCATAGCATCTCTCCCTTTTTTTTCCTTTTGGAAAAGAAACGGCGTCAATTTTATGAAACCGGCTGGTTTCAGTTCAAGTTCAACCGGCCGGGAGTTCAACTCCGGTTTTAGACGGAAAGGTTTTAGTAATGTTCTAAAAATTGAACCGGAACAACTGGTCTAACTGGTTCAAACAAGAACCAAAGGCATAAATAATTTGGTCTGATGACTAAAACCGAAAATTATAAAACTGGATATAAACCATTGAACCGGCCAAAAATTGACTGGTCAAACCGGAACCAAAACCGGCAGGTTTGAATAAAACGACGCAGTTTCACGCTTAAGGGTAGAAACAAAATGCGCTTCTCCATCTCCTTCCTTATTCCTTTGAGCAGAACACGCCCAGCCTCAACCAGGGTAAAACCCTAGCCGCCAGCACTGCCGCAGGGAGGAGCTATGTTTGCCGCCATCTGTCGCAGTCAGGGGCTAGTCTACTCGAGTCTTCGTGCATCACAGTCAGGGGAGTTCTCCAAGTCTTCGATCTGTTCGCAGTCATCAGTCGCAGGCGCACCGCCTCTTTGTTGAGCTCGGCGATCGTCCTGTTGTCGCCATCTGTCGTAGTCAAGGGTTTGTCTCCAAGGAGTGGCTGTCCGAGGATTCTCTCTTCGTACTGTTGGTGTTATCCAAGTCAAACCCCCTGTTCATTGTCTTCTTCTTTGCTCGGCTCCCATCCTCCATCGGATTTGTTCTGCTCGCCGTCGCCCTCTCGAAGGTCAGTGGGTTTGGTATGCACTTGTTCTTCATTTTTCATTTTATTCTGTGACACTCTGTTCTGAAATCAACAAATCATTGCATGATTATAAGGTTTTGTGTTTTTGCTGAAATCATTGATTTTCTCTGGCTTTGCCTTGCTGCTTTAGCTTCTGGCTTCTAGTGTGCTATTGTGTGTTTTGTGGCTCCGCTGTGATACTGCTGCATTGTGTTTTTGTTGAAATCATAAACGATTAATAGCAAAATTTCCAATAAACAATTTTCTATTCTGTTTTTGTTGCTATAACTTGAATTTATTGCTTTCCAGTCACAGAATCATAACAGAATGCTCATTCAGTACTTGGTTGATTGGCTTTGCTCACTGATTATATTTGATGATAAATTTTAAATTGATAACTTTTAAATTTTAAATTTGCACTGCCTATATTACTGATTCACTGTTCCTTCAATGCTTTTGTTTGTCGTTAATGATTGTGATGAGCTTTGTTAAAATTGGGTTGAAAATTGTTGAATCTTTCTTCATTTTTCATTGTTCTTAACTTCTATTCTTATTAAAAAATTTGTACTTGGTGATCTTTTGATTTATTATATGCTTCATGTTTTTAATTTCACTCTGCTTCTAGGCTTTGAAATCAATTTATAATAACTGTGATGCAATTATTTAATTGTATAACTGATGTAATTATTGAGTTCAAGAGATTGAATTTTTCTGTTCTCATTATTAGTAAGACATGGATAGTTTTTTCACTACTTTGGCACATTTATTTGTGGGTTTGCTGTGGGATTCGGTGCTGTGTGGCAATTAGCACTGGTCACTCTTGTTGTAGTTCCTTTGATAGTTGTCATTGGAGCCATTCACACAACCACTTTGGCCAAGCTCTCTGCTAAAAGTCAAGCAGCTCTTTCTCTGCTAAAAATCATTTTTGTTTAGTATGTAGTTTACTTGCTTGTTAAAAAATCTGAAACTGAAGTTATGCATATTAATTAAAGACCATATGATATGGTACGGTATGTTATGTCATATGACACTAATTAATTGAAGAAATTGTGTGTAGGACAAATTTTGCTAGATAGGAATGATGTTAAGAGTTTGAGGCTAAAATAGTTGAGGCAGCAAATAGGACTAGTGAGCCAAGAATCGGCTTTGTTTGCGACAACAATTAGAGAAAACATACTCTTAGAAAGATCTGATGCTGACCAAGTTGAGATTGAATAAGCTGCAAGAGTAACCAATGCTCATTCTTTTATTATCAAACTTCCAGAGGGTTATGAGACATAGTTTAGCCAATAGAGTTTCAATTTCTATTCCGATTCATTAGAATTAGAATTGTTTAATTTTTTGTATTATTGAAAATCTAGATTGCCTTGTAATTCTATGTTTAATTTTTGTTTTATTAGTATATTTTGATAAGATTATATGGTTTTGGTTGATGATATTTTTTAAATTTAGAAAATATTTTAAGATTTATGTTAAACTATAATGATATTTTAAGATGTTTATTTATAATTTATTTATTATTTTATTCTAAACCGATTTTTTTAACCACGATTGGACCGGTTGAACTAGTAAATCAGTGATTAGAGGTTCATTACCGGTTTGATTTTCAGAATCTTGATTTAGACAATGAACCGAACTGTTAATGCTGCCAGTTCATAGTCAAATTAGTCCGATTTTCAGAACCATAATTACGGTTTGAATCGGTTGACCCAGACTTATTTAAATAAAAATATAAAACAGTTAAAAACTTAAAATTAAAATTTGAAATACATGTCTTCACTAATATTTTAACAACAATTAAGTCTCAAATTCTAAAAATAATTAATACAAAAATAGACATATAATTTGTCAGTATTACTATAATAGTATCTTAATTTGACACAATAAAAATAACAATACATAAACTATGTCCAAAGAATAATTTTAAAGTTTGGATATCTATTATCAAAAATAACCAACCAGCCAGCAAAAATCAATCAACTAAGTAATTAATAGCTTTACAGCAACAATCAACAATCAAAAAATTCATAATCAACAAAATCAATTCAATAAGTAACATAACCACTGCATATTCAACAATTAAACTATATTCATAATCAGTAAAAAATTATGGCCAGAGCCCAGCCCGATTTCTTTATTTATGAACTTCGATTTTTTAGTTATCTTGAACTATTTATGGCTAGAGCCCAGCCCGATTAACCTTTTTGTTTTTTTTTTAAATATTGAAAAAAAGTTCCAATTTTTTGGGGTGAACAATTTTGAAAAAAATAATATTAGCCACTAAAACATACTTTTAAGTTAATTGTGTTACTTTTTTAAGAAATTGGTCGGATTTCAAGACGGTTCCACAAAAAAAATAAAAAATGTATTAGTGTATCCATTTAACCTGGGAATCAACCAGCTTAATTCGCTATTTTTTCTGGTTAATCGAGTTAAGTCATTTATGCTCGCATTTTACGAGTTTGGTTTTAGAGTCAAATACCCATCTATTTAAGTCAAGCAAATAAGCAAATATGACGGATTTGACTCATTTTAACGATCCTAATTAATTCAAGAGCTAACTCAGATTAATCTTTATTGAATGAATTCTAAAATGATTCTAATTAATAATAAAACTTGTACGATCATATGCAAATAAATCCTCATATTTAACAATTTAATTATCTTATCTATTATATTGTTTAGTATATTTTGTAATTGAAAATTATTACTATTATGCTCTCATTTCTTAAAAATATTGAATTTTTAAACTTTTCTTTAAATTATATTTATTTTAAACTTCAATTTAAATTTGCAGCAAATTTGTAATCTAATTTGGGCAAAAATCTTTTTTAAGGAAAAATTTTTTATTTGAGTTGTTTGTGAAATTTTTTAGAATTAATATTTTGCTAGAATATTGTAAGTTCTTAGTTATTAAAAATTAGCTAGCTAATTATTAGTCATGACTTTGGGACTTAAATTATTCTCTCATTTAAAATAGCTTTAGATTAGGGCATTTTTATTGATATATGCATTGAAAATTCTTTATTTTCCATAATATACACGGATGAAA
Organism: Arachis hypogaea; assembly: GCF_003086295.3. Taxonomy (NCBI): domain Eukaryota; kingdom Viridiplantae; phylum Streptophyta; class Magnoliopsida; order Fabales; family Fabaceae; genus Arachis; species Arachis hypogaea. The sequence goes on along the minus strand of NC_092046.1, from coordinate 15,065,180 downwards.
ATTTCTCCCAAATTGCGCATGGCCAATTCGTAACCCTCACCCACGAAATAGAAATAGGAACCATTTCATGCAAGGTGGCCACGAAATGGGTGCTAGCATCTGACACACGCCATGCCTAGCTCACCAGCCACGAAATAGAGAACTTCAAGGCTGACACACACGAAGTGATATAGAATAGTAGATATGTCATGAATTTTTGAATATCTGAGAACATGCAACCTATTTATTAATCAAGTACAATAATTCAAAAATAGAAAAATATCATTTATGTTCAGTAATTTTTTAATTAAAATTAGTTTCACAATAAAATTGATTAACTCAAGATGATAAACCATTAACAACTCCTTCAATGTTATATTTGATTGATTGATCAAGGGTCTTATCAATGGTGATGGTAATGAGGACCTTGAATCATCCAAAACTCGGCTCATTTCAAAAATTATTGTGTAGGACAAGTCCCAAGTACCACACATTGCTTGTTTTGATTGGCGCAACCTGAACCGGACCACAACAAAATAAATAAATAAATGACGGGGTTTAGTATCTATTACAGGCGTCAGGTAACAGACAGTGGCACTTGATTGATAAATGTTAAATCTCAGCATAAATATTAATCCTTGTTGTTAATATATTTTTATCATTATAATCATTGTCTTCAAATTTTAAACTCTATATATTAGCTAGCATCCAATCTCCATACTCTTTTTTCTCTCAATCTTAATTTTTTTTCTCTATACTAGTTACACTTCTAGTCCTACGTGGGTCAACTATTTATAATAAAATTGTATAATATAATAATCAAAATTTGTACTATATAGTATTTTTTATTATCATTGAAAATTTGATTCAAAATAATAAAATTATATAATATAAAATTTTACTATTTAGTATTTTTTTTATTATCATTGATGATTTGATTTCAAATAATAAAGTTATATAATGTAATAAAATTATATAATATAATTTCAGTCATGAAATGGGCCAACTCGTGTGTGTTGCCAGTGAGTTGGTCACTTCGTGTATATCCACCTTGAAGTGCCCTATTTCGTGGCTGGTGAGCTTGGCATGGCGTGTGTCAGATGGCAGCACCCATTTCGTGGCCACCTTAAATAAAATGGTGCCTATTTCCATTACGTGGGTGAGGGTTACGAATTGGCCATGCGCAATTTTGGAAGAGTTTTCATCCGTGTGTATTATGGGAAATAAAGAATTTTCCATGCATATATCAATAAGGTGTTGTGACAAATTACATTAGCGTGCTTGGCAAATTTTCTTCAAACCTTTCATGAATTTTCCGTGAATTTATATAGAGGTTAGTGATTAGTAGCAATATGAAATAAGGACAAAATAAGGACTAACATTTTTTTCTCACAAATTAGTAGCAACATGAAATAAGTGAGAAAAATCTATCAATTGTTAAGCGGTCACTCTAATTCCTCACTAAATAAGCTTTTGATTAATGACTCAATTGCGACTAGTTACTTCTAAAATTGTCACGGTTAACTTTGGATTTGTTATAACTTTGTGACGGATTTTTAATGAGATTAGCGAGTAATTTGCTACAAATTATAGGTAGGGTATAGCTTTTGTTTTACGACAAGATTGCATTTGTCAAGTCGCTCGTAAATTAAAATTGAGACAAATTAGCGACAAATGTATTTCGCCCGCTAATTAGCGACTTGAAATTAGCGAATGAAGCGTTGTTAAAGGATTGCAAATTTCTCGATACTGAGGTCCTAGGTGCTTAATATCCATATTTCCACTTTAGCGACTAATTATCAAGGAATACTTCCCTAACTAAATGATTTATCTGTTGCGACAAGTTCGCGACGACTGTTTTCCGGCATTAACTTAATTTAAATTTTACAATATTATGCAACAAATTAGCGAGAAATTACTTGCTCGCTAAAAATAAAAATTTTGGTGACAAATTAGCTAGAAAATTGTCCATCGCAAAATGCATTTCAAGTCTTTGTAATGAATTAGCTAGGAACATTGTTCCTCACTAATTAGCCTTTTCGCACAAAGTTTATTTAGCGACGAACTAATGTGTGAAATTATTTCTTGTTAATTGTATATCAAAACTTGTGACGGAACAATGATAACAATATCTCTCACTACTTTATTTTTATTCGATTGAATTCTTAAGTGACTAATTTGCAAGAATATTGTCACTCGCTAATTAATTTGTGAAGAATTAACGAGAAAATTTTTTTCGCTCTTTTTTTAGCTACAAAATTTAATTTGCGAGAAACAAATTTATTCGTGAATTTTTCATTAATTAGTTAATTTTTTTAAATTTGGATATTTTGTGATCGTTTATTAATTTTATCGTTACTGCGTTACTAATTTCTTACTAATTAGTGATGGATTAATGATAAAAAAAATATTTTTTTACAAAAATCTATGGCTAATTTATCAAATTTTTGTAGTGATATTGTGAAAGACTACACCTATTCAAAGACGTTAATGGAGAAAGAAATGTTTAGCTACAATAACAATGAAAACGGTGGTGGATTAGAGGTGGTAACAATTCCATGTGGCCTTGTTCCTTGTTAATCTTGAAACAAATAAAAGTACCTAACAATGAAAATTTGAATCTTGAAACTTCTTTTAAGAAGTTAATAATTATTTGTGTTTTGTTTCAGAGAGAAAAGGGATTGGGATGGGAATAAAAATCAAAAGGATATTTTGATAATTTTAAATTTTTTTTTAACGAAATCCATTCTAATTTTAATTATTAATTATTTTTTTCGGATCGAATTTATCTTTTATAGATATAATATTATTTTAATTTTTTTGTAGTTAAGTATGTCAGCATTCAAATATTTAATCATTTCATATTTTTATAAAATATTTAAACGGATAATGATGGATTACTCTATGCTTATTTTTATTTAAGTTCCAATGCATCTCGGCTTCATTGGACGGAAGGATGAAATGAGCGGTGAGATTCACTAATGCGAACTGACCGTCAAAATTGCAGCATTCTTTTAGCAATGTTCCTTTTTATTCAGCATTAAAAAATGTGAGAAAATCTCTGTCGTAACTTCGCTACTCTCCAAAAGTGTATGCAACATCAGTTTGTATACGTGACTGCTAGTTATACAGATTTGATAGATGGTCTTCAAACAAATATTTTCAATACATAAAAAGACTATAAAGCCTGAAAAGTTCCATTTGATCATAATGTCTTGCACCAAATGTATCAAACGACGACCCGTCTGTGATCATTATCATGGTCACCACAAAAAACTAAAAATAAATGATTAAATTTAAAAAATAATTCCTAAAATTTATAACTTTTAATATTTTAGTCTTTAAATTTAAAATTTATTATACTGATTTCTGAGATTTGATTTTGAATACTATATTGATCTTAAATTTTTTTCTAACGTTGAATTGATAAATAAAATACTGAATATATTCTGACTCATCACACAGAATACAGAACTAAATAGTGTCATTTTATTTTGGTGCTTAATTAAACAAGATAAAAATAAAAAAAATAAAAAAGAGTTTATATGATATATAAACTTTTATCTCAATTTATTTTTTAAAATAATTTTATTTTTACCTTGTTTAAACGTCAAAATAAAACAACGTCGTTCGCCATGTGTTCAACATAGTAAGTCAGAGCCAGCTTAACACTTTATTCACTAACTTAGTATCAAAAGAAGTTGAAAGACCAATATGACGTAAGGAGTTAAATCTCGAAAATCAGTATAATGAATTTTAAATTTGATAACTAAAATAGTAAAATCGTGAATCTCAAAAATTACTATTAAAAATTAATAAAAAAAAATAGGACTAAGAAGTTAAAAGAGAACGTTGAATTAAATAATTAAAGAAAAAATCCAAAGGAAAAGCAAGTTTTGGAGGGGTAATTAAAAAGAGAAAAAGTAATTTTAGAGTATTTTACCTTTTGTATGACAAAATAATGTGTAGATATTTTTTAGTAGGAATTTCAAATTTTACGGGATTTTAACGAGAGATTATAGCTATTAAAATAAGAAATTTAATTTCTAAAAAAAATTCAATTTATTTGGTGGGGATGTGAACTATAACCCACATCCGGTGGAGATTTACACCCCAAAGATAAATACATATATCAGAGTAGAAGAACAAAGATCTAATCCGGTCCTCAATTAATTTTTGAAGGATAAGATGATTTTTATTGAAAAAAGGAATAATTCGGCCTCTAATAATATTATGCTGGGATAATACGAATTTTTTTGTTAACAATTCATTACATAATAATAGATATTAGTTTGAGGGAGTTTTATTTATAATCTGTTAAGATTTTAAATTTTCACAAATTATTAATAATTCTTTTTAAAAAATTCTTTTATCAGTAACCATTACAAAAACAATATTAAATAACGTTGAATTTATCAGCAGAATAACGAAAATTATTTGCCAATAATATATTTTTTGTCGGAATTAATCTAACAGTATAACCTTTATTAGTAACAAATTATCGTTAGATTTTGTAATGGATTATTTATTTAATCCGTTGGTAATTACTGTCGAAAAAATTCTGACGGTAATTTCGGCGCTCCACTATGTTCTTTCCTGTTTAATTGCTATCGGATAATGTCTGAGGTAAATTCGATGGTAAAATCCTATAAAGCACGGACACTTCGTTGAGTTGTCGTGTCCGCATGTCGGACACATTTCGGACACGACACTCACCGACACTCGTCCGACACGCGTGTCTGCTGTGTCCAACCGTGTCTTAATAAAAAATAAAAAATTCTTTTTCGGACACACCTGGACACACCTAAATACCATCACGTGTCAGCGTGTCCTGTCTTATTCTTAACATATATTTTTAAAATAAATTTAGATATAATATATATTATTATTTATTAAAACAAAAAATATTTTAAATACTTGATATAATTAAAATAAGACATTAAAAATAATTAAAAATTTTAATTTATATTTTAATATCAATAAAATATCAAAATATCATTACGATTTATCTAAAAAATACTTTATATTTTATATGTATGCGCGTCCCCGTGTCATGTAAGATTTTAAAATTCGCGTGTCGGCATGTCCTGTGTCGTGTCGTGTCCTGTGTCCGTGTCCGTGTCTATACATCATAGGTAAAATCAATTTATTTTTTTTTTTGCACAATAGGTGGTCAATTTTTTTATTTAAATTTGTTGAGTTTGAAGAACTAATAATATTTTATAGATGATGACTAAATATTAGTGGATTAAAAGTCAATTATGTGCTTGATTATTTTGTTTAGTGTGCAGGAAATTAATTTAATTAAAACTGGCTTAAGAAGCAAGAGAACAAACTCAAATTGCGTCTGGCCCACTTACACACAAGATCAAGGAAATATTTGTTAATCACAACAATTTTCCTTCAAATATAAAAGAATGCTTCATGCCTCAAGTTGATGAATTGAGCTCATATCCATAACCAAACTCAAGTTGGTGGTCCAAGTCCAATCATTCAACTTAGTTAGCTAACTAATTAAGTAATTCAATTCCATTTGCTTCTCAACCAAACACCACACCACCAAACCCAAACTCTCTCTTCTCTCTCATCCCTCTCTTTCAATACCCACATGAAAGCTCAGAAGAAAAGAAAGAAAAAGGGAAGCTTTGAGCTAGGGCAAAATCAAAGAACAAAAGAGAGTTACCAAATCCAAGTAAGAAGAGAAAGTAAAAAAAGCTAGGACTAAAGGCAAGATTACATCCGTAGAGAAAATCACAAAAAGGAGTTTTTACATTTGTGCTTCATTGAAGCTCGGTGAAAAAATCTTCTCCATGCATACACAGAAGTGAAAAGTTGAAGATATTAAAGATGGTGACAATCTGCTGCGAATCAACGTTTAAGAATCAAACTTTGAGTCAAAATAAGAGTGAAGGGCTCAGATTCAAGAAGCAATTTGAAAAAGGTTGAAAGAGAAGATAGAAGGTATGGATGCATGTATGGTTAAATCACTGCTTCTACTCTATCTCTCCTCTGTGATACCACTTCTGCTTCTGATAGCAAGTTTTACGCTCTGGAAGCTTCACTCCTCTATTAAAGGGGTGAACGGCCAAGGATTGGAGTAAGGAATGAGAGCACAATGTTTGGGTTCCCATAGCTTACAAAACCATTACCATTCTTCTCCTTCATGATTCTCATTGAATATCTTATTTTCTCAGTCTACTCTTTCTTTGTTTTCAATGGTAAAAGGCATAACAGTGAGGAATGTATAAAAAAGTCATTGAGAAGAAAAAGGCAAGAGAGTTAGACTTGGAGAAAAAGCCTATGTTTATTTCAGAAACTCTTTGTAAGTATTTCTGTTTTGTTGTCATGATCCTGAGGAGATTCCCTTACAAGTTGGGTGAGCACTTTGCTGTTGAAAGTTTGGGTGAGTTCCTAGTCAAATTTGGTTTGGATTAGAAACTGGATTTGTCCGGTAGAATCCTAGGAAAAATTAAAGTTTGTAATTTTGTTCAAAGATAGTGAAATTCTGTCATTATTATGATGGAGACTAGATGTAGGCTACATTGCATTAAGTAGCTGAACCAGGATATATCTCTGTGTCACTTCTCTTTCTCTTTTCTGTTTTTGGTTCTGCACTTTAGGAGACAAAACAAAATTATCTCCTGATTATTTTATCCAGCTAAACTTCATAGTAATACACTTTGCACGTAACTCTATATTGGCTCCTCCTTCAACAAGAGACAAAATAAAATAATCTTATATCTTTCACCTGAGGCAGCACTCCACAATCCAAAAGTTTCATCCAACTCCAAGATTAATCAAGCAAAGTAAAAAGAGGCCAAGATTCAACCCATCTTCTCTTAGCCACTGATATCCATCAAAATTTATTTTTTGCATAATTGGTAGTCAAATTCTAAATAATAGAAACCAAATATAGTAAATTAAATATCAAGTGTACAAAAAATTAACAGTAAAAAAGTAGAATAAACAATGAAACAATCTACAATAAAACTATAATAACTAAAGATCCTGATAGTCGTCGTCATCATCCCCCTGATCCTGCTGAGGTGGCGGACTGTGCTGTGATGTTGGTGCCCCTGTAGCAGCGCCGCTGCCACTAGCCCACATCTGATATTGGTACACCGCCATCGATCTTTTGCTCCATCTGCTGAAGCCACTTTAGCTCCTGCCTTCACTCCATCCTGAGGATATCTGTGTTTGAGACTCATGTGAGAATCCCCTAATACTTCTCTTCAGACTGCTGTAGCTGCTGAGCCTGTTGGTGAAGACTCCAGGTGAGCTCCAGCACCTGTTCCCTCAAATTGACACCGTCTTCGGGATCGACAGGCCGGCTGGTTGCAGAGGCGAATGAATGTCTCAATGTGGAGGTGCGTAGATTGTTGAAAAAGAATGATCTCAACTCGTAGATGAGGTACTTGTATGGCTCAGATGCAGTCTCACGCCAAACCGTATCAGGATCGACTTCAGCTGCAGCGGAGTTGTTGTCGTCGTCTCTAGTCTGCTGAGATTGCTGGGTTGCGACCTCCGCCAATCTCTGTGTGTAGAACTCCTGTGTAATACATATTATGATTAGGAATGCAGTTAATTGAAAATTAAATTTTATACTCTATGATGTTTACTCACACAATAATCTGCAGCCAGCTGATAAGCAAATCTCTCTATGTTCTCCTTCAAGTTGTGAATGTACTTGAAGTTCTCCGCCATCGTTACATCACGACTTAACGTTTTAGACTATGCAGGTTGAAACAAAATTTTAAGTAAAGTTATAATGACATTATATTTCAAAAACAAAAAGAACTTAATAACAAATTGAAACAAGTTGCATACTAGCCTAGCCTTTGTCTTCATAAAAGTCACTGATCCACCAATATACTTTGACGACCTAATCGATGCTCTGTTATATTTTTTCGTGAGACAGCGACGCTTGAACCCCTCGTCAGTCTCCCAATGGACGTAAAACGCCTTCTTAATGTTCGTGGGGAACCAAATAATGAGGTGGTCGCACTACTCGCATATGTCCTCCATCATCTGTTGTAGCTGCCTAGCCATCCGATGGTCGAAGATCTTCCTTATCATGACATCATGCGTCTTGTCCCATATAAATTTCTCCTACACAAAGAACATTTAGTACTATTTAATCAAAATTAAATACATAACTAAACAAAATAGAAGATATAAACTAAGTACGGTTTGAATATGTAGAGTTTTTACCATCCACTTCTGGAACCATTGCTCTCTAGTCTCAGTAGGGATCTTCGTATAGTTCGGCCATGGATGGTCGTACATCAGCTTAATGACATTAGTACACTCCTATGTACATGCATTGTTATTTGGCACAAACCTATCAATGAAAACCTTAATATTAGTAGTTTAATAAAAAATTATTTGAAGTAATCTATAAACTTCAATTATATTTAGATTTTTTAGAAATTTTGACAGAATTTTATTTATAAATAGAATGCGCCACAAACTCTATCCGTCAATGATGAACCCTAAACAATTCACAAACAAACCAATATGAAATTATATGACTTAAACAGTAACATCCATCAACGATCAAGTAGTGTGCATTTAAAACCAAATATCTTAACAACCTAAATTCACTAACCTAAATCTAACCTATCTTAACAACCTAAATCCACTAAAACTAGAAAATTGAGTGTAACTAAATTAAACTAACTAACTAAAATAGTATGCATATAAAAGATTTAAAATAGTACTCACTCTGTCAAACCATCAGGACAAATCGTCATCCGTACGATGGGAGTTAGTAGAGGGCCATCTGGCTAGGATCCGTGAGGAATTTCGGCACCATGGTGTCTGTCGTTAGAGGCGGCGTCGTCGTCGAAACAGTGAGCTGTTGAGCGGACGGAGGTGGTGGAGGAGTCCACTCTCGTGAAGCAGCTTGGTGACTTCCTGGTTGCGATAAGGGCGGAGGAGCAGGAGCCACGTAGTTGGGGTTTGAGACCATGATGAACGGCTGATCCTGTGCACCCACTGCCTGTGACGTCCCAGGGATAGTCGAAATAGAGGGTGATGATCGAGAAGTCTTAGGGGTACCAATAAACACCCTTCTTCTACCATGATCGTGAGGCCGATTCGTGACACCTCTACCTGTCGTCATGTCTGCAAAAAGCATACGAATTAAATTCAAATTTGCATCCATTAAATTTCACTAAAACTTTCAAAAATATAATTCTTTACTTAGAATTAATCAAATTAAAATCTTACAAAATTCAAATTTGCGACAATAATTCCCATCATTCTTATTTTTCAATTATTTCATTCAAAATCTTATAAAAAATTTGACAGAACCTTTCCTCAAATTCAAAATTCTCCACTCTTCAAGGGTTCCATCCAAATCAAATATCCTCAACCCTACTCGACTTTTTATTAAATATCAAACAATTTACTCAACATAAATTTTCTTGATTTGTTATCTTTAATTGTCTTTAAGTTATTAATTTTTCAATCATTAAGGCAACAAACAAGGGTTCAAACCATCCTAATCCACCCACCAAGAGGCTTCAAGCATTGTTATTAATAAATTTTAATTATGGAGCTATTAATCCCTTTTTAATCTTTAATCAACTTTGACTCAATAATTTAAACAAACTTCAAAAACATAAATCATAATACCTAAAATGTTAATTAACTCAAAAACCTAAATCATAATACTAATTAACAACTAAAACTTAAATTAATCCTAAATTTAACTAAAACAAAAAGAAAATTAATTAGAATTACTGGAGAAGAGAGATGGGTGGCTGGAGGTGGTTGCCAGTGATCGCCGCAATGTCAATAACTGTTGAGAGAGAGAGAGAGAGAGAGAGAGAGAGAGAGAGAGAGAGAGAGAGAGAGAGAGAGAGAGAGAGAGAGAGAGAGAGAGAGAGAGAGTTTTTAGGGTTTATTGGCGGTTATGTCCACCGTAACGCTTTGCGATTCTCCAAAACGCAATGTTCCACTAATCCAGGTTACCATCGGATTTTTTCATCTGTAAATCCGACGGTAATGCTTGCGCCAATTACTTTTTTTTCCCTCCAAATATCACCGGCAAATTTACCGTCGAAAAGTAGAATCCGACAATTTTTTTCGACGAATTTATTGTCAAATCCGCCGGTAAATCCAATGCTAATTCACCAATACTCAATATTTTTCTTGTAGTTGGCGGTTAATTGGAGAAGGACCATTGCTGAAAATGATGTCACAAGAAGAAAAAATAATTGCAATATAAATATCTTTTAAAAAAAGACAAATAGCATTACAAAAAAAGAATGAGAAAATAGAATGATAATATTGATAGTATTGGTATTAATAGTAGTAGAGTAGTTAACAAGGATGACGACGTATGGTTGCATAATTGAAGTAGTTGAGATAGAAATTATAATCATAATGATAAGAAGAAGGTGGCGGTAGTTAATTTTATCGTTAGAAAAAATTTTGTGAGTTTTAAAATTATCACAAATTACAAATAAAAATTCTTACAAATTTAATTTTTATTATTATTTAATAGAATTTTTAACAAAAAAAATTCATCTTATTATCCTCAAATAATAATGTTAGAGCTCAAAGTATCTATTTTTTAAACAAAAAATACTTTGTCTTTCAAAAAATAAACAGATATATTTTTTGAAAGACAAAGTATTTTTTGTTTAAAAAATAGATACTTTGAGATATATATATATATAAAGGAGTAAAAAGAAGCCAGAGTTACTATGCAACAAGGGTTATTAGCAGCCAAAATTTCTACAAACAAAGATACTAATATCGAAGATTTGGAAACATTTCAAATATGAATTCTGCAGTATCTACAATATTCTTTTTATTGTTAAAATTATATTGGATAGTTATTTAAAAATTGAGAATTTGACGTTTATTATTTGTATTATATGATATAATTAAAAAATATTTAATTTATTTTATCTTAATTATACTTAGAATTAACGTAATTTTTTTTTATTAAAAACTGAAGGAATTTTGTGGGGCTATATTTCCAAAAAAAATTTAATATAAAAATGAAGATGATGTTTTGGTTGAATATTGATTTTTGAAGTGTATTACAATATTATAAATGTGTAAAAACTATCGATACAATGTATTGGCCAAAATATTGACATATATTTAATACATATTTTGTATATTGAATTTTTAGGGCAATTTAGGAAAATAAAACATTTGACTTCCAAAATTACGGAAATACAATTTTTGCAATTTGGATACGAAAATGCAACTTTCTATAAATCTATGTAAACTGTGAAAGGGGTCCTATAGATTTAAAATACACGTAAATCGCTGAAGGGATTCTACGGTTTACATTGACGAAGTATTTGGGAAGAAACCGTGGTATGGGTTCCACGGTTTCCGTGGGAATGCAAAACATGCACAAACATACAAAACACGCACCGAATTCTACTATATATACCAACCTAGAGTGAGTGGTGTGATAATAGAGTGTCATTTTTATTTCAAGAATTTATCTTTTTATTTATTTTACGCTTAAAAAATTAAAAAAATTCTAAAATAATAGTCCAAAATTGGGAGTATATTTGAACTTTATTAAAAAAAAAAAAATTGAATGACATGGTCAGACCTTCGAAATACTTGTCCCTAATGATGTTGTAGACTTGCAACTTTTCTTAAGGTTTATTTTTTTCTTTTATTTTAAATTTATCCTTCTTAAATAAAAAAAAATTATTAGCAAATATATGGAATTATATATCATCCAAATAATAGGGTTTAAAATTTAAAAAATTTAAATTATATTTATTTAAATTTTAAATATTTTGGAGTAAAATATGTTATTATTAATAAAAATTTGAGAATATTATTTAAATAAATATATATAAATATACGTATTAAAAATTTAAAATATTATTTGAATATATGTACTAAAAATTTGAATGAGTTACTTAAATTAAAAAATTAAAATTTAAATAGAATATAATTCTATTTAATTCAAATTATATTAGATTAAATCAAAATAATTTAAAAAATAAATTTAAACTAGCACTGTACAAATCAATCATTTCCATAAAATTGAATTAGATTGAAAAGTATAAATCAAATCAATATTATCTAAATCGTTTAAAATTATATCATTTTTATAATTTGAATAAATTCAAAATGTACTACAAAATATAGTCTTATTTCGTTGACAATACAAATGATAGATGTAAATATATCCCATTGACTCTAGGTTGGTATATATAGTGAAACTTCGTGTATAAACTGTTGGACCCCTTCTACGGTTTATGCATGTTTTGCATCCTCACAGGAACCGTAGAATCCCTATCACGGTTTCTTTTCAAATGCTTTATCAACTAAACCGCAGAATCCTTCGGTTTACGTGTATTTTAAATCCGTGGGACTCTTTCCACGGTTTATATAGATTTGTAGAAAATTACATTTTCGTATCCAAACTGTAAAAGTAACATTCCTGTAATTTTAAATGCTAAATATTTTATTTTCGTTCGACCCCTTCAATTTTATGATGTTTTGGTTGAATATTGATATTTGAAGTGTATTATAATATTATAAATGTGTAAAAATTTCGATACAACATATTGGCCAAAATATTAACATGTATTCAATACACATTTTGTATATTGATTTTTTATCTATAAAATTTATCTATTTGTAATTATATTTTTAAAGAATAGGAGAAAAATTAAACATTTTCTATCTTTGAAAATTAATGTGGAGATGAAGATGGTGATAGAGATAAAGACAAAAACAGGGACAAAAATAAAGATGAAGAAAAATTTTGTTATATCTAGTGGGAAATAAGGGGTTTTTCCTGCTCCCACAATCCTCTATATTTTCATTTCTATGCATAAACACTTGAAATTAATAAATGATAAAATTAACTGCATATTTTATGAATAAAAGTAATGTAATTATCTTTTTCAAATTAGGGATGTCAATGGGGTATGGTGGGAGCGGGGGGATGCCTCCCGGCTCTCCATCTCCGTCCCCAGATTTACTCCCCGTCCTCGTTTCTATTATCCGTCGTGGGAGAATATTACTCCCCATCCCCATTTTTTATAGGGCTCCATTCCCCGCGGAGACCATTCTCCATCTATCTGATAATTCTAATTAATGATTAATTTTCATATGAATAGAGGTGTAAGTATCCATTCTATACAAAAATAACAAGATTTATACAAAAAGTCTAAACGACAAGATGGTGACTTCTTTCGAAATGACGCAGTGGGGAGACGCAACGGCGAGTCAGAGAACAGAGAAGTGGACAAGGTGGGAGAAGCGGCAACAGAGAGGAGAATGGACACGACGACAGAGTTACGGAAAGGAACGCCGCAAATAGAGAGCACGACGCGGTGAGGATCATGGCACGATGAGGTATGACGATGCGGTGAGAAGGGAGAGTGGTGAGAGAGTGGCTGCAAAGAGGTTAGGAATTTTTAAATTGAAGAAGGGTTATGCAAATGAGGATTAGGAGTTTTGAGTTTCTATATATATATGTGTGTGTGAAATGACTAAAAAACATATATGAGAAATAAACTATTAAGAACAATTCAGTAAATTTATGAATTTCGAAGATTAGCGGGGATGGGATGGGGATCCCCACTCAGATCCCCGCGCCTGCCTCAGAGGAATTTTAATTTGTTTCCCATTCTCATCCCCACGAAAAAAATCTCCACAATCGAATCCCCATTCAGAACAGTTCTCGCAGAGATCCCTGTATCTAGGAAAGTTTTACCATCCCTATTCCAAACAAAGCATCGTAAAAATATAACTAATATAATTATCTCAGCTAATAAATGAAATTTAAAGTTAAAAGAAAATTTAATTATGACATTTAAATTCTTTTATATTTAAAATACATTAAAGTTATGTTTAATAACCAAAAAATATTAACAAAAATAATCAGAATTTATTTTATTTAATATTTATTAATTATTATAATAAATAATAAATAATAAATAAAATAAATTTTAATTTTTTTATCTTTTTAATATTATCAAAATACATATAGGACCTGTTTGAATTAGGGGTGTCCGCGGATCGGATCGGATCGGATATGGCCAAAATTTCGATCCGATCCGCACTACAATCATCGGATCGGATCGGATCCAATATCCGCAGTTTTTAAGGTTGGATCCGATCCGATCCGATCCGCACATTTGCGGATCGGATCGGATCGGATATCGGATATATCCGCAAAACACAAAAATATTTTTAAAAGCCTATTTTTATTAAAAAAATATCAATAAAATTTATTTTTCTATTCTTTTAAATATGTTTACTCTTAAAATAATATTAAACATACTTTTCTTGAATAATAAATTAAAATAATTTAACATATATGATAATTATTAGTTAAAATAAAACATAAAAAGAATATTTTACTTATTTATTTCTTTATTTTTGCGAATACGCGGATATGCGGATACCAACACAAAATCCGCAATCCGATCCGATTAGTGTGTGGATCCGATCCGATCCTATCCGAAGGCCTTGCGGATTGGATCCATATCCGCAATTTTCGGATCGGATTCGGATAAACACCGCGGATATGCGGATCGGATCCAATCCATGGACACCCCTAGTTTGAATGAGGTAATTAAAGAAAGAAAAGTAACTTGAGAGAATATTTAAAATTCCTAATGAAAAATAATGTATTTGATTTTGTTTATAGAATATTTATTTCAAATTCAAGAGATTTTAACGAGAGATTTTTGCTATTAAAAATGAGAAATCTTAATTTTCAAAAGAGAGAGAATGTTTATTTCATCGTCTTTTTACTTCACTTCAAATGAATTTATCTGTGCATTAATTTACACTTATAATTGATAAATAATAAAATCAACTACAAATTTTTTGAAATAAAGTTAATCTAATTATTTTTTTTCCAAACAAAACATCATAAACATACAACTAATATGATTATCTCAACTAAATAAAAAATTTTAAAATTAAGGAGAATTAAATTACAACATTTAAATTTTAAAATTTAAGAACAAAAATATTATATAACTAACTAAGTCTTATATTTATCTTACACTAAAGTTAATCTTAATCAACTCTGATCTGCTTTTCACTAAAAAGACTCGCAGACAGTTAACATTCTTCATTTAAAAATTCATTATTTAATTTAAACACCCGCTAAGCGCTAAGTACATAGAGTAATTCTATTTTTTACACTCGGTCAGTCGGTCTTATCGAAGTGGGAGAAAAAGGAACTAAAGATAAAGGAAAGCTTTCCATTTCTAAACACAATTTACAAAAATTTAAAAATTAAACACTACATAAACGAGAACACAACCATCGCATAAAAAACATCTGCATCATCGTTATCATAAGTCGTTGACGTGTGTTTGCATGGTCTTGACTGCCAAGGTAGTAGCAGCTATATACACACATTGCATGGTCTACATCATGTCATCATTGTTATAATGTTATTATTAGCCACACTTTTATAACATTATATATATCGAATAATAATAATAATAATAATAATATTTTTATAATATATTAAAATTAAATTCTATAATCAATTATTTAATAATTAAAAAATATTTTCATACGAAAATAATTATAAAATTTTTATTAGAATATCTACTATATTATTTTGAGAAAAATATAAAAAAATTAATAATTTTAATTTATATTGACTAATATTTTTGGTCAATAATCTAATTAATTTTAGTATAATAATTTAATATTATATTTTTAACTAATATTTTTAAATATTAATAATTAATTATTAACAAAAAAATAAATTATACTAGTTATGTAATATTGTTCTAAAATATTTTCATATAAATAGCTTCTAAACATACACTTTACTTATCAAAATTTATAGAGGGGTCAAAATAACTGACCACGGCAAGTGCACACCAAAACATGAGCATTGATCCTTTCTATGAATATTAAATATTTAAATAATAACTAATTTAATATAAACTTGCATAATGTGGTTCAATGATTTCTTCATCTTGTAAAGTCGTGAACGAGATTTGTTCTGTCTGCAGCGTTGAGTCTCCAAGAAGGGAATGGGTCCATGTCATCATTGGCATCATAATCCATGAAACGTAACTCGCCATTATTATTGCCTTGAGAGTTTGTATAGTACCACGAATTGTTATTGTTGCGGCCGTACATGTGCGCCGCAACCGGCTCCATTTCGCCGCCGCTGTTAGTAACGGTGGTTGTGGTAGCGGCTGCAGTAGCGCTGGCTCTTCTCTCTTCTTTCTTGTATCTAATCCCGCATGCATTGCATAGTGTCTGCTTGCAATTCAAACACAAAAACAACCTTAAATAAAGTGTACCTTAAACATATATAGAAGTATGTGATTATATATGGAGGGGTGAAAAGCGAAAGCTTACTATTTAAAAGATAGTTCATCATGAAATTCAGCCACTCTCTTTATTAATTGAAGCATCGACATTTTTTTTTAAATTAGCAAAAAATTTAATATAATCCTTTTCGTTAATACATGAAATTGCCTTCATATAAAATTTATGTTTAAAAATCATTAAATAATTTAATAAATTTGATTAAATTAAAAAAATTTATTAAGTGGACAAAAAATAATAACCCTTATAATATTTTTATTTAATTTTTAATTTTTTAGCATTTAATTAATATAACAATGCTATAAATCAGTATAATTTATTAATCAGCATTTAGCCATCAGTTTATTTTTACAGGCTAAAATTAAGAAAAAAAATCTAAATGCACTAGTAAAATGAAAAACGTTAAATTATTAACTCAATTTTTTAGTTCTTTTTTTAATTTAATAATTTAATAATATATCATAAAAAATGTTAAGAGTTAATAAATTTTGTAATTTATAGTCATTATTAGTATTTTATATAGTATAAAATTATATCTAATAATATAAAATTATTTATTATTTTTTATTAATTAAATACTGATCAGATTTTAATAAAAATGCTGCCTCCAAATTTTTTCATATATTATATCTCATATTTTTAAATATTAATAATTAACAAAATAATAAATTTTTGTAAGATTCGTCCTAATAAAATATGTACGTCGACTAAAATTACTCGCCACTAACAATAAAAATTGCTGGATCTAGAAATTTTCACCCATTCATATATTTACCTTGGGTCCACGAGGACCGTTCCTCCATAGGGGTGTGGAAGTGGTATCACAGTTGGCACAGCGGCGAGAAAAGAAAGCATCACCGTCGGATCCCTTGCTGGCTTTAGCCTCAGAATGATGAGGATTCTGTTTGGAGCGACGTTCATGATGATGATGACGTGTTCGCCTGTCTTCGTCTTCGGAGAATCGCGTGGACGGTGTCCCCAGGGAGAGGGTACAGTCCACGGACGACCAAGACAAAGACGACGAAGAAGGTGTAAAGGAGTAGCTGTTTGGGTCACCGTAATAATAGTCATCTCCATAGGGTGTGGGGAACATGCCGCATTTACACGTGCCCATCACGTGATCCTGAGAGTTGCTGTTACTGCAACAATGATTCATCATTCTTTTCTTTATCTTGTCAAAATTGTATGTAGAGGAGCCAAGTTAGAGAGGTTTGAGAAATAAAAAGCGGGGAATATAATGAGGAAAAGAGCGAGAGAGAGTCAAAGGGTATTATTTTGCAATATGAAAGAAGGTTTGAAATGTGAGAGGGACACTTACAATGCAGGAAATGAATGAAGAGTTAGAAGGGTATGAGAAATGAGTGTTGTCAGCTAGCTTTATATAAGCTAATAAAGGAGTCCACGTTGTCATAGTAACCGCAAATAGAGAGTTTAGTTTTGTCTTTTTATAGTCAAAGGATATCAGGACTAAAAGAAATAAACATGAGGGGCCCAAAGTCTGGGTTATAGCCTGGAAAAAGTGAACTCTTAAGTGAGAAGAAATCAAGAGGTGACTAAGACTGAATCATAACTAATTAGTCACAGAACCAGGAGTTGAGTTTTGTTGGTACTTGGTAAGGCATGCATGAGTCTACTTTTTAGAGTTATTGCGCATTTGCGCTTATGCTATCACATGACTATTGCATTTGGAAAAAGAAATTAAAATTGATTGACAAAAAAATAAGATTAAACTAAGTTTTTGTAATGTATTTAGTGTAAAATATATTAGATTGAATTATGTTTTAGTATTATATTTAGTTTAAAATAAATATGGAGATTAAGAGATAGATTTAAAAAGTTAAATGAGAGTATTTTTAAAAAGAATATCATTAAAGTTTTAATTTTCGTTTCTAAAAATTTCAGTCTCTTATGTCTCTAATTTTTAAAAATATTAAAGGAATTAAAATTTTATTTCAAATTAAAAAAAATATTTTTAACATTAAATTATTTTTTTAATATTTTTTCTCACGCGTCATTGTGCTGACGGTCGTTTTATTGGTAATATAGTATTAATAATTTTTTTCACGCTGTAATTTATTGACGCTTATTGTTGTCAGTGTTATTATTTTTAGAATTATTCTCCACATCCAAGTAAGTGTTATTATTTTTAGAATTAGGGAAAGTATGAGGAGACAATAGCTTTATTGTACAATGCGTACAATGGGGTTTAATTGTAATTAAAATTAAATTATGGGTAGTTATTTAATTTTGAATTCTTTCTAATTTGAAATTTGAATTAAATTATGATTACCTTAAGTTATATAATCAAATCAACAAATCCCTCTCTCAATCCGCCGTTACCTCCTTTTTCTCCGTCGCTTCTTCTCTAACAAACCCTTATCTCTCTTCTTCGTTTATTCAACCCATATCACCCCAACCATCACCCCCCAGCCAAGCAACCACCGTCACCCACCCTCTCTCTCTTCTCTTTCTTTCCTCTTTCCCCATTTCTCCCTACCGTGTTCGTTGCCCCACGCTCCTGTTTGCGCCTGTCAGCTCCGGCGAGCAACACCCCAGTGCAATCCAGCAGCGGCTAAGTTCTATGCTGCTGGACACCATCACTGCCCCCGTTCTTCTTTCTCTCCTTCATCAACACAGGTTTCATCCCTTTCCTTGTCCCCGGTTCTTTCTATTTTATTTATTTCATTGCTTTTAATTCTGGTTTCTGCATATAGATTAGGCTTAGTACTAGTTAATATCTGTTGCTAGATTGAATATGTTTGCTGGCTGAATTTTATGGGTTGATTGCTGCTTCCATTGAACTAAATGTTCTGTTTACACATGATGCACACCATATGCTCGATGAAATGCCTAAATGAAATCTGTATGTTTAATTCTTATATATGGCCAGCATTTGACTTAAATTCTATTCTCATGAGGCAGTATAATTTACAATTGTGCAGTTTTATGTGATTTCTAATGATATTTGAGCTTGAATTTTGTTATGCACTTGTTTGTAATTTTTTTTTATCAAAACACCAATTTGGTTAAAAATTCAGATGTTATCAATTGTTTGGTGTATTTTTGAGTAATTAAAATTGGTTTTCATCAAAATTATTGTTTTTTGAACAAAGGACCGTGTTTATGTGATTATTTTATACTATTTGACATAAATAAGTGGGCTTCTTTATTATTGCCTTGATTATTTTCTTTGTGCTAATTTTGATTAACCCTTGCAAATTCAATACACAATTGCAATAACTAAGCTTTCCAGCCTCAATTCACTCTAAATTGCCCCAGTCTAAGTTGTTTGCACGTTAATTACATTTATTTCTTTAATAGTTAATTAGGCTCCTTAATTGTGGATGAAACTAGATCTTTCTTGGACTAACTTTTATTGCTATATGAATTTATTTGGTTTAATATAAATTGCATGTATAAACATGAGATTGTTGAATATGAAAAATAGCAAATGTTATTATCATCATTAAGATTTAATTTGATAATGAAAATTAAATAGCCAAGAGTTAGTTATCAACGGATGGGCGACTTAATATGCTTCATGTATGTTCAGTTTGGAATATACATATGATCACACATGATAAACACTAAATGAATTAAAAAAAAAACAACTCTAGTCACCATTGGCTCTGAAACCGATGTCTGGACTATGTGCTTGGTAGTTGTAGCTACTGCATATTCATGTATGTGATGTATAGTGACATTGTTTGCGCTGGTTAGTGAGGTTTTTTTTTGGTCTATGTGCTTGGTAGAATGATTGGCTTGATTTCTTTTTTATGGTTGCATTGCTTGTGCTGGTTAGTGAGGTTTCAAGCAAATGATATATACTAAGGATTTATCTTATTATTTTTTTTTTTGAAATTGTAGGCCATGCAACTGTCGGATGTTATTGAGGTTGGAAGTGAAGAGACGGATTTTGGTTACGAGGTTTGGACTCTAGAGGTCGGTGCTCATGTTGGCCGCAATGAGTCCCACCAATTTGATGGGTTCATGTCTTTGTTAAGCTCATTCGACAATAGTTAGTTTCTGTTAGACATGACTTTTCAATACGTAATTCATGTATTAGATACTATAGACGAAAACGGTTATCTGGTATAGAAAGAATGGGTTTATTTTTAAAAAATTTTGGATGTTCGTTTCTAAATATTAATGATGTTCACCGTTATTGTATTCATCCGGATGGTTAATTTATTAGACAATATGGATGTTCATTCTAATTATATGATCCCACTTATTGATTATATGATTATCACTACTCACAAATGTTGGATGTTCATCTTGACATATAACTGGATGTTCAGACCGTGGTCACTATAGCGTCTATTCAGGACGCTTCATGAAATCTTGGCTCAATGTCAAAATTCAAGAACTCAATGCTTAACAAATTCAAGTCATTTGACTTTGGAAAAGTAAACATAAATTTCTAGATAAAGACTGGATGTTTGTTATAGTAAGAATCTAGATGGTTACTTTCACAGATAAAATGGATGTTCACTTTCGCTGTAACATCTGTTCAGAATGCTTCATGGAAACTCGACTCAAGTTCAAATTTCAAAAACTCAATGCTTAACAATTTCAAGTTGTTCCACTTCGGAAAACTAAAGATAAATCCCTGAATAAAGACATAGTTAGACGGATGTTCGTTTTAGCTAGAATATGGATGGTTCCTTTCACAGAGAAAATGGATGTTCACTTTCATGCATTTTTTAGAATGTCATGCCTGAGTGAATGAAGACCAACATTTTCACAAAATTACAAAAGGTAAAAGAGGGTCCACAATTACGTCCTCCTAGTTTCACATAAATAAATTCCCAAGACTAGAACCAGTGTATAAGCAAAACAAGCATATCAAAAGTTACACTCTAGTATGAATATGCTAATTTTTCCTCCCCTTGACCTTTTCCACAGGTGGTAATCCTTCAGCCCGTCGCGTCAACGTCCTTGTGCTAGGTGCTGTGAGTATGCTAACACCTGATCATGCAATTGGTCCTCTGCAATGCAATACAAGGTTATTTTCACTTTATAACAAGGAAAAAAAAACATAACATAACAAATTAATAATTAAATAATCCAACAAATATCAACCAAATTTCAACAAATGTCAGTCAGATTACGTCACATTGGATGAACATGGTCCCAACAAAAACAGGGAAAAAAATTAATTTAAACTGATATATAAACTATATCACCAAACTTTATTCAATCTTTTTCCGCGCTAAAGTTAAATCATCATGAATTGCAACAGCCTGAACTAACTACAGACTCCACAGTCGTCGGGATGCTACAATCGCACCTAATGCTTTCTCACCATGGTTAATCACTCATATCATCAACAAAATCCATCTATGATACTACTTGCAATAGCGATTACCATTCGCAAAATGAACAACTCCACCTACTTATCTTGGATGGTTAGGATTCTTCCGGTGATGATGTTCGTTGTGTTTCCGGTGAACCGTTGAGGAACTTGCAGCTGGTTTCCCAGGTTCGGATGTGCAGCTGCTCGCGGACACGCGAGTAGAGAGGTACGGCTGCTACTTTCCGGCGTGAGCGCTCCTTTGCCTTCAGTTCTGATCAGAGGCGGAGCTCGGAGGGGCTGGGTGGCGGTGACAGCGGGGTGTTCAGCGGCAGCCAGGTGCCGTCCTTGAGGGCTCTGATGAGGTCATTTCCGTTCCCTGTTCGCCTTCCACGGTTCAAGCTTGCGGCGCAAATGGGTCTTCTTGGTTCGTCGGTCAGTGGAGTAATTTGGAGGGTTTTGGATGGGGAGTGAAACGTCGACAACCTAGTGGTTTGGGATATGGGGGAAAAAGTGTAATTAGCATAACATGTGTGGTGGGTAAACTAAACAGCCACATTAGATTAGGGTTATTAATGGGTTAATTTCCTCTTTTAAATTAGATTGGGCCTTATAAACAGCACATTATAGTCATTGTATACATATTTCATTGTCTCCCTAGCGGGACTCTTAGAATTATTGTCCACATTCAAGCAATTTTAACATCTAAGTTCATCTAAGTAATTTAGAGTCACGCGCTTCTTTTTCTTCTTCTCCCCTTGCGGCACCAACAACACCACCACCTCATTCTCCTTCTTTTCTCATTTGAATTTTTTCTTCTCCTTCCTTTTTCTTCTTCTCCTCCATTATCATCATCATCATCATTATCATCATCATCATCGTGATCATTATCGTTATCGTTATCATCATCTTCTTCTTATACATATCGCCATTATCATTATTGTCATTATTGTTATTGTTGAATTTTTGCAATGTTGATGATGTTGTTTGATCCAAAATAGATTTTCAATGTGTTTTTGTTCATGATTCAGTCTTGTTTATGTGATTATTTTCGAACTGAGTTAATTGTGTCGCAATTGTTATGTAATTTCAGTTTTTTTTTTAGTTAATTGTGTCGCAATCATTATATAATTTCGGTTCATTTCTGAGTGAATTAAGGTGCATTTGGATTGGTTGTCTTGCACAATTCAAAACTCTTTCTTCTCAACTTCTACTGCTTCTTCTTCTTCTTTTTTTCTTTTTTTCTTCTTCATCTTCTCATTCTTATTTTATTTTTTCAAAATTTTTCTTGATTTACTCAAATTTAACACAATTTCTGAGTTCTGCAGATTCTTTACCATTGTTTTATACTTCTCTTTTTTCTGAGTTAATTGTGTCACAATTATTTGTAATTTCGGTTCATTTCTGAGTTAATTGTAGCGCAATTATTATATAATTTCGGTTCATTTCTGAGTGAACTAAATTGCATTTAGACTCGTTGCCCTACACAATTCAAAATTCTTTCTCCTCTTCCTCCTCATCTTCTACTGCTTTTTCTCCTTCTTTTTCATCTTTTTCTTCTTCATCTTCTCCTTCTTATTTCATATTCTCAATTTTTTTTATTTACTTAAATTTAACACAATTTTTTAGTTCTGCATATTCTTTACCATTTTTCTCTGCTTCTCTTTCTTTCTGAGTTAATTGTGTTGCAAATGTTATGTAATTTCGGTTCATTTCTGAGTTAATTGTGTCGCAATCATTATATAATTTCGGTTCATTTTTGAGTGAATTAAACTGCATTTGGACTCGTTGTCCTGCTTAATTCAAAACTCTTTCTCCTCACCTTCTACTACAATAACAGCAATAACAGTAGCAACAAAAGAATGACGATGAGAAGAAAATACGTGAAGGAGAAGGAGTAGGAGGAGAAGGAGGAGAAACATGAAGAAGAAGAAGACGACAACCTTGATTGGTTGGAAGAATGATACGTGCGCATGTAATCACACTCTTTTTAATGAGAGTAATTTTTGTTGGTTAAACTTAGACGACAATATTGCTTGAGTGTATAGTAAATCTGTTATTTTTATTATTACAAATGATTTGTGACTGTCAATAATATTATCTGTCGAATTTTTTCAACGCTCGACTTACTTAAATTAAATACATTTACCGACGGTCAAAGTTAATTACCAACAACACCTTGCCCGTTGATAAAATTCGTGCCGCAATTTATTTTTTAAATTTATTATCAAAATAATATTTTTTCAAATTATTTATTTATATGCCACGGTTTTATCACAAGAAGGAGGTGTTGAAAGTAAAGGCGCAAAGAAAATCGCTAAGCACAAAGCTAAGATACCTTTAATATAAAATTAAAGAAATTTGCTAATTATAATATATAATGATGTTTTAACTACTGCTTGGATTGATTTAGAAGGTAAAATAAATAAATTTGTTACGATTTTAGATAGTATTAAACTATTAATTTATTTTTTTCCAGTTTAATCCAATTTAATTTGAATTTATTTTTTTCCCCCTAATTTTTAATGTTATTAGACATTATCACTATCTCCTACAATCAAGTTTCATCCAAATTACAATAGTTTTTGATCTGTCACCGTATAACTCGGTCTTTATTGTGCATTATAAGTTATAACTCGGTCTTAATTATCATTCATTCTGTAACCGACACCTTCATTATCGACTTAATGACCATTATTCTGACTTAATGATCAACGATCATACCATCAACTCTATTTATCAACTCTATGCCTATAAAAGGCACCAATTTCTATATACACCGGACATTCTATACATATTCTAGATATATTCTATACACATTCTAGATAGATTTTAGAGAGATTCTAGATATATTCTATATACATTCTATATTCATAGAATTATTATAATATACAACACATGATAACTTCTATTTCATGTTTTACATTCTATATTCATAGAATTATTCTTATACCTCTTAAACACTTACTGATTTGAGCGTCGGAGTGTCTTTTGCAGGTATCCACCCCTTTGTTCTCTCCTTGCCGACGTATAACTCATCCCGACGAGAAGCTTGAAGACATTCATCGATGGACGAGCTATACACCGGCCAAATTTAGCAAGAAGACAAGTGAATAATGATATGGTAAGTCCCCAACCTTAGTTGGGTTATTATGTCGATACTTATTCAAAAAATAATTGAGTGATAAGAGTCATTCAATCAAGGTAGTTGTGTGGGGATACTTTTCCGTTTAAGAACAATTTTAGCATTTGATTGTATGTGAACTGAAAAGTTCAGAGATAGATATCCATTGATAGAATCGATTGTATGGTTCGAGGATATAATAGTTAATTGTCTTGGGAATTTTTCCGGCCCACAACAGCTTATTGATGAATTTCTCGCTCAAAGCAATTAGTTATTGAATATTTACAATTTATAGTGAAGGGCTGACATGAATAAGATAAATTGAGAAAATGAATAGGTATAAAGTCAA
Organism: Arachis hypogaea; assembly: GCF_003086295.3. NCBI lineage: Eukaryota > Viridiplantae > Streptophyta > Magnoliopsida > Fabales > Fabaceae > Arachis > Arachis hypogaea. Next base: position 15,040,112 of record NC_092046.1, on the reverse strand, counting down.
AACATATATTGAATAATATATATTGTAAAAGTAAAATAGTTCAAAGTAAAAAAAAATATACATTGAAAGTTGATAATTGTAGAGAAGAAGATGACATATATAAATGTCATACATGCCAAATGTGAATACCTGAACTTTGTTTTATAGGACATGCTTTAATTTGATAATAAAGCAATAAGATAACAGTTATTGAATTATACATTTAGTATAATGCTTCTAGCAGTTACAATATGACGAAAAATATTCTTCGTGCAATAATAGTAAATTTTGAATGTTTGCATGTGTTTTTGCTTAACTTTTTGTATTAAACAAATAGTAATATAAAAGTTAATAGCATAAAATAAATAGTGTAACAATTATATACAGTTGATATACAATTAATTTTTGATGGAATCCAATTTTAAGATTTCAATTCATTATTACCGTCATTTAATTGTATAAATGAAATCATTAAGCAATAAGAATATAATACATAATGAAATAAAAATGCAATTGACATTGTTGTTATATGTCATTATTGTATAGAACATATATTGAGGTTTGAATATAACTAATAAATCAGTAAATATTAGTTACACAAAATATAAATGTAAAAGTATGTTGGATAAAATATATAATTTTACTTGTGTAAATAGAGAACTTTGAAAAAGTAAGCAAAATTGATAAGTGAGTTTGTGCTTGAATTGATTGAAAACTGAGTTTGTTCTCGGATTAATTGAAAGCCGAATTTGTTTTCGGATTGATTCATTGATCGATTATGAGATGTGAAATATTATGATACGTAAAAATGAAGCAATTTGAATGTATAAAGTACATACTTTATAAAAAGTTACGATAGATTAAAATTTGATAAGAGGTATTAAATAAAATCTTAAACAAGATTGTTGAGATTGGTTCAAAAATTTGAATGTAAATCAAGTTTTATGAACCTAAGGGGAGTGAAAATTATTTTACTCGTTCCCCACAGACGGCGCCAATTGTTCTTGCTGAATTTGGCCGGTGTATAGCTCGTCCGTCGATGAATGTCTTCAAGCTTCTCGTCGGGATGAGTTATACGTCGGCAAGGAGAGAACAAGGGGGTGGATACCTGCAAAAGACACTCCGACGCTCAAATCAGTAAGTGTTTAAGAGGTATAAGAATAATTCTATGAATATAGAATGTATATAGAATATATCTAGAATCTCTCTAGAATCTATCTAGAATGTGTATAGAATATATCTAGAATATGTATAGAATGTCCGGTGTATATAGAAATTGATGCCTTTTATAGGCAGAGTTGATGAATAGAGTTGATGGTATGATCGTTGATCATTAAGTCAGAATAATTGTCATTAAGTCAATAATGAATTTGTCAGTTACAGAATGAATGATAATTAAGGCCGAGTTATAACTTATAATGCACAATAAAGACCGAGTTATACGGTGACGGATCAATTTTTTTTTTTTTTAATTAGACATACACCAAACCTAAGTATTACATTATAATATTCACCTATATTATATGGTCATACACCTAACATGAGGATTTACATCCACTCTTAACCTCGGTCAAATCTCAAACCTAAATACACCTATTGCAAGACAACGACTTTCACCACTAACCCAAGGTTTTGCATGCGGTTTGAACTCTGAATAGAAGGTAAAACACAATCTCTAATAAGATCAAGTACAGGCCCAATAGGAGCCTTGTGACCAAGCCTACCTCACGCATAGCATCTCTACGACTGACATAGAGTATCGATAATGACATGTCTAGCCATCAATGGAATACAATTACAAATGAAATCTAACTATAATCGTCTATTTATGTAAACTACCTGAAAATCTGAAATTGATCTCAACTAGGCATTCAATGGCCAATGGTCAATTATTAAAGGCTAGGAAAGGCCTCTAGGCTCTAACTCTAACCACCAGTAAAACATTTAATTTCAATTACTTAATATCTTTTGCACTCTTCTAACTTCAGCATTAAAACATCTTTCTAGATATTCCTGTGTAATTAAGCACCTAAGGTATAATTGTCTTGGAAGCTGTTGATCCATATCTTTTTCTTAAGTGGTGAGAGATACAATGGATAAATAGTAATATCAGAAAGATAAAAAGAAATTAAATTTATCTTATTTAATATTTATTAATTCTAATAATAATTAATAAATATTAAATAAAATAAATTTTAATTGTTTTTAATTAATTTTTTTGTTATTAAATACTTTTTATATAAACGGAATAAAAAACATACTTTTTTTAGTGTATGTAATTCCTTTTATAAGTGAAATATAAAATGATCTCATATTCTCATTCATTCGTTTCGTAATCAATTACTGATAAGTATTTAATCATAATAATTGAAGTGACTGATATATTTGTAACTGACTTATAAAGGACGAATCAATAGGTACTACCACTTTTCTCAAGATAGTCAAAATGTGTTGTTTCCAAGTTCTTGTTATCCTTCTCCATCATCTCGAATCATCCTAATAATTCATCATAACCGAACAGAGTTCATCATTCATGAATCACTAACAAGTCGTACTGTTAGGAATCACGTGCATCCAAAACAAAGCCCAGTTCGTCAATTGTCTAAGAGAAGTTCTTCCGTCAGATTTGGACTGGTTTTCATTTTTAGCCTATCACAGTGCATGAAAAAGCTAAAGACAGAGATAAAGAGATAAAGGCATCCCTGCAATCATCAAAGCAACACTTGCATCCTGCATGTCTAGTCCACTCTGTTCAACAGATTTTTATGGGTCAAAGATAGAAACTATGTCAAAAGATAAATGTTTACGGCACTTGTTTTAAATGGTACATTTTGATAATATATATATTCCCCATCACGGCTAATATTTTTTTGTTATGGAAGTAGAAGTGATGATATACTTTAACATTGTAATTTTTTGTGTTTTTTAAAATTATGGAAAGTACACAAATTGGAGGGTCCAATTTCTGTACCTCAAATTTTTTAATTTTTTTAATACAAATCGGACCGATTTGTGTACATCTTACAAATCGGACGGTTCGATTTGTGTACCTCTCACAAATCGGACGGTCCGATTTCTGTACCTCTACAATACCTCTAGAAATCGGACAGTCCGATTTCTGTACCTCTAATAAATTGGACGGTCCGATTTGTGTACTTCTAGAAATTGGACGGTCTGATTTCTGTACCTCTAGAAATCGGACACTTCTCTAGTTAAATGATTCCATATTTAAATATAACACCCCAACAATCCACATTTTAAAAAAACACTACTACCACTCCAATATTAAAAATAAAAAGTTCCATCACTTTGTATTAAAATTTAATTTCATAATAAATAATAAATAATTTTAAAAAAAATTTAATTTAGCCTTTAAATTTTTTATGTTAACCAAAATAATTACTAACTTTTAAAAATAATTAAATTGGTCATTTAATTTATAAATTATGAATCTCGTTCGATCCAAATTCAATTGCCTATAATACAGTACTAACATAAAATGTTAAAAAGTTAACGTGTCATTATCAACAGTAAAGTGATATGAATAAGATTTCAGTATGATCAAATATGTGTCCTAAATTGATTATTAGACTAAAATAAGTCTAGTTAGCCAATTTAATTATAGTGTAATGTTCTATGTAGTGCTGTTAACATCACCGGTTGAATTAGAAATTGTTCTTGCTGAGCTTGGCTGGCATATAGCTCGTCCGTCAATGAATGTTTTTAAGTTTTTCACTGAGATGAGTTATACGTCGGCAAAAAGAGAATAAAAGGGTAGGTACTTACAAAAGACACTCCAACACTCAAGTCAATAAGTATTTAAGAGGTATATAATAATTCTATGAATATAGAATGTTAGACGACATAAAATAGAACTTATAGAACTTATCATGTGTGTGTATTATAATAATTTTATGAATATAGAATGTAAGACATGAAATAGAGAGTAAATAGCCATTTCCGATCATAAAAGATTTAAGCGCAGACAAAATTGACCATGACTAATTTAAACAAGACTTGTAACCATGAAATATTAACTCCACTTGATAAATCTAATCAATTGTTAAATTTAAAATTAATTCCATTAACAATTTTATAAAATTTTCAAAATGCCCTTTTCTTTCATCTTCTCCGTCCCAATATTTTGCCAAAACCAAATTCATTAGGCCCTCCTTTTACCACTCTCAATCTCCTTCCCTCCCCACTCTCAGATCGTCGCTGCCGGATTCTTCCTTGTCAGATCTACTCTTCATTCAGCACTATTATAAAAAAAAAAGGACAAAACAGCTTTGTTTTGATTGTGAGACAGTGAGAGTGAGAGTGAGTGTGTTTTGGAGAGAAAAATCAAATCAATGGAAGGAGAATAGGACGGAAGCGGAGCGGTGAATGTACACAGCCAACAAGCTCTTGAGTGCACGTGACCTGCATGGAGCGCAGTCATTCACTATCAGAGCCCGGGAGTGTGACCCACGCTTCGAAGTCACGTAGCTACTTCTTACCGTAATCGACACCTTGTGGCCTGCAAGGCCAGGATCAACGACCTCGTTGACTGGTACAGCATTCTCGAGGTTATTTGCTACTAACATCATCTCAACTACATCACCTCTTAATCCACACCGCAACCCTTTTGCATTCTCCGACTGTGCCTTCTCCCTCGTAACGACGCATGGTCCATACTTTCAAACCCTTACAAGAAAGCAATCTTTGATAACGACTTCGGGCTCCTTACCGAAAAAAATATTTTGTAGTTATCCAAAACTAAGTCTAATAGTCATGACGACAAGGCTGCCGAGGAGTAGATCTGGTGAGGAAGAATCTGGCAGCGACTGAGAGTGGGGAGGGAAGGAGATTGAGAGTGGTGAAGGAAGGGTCTGATAAATTTGGTGTATTGAGATGGAGAAGATCAAAGAAAAGGGTATTTTGAAAATTTTATAAAATTTTTAATGGAATTAATTTTAAATTTGAGGATTGGTTAGATGTGTCAAGTGGAGTTAATCTTTCATGGTTACAAGTCTTATTTAAATTAGTTATGGTCAATTTTGTCAGCGCTTAAATTTTTTATGGTCGAAAATGGCTCTTTACTCTGAAATAGAAGTTATCATGTATCGTCCCTTAAGATATAGAAACTGGTGCCTTTTATAGGCATAGAGTTCATGAAATGACCGTTTGGTCATTAAGATGGAAATGATGGTCATTAAATCGGTAATAAAAGACGTTGGTTACAAGTAAAAAATGAATGATAGTTAATGCCGAGTTATAACTCAACGCACAATAAAGACCGAGTTATAAGGTGACGGATCACAGCCCCCAAGCTTTGTCTGCCGATCATATGATCCAGGCTAAGCTTAAAAAATAAAATGAGTTATAACTCGGTTAAAAGATAAGTGAATAATGATATGGTGAGCCCCCAAGCTTAGTCGGGTTATTATGTCGACACTTATTCAAAAAATAATTGAGTGATAAGAGTCATTCAATCAAGATAGTTGTGTGGGGGGATACTTTTCCGCTTAAGAATAATTTTAGCATTTGATTGTATGTGAACTGAAAAGTTCAGAAATAGATATCCATTGACGGAATCAACTGTATGATCCGAGGATATAATGATTAATTGTCTTGGGAATTTTTTCGGCCCACAACAGCTTATTGATGAATTTCTCGCTCAAAGCAATTAGTTATTGAATATTTACAATTTATAGTAAAGGTCTGATATGAATAAGATAAATTGATTAGAAAATGAATATGTACAAAGTCGCAACATATATTGAATAATATATATTGTAAAAGTAAAATAGTTCAAAGTAAAAAAATATACCTTGAAAGTTGATAATTGCAGAGAAGAAGACGACATATATGAATGCCATACATGTCAAATATGAATGATTTAATTTTATTTGTTAATATTTGAACTTTATTTCGTAGAATCTGCATTAACTTTTTAATAAAGCAATAAAATAATTAGTCATGTAATGATATAATAAATTTTGTTTAACTATGAAGTATATTCCTTGTGCAAAAATAACAAATTTACATGTTTGTAATTATTTTTTGCTTAACTTTCTACGTTAAACAAATAGTAAATAACTAATAAATTAGTAAATATTAGTTACAAAAAATATAAATGCAAAAATATGTTGAATAAAATATATAATTTTACTTGTCTAAATAGAGAACTTTAAAAAAGTAAGCAAAATTGATAAGTGAGTTTGTGTTCAAATTGATTGAAAATCGAGTTTGTTCTCAAATTGATTGAAAGCCAAATTTGTTCTCGAATTGGTTCATTGATTAATTATGAGATGTGAAATATTGTGATACGTAAAATGAAGCAATTCGAGTGTATAAAGTACATACTTTATAAAAAGTTACGATAGATTAAAATTTGATAAGAGGTATTAAATAAAATTTTAAATAAGATTGTTGAGATTGGTTCAAAAATTTGAATGTAATTCAAGTTTTATGAACATGAGGGGAGTAGGAATTATTTTACTCATCTCCACCACAAACGACGCCAATTGTTCTTGTTGAGGTTGGCCGGCGTATAGCTCGTCCGTCGATGAATGTCTTCAAGCTTCTCGTCGAGATGAGTTATATGTCGGCAAGAAGAGAACAAGGGGGTGGGTACCTGCAAAAGACACTCCGACACTCAAGTCAGTAAGTGTTTAAGAGGTATATAATAATTCTATGAATATAGAATGTTAGACGACATGAAATAAAATTTATAGAACTTATGATGTGTGTGTATTATAATAATTCTATGAATATAGAATGTAAGACATGAAATAGAAGTTATCATGTATCGTCCCTTAAAATATAGAAATTGGTGCCTTTTACAGGCATAGAGTTGATGAATAATATTCTGTTATGACCGTTTGGTTATTAAGATGAAAATGATGGTAAGTAAGTAATGAAATGTGTCGGTTACAAGTAAAGAATGAATGATAGTTAATGCTGAATTATAACTCATAATGCACAATAAAGACCGAATTATAAGGTGACGGATAAAAAACGAAAGAGATTTATTATTTATAAATTCAGGGACTAATTTGATTATTTTCAAAAGTTTGAAATTATTTTGATAAGCGCTAATAATTTTAGGGGCCAAACTCAACATCACTTCAATAATTTAATGCGATATTTAAAGAAAAAGAATATAATTTTAAATAAGGTTTAATTAATATGTATCTTTGGGACACATAATAAATTTATTATTAGTAAAAAATTTTAAATATTTTTTATTTAATGAATATAAAATAAATATATTAAAATTTAAATTTTTTATATTTTTAATAATTTTTTTAATTTATAAACTTAATATATGTTCTTAAAATACAGATAAATAAATTAATAAAATCATAATATAATTATAATTTGTGGTCATTGTGTCTCAAAATAAAATTGTTCTAGCATATTTTTCAATCATATAATTTAAAAATAATATATGTTCTTGTGTGATTAATCTTTTAGTGATATAACTTATCTTAACTCGTCTGTTTAAGCTCAATCTCTTTAGCGTAAATGAGATATACTTCAGTTGATAAAAACCATAAATATATAAATATCTCGAAAGGTATTTTGATACTCAAATTAATTTCTAATCTTTTTTCAAATTAGACTCAGAAATGAGATTTTCCATATACCTCTTTTTTGGCTTCAGTTATCTCATTTTATAATCGGCCTAGAATAATTATAGTTGTTGGTCGGTTACAACAATTACTTGCATATATAAACTTTTCATAATCGGTGTATAATATTGTATCAGTGAATAAATGGTACCCTATTTATAAGTTAGTTGCAACTATATAATGGCCAAATCTAAATAAATATATCTGGTTGAAAAACATTTTCAACGGGTTATGTGGTCACAAAGAGCTAAATAAATTAAAAGAAAAAACATTTTAAAACGATAGGAAAAAGGGATAAGGGGGCCACATTCATAATTGCGAAGAGCAGACAAACTCCTCTAGAATATAAACCAGATTCAATCAAAAGATTAAAAAAAAAAAAAAAAAACTTTGACGAAGCTAAGAGAGGGAATGTCTAGAGATTGGTGAAGATATATATGGAATTGGAAGTTGGAAGCGGAGTTGGACAAAACGGGGACGACCAGACCGGCCACCACCGCTTTCCAAAAGATGCGCTCTCTCTCACTATTTGCGTTGCATACTTCGATTCCCCCAACACGTACCATGCTAAAGCTTAACCTTGTCGTTCACACATTTTCCTACATTCTCACGCAACTCAAGGTTTTTTCATTTAAATCATTTTTTAAGAAAAACCAGTAATTTTTATTTTTTTTTATTATTTGACCTGTATAAATATTAAATTATTTTTAATAAATAAATTTTACTAATTTATGCTACAAATTTTAAAGTATAAATTATATTAATTTATATATATATAAATTATTATTGACTAAATATTGATTAAAAATAATAATTTTTTGATCATGTAATATTATTTTGAATAAAATAAAATAATCATATGTATTAGTAGATTTTATTTGAAATATTAAAAAATTTTTGAATATTTTTCTAGTATGTTAATACTTTTATCAAATAAAAGAGTAAAAAAGATAAAACTAATTTTTATGATACTAATAAATCTAATAATGGATAAATTATAATTAACTTGTAATAATAAAAGACAAATTTTATTTGACAAAATTATTTAAATTCTAAAAAATATTTAAAATTTTTAAATTATTTTTTTTAACTTAACCTAACTAGTTTCAAAATCTAATTTTATTCTATTTTCGATCACTAATTTTTTGCTGCCACCACTCCAATCTAATGTCCCTAGAAGGCTACTTGGCCACATCCTCGTAGCCAAACAAGAGCAACCTATGTTTCAGTGCAGTCCTTTACCCCAAATACCGGCATCTGCAACACTCACGATTGCGTCCTCGGGAGTAGCAGCAATGCCAACTTCTACAGCTCCGTCAGGCAGTGCCATCTCACTTCCGCCCTGCCCTGTTGTCTTTGATGATGGAAATATACAATACAACAAGAAATCAAAAGTCAGAGCAACTAATGAGAGAGATATAGAGAGAGAGGGGGGAGGAGAGGGAGAGAGAGTCCATTATAAGAAAATGTTAAATATCGTCAGATTTATTGTCGGATTCTTTAAATATATTTGACGGTAATCAGTTTACAGTGAAATTTACTATCGAAAACAATCAGACGATATAAACGTTGTTGGTAAATGTGTCGGATGTTTTCGATGGTAATGTTAGTACCAAAATATGTTATTTTGGGCCATGTTACCGTGGGATTATTCCTACGGTAATGTCATTTTATCTTATTTTATTTTTTGAAATTTCAAATAAGTGGTCAAATTTAAAGTTAAATTTAAATTTAAATTTTTTTCACACAATTAGTGGTCAATTCATAAATAATGAAAAATTTTTATTTAAAGTAAATAAATAATACAATGTTCAAATTAAATAAAAGTTAAGTACACTAAATAAATGTATGAAATAATAAAACTAAAACCTAATATCTACAGATCTAAGCAGCTGTCATCGTCAGTCTTGTGGCCCTGAGTCGGCAGTGCAGGAGGCAGTGACGATGTTCGTGTTCCACCAACGCTACCACTGCCACTAGCATGGTTAATGCCAACGGCGTGCATCTGGGCCTGGTACATCTCCATCTGATCCTCCATATGCTGCATCCGCTCCAGCGACTCCCTAAACTCCAGCCTATGCTCATTCATAGACGTCACGCGGGTGAGGATCTCCTAATGCCTCTCCCAATAATTGTTAAGCTCCTGAGCCTGCTGACGAAGGTTGCGCTAGGGCTCCTGCACCTGGAGCCTCAAATCCACGCCTTCCTCGGGCTGGATGGCTTGACTGGTGGTGGAGCCTGACGACGGCCTCAACGTCGAGGTATGGAGACTGCTAGCGAAGAACGATCCCATTTTGGATACACGGTTCTTGAACGGGGTTGAGGCGGTCTCACGCCAAACCGCATTGAGATCGACGGCTAAGGTCGTAGATCCATCGACGGTGTCCTCCCTACTTTGCTGAGACTGCTGAGTCGGGACCTCCAGTCTCTGTGTAGGACTCTCGTGCAATTAACACAAGTTACTATGTGATAAGTAAACTAAGAAAGATATACAGTTAATATCTAGTAACTTCATAGTAGAAGATAATCAGACGCATGTTTACTCACATAATGGTCATGAGACCGCTGATCAACAAATCTCGCTTTGTTCTCCTTTAGCGTGTGGGTGTACTTAAAGGTCTCTACCAATGTGGCTTCGCGGTCCAATGACTTCGACTACACAAGTTTCATTGAAATATAAAATTATTAGAATGCCTAGTAATGATATGCAAAATAGATAACATAACGAAGTTATTAACAATATTAAAGGAACTACATACCAGATCGACCTTCATTTTCATGAAGGCTGCTAAGTCACCGATGTACTTTGACACCTCTCCGATGCCCTGTTAGCGCAATTAGTGAGACACTGATACCTGAACCCCGCATCGTTTTCCCAATGAGCGAACATGCCATTCTTTACTTCCAGCTTGAGCCAGCTCGTCTGCTGGTCCCGGCCGTGGTGTAACGTCCTTTCCAGCAAAATATCTTGCTTAAGTCATGGTATTTCGACCAAAAAGAACATTACGTGACCTTTCTTAATATTAACTACTTAGTACTGAGCTTTTATATTGCCAATTTGTTTCCAATTATAAGAAAAATCGACAATTTTCATTTTTTTTATAAAATCTTTTATCATAGACCGTCAAACAATAATAGCCTCATAAATATTATTCAAGTAATTTCAATTATAAACTCAGATACAATACCTAATCCTTTGTATAAAATAAAATCTTAAGCAATAAGAGCGAGGAGACTCTATAAAAGCAACTTGATTCGTAAAACAAATGTCACTATTTGTCTGTAGCTTTATACTGAGTCTTCAAGCCTGTGTCACTGAAAAGGGGTGAAAGTTTTGGTGTGAGAACCAAATCATAAGTTCTCAGTAGAGGACGAGAATATTGTAAAAGTAAAGAATAATTGCACATAACTCTTTATCTTTCAAGAATAGTTTCCTTTATTAAACTTTTAAAATTCATAGTCTTACTTTAAAAGATTTAGCAGTTTCCTTCAAATTATATTACTTTAAAATAATTTCCAGTTACATTAATCAATCATCCATCACCTCAGTTCACAGTCACTTTTATAAATCAACAAGCACAAACAAGGTACACAATACAAACATACAAGCAATTTACGCAAGTCAAGTAACAGAAAATTTCATAGATAACAATGCAACAGAAAGCACACCCAAGAAATTCATACAAATCCATATGATGAATGTCTATTTCTATTCACGCCGTGAGTTCATGTGTCGATTCGTTGCCCGATACCCGATAGTGGTCCTGGGATAGGCGTTACGTATCACCGTCCCTACCTCAGCCAACGTCCCTTTCATGAGCATTATGTATCACCGTCCTCATGGGGAACCTTCCTTTCGGTCTCAAGTGGGTGTTATGTACTGCCGTCCCTACTGAGCCTTATGCACAATATCTCAAGTGAGCGTTATGTATCACCGTCCTCACGAAATTCTGCTCAATATCATATCCTTTAATTCAAATAATTCAATCTTTTCCTTAAACTTTATCCTCAAGCCTCATTTTCTTAGACCTTAAACCTTAATTCCTTGAACCTTAATCGTTAAATCTTACACTTTTCTTTATCTTTCTTAAACATTCTTTCAATCCATTCTCAAGTACTTTTAAAAAAATTAACCTTAACACCACAAAAGAATACCAGCTTTTCAAACTTATAACAACCAATAAACAACATCAACCTGGTATTTAAATATCCATTTTAATTTGTTTACAATTTAAAAGTCACTTAAATAGTATGAATAACCAATATGTTCCAAGTGTAACACCCTACCACACAGAACTTTACACCTAGGATGTAAAACAGAGGTGGCGAGGCGCTATGACTTCTAAAAATAAAAAAAAACTTATATATATAATATAGTTGAAAAAGATTTATTCTAGGAGCCTTTGAAGAAAAGTTAAAATCGAAAATGGTAAAACGAAAAGCGCAACACTCACGACACAAACGATAAACGGAAAAGATAAGAGAAGCTAACATAGATATAACCGAAAGAGAGTTTGAAGGTACAAATATCAAAGCTCAAGACTCAGCTTGCGAAAATAAATCGGCCTGAGCATATAAGTATATATACATATATATATAAGAGAACCCAAAATAAGCCTAAATAACATAGTTACAGAACCTATTTCTCTAAAATAGCCTCTAGAGGAAGTTAATACATCAAATACATAAGCGTTAGAGATAAAAGTATGGTTTAATTACTCTGTTGGTCCCTATAGTTTCGCGAAATTTTCAATTAGGTCCCTATACTTTTTTTCCTTTTAATTGAGTCCTTGCACCAAATTTTTTTTTTAATTGGGTCCCTACACTTTTTTTTCCTTTTATTTAGGTCCCTATACCAATTCTTTTTTTTAGTTGGGTCCCTATAAAATTAAGCCAATTACTACTAAGAAGGACTTAATTGAAAAAAAAAATTTTAGTGCAGGGACCCAATTAAAAAGAAAAAAAAAGTATAAGGACCTAATTGAAAATTTCACGAAACTATAGGGAACAACAGAGTAATTAAACCTAAAAGTATCTACATGTATAAATATATATAAGATAAACCCCCCAAAGACAAAGATCTCCGCTATCAGAAGCTTCCAGCATGCCTCAGCGAGGTGCCGCCTGACCTGCATCTGAAAACTACAAATATCTGTATGGATTGAGAACTGGGGATTCTTAGCATGGTAAAGATGCCATGTACATAAGATATAATGTCTTGGAAATGCCAGAGGTAATCCTTGAACGCCGACACTCAAATTATAAAACTTAAAGAACTAATACAGAAACCATGAATCAGGGTGGTTTTCTAAGGCTTTCTAAACTTAACCCATTCCTTAAATCTAACTAAAACTTAACTAAAATCTGAAATCTCTCTGCCTTTCCTCCATTCCTCCATCTCTGGTGAAATTACAAAGACAAAAAAGCAGACAACGACAAACACAGGTAGAATACAGGTAATACAGATAGCAAATATAACAAATAGCATATTATAATCACTTAGGCAATCCCAATTAATGCACAAACAAGCAATTCAAACAATATGCATAAAATGCATGCCTTTTCTATGGCTGATGAGTCTCATCTGTCGGTTAACAAGCCAACCCAACAAGTCTGGCTGCTAAACCTTGGATTGTCCCCCAACGCGCATCCACAAGAGTCTATGCATAGCTTTTTCTCATATATATATAAATTGCTCAATGGGGGTTAATCTTCTTGGGAATTTATAAGTGTCCGGTCACCTCTTACGTCGTAGGGTTAACAGAGTATCGAATCTCAACCTGGAACACGTGGTGGCAAGCCATGTGTAACACCCTAATTACCCAAAGCCTTACCTCACGTCATAAAGCAAAGGTTAATCAAAGGTTACGACAATTCTAAAGCTCATACATATTTATATATAGAAAGAAATAATAATTCTAGAATCCCAATGAAGAAATAAGCTAAAAAATAGAGTTTGAAAAGCGCAAATCGTTTACACGAAGCTAAAAACTTAAAGCACAAGGTCATTGGTATAATATAACAAAATATAAGAGTATAATAGAATAAAGATCTAGCCGCAACTCGCGGAGTTTAAGCCGGCTAGCTATATACAGACATACAGAGTTTTGAAAATAAAACAACTTATACAATATTTCTCTCAAAAAGTAAGCCTCTAAGGCATAGATAAATACAAGAGTGAGAGATGCTAAACAAAATAATCAAAAGAATCCAAAACATAGCAAGGATCGTCTGCTCTGTCACCATCAAGCAACTCACCGAGGTGGGTTGCGACCTGCATCTGAAAAATAACAACATAGTATGGAATGAGAGGTACTCAGTATTGTAACAGTGCCCAGTAATGTATGATATAAGACTCCTGGACGCCAGAGGCAATCCTAGAGCTTTATATCCATCATGTGATTTAAGCTTAAAACATAAATAACTTTAAAAACCTTAACTTTAAAACCCCAATGAAAAAGGGTAATCTAACTTAGTGGATTTCTAAACTTTCAATTCTCCGCTGTTCCACAGCCTTCGCCAGCCTAACCACCATGCGATCCAACCGTTGTGCCTGCCAGGTGCATAGCGTCTCAAAAATCTCAACTAAAAAAAAATATTACATCAGTGGTTTTCAAAATCATTTCATTCAGTACTCAGTAATTCACCACTTCCACAATTTCATTGTCAGTAATCATCAATACAATACTCCGCCTTCTCACTCAACCAAACCTATCCTCGGTACTCTAGAAACCTAAGCCTCCATTTTCTAAACTTTTTGCAAGAAAATACCTAATTGATTTCACCTAGAGCCTTCTCTATGTTTTGACACCTAAAAACAAGCTAAAGAGTCTTAGATACGTGTCATGGGAGTTTACAAGCTTGTCGGGACGGTAAAACAGTTAAAAACAAGATTTTTATTGAAAAATAGGGTAGTGTATACGTATAGGGTTGTGCGTACGCACTCCCCAAGAAGTTTTCTGAAAGTGTGCGTACGCATAGAGGTGTGCATACGCACAGTAAGTAAAAGTTTCTATTCAGCATACACGAACAGATACGTGCAAACACCCTCAACATATTGCACTTCCCAACGTATGCGTGCGTACGCACAGCTTGCAAATTTCGCAGGGTGTGTGTGCGCACCAGAGTGTGCGATCGCCCTCAATAGTATGCATGTCCCTGTGTGTGCGTGCGCACAAGCGTGTGTGTACGCACGTTTTCAAAAAAAAAGGTTGTGCATGCGCACAAAGGTGTGCGTACGCACAAGTCATGACATTACCCCTGCTCCGAGCACGCGCACAACAGTGTGCGTGTGCACACAAGCCAAAATTCATAATTTCTGCAACATTACATAAATCAGATTTTTTTACACCAACTTTCAATGATCATATTTTTCTCTACAAAATTAGGATTTCTACAAAATTTATACCTTTTAAAGCTCTTTGAATTATCTTTAATTTGATATAAAATTCATTCAATTTTAAAAACCGTATCAAAAGATATGATTCGTCAAAGTTCACCCAAAACCTATTTTTCACCAAAGTTCACCAAGTTCTCAACACCTTAAAGTTCACAACCAAATCAATTCAAAGCCTATTCCATCTCACCATAAAACACTACCAAATATTATACTTTAGCTTTCCATCACATTTCAACCATTTCAACACCTATATCAATTAACTTCATCTCTATAACCCAACAATTCCATAATTTGCACATCAATATTCAATATTAACAACTTGCACCAAGTCTCACTACTCATAAGCTTCAATTATCATACATCATCATAGTTCTCATCTCAACACACCAAAACCATCACAAGCATTAACATCATTACACATTATCAATTTAACAACACCATCATGCATTATTGAATCTAACAATCAATTCAATCCAACCTATTCTATGGGTAACTAGCCTAAGTGTCCAGAAATATCCGGCCAAACCCAAGAAACTCCTAACCTCTGTCACTGTAGCAGGTCTCTCCCATTCTATCACTGCCTCCATTTTCAAAGGATCCACCACAATTTCGTCCTTACTCACCACGTGACCTAAGATCTTCACTTCTTCTTTCCAAAATTCACACTTTGACAACTTGGCATACAATTTTCGCTCCCTCAAAATTTGCAACACAATTCTCAAGTGTTCCTCGTGCTTCTTCACCGTCTTAGAATAAATTAAGATGTCGTCTATGAAAACCACCACGAATTTGTCCAAGAAGGGACGAAATACTCTGTTCATTTAATCCATGAACACAGCAGGTGCATTCGTCAACCCAAAGGACATCACTGCAAACTCGTAGTGTCCATAGTGCATCCTAAAAGTAATTTTTGGAATGTCATCCTCCTTCACCCTTATCTGATGGTAACCGAATCTTAAATCAATCTTAGAAAACACCCCAGCTCCTTGCAATTGATCCATCAAGTCATCGATCCTAGGCAACGGATACTTGTTCTTCACAATCACTTTGTTTAACTGTCGGTAATCTACGCAAAGTCGTATTCTTCCATCCTTCTTCTTTACCAACAAAACTGGCGCTCCCCACGGTGATACACTCGGTCGAATGAACCTCTTGTTCAAAATCTTTTCTAACTGAGTTTTTAATTCAGCCAGCTCTATCGGAGCCATCCGATACGGTGCAATTGACACTGGTCTGGCTCCCAGCACCAAGTCAATCGCAAATTCAATCTCCCTTTAAGGTGGGAATTCAGGAATATCCTCAGGAAATACTTTAGGAAAGTCTCTAACCACCGGAATTTGATATAACCCTGACACTCTTCCCCACTACAGTTTACCATAACAGAGTTTAGGTAATAATCCTCAGCTACCATTGCTCCACTTTCTCCTTCCGGCATAAACTGAATCGATCGCTCAAAGCAATCCAACAAAACCTGATTCTTTGACAACCAATCAAACCCCAAAATCATCACCAACCCAACCATTGGCAAACAAATCAAATGATGTAAAATCTCTACCCTCAATCTTGAAAGATATTTGCCTACAACTTGACCTAGTCACAACTGTTTGATGCAGAGTACGCACATGAAAATCAAAGGCTAATTCTGACACCTTCAATCCTAGTTTTTCAACATTGTTAAATGCAATAAATGAATGTGAGGCTCTAGTATCATACAATGTAACCAATATTTTATCACCAATTAAACAGTTACCTCTCATCAGAGGATCGGCCTTAGCAGCATCATTGGCATTCACAGTAAATACTCGCTTTTGGTGTTGATCTCGACCCGCATTCGGGTTCTTTCCACGAGTACAATCTCTCGCCATATGAGTAGGCAATCCGCAATTGAAGCAACCACATATACCCAATTTGCACGAGTCATTCAGATGAAAACGTTTACAACAATCACAAGTTAAATCCGGAGAAAGCTTACTCTGATTTCCTCTTCCTTTGGCATGCTAGTACTGATCATAATTGATCCTTCTGAAGCCTCCTTGACCTTGAGGTGCATGTCCTCCTCTCTTGAAATTTTGAGTTCTTGGTGGAAATTATTTTCCTTGACCTCTAACATTGTTTCCTCCATGAGTGTCTCTTGACGATGCTACTTTCTTCACACACTCCTCAACCACCCTCGCGTTATTCACAAGCTAGGAAAAAATCTGAATCTCCAAAGGAGCGACAACAGTCATAATAGTATCCCTCAAGCCTCCTTGGTACTTAATACACTTGCATCTCTCGTAGGACTCCGGAGAACCTTGACACACCCTAGAAAACCTATAAAGCTCCTCAAAGCGACTAGTGTAATCCGCCACAAACAAAGAGCTTTGCTTCAGCTGCATAAGCTCCAACTCCCTCACCTCTCTGACTGATTCAGGAAAATATTTCTTGTTGAAGGCTATCTGAATACATCCCAAGGGATGTCAGCATTCTGAAGCTGTAGTAAGCGACATTCTCCTTGCCACCAGTGCTGAGCCTCTCTTAAGAGTTGATACGCAGCAAACTCCACAAATTGGTTGTTCGAAACATGTTGGGCTTGTAACGCATGCTCCATAGCCTGGAACCAATTATCCACTTCACTAGGATTGGTCGAACCTCTGAAACTCGGTGGATAAACCTTGAGAAACGAAGCCAAGGTCAGCGGAGCACCTCCCAAGTCATTACCGTTTCCTTCCCCATTATTATTTCCATTTCCATTACCATTTCTGTTTCCAGCTGGTTCACCTAACCTCTGCACAACTTGTAGAGCGCAGCAGCATTCGCCTCTATAGTATTAGCAAGATTACCCATTGCCGCCATAAACTCGACATGGTTATTGGCCGGTTGTTCATTCTCAGCTTCTCCTCGTGTACGAGTACGACCTCGTCTACGAGTAGCCATTAGGGTTCCTGTCTACACCAAACAATCGATATCAAGGTGATCAGTCTCAATATCAAAAGCTAGTGCTTCAATTATCCCAAAAAGGCACTCACAAACAAGCATGCTATGCAATATCAATGAGATAACCTAAATAGCATCAAAGAAAAAGACACAGAGTATGCAATGAAGCACAATCGGTCCATCCCTCAGGCTCACGAGGACAAACTGCTCTGATACCACTAAATATAACACCTTAATTACCCTAAGCTTTACCTCGCATCGTAAACCAAAAGTTAATCAAAGGTTACGACAATTCTAAAGCTCATACGTATTTATATATAGAAAGACATAATAATTCTAGAAGCCCGATGAAGAAATAAGCTCAAAAATAGAGTTTAAAAAGCGCAAATCATTCACATGAAGCTAAAAACTTAAAGCACATGGTCATTGGTATAATATAACAAAATATAAGAGTATAATAGAATAAATATCTAGCCGCAACTCACGGAGTTTAAGCCGGCTAGCTATATACAGACCTACAGAGTTTTGAAACTAAAACAGCTTATACAATATTTCTCTCAAAGTAAGCCTCTAAGACAAAGATAAATACAAGAGTGAGAGATGCTAAACAAAATAATCAAAAGACTCCAAAACATAGCAAGGATCCTCCGCTCTGTCACCATCAAGCAACTTATCGAGGTGGGTTGCGACCTGCATTTGAAAAATAACAACAGAGTATGGAATGAGAACTAGAGGTTCTCAGTATGGTAACACTGCCCAGTGATGTAAGATATAAGACTCCTGAACGCTAGAGGCAATCCTAGAGCTTTATATCCATCATGAGATTCAAGCTTAAAACATAAATAACTTTAAAAAACTTAACTTTAAAACTACAATGAAAAAGGGTAATCTAACTTAGTGGATTTCTAAACTTTTAATTCTCTGCTGTCCCACAGCCTTTGCCAGCCTAACCACCATGCGATCCCATTGCCACCTCCTTCTGAACCTCCTCAATCACAGTAGAATACACAAATAATAACAATGCAAGCAAAGCACAAGTATAAGCATGTATATCAAGTAATTCAATAACCATTTAGGCATGTTAAACACTTCGGCAAACAATACAAGTCGGCAAAGCAAACAAATAGATAGAAAATGCACATGATGAATGCCTGTCCTATTTGGCTGTGATATCACATTGTCAAGTCAACTGCCATCCCGACACATCTCCATGGAGATGTCGCCTTTCGGTTTCATAATGGGAACCCCCGAGATATCGTGCCCGGAACACAGTCTAGGATATAGTGCCTGCACACTCTAGTGATTCTGAAGGGATACGAGCAGGATACTCTTGCCATGGACCTCACATCTCAACGTAAGCGGGACTAACCACCGCCCTTACACCGCCGCTGCGACCTTGACAGGCGGGATCCAACCTCCGTCCCTGCCAGGTGCATAGCATCTCAAAAATCCCAGCTAAAAAAACATTACATCAATGATTTTCAAAATCATTTCATTCAGTACTCAGTAATTCACCACTTCCACAATTCATTGTCAGTAATCATCAATACAATACTCTGCCTTCTCACTCAACCAAACCCATTCTCAGTACCCCAGAAACCTAAGCCTCCGTTTTCTAAACTTTTTACAAGAAAATACCTAATTGATCTCACCTAAAGCTTTCTCTATGTTCTGACACCTAAAAATAAACTAAAGAGTCTTAGATACGTGTCACGGGAGTTTACAAGCATGTCGGGAAGGTAAAACAATTAAAAACAATATTTTTATTAAAAAACATAGCAGTGTACGTATGTTAGGATTGTGCGTACGCACTCCCCAAGGAGTTTTCTAAAAGTGTGCGTATCCATAGAGGTCTGCGTATGCACCGTAAGTAAAAGTTTTCATTCTGCGTAGACGCACAGATACGTGCGAACGCCCTCAACAGAATGCACCTCTCAGCGTGTGCATGCGTATGAGGTTGTGCGTATGCATAGCTTGCAAATTTCGCTGGGTGTGTGTGCGCACCAGAGTGTGCGATCGCCCTCAACAGAATGCATATCTCTGGGTGTGCGTGCGCACAAGCGTGTGCGTATGCACATTTTCAAATATACACAGGTTGTGCATGCACACAAAGGTGTGCGTACGCACAAGTCATGACAGTGCCCTGCTCCGAGCACGCGCACCGCAGTGCGCGTGCGCACACAAGCCAAAATTCATAATTTCTACAACATCACATAAATAAGCTTTTTTGATACCAACTTTCAACGATCATATCTTTCTCTACAAAATTAGGATTTCTACAAAATCTATACCGTTTTAAAACTCTTTAAATTATCTTCAATTTGATATAAAATTCATTCAATTTTAAAAACTGTATCAAAAGATATGATCCGTCAAAGTTCACCCAAAAGCTATTTTTCACCAAAATTCACTAAGTTCTCAACACCTTAAAGTTCACAACCAAATCAATTCAAAGCCTATTCCTTCTCACCATAAAACACTACCAAATATTATACTTTACCTTTCCATCACATTTCAACCATTTCAACACCTATATCAATTAACTTCATCTCTATAACCCAATAATTCCATAATTTGTACATCAATATTCAATATTAACAACTTGCACCAAGTCTCACTACTCATAAGCTTCAATTATCATAAATCATCATAGTTTTCATCTCAACACACCAAAACCATCACAAGCATTAACATCATCACACATTATCAATTTAATAACACCATCATGCATTATCAAATCCAATAATCAATTCAATCCAACCTATCCTATGGGTCATGGTGCACGAAATCACAATCACACTTTTGCAATTCCGCACAACTAACCAGCAAGTGCACTGGGTCATCCAAGTAATATCTTACGTGAGTAAGGGTCGATCTCACAGAGATTGTCAGCTTGAAGCAAGCTATGGTTATCTTGTAACTCTTAGTCAGGATATCAATAATTCTCAGATTTAATTGTAAAAAGTAGAAGAACATGAAATAAATACTTGTTATGCAGTAGTGGAGAATATGTTGAGGTTTTGGAGATGCTTTGTCTTCTGAATCTCTACATTCCTACTGTCTTCTTCTTCATGAACGCAAGGCTCCTTCCATGGCAAGCTTTATGTTGGGCATCACTTTTGTCAATGGCTACTTCCCGTCCTCTCAATGAAAATGTTCCAAATGCACTGTCACCGCACGGCTAATCATCTGTCGGTTCTCAATCATGTCGGAATAGGATCCATTGATCCTTTTGCGTCAGTCACTACGCCCAACACTCGCGAGTTTGAAGCTCGTCACAGTCATCCCTTCCCAGATCCTACTCAGAATACCACAGACAAGGTTTAGACTTTCCGGATCTCAAGAATGACCGCCAATAATTCTAGCCTATACCACGAAGGTTCCAATCTTAGATTAGAAACCCAAGAGATACACATTCAAGCTTGATAGCATGTAGAACGGAAGTGGTTGTCAGGCACGCGTTCATAGGTGAGAATGATGATGAGTGTCATGGATCATCACATTCATCAGGTTGAAGTGCGAATGAATATCTTATAATAGAGGCAAGCATGATAGAATGGAAAACTGTAGTAATTGCATTAATTCATTGAAACACAGCAGAGCTCCTCACCCCCAACAATGGGGTTCAGAGACTCATGCCGTAGAAGATACAATATGAAATGTGTAAAGTGTCATGAGGTAGAAGATGAATTACTAAAAGTAGTTTTTATAGTAAACTAGTGACCTAGGGTTACAGAAAATGAGTAAGCTAGGGTGTTTAGTGTAAAAATCCACTTCCGGGGCCCACTTGGTGTGTGCTTGGGTTGAGCATTGAAGCTTTCATATGTAGAGACTTTTCTTGGAGTTAAACGCCAGCCTTTGTGCCAGTTTGGGCGTTTAACTCCAGCTTTTATGCCAGTTCTGGCGTTAAACGCCAGAATTCTTAAGCTGAATTGGAACGCCAGTTTGGGCCATCAAATCTTAGACAAAGTATGAACTATTATATATTGCTGGAAAGCCCAAGATGTCTACTTTCCAACGCAATTAAGATCGTGGCAATTGGGCTTCTGTAGCTCCAGAAAATCCACTTTGAGTGCAGGGAGGTCAGAATCCAATAGCATCTGCAGTCCTTTTTCAGCCTCTGAATCAGATTTTTGCTCAGGTCCCTCAATTTCAGCCAGAAAATAGCTGAAATTACAGAAAAACATGCAAAATCATAGTAAAGTCCAAAAAAGTGAATTTTAAATAAAAACTAATAAAAATATAATAAAACTAACTAAAATATACTAAAAACATACTAAAAACAGTGCCAAAAAGCGTATAAATTATCCACTCATCACAACACCAAACTTAAATTGTTGCTTGTCCCCAAGCAACTGAAAATAAAATAGGATAAAAAGAAGAGAATATACAATGAATTCCAAAAACATCTATGAAGATCAGTATTAATTAGATGAGCGGGGCTTTTAGCTTTTTGCCTCTGAACAGTTTTGGCATCTCACTTTATCCTTTGAAGTTCAGAATGATTGGCTTCTATAGGAACTCAGAATCCTGATAGTGTTATTGATTCTCCAAGTTAAGTATGTTGATTCTTGAACACAACTACTTTATGAGTCTTGGCCATGACCCTAAGCATTTTGTTTTCCAGTATTACCACCGGATACATAAATGCCACAGACACATAACTGGGTGAACCTTTTTAGATTGTGACTCAGCTTTGCTAGAGTCCCCAATTAGAGGTGTCCAGAGCTCCAAGCACACTCTTTTTGCTTTGGACCACGACTTTAACCGCTCAGTCTCAAGTTTTCACTTGACACCTTCACGCCACAAGCACATGGTTAGGGACAGCTTGGTTTAGCCGCTTAGGCCAGGATTTTATTCCTGAGGGCCCTCCTATCTACTGATGCTCAAAGCCTTGGATCCTTTTTATTACCCTTGCCTTTTGGTTTAAAGGGCTATTGGCTTCTTCTGCTTGCTTTTTCTTTCTTTTTCTCTTTTTTTTTTCACATATCATCCTCTTTTTTTTTTCACTGCTTTTTCTTGCTTCAAGAATCAATTTTTTTTATTTTTCAGATTATCAATAACACTTCTCCTTTTCCATCATCCTTTCAAGAGCCAACAATTTTAACATTCATAAACAACAAATTCAAACATATGCACTGTTCAAGCATTCATTCAGAAAACAAGAGTATTGCCACCACATCAAAATAATTAAACTGTTTTAAAATTTGGAATTCATGTACTTCTTTTTCTTTTTCAATTAAAAACACTTTTTATTTAAGAAAGGTGATAGGTTCATAGGACATTCATAGCTTTAAGACATAAACTTTAAATTTTATTAATCATGGAATAACAATAAGACTCAAAAATAAATATAAGAGCAAACTAATAATAATAGAAGACAGAAAAGTAAAAAAAAAAAATAGAAAAGTAAATGACTCTTAAAATAGACTCTTAATAATAAAGGTTATCACAGAGTTAGGACTCAACAACCTCGATCTTGAGAAGTGGATGCTCCCTCAATCCATGGGGTGCTTGGTCCTTCAAGGGAGAGCTTCTGGCGCTTCAGCTTCTATAGCTCACGCCCCTGCTTCTCCTGTTCCTTCAGCAGTTTGCAGAGCATGCAGTTTTGATTCTGCTGTTCTTCCTTAAGTTGTTCCATAGCTTCTTGCAGCTTGGTAACAGATGCTTCTAGGCGGGTCCAGTAGTCAATTTCAGGAATTTCTGGGAGGAACTCCTGTGCCCTCCTTTTTATGGAGTTGTCTTGCACTTGTCCTTCCATTGACTTCTTGGTGATTGGGTGTTCGATTGGGATGAATTTATCTACTCCCATCCTCACCCCAGCATCTTTACATAGCAGAGAAATTAAGCTTGGGTAGGCCAGTTTGGCTTCAGTGGAGTTCTTGTTTGCAATTGTGTAAATCTCACAAGAAATCAGATGATGAATCTCCACTTCCTTTCTAAGCATAATACAATGAATCATCACCGCTCTTTTGACAGTGACCTCAGAGTGGTTGCTAGTGGGCAATATAGAACGCCCAATAAAGTCCAACCAGCCTCTTGCAACTGGTTTGAGATCTCCCCTCTTAAGTTGGTTTGGGACGCCTTTTGAATTGGTTATCCACTTAGTTTCAAGGAGGAATATGTCCTCTAGAACTTGATCCAACCCCTTATCTACTCTCACCATTCTCCTATTAAAGGAATCTGGATCATCTTGTAGTTGAGGCAGTTTGAAGACCTCTCTTATTTTTTCCAGATGGAAGTAAATAAGCCTCCCTCTGACCATGGTTTGGTAGGTATGAAAGGCGGTTCCAGTTATTCTCTGCTTATCTGTTAGCCACAAATTTGAGTAGAATTCCTGAACCATGTTTCTTCCAACCTTTGTTTCAGGATTAGCTAGAATTTCCCATCCTCTGTTTCGAATTTGCTCTTGGATCTCTGGATATTCATCTTCTTTCATATTGAATTTAACTTCCGGGATCACTGACCCCAGACCCATTATTTTGTGGTAATGGTCTGCATGTTCTTTGGTTAGGAACCTCTCTTGATTCCAAAGACTCTTTGGAGTATTCTCTTTCTTGCCTCTTGATTTAGTTTGTTTTCCCTTAGGTGCCATGATCTTGATGAGTCTTAGCTCAGTGATCACGAAAAAACACACCAAACTTAGAGGTTTGCTTGCCCTCAAGCAAAAGAAAGGAAAGGGGAGAGAGAGGAGAAGAGGCAAATTCGAATGGTGGAGAGGAGGGGATGGCCAAATGTGTATTTATAAGAGGAGGGGAGGGATTTCGAAAATTTTGAAAGAGATATGCCATAGAGATATGATTGGTGGAAGAAAATAAAATCATGATATGAAAAAGATGAGATTTTCAATTGAAAAAGATATAAAGAGGTTAAATCTGATAATTTGGTTATGCATCTAAGAAATAAGAGATGATATGATGGATTTGAAAAGATTTGAAAAGAAATTCAAAAGATACTTGAGTTTTTGAAGAAGATTTGGGAAGGATTTGAAAGAAAATTGAAAAGAGATTTAGAGAATTGTTGAATTTTTGAAAATTAAGGGTGAATAATGAAAGTTTGAAACATGTTTATGCAGAAAATTATGAGTTAAAACATGAAAATTTGAAAAAATTTGAATTTGGAAACAAAATCTCCTCCCCTGCCTTTCTGGCGTTAAACGCCCAGAATGGTATCCATTCTGGCATTTAACGTCCAATTGTTGGCCATTATGGGCGTTTAACGCCCAGCCAAGTGGCGTTAAACGCCAGAAACCCCTTTATCACTGGGCGTTTTGCTGAACGCCCAGGATGCTGCAATTCTGGCGTTAAACGCCCAGAATGGTACCAATTCTGGCGTTTAACGCCCAAAATGGTACCTTTACTGGCGTTTTCTTGTTAGCAAGCTCCTTTTCTCTGCTTTTTGCACTGAATCCTTCAGTAACTCTGTGAATTCCTTCAATTTTGATGATTAACCTTTGAAGAAAATGTATATCAAATTTCTACAAGTATTATTTGAAACAAATAACCTGTTAATGGCTGGGTTGCCTCCCAGCGAGCGCTTCTCTATTGTCTTTAGCGGGACCTTTACTGAGCTTCATTCAAGCCTCAGTTTTGAGCATTCTTGCTCAAAATTACTTTCAAGATAATGTTTGATTCTCTGTCCATTAATAATGAACTTTTTGTCAGAATCAATATCTTGAAGCTCAACATATCCATATGGTGACACTCCTGTAATCACATATGGTCCCCTCCACTGGGATTTTAATTTTCCGGGGAATAATCTGAGCCTAGAGTTGAACAGCAGAACTTTTTGACCTGGCTCAAAGACTCTGGATGACAATTTTTTGTCATGCCACTTTTTTGCTTTTTCCTTATAAATTTTTGCATTTTCAAAAGCATTGAGTCTGAACTCCTCTAGCTCATTTAGCTAGAGCAATATTTTCTCACCAGCTAACTTAGCATCCAGGTTTAGGAATCTGGTTGCCCAGTAGGCTTTATGTTCCAGTTCCACGGGCAGATGACAGGCCTTGCCATACATAAGCTGGTATGGAAAGGTTCCTATAGTAGTCTTGAATGCTGTTCTATATGCCCACAGAGCATCATCCAAGCTCTTTGCCCAATCCTTTCTACGGGCAATTATAGTCTATTCTAGGATTCTTTTTAGCTCTCTATTAGAGACTTCAGCCTGCCCATTTGTCTGTGGATGATACGGAGTTGCTACTTTGTGGCTAATTCCATATCGGACCATAGCAGAGTAAAGCTGTTTATTGCAGAAATGGGTGCCCCCATCACTGATTAGTACTCTGGGAACACCAAATCTGCTGAAAATATGTTTCTGAAGGAACTTCAGCACAGTCTTGGTATCATTAGTGGGTGTGACAATTGCCTCCACCCATTTAGATACGTAGTCTACTGCCACCAGAATGTAAGTGTTTGAGTATGATGGTGGGAAAGGACCCATGAAGTCAATACCCCATACATCAAATAACTCAATCTCTAAGATTCCTTATTGAGGCATGGCGTAACCATGAGGTAAGTTGCCAGCTCTTTGGCAACTGTCACAGTTACGCACAAACTCTCGGGCATCTCTATAGAGAGTAGGCCAGTAGAAGCCACATTGGAGGACTTTAGTGGCTGTGCGCTCACTTCCGAAATGTCCTCCATACTGTGATCTATAGCAATGCCACAGGATCTTCTGTGCCTCCTCTCTAGGGATGCATCTGCGGATCATTCCGTCTGCACATCTTTTAAAGAGATATGGTTCATCCCACAAGTAGTACTTTGCATCAGAAATTAGTTTTTTTCTTTTGCACCCTGCTGTACTCCTGGGGTATAAACCTCACAGCTTTATAATTTGCAATGTCTGTAAACCATGGTGCTTCCTGAATGGCAAAGAGTTGCTCATCTGGAAAGGTCTCAGAGATCTCAGTAGAAGGGAGGGACGCCCCAGCTACTGGTTCTATCCGAGACAGGTGATCAGCTACCTGGTTCTCTGTCCCTTTTCTGTCTCTTATTTCTATATCAAACTCTTGCAGAAGCAACACCCATCTTATGAGCCTGGGTTTTGAACCCTGCTTTGTGAGTAAATATTTAAGAGCAGCATGGTCAGTGTACACAATTACTTTTGATCCTACTAAATAGGATCTAAACTTGTCAATGGCATAAACCACTGCTAGCAGCTCTTTTTTTGTAGTTGTGTAATTCTTCTGTGCGTCATTTAGAACACGACTGGCATAGTAAATGATGTGAAGAAGCTTGTTATGCCTTTGTCCCAACACTGCACCAATGGCATGGTCACTGGCATCACACATTAGTTCGAATGGTAATGTCCAGTCTGGTGCAGAAATGACTGGTGCTGTGACCAGCTTGGCTTTCAGGGTTTCAAATGCTTGCAGACACTCTGTGTCAAACACAAATGGCGTGTCAGCAGCTAGCAGGTTGCTTAAAGATTTTTCAATTTTTGAAAAATCCTTTATGAACCTCCTATAGAATCCTGCATGCCCCAGAAAGCTTCTGATTGCCTTAACATTGGCAGGTGGTGATAATTTTTCAATGACCTCTACCTTGGCTTGATCCACCTCTATTCCCTTGCTTGAAATTTTGTGCCCAAGGACAAATCCTTCAGTCACCATAAAGTGACATTTTTCCCAGTTTAAGACCAGGTTAGTCTCTTGGCACCTTTTCAGGACAAGTGCTAGATGATCAAGACAGGAGCTGAATGAGTCTCCAAACACTGAGAAGTCATCCATGAAGACTTCCAGGAACTTCTCTACCATATCAGAGAAGATAGAGAGCATGCACCTCTGAAAGGTTGCAGGTGCATTGCACAGACCAAAAGGCATTCTTCTGTAAGCAAATACTCCAGATGGATATGTGAATGCTGTTTTCTCTTGGTCTTGAGGATCCACTGCAATTTGGTTGTAGCCTGAATAGCCATCCAAAAAGCAGTAGTATTCATGGCCTGCTAGTCTCTCTAGCATCTGGTCTATGAATGGTAAAGGAAAATGATCCTTTCTGGTGGCTGTATTGAGCCTTCTGTAGTCAATACACATACGCCACCCTGTAACTGTTCTTGTGGGAACCAGTTCATTCTTTTCATTATAAACTACTGTCATGCCTCCCTTCTTGGGGACAACTTGGACAGGACTCACCCAGGGGCTATCAAAAATAGGATAAATAATCCCAGCCTCTAGTAACTTAATGACCTCTTTCTGCACCACCTCCTTCATGGCTGGATTTAGCCGCCTCTGTGGTTGAACCACTGGCTTAGCATCATCCTCCAATAGGATCTTGTGCATGCATCTTGTTGGGCTAATGCCCTTAAGATCACTTATGGACCACCCAAGAGCTGTCTTGTGTGTCTGTAGCACTTGAATTAGTGCTTTCTCTTCTTGTGGATTTAAATCAGAGCTTATGATCACTGGAAAAGTGTTACCTTCTCCCAGAAATGCATATTTCAGGGATGGTGGTAGTGGTTTGAGCTCGGGTTTAGGAGGCTTATCCTTTTCCTGAGGAATTTTCAGAGGTTTTTTTATTTCCTCTGATTCCTCCAGACCAGGCTGAACATCTTTAAAGATGTCCTCTAGCTCTGATTCAAGACTTTCAGCCATATTGATCTCTTCCACCAAATAGTCAATAATATCAGTGCTTATGCAGTCATCTGATGTGTCTGGATGCTGCATAGCTTTGACAGCATTTAACTTGAACTCATCCTCATTGACTCTCAGGGTCACTTCCCCCTTTTGTACATCAATAAGAGTTCGTCCAGTTGCTAGGAAAGGTCATCCTAAAATGAGAGTTGCACTCTTGTGCTCTTCCATTTCCAGCACTACAAAGTCAGTGGAAAAGGCAAATGGCCCAACCTTGACAATCATGTCCTCAATTATGCCTGATGGATATTTAATGGAGCCATCAGCAAGTTGAAGACATATCCGGGTTGGTTTGACTTCTTCAGTCAAGCCAAGCTTTCTGATAGTGGATGCAGGTATTAGGTTGATACTTGCTCCAAGGTCACATAGAGCTGTCCTAGTGCAAGCACCCTCTAATGTGCATGGTATCATAAAGCTTCCTGGATCTTGAAGCTTCTCTGGTAAGCTTTTCAGAATGACTGCACTGTATTCTTCAGTGAGAAACACCTTTTCAGTTTCTCTCCAATCCTTCTTATGACTTAAGATCTCTTTCATGAACTTAGCATAAGAGGGTATTTGCTCAAGTGCCTCTGCAAATGGGATCTTTATCTCAAGAGTCCTGAGATAGTCTGCAAAGTGGGAAAATTGTTTATCCTGCTCCACTTGGTAGAGTTTCTGAGGATAAGGCATCTTGGCTTTATATTCTTCAACCTTAGTTGCTGCAGGTTTATTCCCTACAAAGGTGGTTGGAGAAGCCTTCTTAGAGGGGTTACTATCAGCACTTGCAGGTGTCTGATCTCTCATTGGCATTTGAACGCCAGGATTGGGTGCTGGATGGGCGTTTAACGCCAGCTTTTCTCCCTTTTCTGGCGTTTGAACGCCAGAAGTGGGCATCCACTGGGCGTTTGACGCCAGTTTTTCACCCTTTTCTGGCGTTTGAATGCCAGAATTATTCCTCTCTGGGCTCTTGCTGTCCTCAGAGGGAATTTGGGTAGTGGTTTGGTCATCCTCTATCAGTTACCCCTTTCTTGGCTTTCTGCTACTTTGAGCTGATTCATTCAATGTCTTCCTGCTCCTTAATTGGACAGCTTGGCACTCTTCTGTTATCTGTGTAGATAGCTGCTGTCTTGTCTGATTCAATTGTGCTTCCATATTCTTGTTAGCATTCTTAGTGTCTTGGAGCATCTCTTTAATTTCTGCTAATTGTTTTGTCATAAGAAATAATTGCTAATTAAGTTCAACAATCTGTTCTTGAGGATTAGGATCAGTAGTTACTGTTCTAGCCTCTTCTTTTATAGATGACTCACTGCTTGAGTACAGATGCTGATTTCTAGCAACCGTATCTATGAGTTCTTGAGCTTCTTCAATCGTTTTCCTCATGTGTATAGATCTACCAGCTGAGTGGTCTAGAGACATTTGAGCTTTTTCTGTAAGCCCATAGTAGAAGATGTCTAACTGTACCCACTCTGAAAACATTTCAGAGGGGCATTTCCTTAGCATCCCTCTGTACCTCTCCCAGGCATTATAAAGGGATTCATGATCCTCTTGTTTAAAGCCTTGGATGTCCAGCCTCAGCTGTGTCATCCTTTTTGGAGGGTAGAATTGATTTAGGAATTTGTCTGATAACTGTCTCCATGTTTTTATGCTTGCTGTGGGTTGGTTATTTAACCACCTCTTAGCTTGATCTTTTACAGCAAATGGAAACAGTAATAATCTATAGACATCCTGATCCACTTCTTTATCACGTACTGTGTCAGCAATTTGTAAGAACTGTGCCAGAAACTCAGTAGGTTCTTCCTGGGGAAGACCAGAATACTGGCAATTTTGCTGCACCATGATAATGAACTGAGGATTTAGCTCAGAACTGCTTGCTTTGATGGGAGGTATACAGATGCTACTCCCATATGCAGCTGTAATGGGGTTAGCATATGACCCCAGAGTCCTTCTGGACTGTTCACTTCCACTTATGTCCATGATGGAGAAAATGGAATTGATATGAATTTAAAAAAAAATTTATTTTATTTAATTAAAAGTAACCGAAAAAAATAAAACAAAATAAATGAAAAATAAAATAAAAGTTTCAAAAATTAAGAGAAAAAGTAAAAAGATAAATAAATAATTCGAATGCTAAAATGGCTAATTAATTAAAAAGATTTGAAAATTTCTGGATATGATTTTCGAAAATTAGAAGAAAATGGAATAAAAGCAAATTGAAAACTAAATTAATTAATTAATTAAAAAGATTTTGGAATTAGCAATTAGAAAGATATGATTGAAAAGATATGATTGAAGAAATTAAAAAGATTTGATTTTTGAAAAAGATTTGAAAAGATCAATTTTTGAAATTAGAATTTTGACTTGACTAAAAAAAAGATATGATTTTGAAAATCTTTGACTAATTTAATGCAGAATTTCGAAATTTATGAGTAAAATAAGGAAAAGATATTTTTTTAATTTTTGAATTTTAATGAGGAAAGAGAAAAACAACAAAATGACACTAAACTTAGAAATTTTAGATCAAAACAAAGAGAACAAACAAGAAAACTTTGAATGTCAAGATGAACACCAAGAACACTTTGAAGATCAAGATGAACACCAAGAACAAATTTTTTTGAAAATTTTTTTTTAAGTAAATAAAAGCACAAGGGACACCAAACTTAAAATTTTTAGAAAATCAAATACAAATTTTCTAAAATTTAAAGGAAAACACAAAGAAGACACCAAACTTAGAATTTTCAAAGATCAAGAAAGAACTAGGAACATGCAAATTCGAAAAATTAAAAGAAAATAAAAGCATGCAATTGACACCAAACTTAAAATATGAAACTAAACTCAAATAAAAGACTCTAAACCAACAAAAATAAATTATTCCTAATCTAAGCAACAAGATAAACCGTCAATTGTCCAAACTCGAACAATCCCCGGCAACGGCACCAAAAACTTGGTGCACGAAATCACAATCACACTTTTGCAATTCCGCACAACTAACCAGAAAGTGCAATGGGTCGTCCAAGTAATACCTTACGTGAGTAAGGGTCGATCCCACGGAGATTGTCGGCTTGAAGCAAGCTATGGTTATCTTGTAACTTTTAGTCAGGATATCAATAATTCTCAGATTTAATTGTAAAAAATAGAAGAACATGAAATAAATACTTGTTATCCAGTAGTGGAGAATAGGTTGAGGTTTTGGAGATGCTTTGTCTTCTGAATCTCTGCTTTCCTACTGTCTTCTTCTTCATGCACGCAAGGCTCCTTCCATGGCAAGCTTTATGTTGGGCATCACCGTTGTCAATGGCTACTTCCCGTCCTCTCAGTGAAAATGTTCCAAATGTGCTGTCACCGCATGGCTAATCATCTGTCGGTTCTCAATCATGTCGGAATAGGATCCATTGATCCTTTTGCGTCTGTCACTACGCCCAACACTCGCGAGTTTGAAGCTCGTCACAGTCATCCCTTCCCAGATCCTACTCAGAATACCATAGACAAGGTTTAGACTTTCCGGATCTCAAGAATGACCACCAATAATTCTAGCCTATACCACGAAGGTTCCAATCTTAGATTAGAGACCCAAGAGATACACATTCAAGCTTGATAGCATGTAGAACGGAAGTGGTTGTCAGGTACGCGTTCATAGGTGAGAATGATGATGAGTGTCACGGATCATCACATTCATCAGGTTGAAGTGCGAATGAATATCTTAGAATAGAGGCAAGCATGATAGAATGAAAAATAGTAGTAATTACATTAATTCATCAAAACACAGCAGAGTTCCTCACCCCCAACAATGGGGTTCAGAGACTCATGCCATAGAAGATACAATATGAAACGTGTAAAGTGTCATGAGGTAGAAGATGAATTACTAAAAGTAGTTTTTATAGTAAACTAGTGACCTAGGGTTATAGAAAATGAGTAAGCTAGGGTGTTTAGTGTAAAAATCCACTTCCGGGGCCCACTTGGTGTGTGCTTGGGCTGAGCATTGAAGCTTTCATGTGTAGAGACCTTTTTTGGAGTTAAACGCCAGCCTTTGTGCCAGTTTGGGCGTTAAACGCCAGAATTCTTAAGCTGACTTGGAACGCCTGTTTGGGCCATCAAATCTTGGGCAAAGTATAGATTATTATATATTGCTGGAAAGCCCAGGATGTCTACTTTCCAACGCAATTAAGAGCGCGCCAATTGGGCTTTTGTAGCTCCAGAAAATCTACTTCGAGTGTAGGGAGGTCAGAATCCAACAGCATCTGCAGTCCTTTTTCAGCCTCTGAATCAGATTTTTGCTCAGATCCCTCAATTTCAGCCAGAAAATACCTGAAATCACAGAAAAATATGCAAACTCATAGTAAAGTCCAGAAAATTAAATTTTAAATAAAAACTAATAAAAATATAATAAAAACTAACTAAAATATATTAAAAACATACTAAAAACAGTGCCAAAAAGCGTATAAATTATCCGCTCATCAGGTCACTAGCCTAAGTGTCTAGAAATATTATATATTATTACATAGAGAAAATCAAAACCATACCTTAGCCGATTTTTGATATGCACAAAATTACTAATTGATCACACCAAGCTCAAACCAACCCATCAATTCAACTCCAAATGCTCCCAAATATCCAATGAACATCCAACAAGCTCTAATATTCAAACTAACATAATACATTTCATAGAAATCAAAACCTAATGCTCACAATATATCAATTTACAAGGGTTCTTGAAAAACCTTACCTTATGCACTGAGATTTGGGATAGAACCCAATAATCCCTCATTAATGGTTAGTACCTAAACAACCAAAACACAAATTTCACTCGAAACCAAAACCCACAAATTCAAAATTCTTAGGGCACCAGAAAGGAGGGAAAATTTCAAAATCTTACCTACAAAAGTTAGATGAGAGTAACCGGCTCGGCGAAAGCTTCGCGTAGCCGCTGACGGCACGAGAATCGGAGCACTGTAACTCGAGATATGATGGATTGAAGAATAGAGTGAATAGTACCACTTCTTCCTCCTCTCTCTCAATTCAGCAGCTGCCCTTAGTGTGTTTAGGTTGTGTTTGAGGCTGAATGGCCTTCATTTAAGCTTATATATGTTGGGCTTGGGCCCAAGTCCAACCCGTTAGCGTTTTTAGCCCAATTTCGGGCCAAACCTTTAAATAAATGCCCTGTTTTCAATTCTTAATGTTTTCCTAAAGTCTTCTACTGTGTTAATTATTCTCGCACAGTATCGAACTGATTTAAGCCGATACTGCTGGTTAATTTACCGATTCGTGTTTTTATGTGGTTTCTCACAGAAAATTACATTTTATAACTTAGAAAAATCTACTGAGTCCAAAAATCATATCTAAAATTCTAATTCGCATTCTAAATTTTTGGATCCTATTCTAGGCAATTAATTTAATTAATTAAGCGGTTAATTAATCGCGGTTCTTATAAGCCACGGTACTTTACCCAGAAAAACTCATATTTCAGATAATCATAAGTGCATAAGTCTTATTTCATTCATATACATTCATAATCATCCATTATAGCCATAATATTCCTTATATATCATATATTTGCACTTTCAAACATAGTTCATCACATCCCGGAGCAAGTGGGGTGAACCACACCCTTGCATCTACCTGGAGAACCACTATACTAACCAACCTGGAGCAAGTGGGGCGAATCCACAACCCTTGCGTCTACCTATATGAGGTACGTTCTCATATGCCCAGGAAGAACAAAGAAAGGGATCCTCACCTTCTACCATCTCTTGGGGTCGCACTTTCAAGAAAGAGTGCTTAGATGAGATATTCATTCCTTTCTTTAATCAGTTTTATAATTTAAGAAGTATATATATACATATATTTTTGCCACCTATTTCTCATACCAAATTCATAACTTTTCCAACCTTACTTCATCCCCAAGATACCTCCTTTCCCCTAGCTACATCTCATTACTAGGCCTACTACTAAGATCTAGGGTTAAAAGAGTGAAATTAGAGATTTAGAGGTTTAAAATCATGTTTAAAACACTAAAATCCCGTTTGCTGAAAACAAGGGTCACCCGTAAGCGTGGGCCTCGCGTACACGTGGGCATGCATTTTTTTTTTAAAACAGGGATCACGTGTACGCGTGGGCTATGCGTACACGTGGGAGTAAAATTTATCCCATTTCGCATACGCATAGCCTCGTCCACGTACGCATGTACGCTGGACAGAAATGACCGTTCGCGAATGAGGGGTATACGTACGCATACACTGCAGTTTGATCAGAAATGGCTAAGTTTGCAGAATTTCAGTTTTACATACTGAACTTCCAACGCGCATAACTTTCTCGTTTTAAAATATTTTTCATCCGTTCTTCAAATGCCGTAAACTTCACAGACCCAATTTTCATATAAAACAGATTTGAAACAATTTGGGAGTTTAAAAGCCGAGTTATGGCTCACTGAAGTTCGGCCAAAAATCCATTTTACACAAAAATCTCAAACCTCAATTTTTATTAAAAACCAAACTCAAATCTAACCTCCTATACATATATTCAGCACAGCAGCACACCATTTAAAATGCCAAAATCTCCACATCCTATTTCAATCAATTCTACCTCTATATATACAATCGCATACCTAAATTCATTACTTTAATCAATAAGATTCATCAACAATCCATCACAAACTCATATTCATCCTCATACCTTGTCAAACATTATTAATTTCTCATTTAGCATTCTATCACCAATATCAACAACAGACCAAAACTCAACCTTGTTCAACACATATCATTAAAGCACTAAACAATTAACATACTCATGCATTCATTGTTATCCTATGGTTGTCTAGCCTAAGTTTTCACAAGACATTATATATTAAATACGATAAACCTAAACCATACCTTGGCCGATTTTCTCGTATAACCCAAGGCAACCCACAAGGCCAAATTGCAAGCCTCAATCACCAAAATTCAGCAACTAAATCTCTCTCCAAGCTTCCAATTAAGCTTCCAACATATCCAATTACTTCATATCACATATATACATACACCCAACACATTTATCATATATACATACCCAAAATTCAATACCCAAAATACTTAATCATTGAATTAGCTAGAGTTCAAGGATTCTCACCTTACAAAAGTACCAAAGAAACAAGATTGAACGTTCTCCTCGAGCTAATTTGAGCCTAAATACCGGAATTAAACAATTTTCAACATGATTGCTCATATATTTTCCAAATTAGGAAGGAATAAATTGGAACACAGAAGTGGTTTTCTTACCTAATTATTGACTGGGCTTTGTAGAGCTCGTCACTGTGAACGTGTGGCTGCAAACAGTGTACTGATCGAAGCTCGGAGTAAAAAGTTATGTGGATTTGAATGAAATTCAAGGGTTTGGGACTTGTTACATGTTCTTCACCTTTGGCTAGCTTCCTAGCGTGCTTGCATGCAAAAATGGGAAGGGAATGAGCTGATCTCTGATGAAAGGAAATTTTGTCGGTGTAGAATTTCTCAATAAATTCTCGTTGCAAGTATAGTTCTAAACCAACAAACAATCCTCAATCAAAAATTTGTTTGTCACAAGTACAAACTCCAATAAAAATAACCGAAGTATTCAAACCTCGGGTCGTCTCTCAAGGAATTGCAGGGAAGTGTGCTCAATTATTGGTTATGGCAAAGTGTTTAGGGTTTTGGAATAAAGGACAAGAAAAATAAATGACAAGGAAGTAAATGAGACTCAAATGGTAAAAGGTCTTGGCAAGGGTTGATGATTAAGGATCTTTATCCTTGTTACTAATCACAACATGATAATTGCAAGGATTAATCTCATTAAGTCATCCTCTAACAAGTGAAGGAAAGTCAAATGAGCTACATTAATCCTACTCCATAAATCCTAGCCACCTCACTAATTAACTTAGTGGAAGCTAGAGTCAATGAACACCAATCATAAATCACTTGGACATTAGCAACTCAAGTTCACCTAAGTTACCATCCCAAGTCAAGAACACAAAAATCTACTCTAACATCATTCCAAGCATTTTATCAAACACTTGGAAGGCACAAAAGGAAGGCAAAATAAGATTGCAAGAAATATAAATCTACAACTACCAATTGCAAGAAATTAACAACAACAAAGCAATTAAACAATAAAAGAAATCAAACATAAATTGCATTAAAGAAAAATAGAAGAAACAAGGGTGCATCAACAACAAAGTAACCAAATGAGAAATTACAAGAGGAAATAGGAAAATCAAGACAATGGAACAAGGAATCATAAAGGAAAAGTAAATCAAAGCATGAATTAAACCTAGATCTAAGAAATCCTAATCTACATCTAACCTAATTTTAGAGAGAAGAGAGAGAGCTTCTCTCTCTAGAAACTAACTAAAACATGGTCAAAACTAAACTATGTGCTCCCCCTTGATCCCTCTTGAATTTTGCATGAAATAGTCTTTAGAATCAGTTGGATTTGGGCCTGGGAAGCCCAGAAATCACCCCCAGCATTTTCACTTTAATGAGGTCACATGCGAGCTGCGACGCGTACGCATGGGTCACGCGTACGTGTCATGTCACACGTACGCGTCGCCATGTGACTTCATCTCCACGCGCGCGCGTCTGTCATGCGTGCGCGTCGATGCACGCACTACAAATCCTTATTTTTCCATGAATTCTCCATTTTTCATGCTTTTCTCTTCACTCCTTTGATCCATTCCTAGCCCTTTTCAACCTGAATTCACTAACAAACACATCAAGACATCTAGTGGAATCAAAGGTGAATTAAAATTAGGAAATTAAAGGCCTAAAAAGCATGTTTTCACACTTAAGCACAAATCAAGGGAGAATTACAAAACCATGCCATTTCGTTGAATAAATGTGAGAAAAGTCGATAAAATCTCCTAAATTAAGCACAAGATAAACCACAAAATTGGGGGTTTATCAAATCTCCCCACACTTAAACCAAGCATGTCCTCATGCTAGAATCAAGAAAGAAACAACGGGTATCATCAATTATTAAATGCAAACTAACTAGATGCAATCTACCTACATGCAATCTATCTAAATGGATACAATTACTTGGTCAAAATAAATCAATTCCCAAGAGAACCAATATAAGCATAAGGGCTAAAGGTATTAACAATCAAATCAAACCACAATTGAATTGAGTTTACAAACTTGCTAGAAAAGTGATGATTATGGTGAAAACATGTAATTGAGCAATCAAACCCTCACCGGATGTGTATCCGCTCTAGTCATTCAAGTGTATAGGGTTGATTCACTCAATTCTCCCCTAATCATGCTTTCTAAGATTTGTTTTTCATCTAACAATCAACAATTATTTCATGCATGCATACAAATATCATGAGGACTTCCCATAGGTTGTAATGGGGCTAGGGTCAAGGTAGGATGTATATGGATAAGTGGACTAGAATTTGAATCTTTGATTAACTTAAACTTCCCACCCAACCTGTATAACAACCTATAAAATTCTAAATAAGCCTAACTACCCATGATCCTCACTTTTTCACATACTCATGTATTTTTTTTTATCACAACATATATGCATTGATTATTATTAGACTTCACTTCGGGGCATTTCATCCCCTTTTTATTGCTTTTCTTTTTCTTTCTTTCTTTTCTTTTCTTTTCTTTTTTTTTTCAAACTAAAATATATACAAAAGTATCAATGCATATAGTTTTACATTTAATTAACACATGAGTATGTACCCAATTCCTAAGATCTTCAATAAAGATACAACACACACCTTTTTCTCAATCAATGTCCCAAGTTTTCCCACACTTAAATGATATACACCCTCACTAGCCTAAGCTAATCAAAGATCCAAATAAAGGACATTTATTATTTTTCACTTCAAGGCTTGTAATGTGCTAAAATTAAGAACAAGTGGGTTTAGCATAGGCTCAAAGTTGGCTAACAATGGAAGATAAAAGGTAAGGCTATTTGGACAAGTGAGCTAATTGAAACAATGATCTCAATCATATAAGTGCAAGTATATATAAAATAATGGACATAAAGAATCAAACAAATCAAAGATTACAATTATAGAAAAAGAATAATCACACACAAGAATGAAAATAAGTGGTTATATAATGTAACCACACACTTAGGCTCAAATCTCACATGCTTGTATTCTTAGCTCAAAAATCATGTTCTACAATGTATAATTCAAGCAAGTTCAATGAAAAATTTTTACTCAAATCAATTGGGATGCTCTATAGATAAATTTCTTGAAAAATTTCATTATTTTGACTAAGCTTATTATGTTATATATGCAAGAATAAGAGAATGCAATAAAAAATCCTAAAAGGCCTAAAATGAAATGCAAAAGTGTTGGGATTAGAAATTTGTCACCCAAAAACACTGATTTGGTTGGACGACCTTCCCACACTTAAAAGTTTGCACCGTCCTTGGTGCATTCAAAGATGAGCAAGGGGGTATGGCGACTTTCTGGATTGCCACCTTCAGCTGGTGGATCAACCGGTTGCTGCATGTTCTTTCTTCCGCTTCCGTTCTTGCTTATGGTGCATCCTTCATGTAACATAGAAACCCGATAAGAAAATAAGTAAATACAAACGCAAGGAAGCCTATATTGTTGGAATAAGGTAATAATCACTAGAATTAAGTGAGTGACCCAATGTGCGACATGGATAAAAGTAAGTGTGCATTCTAAATTGCGCGCGGTTCACAACACACACACTAACATAAAAAACTATGTCACATTTACACAAAAAGGAACATGTACTTTACTCATTCTAGTGTGCTTGAGATGCTCTAAACTCGTAGGTTAAGACAATCAAACTAGCAATAAAGAAGCATGAAAGCAGTTGAGCAGAAAAATCAAGCATTTGTGAATTGGATAATGAATGGACATTGATTAATGTGCAGGAGAACTTAGTGGACCAAGTGATATATGAAATTTACACATTAATCAATGACACACTTTGAATTTGGGCTCACCTCACCTAGTGGACATAAGATGGGAAACATGATTGCTATGCAAAAGAGAGCTAGAGGTAAAAAGTCGATCACATAGCAAGCATGGTCCATATGGCTTGAGAAATTCAAAAGGATGTCCCTAGATGAGCTTCCAGTCCAATTTCACAAAAGAAACCTTATGC
Organism: Arachis hypogaea; assembly: GCF_003086295.3. Taxonomy (NCBI): domain Eukaryota; kingdom Viridiplantae; phylum Streptophyta; class Magnoliopsida; order Fabales; family Fabaceae; genus Arachis; species Arachis hypogaea. Next base: position 15,000,488 of record NC_092046.1, on the reverse strand, counting down.
AACAATGACTAGTTTCAAATATGTGTATAGCACATAGGTAAACCATTAATGGTCAATCATGTCATTAAGTCCTAAGCATAACATATGGATGCATATGATCAAGGAATACAACGCATTAAGATAAATGCACAACATCCATCAAGAAATTGCCTAATCAAAGAAAAGGGTCCAAATCACATGGTGGTCAAATCATGCAATTCAAAAAGATTTAACATGCTTTAAAGGCAATTCTCATGTACTTGGTGATCACAAAGGTTAAGCATGAAAAATTTGAATCCAAGTTATAAATTGTAATCTCAACAAGAGAATACAACAATGAATATCCAAAAATAATTATGCTAAAATAGCATTCAGTTAGTAATAAGCAGCAATATACAGCAAAAAAAATTAATAATCCAACACTGATCATGAAAACAAAAATTAAACAAAAATAAAACTAACTAAATAGCTAACTAACTAAACTAACTAATGGTTGATGGTGTATGGTAGTGTCGGATAATGGTTGAAGAAGGGAGAGAAAAGGAGAGAAGAGAGAAAAAGGAAAGAAATGGAAAGAAGATGAGAAAAGAAGAGTGGTGAAACAGGGCAGTCCATGCGTACGCGTGGTGTGACACGTGCGCGTGGTGAGGTGAAATAGGATCGACACGTATGCGTGGGTCACGTGTACGCGTGATAGGTTATTCAGAGAAGCGACGCTTACGCGTGCGTAGGCTTGTGCTAGATGCACAACTCTAGCCCAAAACTCGCATAACTCTCTGGAATTTGTATGGAAGCCTGAAAATTTTGGATCCACGCGTACGCATGGGTGATGCGTACGCGTGGATGGTGGAAAAGCTTGGGGTCACGCGTACGCGTGGGTGACGCACACGCGTGGGTTGGTGCTCTGTTTATCAAAATTTTTCCAAGTTCTTGCACCAAACCAAGCATTCCAAACCTCCAAACAACTACCAAAACACCATAAAACCTTATTTAACATACTAGACTACCAACTAAACTCAACAAACCAATCAAAACATGAAATTAAACTAATTTTACCAATATTTACAAAAGAGAAAAATGAAAAGATGTTACCATGGTGGGGTGTCTCCTACCTAACACTTTTATTTATTGTCCTTAAGTTGGACTTATGGGGAGCTCCTCATCAAGGTGGCTTGTGTTTGAACTCTTCCTTGAACAACCACCAATGCTTGGACTTCCAATGAGCTCCATTCTTTAAAATTAATATTACCAAGTCTTGATGGAGTTCCGTGCAAGCTAAGGGCTCCCAAAATTGATCCTCATGTATTCCCGGATCCCATATCTTGTTTCTACACCAGTCTTCAAGTTGATTATCATTATTCCATCTGGGTGGCAAGCAAGATGAATTCTCGATGAAGTGCCAAATTCTCCTTCTAGACCCATCTAATTGAGCACTAGTCCAACCTTTTTATCTCATCTTTGATGTGTCAACCAAAATGAGCTTTGATTTGCAACGCCAACCACGAAACATCCTTCTCTTACGCTTCATCCCGCAAAGCGCCCTGAGTTAACCATCCATTTCAAGCAAGCCATATTCGAGTGTGACAATAAAGCTAATAGAGATGAATTTAACCCACTCAAATGAAGGAGTAGATGACAACCTAGGTAAAGAAGCTTCCAAGGGTCTTGACAAAGCGTATTCAACTCCTGTCCTTCTTTTTCTAAGGACCTCCACCTCTTCACAAGATTTCTCAATTTCAATCATTTGTTCATCAATTTCATCCAACTCTTCTCAATCACTCAAATCATAAATGGGAGGATGAGAGAAATCTACCTCCACATTGCTTCCTATCTCACCGGGAGTAGGTTCTTCAAGTTCAAAGGATTCACCACCAAGAAGGTTTGATGCATAGTCTTCATCACCAACGGAACTCAATTCTTGCTTCATTCCTTCCAAGTCTTCATTCAAAAATTGTTTTGGAGGTTGTGCACTCTTCTCCTCAACATCAAATTTAATTTTCTTGGAGAAATTTTCTATGATTCTAAATTTCCATGGAGGTTCCGCATCTCCTAAGTCTTCAACCACTTCTTCCTCTTCTTCAACAATCATAGGTTCCTCCAATTGTTCTAACACAAAGTAACATTCTTCATTTTCCACCGGAGTTCCCAATCTCTCCTTCATGCTAAGTTCTTCATTTGATTCTCCACATGTGGCCATGGGAGTTCCTTGAGAGTTCAAACATTGGGAGGCTAATTGATTTACAACCTCGTCCAAGGCGGCCGTGAATTCTAGTACCTCCCTTTGCATTTTTCTTTGCCCTTGAAGAATGAGGCCAAGGGTTTCATCTATTGGAGATTGGGGTGGATAGGAGGATTCATTATTTTGGAGAAATGGTTCATAATAGGAAAGTGGTTCTTCTTGGTAAGGGTATGGAGGTGGTGTGTATGGAATTTGTGGTCCTTGGGAGTAATTGTATTAGAATGTGGGTGGTTCTATGGGTTTTCTCTCATAATAGTCACAAGGATAAGGCAAAGGTGATTGGTTATATGATGGATGAGGGTCATAGGAAGGTATTCGGTAAAAAGGGGCTTGTGAGTATGGTTGAAGGTTATGTTGAGGAGGAGGCTCATAGGTATATGGTGGTGGTTGTTGACAACCACAATGAGGATTACCACATCCATTAGATTGATATGCATTAGGAGTGGAATTATATCTATAAGAAACCGGAGGAGGTTGTTGCCAAGAAGGTTGTCCATAAGCTTGAGGCTCCTCCCACATTTGATTATTCCATCCTTGATGCATGTTCTCATTGTAATCTCCACTTCCTACAACATAATTACAACCAAACTTATAGCAAAAAGGATGAGAATTCACAGTAGCAAAGGAAAATAAAAACAAAAACTAGTAACAAATAAAGAAAACAAACTCCTACAACTACCAAAAACTAACAAAGAAGCAAAAGGCAAACATATTCACAATATTCACATATATACAATAACCAATAACAAGGCACACATTTGTAATTCCCCGGCAACGGTGCCATTTTGATGTGGAAAAAAATTTGTCGGTGTAGAATTTCACAATAAATTCTCATTGCAAGTATAGTTTTAAACCAACAAACAATCCTCAATCAAAAATTTATTTGTCACAAGTACAAACCCCAATAAAAATAACCGAAGTATTCAAACCTCGGGTCGTCTCTCAAGGAATTGTAGGGAAGTGTGCTCAATTATTGGTTATGGCAAAGTGTTTGGGGTTTTGGAATAAAGGACAAGAAAAATAAATGACAAGGAAGTAAATGAGACTCAAATGGTAAAAGGTCTTAGTAAGGGTTGATGATTCAGGATCTTTATCCTTGTTACTAACCACAACATGATAATTTCAAGGATTAATCTCATTAAGTCATCCTCTAACAAGTGAAAGAAAGTCAAATGAGCTACATTAATCCTACTCCATAAATTCTAGCACCTCACTAATTAACTTAGTGGAAGCTAGAGTCAATGGACACCAATCATCAATCACTTGGACATTAGCAACTCAAGTTCATCTAAGTTACCATCCCAAGTCAAGAACACAAAAATATACTCTAACATCCTTCCAAGCATTTTATCAAAGACTTGGAAGGCACAAAAGGAAGACAAAATAGGATTGCAAGAAATATAAATCTACAACTACCAATTGCAAGAAATTAACAACAACAAAGCAATTAAACAATAAAAGAAATCAAACATAAATTGCATTAAAGAAAAATAGAAGAAACAAGGGTGCATCAACAACAAAGTAACCAAATGAGAAATTACAATAGGGAATAGGAAAATCAAGACAATGGAACAAGGAATCATAAAGGAAAAGTAAATCAAAGCATGAATTAAACCTAGATCTAAGAAATCCTAATCTACATCTAACCTAATTCTAGAGAGAAGAGAGAGCTTCTCTCTCTAGAAACTAACTAAAACATGGTCAAAATTAAACTATGTGCTCCCCCTTGATCCCTCTTGAATTTTGCATGAAATAGTCTTTAGAATCAGTTGGATTTGGGCCTGGGAAGCCCAGAAATCGCCCCAGCGTTTTCACTTTAATGAGGTCACATGCGAGCTGCGACGCGTACGCATGGGTCACGCGTACGCATCATGTCACATGTACGCATTGCCATGCGACTTCATCTCCACGCGTGCGCGTCTGTCACGCGTGCGCGTCGATGCACGCACTCCAAATCCTTATTTTTCCATGAATTCTCCATTTTGCATGCTTTTCTCTTCACTCCTTTGATCCATTCCTAGCCCTTTTCAACCTGAATTCACTAAAAAACACATCACGGCATCTAGTGGAATCAAAGGTGAATTAAAATTAGCAAATTAAAGGCCTAAAAAGCATGTTTTCACACTTAAGCACAAATCAAGGGAGAATTACAAAACCATGCTATTTCATTGAATAAATGTGAAAAAAGTCGATAAAATCTCCTAAATTAAGCATAAGATAAACCACCAAATTGGGGTTTATCAATCTTATTAAGTGGAATGGGTTGGTTGGGACCACGGCCCAGTTTGGTCCTAATTCGATCGGTTCGGCCTATTCGATCCAATCTTCGGCCAAATTCTTTAAAATTAGTGTCAAAATTCTTGTTTTAAGTAGCTCTACCTTATTAAACTATAAAATATATATTTCTAATTTATTTTATTAAAAATTAATTTATTGATTAATTATTCGTCAATTTTACGAGGTTTATTCCAAGCATAGGTTCATTAAGTCTATGCTGAACCTGTTTGATTTTTCTCACTTTGACAAACTTCAAAAATACAATTTAATTTAACTAAGTCCTTATATTTTTATAAAAATTTGGACATAACCTCCCCTAAAAAGGACTTAACCACCCTTAGGGGTTCCTTAGACCTCAACAATTCTGAAGATTCTCAACAATTATCAAAACAACAGGATTCTCAATAATCAACTTATCATAATTCAATTCAAATAAAAATTTTCAGCCAAATTATCACAATAATCATCCAATCAACTATCATATAAAATTTAGGGGTGGCAAAGCGGGCTGACCCGTCCCAACCCGCCCCGCCCCGCCTAGGCCCGTCACATAAACGGGGCGGACCGGCCCGTCCCGCCAACTAAAATGGGTTCAAAATGCTAGCCCGTCCCGTTTTATGGCGGATTGGCGGGTTGGCGGGCTAGCCCACTTGACTCTTTTTTTTTTTTTTTTGAAAAATAAAATTCATTAAAATTAACCAAAAAATAATAATTAAAAAATCAAATACAAATAAAAAATAGTCAAATTATAATATAATTTTTTTACTATTTTTTTTTTAATTTTTAACTTCAATAAAATTGTTCAAAATAATATTTGTCAATAGAATCATCTTTATTTTAAAAAATAAGTCACATAATTTGAGCATATATACAAAATTGTAAAATAAAATAAATAAAGTTAATAACTCAAAAAAGAATAAAAACAAAAAATGAAAAAAAAGTGTTTAAAAATTCTATAATTATTAATTTTATAATAGTAATCACTCTTTTATTTAATTAAAAAAAAAGAAAATAAAAATCTTCGGCCCGGCGGACCGGCCCGCCCCGCCCCGCCAAAACCCGCCAATTTGGCGGTGCGGGTTTGGCGGGTCTTTTTAATTTGGCGGGCTCCAATTCCTAGCCCGACCCGCCTTTTTTAGCGGGTTTAGCGAATCGGCCTGACGGGCTCGACCCGTTTTGCCACCCCTAATAAAATTACACATAAATCAATCACAATTTCAGTTACAAATCCAAATCAGACACATCAATTAATCATTCTAAAATATTATAACATATTTGCAATTATTCAATAGGTTTTATAGGCATTCTTAAATAAAAATCCTTAATTTTAAAAACAAATCCCCCTGCCTCGATGTCAAAATTAAAAAAAAAAACTAAACTGAAGATGGGATTGTGGCGTGACAACTAGTTGAACCGCAACTAGCAACACAACAGTTTTATTCCTTCAAATAGAACCAGCAACAGTTCCGGAAGCTACCTCCGGTGGTGGCGACAGCGGAGTAACTCACAGTAACAGCTTCATTTAACATAAACACTTTAACGACAACCTTCACAGTAGAAACGGAACAACTTAGGCGAACAAAGAGAAATCAGAAAGAGGGGTAAAGCTCACCAGGACAGTGGCGGATCCAACAGTGGTTCTATGGTGACAACAGTGCCGTTCTCGGCAGCCAGGTACGGCGATGCATCCCGCTAGCGGTGGCTTCGAATCGACGATGACGGGAGCTTCGGCGGCGGTAAGCCCTAACAACGACTGCGTGGTGGCACGGGACAGCTCCTCCTCTTCGCATTTGGCTCTGTACTCGGACCCTCTCCCTCGTGCGCGGCGCTCTCCCTCGTGATGTCTCATCTCTCTCGTGCATCTCCAGCGAAGGAGGCTGCGAACTCGACGGCAGCACCTAGGCACGGCGGTGGTGGCAGTAGTATGCGGCATGGGGGTGACGACTGGGCGCAGTCCCCCCTCCTTTTCTCTTCGTCCTCCTTCCCCTCTGCTCTCTCAGATCTCTCTCTCTCTTCTTTTTTTTTTTTTGTCTATATGGGTGGGTGTGTATAGGGTGAGGATTTTTTGGGAGGGGAAGGAAAGTGGTGACTGGAAAAAGCAAAATCTTAAGGTTAGGGTTAAGGGAATGAGTGGCGGTGAGTGAGTGTGGATTAGGGTAAAATTAGGGTTATGATTAAAATGAATAAGGGTATGACAAGTATTTTGATACAATTAGAAAATAGAGTAGTAATTGAAAACTAAATATAATTCAACATAATTATCTTCAAAAATATTATTTATTTACTAACTTACAAATTATTCTCTAATAAGTATTCTAATTTTAAAAATTAGAGATAATCAAATTAATTTTTCCTTTATTTATAAGATAAAATTCAAAATCTCAATATTTAAATTAAACCAAATAAAATTCTCATTAATTTTTAATTACTAAAGTTTTAAATTTTAAATAAAAAAATACTCAATTATTATAAAAATTTGGACAAGTTCTGTATATAAAATGTTTGGAAACCAAATTTACCATATTGTAATTTTTCAATACTGCAAACATTTTTGCAACTTTTTCATAGCTATAGAAACTGCTACAAGGTGTAGTGGTTTCAAAATTGAACATAAACCACTATAGGGTATAGCGGTCTATGTGGGTTTGTGTTCTGGACAGAAACTGCAACCTGAGAAAACTGCGATTGGATATAGCAGTTTTTGAAGACTTGTGGCATTGCACCCTTGCAGCATGATAGTGAATTGCATTTGAGACTTGGTATGCGAAATTGTTACTCAGATTAGGTTGTAAAATTATTTGTTCGTTCTTTCCCTGGCAATGGCACCAAAAACGGATGCACAGAACCATGGTCCAAACATAACTTCATAACTTCGCATAACTAACCAGCAAGTGCACTGGGTCGTCCAAGTAATAAAACCTTACGTGAGTAAGGGTCGATCTCACGGAGATTGTCGGCTTGAAGCAAGCTATGGTCACCTTGTAAATCTCAGTCAGGCAGATATCAAATGGTTATGGAGTTTTCGAATAATAATAATAAATAAATAGAAAATAAAGATAGAAATACTTATGTAATTCATTGGTTAGAATTTCAGATAAGCGTATAGAGATGCTTTCGTTCCTCTGAACCTCTGCTTTCCTGCTGTCTTCATCCAATCAGTCTTACTCCTTTCCATGGCAAGCTTTCTGTAAGGGCATCACCGTTGTCAATGGCTACATCCCATCCTCTTGTGAAAAAGGTCCAAATGCTCTGTCACGGCACGGCTAATCATCTGAGGTTCTCGATCATACTGGAATAGGATTCACCCTCCTTTTGCGTCTGTCACTACGCCCAGCACTCGCGAGTTTGAAGTTCGTCACAGCCATCCCTTCCCAGATCCTACTCGGAATACCACAGACAATGTTTAGACTTTCCGGATCTCAGGAATGGCCATCCATGGGTTCTAACTTATACCACGAAGATACTAATAACTCGGACTCGGTCCCCTGTATTAGATATCTAAGAGATACTCATTCTAGCTTGGTTGCATGTAGAACGGAAGTGTTTGTCAGGCACGCATTCATAAGTGAGAATGATGATGAGCGTCACATAATCATCACATTCATCATGTTCTTGGGTGCGAATGGATATCTTAGAAGCGGAATAAGTTGAATTGAATAGAAAACAGTAGTACTTTGCATTAATTCATGAGGAACAGTAGAGCTCCACACCTTAATCTATGGAGTGTAGAAACTCTACCGTTGAAAATCCATAAGTGAAAGGTTCAGGCATGGCCGAGAGGCCAGCCCCCAAAACGTGATCACAGGATCAAAAATACAATCCAGGATCTTCCAAAAGATTACAAATACAATAGTAAAAAGTCCTATATATACTAAACTAGTTACTAGGGTTTACAGAAGTAAGTAATTGATGCATAAATCCACTTCCGGGGCCCACTTGGTGTATGCTTGGGCTGAGCTTAAAGTTTACACGTGGAGAGGCTTCTTCTGGAGTTGAACGCCAAGTTGTAACGTGTTTTTGGCGTTCAACTCTGGTTCGTGACGTGTTTCTGGCGTTTAACTCTAGACTGCAGCGTAGAACTGGCGTTCAACGCCCTTTTGCGTGGTCAATCCTTATTTAAAGTATGGACTATTATATATTGCTGGAAAGCCCTGGATGTCTACTTTCCAATGCAATTGAAGCGCGCCATTTTGAGTTCTGTAGCTCCAGAAAATCCACTTTGAGTGCAGGGAGGTCAGAATCCAACAGCATCAGCAGTCCTTCTTCAACCTCTGAATCTGATTTTTGCTCAAGTCCCTCAATTTCAGTCAGAAAATACCTGAAATCACAGAAAAACACACAAACTCATAGTAAAGTCCAGAAATGTGAATTTAACATAAAAACTAATAAAAATATCCTTAAAAGTAACTAGATCCTACTAAAAACAATGCCAAAAAGCGTATAAATTATCCGCTCATCACAACACCAAACTTAAATTGTTGCTTGTCCCCAAGCAACTGAAAATCAAATAGGATAAAAAGAAGAGAATATACTATAAATTCCAAACTATCAATGAAACATAGCTCCAATCACATGAGCGGGATTTGTAGCTTTTTGCCTCTTGAATAGTTTTGGCATCTCACTTTATCCATTGAGGTTCAGAATGATTGGCATCTATAGGAACTCAGAGTTTAGATAGTGTTATTGATTCTCCTAGTTCAGTATGTTGATTCTTGAACACAACTACTTTATGAGTCTTAGCCGTGGCCCTAAGCACTTTGTTTTCCAATATTACCACCAGATACATAAATGCCACAGACACATAATTGGGTGAACCTTTTCAGATTGTGACTCAGCTTTGCTAAAGTCCCCAATTAGAGGTGTCCAGGGTTCTTAAGCACACTCTTCTTTTTCTTTGGACCTTGACTTTAACCGCTCAGTCTCAAGTTTTCACTTGACACCTTCACGCCACAAGCACATGGTTAGGGACAGCTTGGTTTAGCCGCTTAGGCCAGGATTTTATTTCTTTAGGCCCTCCTATCCACTGATGCTCAAAGCCTTGGGATCCTTTTTATTACCCTTGCCTTTTGGTTTTAAGGGCTATTGGCTTTTTGCTCTTGCCTTTTGGTTTTAAGAGCTTTTGGCTTTTTCTGCTCGCTTTTTCTTTTTCTATATTTTTTTCGCTATTTTTTTCTGCAAGCTTTGTTCTTTGCTGCTTTTTCTTGCTTCAAGAATTATTTTTATGATTTTTCAGATTATCAAATAACATGTCTCCTTGTCATCATTCTTTCAAGAGCCAACATATTTAACATTCTTAAACAACAACTTCAAAAGACATATGCACTGTTCAAGCATTCATTCAGAAAATAAGAAGCATTGTCACCACATCAATATAATTAAACTAAGTTCAAGGATAAATTCGAAACTCATGTACTTCTTGTTCTTTTGAATTAAAACATTTTTCATTTAAGAGAGGTGATGGATTCATAGGACATTCATAACTTTAAGACAAAGTTACTAAATACTAATGATCATGTAATAAGACACAAACATGGATAAGCACTTAACATAAAGAAAACGAAAAACAGAGAATTTAAGAACAAGGAATGAGTCCATCTTAGTGATGGTGGCGTTTCCTTCTTGAGGAACCAATGATGTCCTTGAGCTCTTTTATGTCTCTTCCTTGTCTTTGTTGCTCCTCCCTCATTGCTCTCTGATCTTCTCTAATTTCATGGAGGGTGATGGAGTGCTCTTGGTGCTCCTATCCTTAGTTGCTCCCAATAATTGTGTGGGGGAAAATGTATCCCTTGAGGTATCTCAGGGATCTCTTGATTTGCAGTCAAATGTTCTACCACTGAGCTATAGATCCTTTATATGAATCTCTCCATCTCCAATGACTTGGAGGTGGAAGCTTTTGTCTTCCCTTTTCTCTTCTCTCTCTTTTTTTTTTTTTTTGAGGTTTCTCTGGCCTTAGGTGTCATCAATGGTTATGGAAAAACAAAAACAGCTATGCTTTTACCACACCAAACTTAGAATATTGCTCGCCCTCGAGCAAGAGAAGAAAGAATAGTAGAAGAAGAAGAAGATATGGAGGAGATGGAGGGATGTGTGTATTTGGCTATATGGGTGGGCTTGGGTGGGAAAGAGATTTTGAATTTTGAAGGTAGGTAGGGTGTATGGATGTGAATGGTGACTGGAAAACAGAAGGGATGATTATGAATGGAGAGAGAGGGTGATATAGGATTATGAGGAGGTAAGGTGAGTGGAGGTATGTGGGGATCCTGTGGGGTCCACAAATCCTGAGGTGTCAAGGATTTGCATCCCTGCACCAATTAGGCATGTAAAATGCCTTTGCATGCAATTCTGGCGTTTAAACGCCGAATTGATGCTTGTTCTGGGCGTTCAGCGCCCAGATACAGCATATTTCTGGCATTGAACGCCAGCCAGATGCTTGTTTCTGGCGTTCAGCGCCAGCTCTTCCTCACTGTGCATTTCTAGCGTCTGAACGCCAGGATGCTGCTTGTTTCTGGCGTTCAACGCCAGAAACATGCTCGGTTCTGGCGTTGAACGCCAGACAGATGCTCCTTACTGGCGTTTAAACGCCAGTAAGATCTTCCTCCAGGGTGTGATTTTTCTTCTGCTATTTTTGATTCTGTTTTCAATTTTTATATTTATTTTGTGACTCCACATGATCATGAACCTAATAAAACATGAAAGAACAATAAAAATAAAATTAGATAAATAAAAATTGGGTTGCCTCCCAACAAGCGCTTCTTTAATGTCAATAGCTTGACAGTGGGCTCTCATGGAGCCTCACAGATGTTCAGAGCATTGTTGAGACTCCCCAACACCAAACTTAGAGTTTGGTTGTGGCCTCCCAACACCAAACTTAGAGTTTGACTGTGGGGGCTCTGGTTGACTCTGTTTTGAGAGAAGCTTACTGTGCCTCTTTTCCATGTTTACAGAAGGATGTCCTTGAGTTTTAAACTCAAGGGAGTCCTCATTCAATTGAAGGACTAGTTCACCTCTGTTAACATCAATCACAGCTCTTGCTGTGGCTAGGAAGGGTCTTCCAAGGATGATGGATTCATCCTCATCCTTCCCAGTATCTAGGATTATGAAATCAGCAGGGATGTAAAGGCCTTCAACCTTTACTAATATGTCCTCTACTTGTCCATAAGCCTGTTTTCTGGAATTGTCTGCCATCTCTAATGAGATTTTAGCAGCTTGTACCTCAAAGATTCCCAGTTTCTCCATTACAGAGAGTGGCATGAGGTTTATTCCTGACCCAAGGTCACATAGAGCCTTCTCAAAGGTCATGGTGCCTATGGTACAAGGTATTAGGAACTTTCCAGGATCCTGTTTCTTCTGAGGTAATCTCAGTTGATCCAATACATTTAGTTCATTGGTGAACAGGGGAGGTTCATCTCCCCAAGTCTCATTACCAAATAAATTGGCATTCAGCTTCATGATTACACTAAGGAACTTGGCAACTTGCTCTTCAGTAATATCCTCATTTTCTTCTGAAGAGGAATACTCATCAGAGCTCATGAAGGGCATAAGAAGGTTCATTGGAATCTCTATGGTCTCTAGATGAGTCTCAGATTCCTTTGGTTCCTCAGAGGGGAACTCCTTATTGATCATTGGACGTCCTAGGAGGTCTTCCTCCTTGGGATTCACGTCCTCCCCTTCCTCCTTGGATTCGGCCATGATGGTCATATCAATGGCCTTACACTCTCCTTTTGGATTCTCTTCTGTATTGCTTGGGAGAGCACTAGGAGGGGTTTCAGTGATCTTCTTACTCAGCTGGCCCACTTGTGCCTCCAAATTTCTAATTGAGGACCTTGTTTCATTCATGAAACTTACAATGGCCTTGGACAGATCAGAGACTAAGTTTGCTAAATTAGAGGTATTTTGTTCAGAGTTCTCTGTCTTGTTGTTGAGTGGATGATAGAAAAGGCTTGCTATTACTAAACCTGTTTCTTCCACCATTATTAAAGCCTTGTTGAGGCTTTTGTTGATCTTTCCATGAGAAATTTGGGTGATTTCTCCATGAAGGATTATAGGTGTTTCCATATGGTTCACCCATATAATTTACCTCTGCTATTGCAGGGTTCTCAGGATCATGAGCTTCTTCTTCAGAAGATGCCTCTTGAGTACTGTTGGATGCAGCTTGCATTTCATTCAGACTCTGAGAAATCATATTGACTTACTGAGTCAATATTTTGTTCTGAGCCAATATAGCATTCAGAGTATCAGTTTCAAGAACTCCCTTCTTCTGAGGCGTCCCATTACTCACAGGATTCCTCTCAGAAGTGTACATGAACTGGTTATTAGCAACCATGTCAATGAGTTCTTGAGCTTCTGCAGGTGTTTTCTTTAGGTGAATGGATCCACCTGCAGAAGTATGCAATGACATCTTAGCTGATTCAGACAGACCATCATAGAATATATCCAGGATGGTCCATTTTGAAAGCATGTCAGAAGGACACTTTTTGGTCAGTTCCTTGTATCTCTCCCAAGCTTCATAGAGGCATTCACCTTCTTTCTGTCTAAAAGTTTAAACATCCACTCTAAGCTTACTCAGCTTTTGAGGAGGAAAGAACTTGGCTAAGAAAGCCTTGACCAGCTTATCCCAAGAGTTCAGGCTATCCTTAGGTTGAGAGTCCAACCATATTCTAGCTCTGTCTCTCACAGCAAAAGGGAAAAGCATGAGCCTGTAGACTTCAGGATCTACTCTATTAGTCTTAATAGTATCACATATCTGCAAGAATTCAGTTAAGAACTGAAAAGGATCTTCAGATGGAAGTCCATGAAACTTGCAGTTTTGTTGCATCAGAGAAACTAATTGAGGTTTAAGCTCAAAATTTTTTGCTCCAATGGCAGGGATGGAGATGCTTCTTCCATGTAAATTGGAATTAGGTGCAGTGAAGTCACCAAGCATCCTCCTTGCATTATTATTATTTTCGGCTGCCATCTCCTCTTCCTGTTCGAAAATTTCTGTAAGGTTATCTCTGGATTGTTGTATTTTAGCTTCTCTTAGTTTCCTCTTCAGAGTCCTTTCAGGTTCTGGATCTGCTTCAACAAGAATGTTCTTGTCCTTGCTCCTGCTCATATGAAAAAGGAGAGAACAGAAAAAATAATAATAGGGATCCTTTTTGCCCAGGTATAGAGGTTCCCTTAGGTGAGTGGAAGAAAAGAAGAGTAGAAGAAAAGAAGAAGAGAAAATCTGAACTCAGAGAGAGAGAGAGGGGGTTCGAATTTTTGGTGAGTGAGGAAGAGATGTTAATAAATGAATAAATAAATAGAAAGAGATGAGAGAGAGGGAGGATTTTCGAAAATAAAATTTTGAAAAGGGGTTAGTGAATTTCGAAAATTAGGAATGAAATCAAATTAAAATTAAAAATTGAAACAATTAGTTAATTAAAAAGAATTTTTGAAAAAGAGGGAAGATATTTTCGAAAATTAGAGAGAGAAAGTTAGTTAGGTAGTTTTGAAAAAGATAAGAAATAAACAAAAAGTTAGTTAGTTAGTTGAAACAAATTTGAAAATCAATTTTGAAAAGATAAGAAGATAAGAAGTTAGAAAAGATATTTTAAAAATCAAATTTTTGAAAAAGATATGTTTTAAAAAGATATGATTTTGAAAAAGATAGGATAAAAAGATATTTTTGAAAAGATATGATTGAAATTAGTTTTGAAAAAGATTTGATTTTTAAAAGCACAATTAATGACTTGATTCACAAGAAATTACAAGATATAATTCTAGAACTTAAAGTTTGAATCTTTCTTAACAAGTAAGTAACAAACTTGAAATTTTTGAATCAAAACATTAATTGTTGATGATATTTTCGAAAATATGATGTAAAATTAAGAAAAAGATTTTTGAAAAATATTTTAAAATTTTCGAAAATAAATAAGAAAAATGAAAAAGATTTGATTTTTGAAAAATATTTTGAAAAAGATAAGATTTTTAAATTGAAAATTTGATTTGACTCATAAGAACAACTAGATTTTAAAAATTTTTGAAAAAGTCAACTCAAATTTTCGAAATTTATGAGAGAAAAAAGGAAAGATATTTTTTTTTATTTTTGAATTTTTAATGATGAGAGAGAAAAACATGAAAATAATGCAATGCATGAAAATTTTAGATCAAAACAATGAATGCATGCAAGAACACTATGAATGTCAAGATGAACACCAAGAACACTATGAATGTCAAGATGAACACCCAGGACTTATTTTTGAAAATTTTTATATGCAAAGAAAACATGCAAGATACCAAACTTAGAAATCTTTCATGTTCAGACACTATGAATGCAAAAATGTATATGAAAAACAAGAAAAGACACAAATAAGAAAATATGAAGATCGATCGAGAAGGTTTATCAAGAACAACTTGAAGATCATGATGAATGCAATGCATGAATGCAATTTTCGAAAAATGCAAGATGAGTATGCAATTGACACCAAACTTAAAAATTGACTCAAGACTCAAACAAGAAACACAAAATATTTTTTATTTTTATGATTTTCTATTTTTTTTTTTTTGGATTTTTATTTTATATTTTTCGAAAATCATTTGAAAAAGAAAAATAAAGATTTCAAAATTTTTAATATGAATTCCAGGAATCTTTCTCTTTAGTCTAAAGCTCCAATCTGAGGGTAGAACATGGCTTAATAGCCAGTCAAGCTTTAGCATGTAAA
Organism: Arachis hypogaea; assembly: GCF_003086295.3. Lineage (NCBI taxonomy): Eukaryota > Viridiplantae > Streptophyta > Magnoliopsida > Fabales > Fabaceae > Arachis > Arachis hypogaea. The sequence continues at coordinate 14,985,308 of NC_092046.1, read as the reverse complement.
TCAGGTGGATCAGGAACAACAGCAGGTGGATTAGCAACAACTAGCTTGCTCTTGATAATGTTGGGTTGGAAGCCCCAGTCTAAATGAATTTAGACATGGCTTTACAGCCAGTCAGGCTTCAACATGCTTCATGAAACACTAGAATTCATTCTTAAAAATTCTGAAATAATTTTCGAAAACAAAGGGAAAATTTTTGAAAGATTTTTGAAATTTTTTTTTTGAAAACTTTTTGAAAATAAAATAAGAAGAAAATTACCCAATCTGAGCAACAAGATGAACCGTCAGTTGTCCAAACTCGAACAATCCCCGGCAACGGCGCCAAAAAACTTGGTATGCAAAATTGTTACTCAGATTAGGTTGTAAAATTATTTGTTCGTTCTTTCCCTGGCAATGGCACCAAAAACGGATGCACAGAACCATGGTCCAAACATAACTTCACAACTTCGCATAACTAACCAGCAAGTGCACTGGGTCGTCCAAGTAATAAAACCTTACGTGAGTAAGGGTCGATCCCACGGAGATTGTCGGCTTGAAGCAAGCTATGGTCACCTTGTAAATCTCAGTCAGGCGGATATCAAATGGTTATGGAGTTTTCGAATAATAATAATAAATAAATAAAAAATAAAGATAGAAATACTTATGTAATTCATTGGTTATAATTTCAGATAAGCGTATAGAGATGCTTTCGTTTCTCTGAACCTCTGCTTTCCTACTGTCTTCATCCAATCAGTCTTACTCCTTTCCATGGCAAGCTTTCTGTAAGGGCATCATCGTTGTCAATGGCTACATCCCATCCTCTTGTGAAAAAGGTCCAAATGCTCTGTCACGGCACGGCTAATCATCTGAGGTTCTCGATCATACTGGAATAGGATTCACCCTCCTTTTGCGTCTGTCACTACGCCCAGCACTCGCGAGTTTGAAGTTCGTCACAGCCATCCCTTCCCAGCTCCTACTCGGAATACCACAGACAAGGTTTAGACTTTCTGGATCTCAGGAATGGCCATCCATGGGTTCTAACTTATACCACGAAGATACCATTAACTCGGACTCGGTCCCCTGTATTAGATATCTAAGAGATACTCATTCTAGCTTGGTTGCATGTAGAACGGAAGTGTTTGTCAGGCACGCGTTCATAAGTGAGAATGATGATGAGCGTCACATAATCATCACATTCATCATATTCTTGGGTGCGAATGGATATCTTAGAAGCGGAATAAGTTGAATTGAATAGAAAACAGTAGTACTTTGCATTAATTCATGAGGAACAGTAGAGCTCCACACCTTAATCTATGGAGTGTAGAAACTCTACCATTGAAAATACATAAGTGAAGGGTTCAGGCATGGCCGAGAGGCCAGCCCCCAAAACATAATCACAGGATCAAAAATATAATCCAGAATCTTCCAAAAGATGTCAAATACAATAGTAAAAAGTCCTATATATACTAAACTAGTTACTAGGGTTTACAGAAGTAAGTAATTGATGCATAAATCCACTTCTGGGGCCCACTTGGTGTGTGCTTGGGCTGAGCTTGAAGTTTACATGTGGAAAGGCTTCTTCTGGAGTTGAACGCCAAGTTGTAACGTGTTTTTGGCGTTCAACTCTGGTTTGTGACGTGTTTCTGGCGTTTAACTCCAGACTACAGCGTAGAACTGGCGTTCAACGCCCTTTTGCATCGCAATCCTTATTCAAAGTATGGACTATTATATATTGCTGGAAAGCCCTGGATGTCTACTTTCCAACGCAATTCGAAGCGCGCCATTTTGAGTTCTGTAGTTCCAGAAAATCCACTTTGAGTGCAAGGAGGTCAGAATCCAACAGCATCAGCAGTCCTTCTTCAACCTCTGAATCTGATTTTTGCTCAAGTCCCTCAATTTCAGCCAGAAAATACCTGAAATCACAGAAAAACATACAAACTCATAGTAAAGTCCAGAAATGTGAATTTAACATAAAAACTAATAAAAACATCCCTAAAAGTAACTAGATCCTACTAAAAACATACTAAAAACAATGCCAAAAAGCGTATAAATTATCCGCTCATCAAGACTCTAGCAAATGAGAATTTATTCTCTACGCAGCTTCGTTGTCTCATGTCAAAAGCGAATGCAATTGGAGTTTGGAGCATGGAAGTTATAGCTAGTACCTCTCCTGTTTTCACACGAAGTTTTTCAAAATCTAGGCTCTCTAATTTGCTGAATACAGTGTTAAACTGGAATGAAATTTCAAACTTCTCTACTTCTTCAATCAATCTATGAGCTATTTGGTCTATAATATCTTTCTTCTAATGAACACCAATGATTCTCAAATGAGGTGGACCTTTAGCACATGCACTCAGAGCTTGGAGGAATGTAATTCACTGAGCAGGTTCAGCACCATTAAGATCAATTATATGAATCATTTTTTCGCCTTCCATCACCTCAATGATAGCCTAATTTGTTAGAACAACTGCTATCTTTATGAGAGAAAAAATCATAGAAGAGCTTTCGAGTGAGAACTTCCCCAGAAACCATGACCATTCTAGTTGAGTTGAAGTAATTCTCAAATTTCTGCACAGAGAAAAAATCCTCAATTGGGTAGAGCCTCAAATGGAATTCACCATCACGCTGCAAGAGTGCAATGCCACAAATCTTCAGAAACTGCTATAGCCAATTGCGGCTTCCTTAGGTTGCAGTTTCTACCCAGTACGCAAATTCACGTAAACCGCTACAGGTTCAATTTTGAAATCACTACACCCTGTAGTAGTTTCTATAGATATGAAAAAGTTGTAAAAATGTCTGTAGTATTGAAAAGTTGTAATCTGATAAATTTGATTTTTAAATATTTTGTATACGTAATTTGTCCTTAAAATTATATGAGTTTTAATTAATTTAAACTCAAAATCCCATAACTTTGATTTAATTTCTTTTGGTAAAATAATTTTATGAAAATAAAATCATAATTAAGTTTAATAATTCACAAATAACTCATTATTTAATTTTCAAAAATTCGGGATGTTACACGTGGCGAACATCATCCAGCATCTGCTGGAGCCGCCGACCCATCCTATAGTCGAATATCTTCTGGATGGCCAAGTCATGCTCAGCATCCCGAATGAAGTGCAACTGCAACAAAGAAGCTTTAAATTCAGTTAGACTAGATAGAGGATATAAACTAGCTAAAAAGAATTAAAACAGAAACAATAAAAGTAGTTACCGCCCATTTCTCAAACCAGCACTGCCTGGTCTCAGCGAGAATCTTCATGTAGCTGGGCCAGAGCTTGTCGTACATTAGCTTGATGATATTCCTCATCTGTTGAGTACACACGTTCGAGTTCAGCAAAAACCTAATAACAACTCACAAACAAGAATCAACCTAAATCCACTTAACAGGAATCAATTTTCAAGAAATCTCAACAACAACAGGAATCATAATTAATATAAGTAGAAAACAATAACCAACAGCATTCCAAATCAACCTAAATCCACTAAACAAGAATCAATTTTCAGAAAATTTCAGTAACAACAAGAATCATAACCAATGAAACTAGAAATAATAACTCGCAACATTCTAAATCAACCTAAATCTACTAAATAGGAATCAATTTTCAAAAAATCTCAACAACAACAAAAATCATAATCAATAAAACTAAAAAACAATAACCAACCAATTTTGAATATATCTTATAAAAGTATTTTTTATGATTCTTGGTTCCGATTTGATTTTCTTTTTTTATCAGGAACTCAATAAATTTTTTTTAATATTTTTTTTGCAACGATTAATTTAATCATAAGAGGAAGTTATTCTCTCATTGAAGATCAATTATGCTGCATATATATATGATGCATTCGACCAAGGAAGGGACAGCTTGCATATACAGCCTTTTCAAAGAAAATACCTCGTTAAGATCACACAAAATACCTTGTGTTCTAGTTTTTTATTGTCTAAATTAAACTTATTTTAAGAGATACAAAAGATAAAAAGAGTTAAATCACACAAAAGCTATGATTTGTTTTTGTTTCAGTAATTAATTCAAAAATCTACTAAATGAAAGTGCACTGATCGGTTTCCCTTTTTCTAAGTTGAGTTAGTCACTAAAAAAAATTACAATTTTGTTACGCTTTTAAAATGTGACAAAAAAATAATTCTAAAAAATCTTTAATATATGTGTGAAAAGATCGATGACCATCAATTAACTCATTTTATTAATACTTGTATCAATATGTAAACGCTTACAAATTCACAATTTCAAGACCAAGTTTATAAAGCACAAATATAAAATACACAAAAAAAGCATCATGCTATCCTTACAAGAGACAATTTAATACAAAGAAGCCCCAGTAGAGAAGGAGAACAATATACATATAATTAAAGAATAAAGTCAAACACTTATGAAAAATTATATATCTATGTTTAGCCTCTACTTTAATTTTTATTTCAAACATTTTAATTGAACACATAACATATCCTTACAAAACTCTCATATTATTTGATTTAACAATCCAGCAGCAGATTAATTAAGTACTACACAACAGCAAAACAGAAGCAGAATAATAATAGAGGTAGTAGCGCTAGTAGATAATTAGTACCATAGCAGTAACAAAGTAGCAAAGCGATATCATAGGAGCTGCAGAATAAGAAAGGTGGCAGCGACAATGAATAGAGAATTACCGAAATCTGAAATAAAATAAACTTAGACTTAAAGTAAATACTAATAAATAGTAAGTAACTTTATTAAAAAACAAATAGAGCATAACAGCAGAGTTCAAACAAATTTCTAATTGTTAAATACAAGACTAGACCAACAGAGCCGTTTACAACATTATGCATATTGCATACTCCTAGACTAGACCAGAACAAAAGATTATTAAAAATGCATATTGTAAGACCAGACCATATATACTACATATATAACAAGCCTTATATATCCACAAGTAAATGGAAATAAACCAATAGAACAGTATTTTGAATTATAACAATCAATAACGAATTATTTAAATAACTCATCTCATGTAACATGGCCAAAAAAAAAAAAGCTAAAGTATAATGTGCTCAAATTTCTATATAATGTGCTCAACTCACCAATACCTATTTTCCTCCATTTTGATATCTCAGTAAGAATAGAAGCTACAAATATCACAGAGTGACAAATTTCCAAACTAGTACTTTAAATTACAACACCAATCAATAAAAAATTATTTAATTTTGCGACAACTCAAAAAATAACAAAAAAATAACTAGAACAACAAACCTTTTCCAATGCATTGCGAAACTGCTCCACAGGGTAGTAGTTCTCAATATTTGACAAGAGAGTGAGCTACAGGGGAGGTTTGCAAGTGAGTGATGAGGAGGGAGACATTGCTAGAGAAAATCACCGCCAAAGGAGAGTTAGGGTTTATAGCGTTCGAGCATAGATAGAGGGAGCACCGGCGGAGCGAGCGTCGACGGAGGGTTTGTGAGAGACAGTGAACGCCGAGGGAGGCCTTGCTAGAGAGAGTCAATGCCGAAGGAGGGTTAGGGGTTTACAGCGTAAAGGAGAGACGGAAGGAGCAGCGACGGTGGGAGCGCTAGAAGAAGGAGAGAGTGCGAGCGCCGACGATGAGCTCTGTGTTCTTCATAGATTTTCGATTCGGTGTGTTTCGAAGAAAAGAAAGAGTATTATGTTGTAAAATAAATAAAAGGTGTACTAAATATAAAATAAAGATATGTAAATAGAAGACTCTAATATTAATATTAGCCGATATAATTAATTCAATAAAGCTAATTTATATATATCTACTAATATATATAGCAACTTATTGTAAGAGAGAAAGAAGAGAACAATATATGAGAGAGAGAGTAATTATTGTTATTGTTATGTATATATTTGCATTAGTTTATGCCTATTTATAGGCGTACAAGAGTAATGTCAATTAATTTCATTCAGTATTGAGAAAGTGATTCTCATCTGTGGAAAGAGTGAACCGCCCATTAAATAGGCATCCACATCATCATGCTTATCTTAACACTTCCCCTTGAATGACCATTTAGGAATATACCTCATTAAAATCTTACTAAAGAAAACTCAATGGGAAAAACTTTAGTGAAGGAAAAAGAGTACAATATCCTTTGTGATGGGGACTGCCTCATTAAAAACCTTGTCAAGAAAAATCCAACAGAAAAAAACCTGACCAAGGAAAAAAGAGTACAGTCTCCTCCTCTTGTCGACATCATTTAATATCTCAAAATCGACGCATCCCAATCTGATGTACCAATTTTTCAAAGGAGAATTTTGGGAGTGACTTTGTGAATAAATCTGTCATATTGTCACTTGAGCGGATCTGTTGGATATCAATTGTCCCTTGATTTTGAAGATCATGAGTGAAGAAGAATTTGGGAGAAATATGCTTTGTTCTATCACCTTTGATGTATCCGCCTTTAAGTTGAGCAATGCATGCTGTATTATCTTCAAACAGGATAGTTGGAGCTATCTTATGATCAATCAGTCCACATGATGACAGAATATATTGGATCAAACTCCTGAACCAAAAACACTCGCGACTTGCTTCATGTATCGCTAGTATTTCAGCATGATTAGAGGATGTTGCTGCTATCGTCTGTTTCATGGACCTCCATGATATAGCTGTACCACCATATGTGAACAGGTATCCTGTTTGAGATCTCCCTTTGTGTGGATCAGACAAGTATCCAGCATCTGCATAGCCAACTAATTGTGACTTGGATCCATATGGATAAAACAATCCCATATCAACTGTTCCATGAAGATATCGAAAGATTTGTTTGATTCCACTCCAATGTCTTTTGGTTGGAGAGGAACTATATCTTGCTAGTAAATTCACAGCAAATGATATATCAGGTCGTGTATTATTAGCAAGATACATTAATGCTCCAATGGCATTAAGATATGGTACTTCAAGACCAAGGATATCTTCATTTTCTTCTTTAGGACGGAATTGATCTTTCTCCACATCCAAAGACCTTACGATCATTGGGGTACTCAATGGGTGTGACTTATCCATATAAAATCTCTTCAAGATCTTTTCTGTGTATGTCGTTTGATGAATAAAGATCCCATTTTTTGTATGCTCGATCTGCAGGCCGAGATAAAATTTAGTGATTCTAATTCAGCCTTCATGGCTTCTTCCCATTTTGGCCAATCATTCCTCTGTCGATATTCTTCGACTAATCTTGGCTCAAGATCCTTACTTTCATGCATGATATTTAATGCCACATTATATGCAAATATTTCATTGACAATTGTCTTATTTTGGTCCCATTTCTCTTCTGTAAAGACATAATTTATCGATATCTTGTCATTTTCACAATTTTCAGGTACCTGAACGTCTTCTGGCGTTAAAACTATATCAGAATTTTGGACAACTGCAAGTGTCTTCACTATGTCTTTTTCAACAAGAATAGTATTTACCTCTTTTCTTTTCCGAAAATTTTTGTCTTTGGAACCGACAGGCCTGCCACGCTTCTGGCGTGTATTTGCTTCGGTGGCAATTTGTCCAACTGGGACATCAATTCGAAGTGGGGCATTTTCCGCTGGTATATAAGACTTAGTTATCCTCTTTGTATCGAAAAATGCATCAGGCAATTCATTTGCTATTCTTTGCAAATGTATAATCTTTTGAACTTCTAGTTCACATTGCCCTGATCGAGGATCTAAATGCATCAACGATAATGCATTCCAATTAAGTTCTTTTTTAGGAAGCTTATTCTCTCCCCTAATGTTGGAAATTTTGATTCATCAAAATGACAATCCGCAAACCGGGCTTTAAATACATCTCCAGTTTGTATCTCAAGATACTTCACTATAGAGGGAGAATCATATCCAACATATATCCCTAATTTTCTTTGGAGTCCCATTTTGGTGCAATTAGGTGGTGCAATGGGAACATATATCGCACATCCGAATATTCTTAAATGGGAAATATTTGGCTGCTGGCCAAAAGCTAATTGCATAGGAGAGAACTGATGGTAATTCGTTGGCCTCAAATGAATAAGTGTTGCGGCATGTAAAATAGCATGCCCCCAAACCGAAGTTGGGAGATTAGTTCTCATAAGTAAGGGTCTAGCAATTAATTAGAGGCGCTTAATAAGTGATTCTGCTAACCCATTTTGTGTGTGAACATGAGCTACTGGATGTTCAACACTTATTCCATTAGCCATACAATAAGCATCAAAGGCATGGGAAGTAAATTCACCAGCATTATCAAGACGAATTGCTTTGATTGGATTTTCTGGAAATTGTGCTTTTAATCGAATAATTTGACTTAGTAATCTCGCAAACGCTAGGTTGCGAGAAGACAATAAGCACACATGTGGCCATCTCGAAGATGCGTCTATTAGGACCATAAAATATCTAAAAGATCCACATGGTAGATGAATAGGTCCACATATATCACCTTGAATCCTTTATAGGAATTCAGGGGACTCAAATCCAGTCTTTACTGGTGATGACTTTAAAATTAACTTCCCTTAAGAACATGCAGCACAACAAAATTCACTAGATTTAAGAATCTTCTGGTTCTTTAGTGAATGTCCATGGGAGTTTTCAATAATTCTTCGCATCATGGTTGTTCACGGATGACCCAATCGGTTGTGCCAAGTTATGAATTCATTTGGGCTAGTAAACTTCTGGTTTACAATGGCATGTGATTCAATTGCGCTAATCTTCGTATAATATAACCCAGATGAAAATGAGGGCAATTTTTAATATAACTTTCTTATTTGGATCATGAGTTGTGATACATAAATACTCATGATTTTCCTCATTCATTGTCTCAACATGATATCCATTTAGGTGAATCTCTTTGAAACTCAATAAGTTCCTCAGAGACTTAGTAGACAATAGTGCATTATTTATTATGAATTTTGTTCCTCCGGTAAACAAAATTATAGCTCTTCCGAAGTCTTCAATCATATTACCTGAGCCAATAATAGTATTAACATATTCTTCTTTTGGCACAAGATGGGTAAAATATATATCACTTTTGAGAATGGTGTGCGAACTTGCACTATCCGCAAGGCATACATCTTCTTCATTATATATCCTTGCCATTTTCTTCAAAGACAAATAATAATAAAATGAGTATTATGCACAGTTAAATTGAATACTTGATCAAAATTATTTTTCTAAGAAATACTGTACATAAAAATAATATCATATACTAAAATTTTATTTTAAAACTTGACACATTTAATGATTTCAAAATTCATAAACATTAATATTTCATTATTTATATCCATCATATTTGAAACTTAAATACATAGAAAATAAAACTTAACAATAAGTTCTTTACATTATTTATTTACATGAATACTTAACAATCTCACATATTAAACTATTCCATCATTGATCAAATGACCAATATTTCCTTTAGGATCTTCAAAGAAATCAGATACATCATAATGAGTGGTGGAATTTTCAACATCATTTGAAACAAAATTCGACTCTTTTCTCTTGTCGTCCTTTTTCAAAGATGCATGATAAAGATCGACTAGGTGCCTTGGGGTACGACAGGTACGCGACCAATGGCCCTTTCCACCACAACGAAAACACTTATCCTCTGTTGATTTATTTTGCCCAATATTTCTTTCTTTATCCCACTTCTGGTGAGATCCTCTCTTTTGAACATAATTCATTTTCCTTCCATAATTTTTCTTGTTATTAAAAGCTTGCCATTTACCTCTTCTGGGGTAATTTGCCGCATTTACTTCAGGAAATGGGGCGGCGCCAGCTGGGCGCACTTCATGATTCTTTAAAAGTAACTCATTATTGCGTTCAGCAACAAGAAGGCAAGAAATTAACTCAAAATATTTTTTAAACCCTTTTTCTCGATACTGCTGCTGTAGGAACACATTTGAGGCATGGAAGGTCGAGAAAGTTTTCTCTAACATATCATTATCAGATATCTTTTCCCCACATAATTTTATTCGTGAGGTGATTCAAAACATTGCCGAATTATATTCATTTATGGATTTAAAATCCATTAAACGCAAGTGCGTCCATTCATATCGTGCTTGAGGAAGTATCACCGTTTTTTTATGATTGTACCTTTCTTCAAGGTCTTTTCAAAGATCTGTAGGATCTTTTAATGTGAGATATTCATTTTTCAATCCTTTGTCAAGATGACGACGAAGAAAAATCATGGCTTTGGCTTTATCCTTTTGAGATGCATTATTTTCAGCCTTAATGGTATCTCCAAGATCCATTGAATCAAGATGGATTTCAACATCTAATATCCATAATAAATAATTATTTCCAGATATATCAAAAGCATTGAATTCAAGATGAGAGAGCTTCGACATAATAAAATTTGTTACCTAAGTCTTCCTAAAAATTTGATCAGAGTCTCGTGCTGATAACGTGTTGTAAAACAAATAAAAGGTGTACTAAATATAAAATAAAGATGTGTAAATAGAAGACTCTAATATTAATATTAGCCAATATAATTAATTCAATAAAACTAATTTATATATATCTACTAATATATATATATATAGCAACTTATTGTAAGAGAGAAAGAAGAGAACAGTATATGAGAGAGAGTAATTATTGTTATTGCTATGTATATATTTGCATCAGTTCATGCCTATTTATAGACGTACAAGAGTAATGTCAATTAATTTCATTCAATATTGAGAAAGTGAATTCTCATATGTGGAAAGAGTGAACCGTCCATTAAATGGGCATCCACATCATCATGCTTATCTTAACATGTTAGGTATTGTTGTGCGATCTCTCAGTAATATTTTGAAGAAAGAGGAGGTGGGAAGCCTTTTTTTTTTTTCGGAATCTTTTGGCCATGTTTTTTTGAGGTGCCAAAAAAGTTAGGAGAAACGGACACATTTCAAAAACGTGACGATAATAAAAATATTTTGTCATATTTTAAAAGCGTGCCTGTTGTTTAATATAGTTATACTTTTGAAGCGTAGTAAGAAAAAGTATAGGCAAATTATTAATCAATTGCCATCCGGCCGTTGCATGCATAGTAAGAAAAAAGTGTGACGACCGTCTTTTTTTACTATAATTTAGATAAGTAAAAGAGTGGTAAAATTCTTTGAATTTGTTTTTGTAATCAAACTTTGATTATAATAAAAATTATGCTATAGTTTATAGTAAAAATTGGACGTAGGTCTCATACTTTTAGACTTTAGTAATAGAAATAGAACTAAAATATATTGCTGTGTCACTTTTTTTTTTTTTTTTTCCTTTTCTTTGTCTGCCCTATCGAAATGAGACAAAAATCAAAACAATATTTTCCTTTGCAAGGTCTGCACCATCAGTTTTATAAACTATCAAAAAAGTGATTATTTGATTCACCTTCTCTTCTCATATCATTTGAAAACCTTCAATCATTTTCTAAATTAGTAGCATTTTACTACAATAATGTATCTATTACTTTAGACAAATTCATCCGCATTCTTATTTGTTAAAAGACATGAAATTTTACAAAATTTTAACAAAATTGAATAATATAGTAACTAAAATATTCACGGCAATAAAATGTCTAACCAAAAGTTCTTGAAATATTATGTTACAGTATTCATGATTTACATGTGATGTACATACATATTAATAGATCCATAGTAAATTATGATGAAAAAGGGAAAAATTCCATTCAAACATATATTCTGTGAATTGCTCGATCTAGGAACGCATCAATTTGACTCACCCATCCATAGCGCAGGTCATTCACTAGTTTAATAAATTGTATTGAGGTTTACATTTCTTCTCCATAGGGCAAAGGAAAGAGTTTCTTAACCATTTGTTTCAATTATGAAAAGGAAATAAAAATAATAATTAAGGAACTATCATGCCCATGTGCATTTATAAGACACGCTTGTAAGCATGCTTACTCCCAACTGTATATTATTGTATTCCAATAACCAAAGTAGGTTTGTTTTCGAAGAAAGAACATAGAAATATGAATAACGAAATACATTGTCTCTAAAACACTATTTTATATTTTTGTGTTTATTCTCTTACGAAGGATAATAATGAACACAAAATTAAAAAAGGTGGACACAGATTTTTTTATCAAAATTTTTTTCTTTTCTATCTATAGATGTTTTTTATTATTCTACTATTATTTTTTTTATTTTCTCTAATTTTAGCTTCTTTTTTACATTGTAGTTCTTCTTTCTCTGCGTTCTTTTTTCAGATATTTTCTTTTTTTTTTTGTAGAATTTTTTACTTGACTGATAATTAATTTTTTTTTATCGTTCGTTCTCTTCTCTATGGCATACTGTATTAATGGAGACTTAATTCACTTTTTTACTTTATGTTACTTTATTTATTTTTAATTTTGTTATTTTAATACTATTTTTATCTTATTGGTTCATAGACCAATTTTTCTTGTAATTTTCTGTACTCCTACATACTCTTATTTTTTATTAAATTAATTTGTACATGATATAAAAAATTTAGAATTAAACAACTATTTTAGTCATTTCGCATAATATCTTAATTTTATCTATATCTATCCAAATATAATACAGGACATTATATTAGTATCTTATTCAAACACAATACACAAAAAATAATTTTTAATGTCTCTATTCTATTTTATTATTTCTATCTTAGTATCATATCCTATCCTATTTTCAAAAACAAATACGGCCAAAGTGTCAACGTCAATTTGAAATAGAACACCATTTTAATTATTTAAATTTTCTCTCTAAATGGACAACGGGTCCACTGCATGAAGAAACAGAAGGATATTAGATGATGTGGTTGATCAAAACTCAACAACAAGACAATATTTATTACTGCTATTATATTTATATGTCATTTTTAATTTGAGCGATGGCTATTTGAGCTAACATGTGCTTACAATTATAACCGAAAACGCAACCACTCTTATTTGAGAGACCTGTTATTATAATATATTCAATCAAGATTGCGTGGAAGAAAACTGAGAGATCTTTTTGTTAGATTTTATTTACTTAGACAATTATAGGGTTATGTTCTTAATCTTACATTATCATGTTGTTTTTTGTTAGTGTTATATTATACTATATGTATATAATTGTCAACTTATAGCTAATAAATAGTAACGAGAACTGATTTTTGCAAATTTTTTTAATTGATATTGTAAAGTATGAGTTTTTATTATATTCTTTTAGTAGAATAAAAAAAACTAAAATCTTATTCAAGATTCTGTTAATTTTACAAAAAGACGACCTGTTTTTTTATGACTAGAAAACAATAATTTGACGTTTAACTATTATTTCTGTTAGGCAATTATGTTTTTCTGTTAAATTTATCATTATCTCTTAATAGCAAAATTTATGTGATATGTTAGATGTTGATGTGTTGTTTAAATCATTAGATTGGGAAAAATATATAACTCCGTCAACAGAATTTTCAATTAGAACAAATAATCTCATAAAAATATCATTTCTTCTTGAGACAGAGGTTTATTTATGTCCAGTGCAATGTAGTTGTTAGAGATTATTTTACTTCTTCATTATTTTTTGAATTAAGTACGATTTTGATCTTTATGATTTAATCTGAAAATTAAAATAATTTTTAACATTTTTTTTGTTTGGAATAATCTCCACCGTTCAATTTAATATTAAAATTATTTTTTTAAATAAGTTAATTTTTTAAATTATAAAAATACACCTATTAACTAGTATACTGTTTTGCTCTCTATAATTAGTTTGGACCACCACCTCATAAATAATTTTCTTTTCTTTTTTTTTTAAATTAGACGACATCAAATTCTTCCAATTTCAACTACAACAACAATAAGAAAGCATTCAGATTCTTTTGGGAAAAAAAAATCCATCAATTAAGGAGAGAGAAAAGCGATATATAAAGAGTGGTAAGTAAAAAGAGGAGTGTGTAAAAGAAAAAATAACCTATTCCACTTAATCGCCAAAGTTGGTAAAAAATAAAACACGCTTGAATACTTGATAGTGTTGATACTCTTTACTACAAAAATTAAATAGGAAAATGAGTGAGCGACTGTATATGAGCTGCCACAGACCCATTAGCACGCAACACCAATGCTCTTTGAAATTCTAAAACATAAATATAGCTTTCCAATCTAAGACAAGAGATAACAACCCATCACCAAGTTTCGCAATCTGCTAATGATGAATACTGAGGACTTTGTAATACCTAGTTCAACTCCAATTCCAACTAAACACCAAAGACAACGAGTGAATGCTAAGCTGAATTTCTTACATAATATATCCCTGAACTAGCATTAGAAGTTTAGAACCTGAAGTTGTAAAGATTATTGCATGAGAAAAGAATTGAATCGTGCTTGATTTCTTTTAAATTGAAAGTAAATTAGAATGCTTATCAACTCGTTGACCTATGCGCAGCAGAAATAATAGTTAGTGTGTTTAGACAACAAGCTAGTTTTAAGTTCTTTAAAGCCTATTTTAAGATAGAAAGTATGAAGATGTCTTTTGAATTTTTAGTAGACTTCGGATAAATTTTAAAAGAGTTTAGCTAATTAACATGTGTCTTAAGAGTATATAATAAATTTATTAATGATAAAAAATTTTAAATATTTTTATTTAATAAATATAAAATAAATACATTAAAAATTTAAATTTTTTATATTTTTAATAAATTTTTTTTAGTTTGTAAATTTAATATGAGTCTTTAGAAGACAAGATAAATAAATTTATTTTAAAATTATTTTTAATTAATATATTTAAATTTGTTAAAATAAATTTTTGTTACTGAACTCAAGACAAATAAATGAATAGTAAATGAGTAGAGAATAAAGGAGGTGAAAAGTCAAAGGAAAAGTGTACATGCAATATATATTAAAATCGACTTAAAATACTTATATTCGGTTATTAAGTGTAACTAAAGAGTTTCATTAATAAAATGAGTGAACAAAAATAGGTTATAAATTAAAGAATAGAAAGTTCTTCTAAAATTAAAAAATAAAAAAAGAATAAATTAAGAACAGAATAGAAATAAAAATAAGAAAAATTATAGGGGTCAACACACCTATCAATTAATTTAAATAATTTTTTTAAAAATTAATTTTAAAATATCTTAAAAATCAGATTTTAAATCATTAAGATTAGATACTATAACATCCTTTAAATATAGGATTTCTCTCATCGTGTGAATCTTCTTTCTCATTGCGTCAACCTCCCATCGCGTAGATCCTTTGTCGTTGCCGCATCTCCGTCTTTGCAGTGCGTCATGCCCATCGTTGCTGGAGAGAGTTCTCGCATGAGTTGCGCCTGCGTTCCTTTACGTCGTCTTTGCATGGAGTTTTGCGTGAGTGACGCGATCTCGTCCCCTCACGTCGCACTCCTCCATCGCACTATAGTGGCGCATCCTACCTCGCGTCGTCGTAGTCTCCATCGCGGCCCGCCCTTTGCCACCGACTTGGTCTTCTTCTTTTCTTCTTATTCTCCTTTCAATGTGATTTAGATTTTTTCGATGTAATTTGGATGTTTTTTTCAATATAAATGAATGTTATTTTGATATACTGTGGATGTTTTTTCATTTCTTAATACAAAATATATTAGATTTAGAGTTTAGGATGCAAATGGTTTTTTTTACAAAAAAAAATTTAATTATTATAAAAAAAATATATCCACAAGTATTTGAGAATAAATTTAATATAATTTAAATTTTTTTCGATATATTTTTAGTATATTATGGATATTTTTTTCATTAACCTTAAAATACCGTTTAAATAGGAGTTGATTGAAATTGACTACATTCTTTATTAATTAAGAAAAAAGAAGCATTTTACTATCAAAATTGTTCTTCTTATTTAATTTCTTCGTACAGGATCGGATAACTACAAATCATCCAAATTTTAGTTATGGTATATATTTTTATCTAATTTCCTATTAAAACAAACTTAAATTAGAATTTATATAATAATTCCAAAACATTACCAAACTAAAAAATGAAAAGTATTAAAAGCAAACAAGTAAACCTCTTTCAATACAAAAAAAAAAATTCTTATAATTAACAACAAATATTAAGACACTTGTCAAATTTTGATTTGATGGTCAATCCATGATGATCATTATAGTCATCAAACATTCAACGTCGACCAAGATATCTAAATATTCAATAACTTGTATAAGGAAAAATAACTTATTCCACTAAGTCAAACTCCTGACCCCAAGTTAGTAAAACAATAAAAGACGCTTCAATTTATTACAAAAATTAAATAGGAAAATGAGTGAGCGACTATGAGCTGCCACACACCCATTAGCACGAGATGCTCTTTCAAATTCTAAAACATAAATATAGCTTTCTAGTTTCCAGTATAAGACAAGCGATAACAACCCACCACCAAACCCCACTTTTCAAAGATTACCCTCTTTTCTTTATATTCGCGCCCTTCAAATATATCATTGTGAAACAAGTTGAAGAACACCATCATCATCATGGTGAATCTTGTGGCAGCACAGAAGCCCTTAATGCATGCTCTAATGAAGATGGCAGGGATAACTCCCTATACAGTTGAGATAGAGCCAGGGACAGTGATGAGTTTCTGGGTCCCTTCAGAGACCGTAAAGAAACCAAAGAAAAAAGACCAAAAACCCCAAATCATATCCCAACCCAAGAAGCCAACTGTGGTGCTGGTGCACGGGTTCGCCGCCGAAGGGATAGTGACGTGGCAGTTCCAGATTGGAGCTCTAACAAAGAAATACTCTGTCTACGTTCCTGACCTTCTTTTCTTCGGAGGCTCCAAAACCAACAAGACGGAGAGGTCACCGACGTTCCAAGCGCAGTGTCTGGCGGCGGCGCTGAGGAAGCTTGGGGTGGAGAAGTGTGTTGTGGTTGGGTTTAGTTATGGTGGAATGGTGGCTTTTAAGATGGCCGAGATGTATCCTGAGATGGTCCAAGGACTGATCATCTCAGGGTCCATCTTGGCCATGACGGATTCCATCAGTGTTACCACGCTGCAAGAGCTTGGATTTTCTTCGTCGTCCGAGCTCTTGCTGCCTACATCTGTGAAGGGCCTTAAGGCCCTTCTCTCTGTTGCTGCCCACAAGAAGCTGTGGTTCCCGGATCGTTTGCACAGAGATTTTCTTGAGGTATGTATGCCTTTGCAACTTTGCTTTTATTTTTTTTTCTCTTTAATAAAATATTTTTTTGGTGATCACAATTTCTGAAAGGAAAAGTATATGGAACCAAAACGTAATCAGCTAAAAAGTAAACAAAACCGTTTAATTAGAATAATTTTTTGAATAATATGTTTGACACATGTACAACTTCTTGTTAATATAGACTTTATTTAGTTTTTTATGATCAGATCCTCTTAGGAGTTGATGACGAATAATATAATTGAATTGAAGACATTAAATATGTGATGGTAATTTTTGATTTTATCTTTAGTATATATTTAATTGTCTTTTACACTGAAAATATACCTATATAAATTAAATATTTTTTAAAAACAAAACATTACATAATCAATAAAATTTATTATTTTTATTAATATTTGACTAACACATTAAATTCTAAATCCTAATAATATAAAAAATGTAGTGTTGAATTAATATTAACAATATTAATAAAAATATTAGTGTATAATATTTTTCATTTTTTAATTGGTTGAATTATTAAAACTAATACTAAAAAAATAATAACATATATATTGTTCATAAAATAAAAGAGTAAATGCGAATTCGGACATTGTTTAATTTATTGTTTCAAAGATCATAAGACTCCTGAAAACAAAATTAATTTGCAGTTTGTGATCATTTATCATGTGAGCGCATATTGGTTACTCATTATTGTTCAACTCTTATTTTTTTTTGTCCTTCAAAAATACTTTAAAAGTGCACTTTCAAGCCTGACCTATAATAACTTATTAGCTTCTTTACACGATGAATGATTATCGTTTCTGATCCAGTTTCAAAATTTATTAATAAATATTTAGAATTACTAATCTTGTTACTACGTTCTTCTAATAAATATATATCTTTAATTTTCTGGGTACGTGTCTTCGACTTAAATGAGTGAAACATTGAATATATATATATATATATATATATATATATATATATATCATGCTTATTGATATTAGCGATTAGGTAGGTCTTGCACCTGGCGCAGTATCATGTAATTCCATCTGGGATTGGTAAAAGATGAATAGATGATTGTGTGAAGGAATTGAATATGGAAAATATGATGAAAACAAAGTTGAAACAGACGTAAACTAGTACCCATTTTAGACACATGCATTTTAAATTTTAAGAGTAAAAGAAAATTTATACATAAAAAAAAAGGTGGGGTTCTCAATTTAATTTAATAGTAACAAATTTAAGATTTACATAGTTTTGGCCTTTTTAGCGGTGCCTAAATAGCACGGCAACTCAAATTGTTTATATTATATATATCAACTATTTTAAATATATATTAAAAATAAATTAAATAATATATATTTATATATAAATATATAATAGTTGATTTTAATATATCAATAATATTTTTAATATTCTATATATTTTATATATATAGTTAATGTTATTGAAAGGTGCAACACAAGAATTGAATAAGATATAGGTAAATAAATGATATTTTAAGAAAATACGCTACAACTAGCTAGTGGACCATAATGCCGGCTAGAAATTAAAAATGGCAGGAGTGTTACTTATAGTTCAACTAACATTACCTGACAGCATAGGAAAGTGGTTGTATATGTATATAGGGATTTTAATTTGGTGGTTGATAAACTAATCTATTTTCATATTTGGTTCCCCAAATAGCAATATTCCTTATTTCCAACTCTCAAATAATATATATATACTAGCCGAAGAAAATTTATTATTTATCGTAGATTATACTATTCAACATTTATACAACAAATTAAAAATAAGCTTTTATGTATTTATACATGTTGTTTAGTTTAGTTTTAAAACATATTTTTTATTTTAATATATATATTACGAGTTCTTATTCTTTTCTAACCTCAAAACAAAATTTTGTTCCCTAGACGATTTTTTTTTTTTTGTTAAAGTCAACAATTTGTTAACCTAATTGAATTTTGACTCTCACATCATATATAAAACGTTTAAATTTTATCTAAAATGCGGAATCAGCATTTACCGAAATACTCTTTTCTTTGTTTTTTTTTTATCTTTTAATACAAATGCTCAATTTAATCCATCAAATTTTATGCATGAGCTAAATTGGTCTCTTAAATTATTGGGTAAAGTATATTTTCTATCTTCAAGTTTAGTTTCATTCAATTTTATCTTTAAGTCAAAATTATCTCCAAATGTTAATTTTATGTAAAATTTGAAGGACAAAATTGAAAACTTTAGAGTTAGTTTTGACATAAATTAAAAATGTTAGGAATAAAATTAAATGAATTGAACACATTAGAAATAAAATTAAATGAAATTAAATGTTAAAAATATTTAAAAAAAAAAACACAAACGTTAGAGACAAAAAAAAAATATATATACTAATGCACATTAGTTAATTTAATAAATTGATTTGATTGAATTGAAATGTTATATGACTATATGAGGAGATGAATTTGAGTGATTATATGATGTAGAGTAAGTTTAAGTGTTTAATTTGTGAAGATGAGTTTGATGAATGAATGAGTACAGGTGATGTTCTCGAATAGGAAGGAGCGAGGTGAGTTACTAGAGGGCTTAGTAATTAGCAACAGAGACATCACCATCCCAAACTTTCCACAGGTACTTTAATTTTCACCATCCTCATAACTGCAACTCATCATTCAATTCCTGTTACTAACTTATAATAATAATTGTTCAGAGAATACATCTTCTATGGGGCGAAAATGATCAAATTTTCAAATTAGAACTCGCGCAGAATATGAAAGAGTAAGACTACTTCTCTCTTTGTTCAAATATTCATAAATGAGAGTTGTATGCTCAATTATGTATTTATTCATGTCTCAATTTCTTTTTTTCTTTTTTTTTTTAAATAGTACTGCATAAACCATAGATTTTTACTATGTGTTATTGTATTTCAATAATTAGACGAAGGTAGTGTCATTTGATTAAATATTTATGATTTCTAAATTTTAAAATGAAGAATGCTAGAAGGCTATTAGATTTTATTGTCTTTGGTAATCAGTTAGCTATCAATATTTAAAAGTATGGGATAAAAACTAAACTAAAAAAATTGAGTTAATGACTAAATGATGGCAAAAAATAATAAATTCTGATTCCCCTAGTATTTCTCTTTAAAAATATATATCATTAGTAATGAAATCAACATTTTAATTTAATAATATGTTAATTAATTCATAATTAAATATTTAATACATAACTTCTTTATATTAATGCACAAATTAAATTTTATAATAAAATAATTTTTAATTTACTGAGAGGTTATATACATTATTTTTTAAATATTTTCTATGTATATTTTTTATTTTTAGTATTAGAAGTAACGGATAAAAAATAATATAAAATTTGTTTTTCGTTATAAATAAAGGTTTAATGTAAGGTGGCTACTCCAATGAAGATTTTATGATTGTCATCATATGAAGATATTTCATTTTGACCATTAGATGATAGATTGTAGGGTTTGATTTTATTTAAAGTAAAAGTGTTATCTTTATTTAAAGTGTTGCTAAACAAATAAGTTACACTTTTTAAACAAAGATCATCATAAAAAGATGTTTTTGGCATCTTCATAGGAGTAGTTGCCTTAATGTAATAGTCTACTAATAAGACAGCGGCAGATTTAAAAAAAAAAAAATTCAGGGGAGCTAAATATGTAATTAAGTATATAACTTATATATTAAAATATTTATATTTGAATTAAATGTATTAATTTTTCATTTTTCAATCATTATAAATTCATAATTATAGAGTTATAATAAATCCGAAAAATATAAAGAAATTATAATAAACATAATTTTTGTTTGTCGAAATTATTTTTTTAAAAAAAATATTGAAGATCAATAAGGAAAATATGAAATGATAAACTTAAAATCTAACAAAGTTTTTTATATAATCTTATAATCCTACTTATTCTATTGTACAATAATACATTTTGACATGACATAAAAAGTTAAAAGATTGGACTTATTTTAATAAACCACTACTCATTTTAATATATATATATATATATATATATATATATATATATATATATATATATATATATATATATAATATTACTTTGCTTATCTAATAAATAGAATAAGTTATATAAAGAAATTATTTAAAATTTAAATTTATGCAAATACAATTTTTAAAAACAGATTATATTTGTCTTAAATATACTATGTGGCCTAATAAATATGTGAAATTATTTTATCTATTTTATAATTTAGTTAATAAATACATAAAATATTAAAATTACTAAAATAGGATGAAATTATTTGTTTATACAATTTATTATTTTATAGTTGGATTTCATTTAATAAAATCATTATAATTTTAAATAATTACTTTATTATTTTAATTATGAACTTAAGAAATATTATTTATAATTATAATTTATGAAATTAAGATATAAATAAAAATAAAAAATGGAGAGATTTGATATTGAAAGAAAAAGAAAGAGAGAGAGATATAATGGAAAACAAAAGAAAAATGTGGTTGCAAGAAGATTTGAATAAAAAATCATAGCATTGTAAAAAATCTACAAGAGAAATGAACACAAATTCAACTTCTTTAATACGTATATTATAAGTCGTAATAATTTTTTTTATAAAATATTCAGGAGATCATGATCTCACATTGTCCCAATAAAACTTTGGCACTTACTAAAGAGTGATACATTAACATAACTTTTTTGTATATCCCTTATTAATTACTAAGATTACAACTGAATTTGTACAGAATGATATAAAAAGATTAATTGTTAATGACATACAGGCAATTGGGAGAGAGAAGCACATTAGAAGGAATAAAGAAAGCTGGTCACTTAGTTCATCTAGAGCGCCCATGTGTCTACAATAGATGCCTCAAGAAGTTCATTGATTCCATCTTTTCACCAAGTCAACCCAGAAATTAAATACTCCACTTATGTCTACTCTTCTAAATTCAGATTCTTGGTTTGATTTAGCCTAAGATTGAGGAGATGCATGATAACATAAAGAAATTTGTAACTGATATTAAATTATTGTATTATAATTCTCTAAATGTTCTAATGTTCATCATTCTCTTAAAATTATATTTTTCACCAAAATTTATATAAAGGCGGCCACTCACATACCTACGCTATAAACGTCTTTTTTTACGGACGATGAGGTGGATAAACTAGTTGACCGACATGTGTCCATTGTTCATTAATTAATTAATACAGCAGCTAAGTTATTTTTGGAAAATCGGTTAATAAAAAATATACGATTTTAAATGAACCAAATATTTTTTTCTGTTTAACCAAAAAATGAACAGCAATTTAGTAAACCAGTTAATTTTTGTGGGCTTCTTTGTTTTTTTATTTACTTTTGAATTTTGGACTTTATAATATCCAAACAATAAATTTAAATTGAAAATGGACTGGACCAATATATTAGAGTTAGACTCTTATAATTTGAGTTCTTCTATTGCTTTAGTATTTTTAATTTATTTTTAAATGTAATTAAAAGTTTTAAAATAGTAAATTAACTAATTAAGTATCATAGATTAATAGATAAAATGAAAGTAAAAAATAAATTAATTCAACAAAAAAAATATGCTAAATTTATTATGTTCTAGTCTATTATCCATTTAACTTCTAATAAAATAAATAAGGTTATTGTTATTTGGGAAAAAAATTTTAAATATAATGCAATTTATTTAAAAAAATTAGAGAGATAAAAATCTTAATCAGAACCAAGTCTAAATTAAAAGCATATAAATGTGGACGAAGTTAGGTTCGATAGTGTTCATATTTATAAAATATTTGATTGTTTTTGTAATTAATTATTGTTATATATATATATATATATATATATATATATATATATATATACCTTTATAATATTCTTTTTTTTATAGAAATATTTTTTTTTTAATTTGGTATGCATGATGAGATGTAAATTTGGATGATCTTGAATAAGAAATGAAATAAGAATTAAGCTGAATTTTTAATCTTTAATATGTTAACAATATTTATGTTTTAGTCTATTTTATTTTATATTTAGATACAATTATATATTTATTTAATTTTTTAGTTGATTAAAAAGATAATCACACAAGTGTATTTTTTGTCTAGAAAATATATTAAGAATCAAATACTATTAAGCAAATCAATTATAGAATTAGTTTTTTGAAGCATCAGATTGAATTGAACATCTAATTTATGCACAATAGTTTATAGAACTTAATTAAGAGTCAAATTTGTCTTTTCTCTAATATTAGTTTCCAGACCTTTATGGACAGCCTAGAACCATTTTTTTTAAGTTATTGACTTCATTCCACACTCCTAATCCAAAATAAGCAAGCTCCCTTCATGTGTAAAACAATTAGCAATGATTGACGGATTAGGGAGGAATCACTACAACACACCCCTATATACAAAATAAGAGCGACGACACACTAGTCGTCCGCCAGCAGAAGTAACGCATCCTCCACGATTAACGGTGCACGAGAGAGCGTCTATCGTGATTACGCCACACGCAATCTTCTCCTCTTTTTCTTACCCAATGACCATTACTGTTGTCGTTCACCTCTTCTCAGACCTATTCTTACTTGTGTCTGTTTCAATTTTTCTTCTACTTGATTGCTTTAATTATGTGTATTTTCTTCTACTGCTGTTTTAAGATTGATGCTTTGACAAGGAATATTACTTTAAAAAATTATTCCTACATTAAAAAAGAATAAATTCTTTTGTTCAATTTTTTTTGTTTGTTTTAAATTATTAAACTAAAATATATCTCCTCTAAATTTTTAAATTTAAAATATTATAATTTAATAATGTTATAATTTAAGATAAAATATATTTATTATTCTTAACGTTTTTAAAATTTTTTTAAATTACTCTTAATATTTTATTTAATTTAATTTTATCCTTAAAATTTAAGATAATTTTAATTTTATCCCAACAATTAATATCATGACCGTCAACATATAGTAAAAAATTATAATTCTTTATAAAAAATTTATCCCTAATTTTTAATTCATATAATAATATCAACACCATAAAAAATACAAGGCCATCCAATTTTCACTGTAATAACCCATTCTCATCCCCTTTCTTCTCACCCATTATTACTGTGATCTCGCCACCACCACCTCCTACACCACTATTTCCTAAAAAAATAAATAAATATATAATTGTATCTAAATATAAGATAGAATAGACTAAAACATAAATATTGTTAACATATTAAAGATTAAAAATTCAGCTTAATTCTTATTTTATTTCTTATTTAAGGTCATCCAAATTTACATCTCATCTCATGCATACCAAATTAAAAAAAATTACATGTTTTTATAAAAAAAGAATATTATAAAGGTATGCATATATATATATATATATAAAACAATAATTAATTACAAAAACAGTCCAATATTTTATAAATATAAACACTATCAAACTAACTTCGTCCACAATTATATATTTTAAATTTAGACTTGATTTTGATTAAGATTTTTATCTTTCTATTTTTTTAAATAAATTACATTGTATTTTAAATTTTTTTCCCCAAATAACAATAAATTTATTTATTTTATTAGAAGTTGAATGGATAATAGACTAGAACATAATAAATTTAGCATATTTTTTTCTTTTGGTTGAATTAATTTATTTGTTACTTTCATTTTATCTATTAATCTGTGATATTTAATTAGTTAATTTACTATTTTAAAACTTCTAATTACATTTAAAAATAAATTAAAAATACTAAAGTAACATATAAGAACTCAAATTATAAGAGTGTAATGTATTGGTCCAGTCCATTTTCAATTTAAATTTATTGTTTGGATATTATAAAGTCCAAAATTTAAAAGTAAATAAAAAAATAAAGAAGTCTACAAAAATTAACCGGTTTATTAAATTGCGGTTCATTTTTTGGTTAAATAGAAAAAAAATCTTTGGTTCACTTAAAACCGTATATTTTTTATTAACCGATTTTCCTAAAATAACTTAGCTGCTGTATTAATTAATTAATGAACAATAGACACATGCCAATTAACTAGTCTATCCACCTCATCGTCCGTAAAAAAAGACGTTTATGTCGTGTGTATGGGAGTGGCCGCCTTATATAAAAGAGCTTTTTATGAAAGAAAAATTTTTTAAATTACTAAAATATATCCATCAATTCAATCTATCGATATTACATTTTACTACAAATATATATATATCCAAAACAAAATTGATCAAGCTAAAGTTTTATAAAATATACCCGATCACTCTCTTCAAATTATATTCTGCACCAAAGTTCTTATTAAAAATATTTTTTATTAAAAATATTTTTTATTAAAAAAATTTAAATATTTCTAATACACACCTCTCACTAAATTAAAATTTCATTTTGTTTTAAAATCAATATAATAAATAATTTTTTATTAAATGAAAAAGTTAAAAAAATTTTAAAACATATACGTCACACTCCTGAAATTATATTTTGCTCCAAAATTAATATAAAAATAAGTTTTTATTAAGAAAAATTTAAAAATTTCTAAAACATACCAATGAATCTATGAAAATTATAATTTGATACAAATATATAAAAAAATAATTGGTCAAGTAAAAATTTATAAAGTATACCCATCACTCTTCTAAAAATTATATTTTACAACAAAATTAATATAAAAAATATTTTTTATTAAAAAAAAATTTAAATATTTGTAAAGAATATCCCTAATGAGTTATAACTCAAATGACATAGTCTCTCTATACTCACCTAAAAGATCACAAGTTCGAATCTCTCTACCATTTGATAAAAACAAAATATTATAAATTTTTAAAATATATCCATAACTTTCTTGAAATTAATTTTTCCAACAAAAATTCATATAAAAATATTTGTTTAGTAAAGCAAAAATCTAAAAAAATTCTAATGCCGGCCCTTTACTAGACTAAAATT
Organism: Arachis hypogaea; assembly: GCF_003086295.3. NCBI lineage: Eukaryota > Viridiplantae > Streptophyta > Magnoliopsida > Fabales > Fabaceae > Arachis > Arachis hypogaea. The sequence goes on along the minus strand of NC_092046.1, from coordinate 14,959,358 downwards.
ACATTTTGCACCAAAATCAATATAATTTCTTTTTATTAAAAAAAAATTATAAATTTCTAAAACATAACAATCACTCTACTAAAATTATATTTTGCATCAAAATTAATATAAAAAAATAATTTTTGATTAAAAAATTATAAATTACTAAAACATATTGAAAAATATGTTATTATATTTTTTTCAAGTATACCAAAAAATAAAAATTGATCAAGCTAAAAATTTATAAATTTTAACGAAGTCCTTTTTTGAATACTAGTAAAAGATTGATGAATCATATGATTAGATAGTAGGAATCTCCTCACATTACACATTTAATAACGGGTGTATCATTTTTGCTTACAATTTAATTAGGTATCTTTTAAAAATTATATATTATTCAACTTTTTATTACAATAACAAAAAAAAAGTAAACAAACACATTTAAATAAATTTAGTGTCTTTTTTAAATTGAATACATATCTAAAATATAAACTAAATAAAACTAAAATTTAAAATTCAAAAAATTTGAAATTTAAAATGTATGTTCCAGTTTTATTATTTTTAATTATTAACAGATTATCATTTAAATATACTTTCAAAAATATAAATTCAGTAAAATTAAATATTTTAATTCGTTCGTGTAATTTTTCGTCCGCACCGCCGTCCTCTTCGGTGCCGCCGCGTCATCCCCAGCACCGTTCTTCCGCTTTGCCATTCCTCTGCAACGCCGTCGTCCGCCATGCTCGTCCTTGGCATCGCCTTCTTCCTCGCCGCTCAGTTCGCAGCTTCACTTCGTCCTTCTCTTCGTCGCGTTAGTCTTAATCAGCATCGCTAATCTTTCTTTGTCGGAAATGGACCTTAGGTATTTTGGATGTGTTTAAGAGAAAGTGATTCATAGTTAACCGTATGTATCTGTTTAGTTATTCAATCACATTGATTTTGCATGCTATGTACAACATCCTAATTTGCATTGGAGAATGGTTTAAGTAGAAGAACAACTTAAAGAATCACAATCCTCAAATTGTCAATCACCAATCTGGGATTAGTACCCGTAGATGGTCTCTACTCGCACCACCGCTGCCATGGAAGAATGCGTGGATGGTTTGGAAAAATAGGTCGCTGAACAAACCCAATTATTGGAAACAATGATAAAACGAATGGAAGAACTGGTGCTACGTTCACAGCAACCAACACCCGAAGCCGAAGGTGGACAATCACGCAACGACGATCCTGGAGGCAGACGTCGACGACATCCCATTCCGAACAGGGGCGACGGCAATTGCTCTGTGGACATCCCTTCCTTTGATGGGTTGGACCCGAGCGGATGGCTAGTGCAAATGGATCGCTATTTTCGCATCTCGGAAATTCCGGTGGGGGACAAGCTTGAATACGCGGTGCTAGCACTTCATGGAGAAACTTTGACGTGGTTCGAATGGTGGGAATCTCAATCCACTTTTCACACGTGGATCCGCTTCAAACAAGACTTGCTTAAGCGCTTTGAACCTGGCGCGGCGGCCAACCCACTCGCTCCATTACTGCGGGTGAAGCAAACAGGTTCAGCAATGGCATACCGCCGCGATTTCGAACTAGCGGCGCGCTCTCACCGTAGGAGGTGACACCTTATTGTGCATGTTTCATGAAGGTCTCAAATCGACCATCAAATCGGAGTTGAAAGTGGAGGATTTTGAGAACCTCCAGGAGTTAATAGATCGAGCAATGGTTATTGAAGCCAGGAATTTAGCATGGGAAGCAGAAGGAATGCAACCAGGGGGTAGAAAGCAAGATACAACATTACGTTCAGGGTGGGGGGTTTCTAAACACTCTAATTGGGTCAGGCCTAATACTCACTCTCCTCCGGTAGACCAGAGTAAACCCACCATTGTTACTACTTCCAAATCAGACTCAAAGAATGACACTGGCCCCTCTATTGCTTCAAATTCTAGTGGATCCAAGCCTACTTCCCGTTGGATTTTTCATGAAGAATGGAGTGAGCAACAACGGCGAGGACTATGTTTTCGATGTGGTGACAAGTGGAATCCTAGTCACACATGCAAATTCCGCCACCAACAGCTGATCCTTTTGGGTGAGGATGACAACGAACCACAAGACCTTGAGGCAGCTCCTACCATGGCAGAACCTGATATAGTTCTTCGCACACTGTCTCTACACCTCTCGTCCCTTAGCTACTAGGGTCTCACATCCCATCAAACTCTGAAAGTTCGTGGGGTCATCAATGGTAGAAAGGTGGTTATTTTGGTCGACCCAGGTGCTGAGGCTAATTTCATTTCCTCTACTCTAGTCTCCACTTTGGGTTTACCACTGATACGGCTACCTCCGTTCCACATCGAGGTGGGAAATGGCGCGATTGAGCAGGGGTTAGGTGGATGCGAGAACGTCAAAATTCTGGTTCAAGGAATTTCCATCATTGCAAACTTCTTGGTTATGGACTTAGGATGATCCGAAGTAGTTTTGGGTGCTGATTGGGTTGCCAGTCTTGAAAAATTTGAAGGCGACTACAACACTTTATCGCTTAGCTGGGTACAAGATGGTTCGAAGGTTACATTACAGGGTGATCCAATCTTGGAAAGGACTCATGCCAGTAGTAAGGTGACTCTACAAGCCCTGCGAAATGCTAAAGAGGGATTTTTGGTTACTTTGTTATTTCGCCCTGATGCCGATGAAGATTCTGTCACCATCTCTTTCGAGACCACTAAACTCTTGAGCCAATTCGATTATCTATTCCAGTCCCCATCTGGTCTTCCTCCTCAGAGATCACATGACCATGCCATAGTATTAAAAGAGAATTCAGATATTCCCAACATACGCCCTTATCAGTATCCTCACTATCAGAAGGAGGAAATTGAGAAGATAATTGAGGAAATGCTTCAAATAGGAATTATCAGACCTAGTACTAGTCCATTCTCTAGTCCAGTAATTCTTGTGAAGAAAAAGGATGGCGGATGGCGATTTTGTGTTGATTATCGGGCGCTCAATAAAATCATCGTTTCGGACAAATTTTCGATTCCTATAATCGAAGAGTTGTTGGACGAATTGGAGGGGGTTGCGGTTTTCTCCAAACTCGATTTGAAATCAGGATACCATCAGATCCGAATGAAAGAGGAAGATATCCACAAGACCACTTTCCGCACGCACGAGGGGCATTACGAATTCCTAGTAATGCCATTTGGGCTTTCCAACGCACCATCTACTTTTCAGGTGCTAATGAACAATATCCTCAAACCCTTTCTGCGCAAGTTTACATTGGTTTTTTTTTATGACATCCTAATTTACAGCTAGGATGTGGACAGCCATCGCAGACATCTGCTACAAGTGTTGGAACTGTTACGACAAAATCAATTGTTGGTCAACAAAAAGAAATGTTGCTTTGAAAGATCTTGCATTGAATATTTGGGCCACATCATATCATCAAAAGGTGTGGCAGCCGATCCCAAAAAACTCCAGGTTATGTTAGATTGGCCGCGACCTAAGGACTTTAAAGGCTTACGTGGTTTTCTTGGCCTGACGGGATATTATTGAAGATTCGTCAAAGGATATGGTGGCATTGCGTGGCCACTGACCCAGCTACTAAAGAAAGATTGTTTCCACTTGACTGATGAGGCGGAAGGTGCATTTCAACAGCTTAAACAAGCAATGGTTTCAGTACCTGTGTTGGCAGTTCCATGCTTTTCCAAACTACACCATTGCAAGAGTTTAAATTTTTTATTTTTGATTTTGAATGTGTTTTAGAAATATTTTGTGTATCACTTCATAATTTTTAATTGATTATATGTATTACAATTGTTTTTTAATGTTAGATGTGTTACAATTATTTTTTAATGTTTAAATTTAAATTTTAAATTTATGATTTTGGATATGTTTCAAAAATATTTTCTGTATAAGTTAATAATTTTATGTGTTACAATTGAAAAAAAAATTACGGCCACTATAAGAAAGAAGCGGAAAAAAAATAGAAAAATAGAAGAAAGAAGAAAATCGTGTTACAGAGAGAAAATAAACGTAAAAAAAAGAATAACTAACTATGAAATGGGTAAAAAGTTAGAGAAATTTTAGTTTTTAAAATTTAAATTAATCTTAATTATAAATGTGTATCTAAAAAATAGAAATATGTTTTAATTAAAAATTAATTAAATAATATTAAAGACTAACCAAACAAGTACAAGTAGCATTTTCCTTTTGCTTAATATGTTAAGTATTTATTTTTGCATTGTTACCATATTGTGATAAAGCTAAGTTAAATTAAACTAGCATCTCAAATAAAATCCACATGTTATGTTAAAAGTTAAAACCTCATGTGTTTTTTTGGAAACAAAATAGAAAGGCTTACCACTAGCAAGTATAACGTTTTTTTTTTTATGTCATAAAGCATAGAAATTTTACTATTCTGTCTAGAATCTCCGGTGCATATAAAATTGAAGCTTACTATACAATAAACAATTAAAATACCATGTATATGTATTTTGTAGTCATCAACATAATTATATATTAAATGATGCCTGAATTTCTTCCAATGTTTTGCCCTTGGTCTCAGGAACCCATAGTATTGCAAAAGCAAGGGTGATGGCAGAAAAGGTTGCATAAATTGTGAATGTTCCTGGTTCAAACAAGATTCTATTAAAAAGTTGTAGCCTCTTCATAAAAAAAGAAATTAAACTTTCCTTCTTTATTATACGAAGGCAACTTAAAAAGAAATGGCCATCGATTATTAAAACGTACATGATTAAAAAGTGAGTTGCAAATAAAGAAAGAAGAAATGTTAAAGTGGGGAAGGGAGGAAAGAGAGAAAATACCTGGATTACTCCATTCTAGAAGCATGTTAGCAGTCAAGGTTACTAGTGAGGCAGTGAACCAATTCATAAACGTAGCTACACTTCCAGCAAGCCCTTTAATATTACTTGGTAGTATCTGAAAAGTACTTTATTTCTTATATTACTTCTTTTTTACAATAGAAACTAATGATGCATGTTGGTGACTAGGACTGAGTTTGTTTTAGCCCAGATTTGACCCTAGATTTTGATCAATTTATTTTATAGATTTGTATTTAGCTCGATGAAATATGACGATTTTGAGGCCAATTTTTTTTTTTATCTACGGCATCTTCCAACCAAATAGGTTAAAGTCTAATCTGTCGCGAATTTAAGCTCAATTTAAGAGTCTGTCGCTACCCAATGAAAACTCCTAATAAGAAGAGTTATTATAATTTATCTGTAAACTAAGTTAAATCTTTGTTTTATATATTAGATTAGCAAACACAATTTAAGTAGTGCTATATACCTATATACAGCTTGGAACAAGAATCTTATATTTGGAAAAGTTTGTAATTTCATAAAACATACCTATTTACCTTTCAACTTCGTTTCTCAAGCATTTTTAAGCCATTTGATATATTTTATAGATTGTCTCTAAAAAATTTAATATTACTCCGTAGCAAACTCAAACTTCTTGTATCTTTCTCTCAGAGCTTGCGTCAAGCCCTATATACTCTTCTTCAATTAGCACGTATGATCTTTTTGCATTTTTCATGAAACTTTTAGGTTTTTTCATATAAATTTTATCTTTAAGATTATTATTAAAAAATGTAATTTTTATTTTCATATGCTTTATCTCTAAAATAAAACTTGTGATTAGATTCAAAATAGTCCTATTTTTTTATTATTGGTGAAAAAATTTCATTATAGTTAATATCCCTTTTCTTGCATATATAGCCCTTGATCACCAACCTAGTCTTTTATCTTGGAGATAAAAATATTTCAGGTTTTAACCTCTATACCCACTTATTCTACAAAGTATTATTATATTGTTCTCTTTTGGTAACATCCCAAGCTTAATTGTTTGGTTATCATTATACAAGGATTGCATTTTATCTTGTATTGCATCAAATTATTTTTTTTTGTTTTAATTATTTTCTAAATCTACATAACACTCTAATTATCCCTCATCAGTTATAGTCACATACTCATTAAGATCGAGGATACTTAGTTGAAAGTCATCCGTCTTTAATAAATCTCCCAGAATGAAAACCCAATAGATCTTTAAGTAATTCAAGAGCATCAATGTCATCATCAAATGGAGCATCAAACTGTTCTCCATCGTGTGGTCGTCAAGAACTAAATGCTTATTTTGTTACATATAACCCTAAACTTGATTTTATGCTCTTGTAATTGACTCTTCTCAAGTTTGATTTATCATGTTTTGAACGGTCAAGTTTTTAAATAATTTCACATCATAACTTCTTACAAGCTTCTTTATAGTTAGATAAAAAAACCTATAGTCAAACTTAACATGGGTAGGTATACTCCATAAAAATATACTACCTATTCTATCATATATCTTTTGAAACATGAACAAATGTTTAGTGTCTAAAAACTCTCAAATTATCATACGATACATATTTGTCAAAATGAACATTATCTGAAATATCATTATTTAAAACAATTAGGCTGTATATGTTTTGAGGTATTGGGACTAAAAAATTAAAACTCAGAAATGTATCTAGTGACCAAATGTTGAAACTGAAATTTCAATATTAGAACACAAAATTTTAATCTCTTTAATATTTTTAGAAAGTGGGGACACAAAAATTAAAATTTTTGAAAACAAAAACTGAAATTTTATTAATATTTCTTTTCAAAAGAGTAAATCATCAAATTTGTATACGAAATTTTATGAAACTGATAAACATACTCCCGAAAGACGTAAAAAAATAAATTAGCTCCTAAAAAATTTAAAAATTTGACAAAAACATTCAAACACTAATTGATCACGTCCGATCCCTGTTAACAAAAAATGCTTATGTGACTAACAGAATTATTGACTTGATTAACTTCATAGTTACCTCGCATTATTAATTATTTTGAATGGTTGTTTCACAAAATGTTAGATCATATGCATAAGTGGTTTTCATTTGTGAAAAAAACTGATGGTTTTTTTGGTTGTTTTTCCCAAATTAATACTATATTTTTGCATCTTTTTATTATTTTTATTGGGCTTATTTGTGCATTTTTCGGGGTTTTAAGTTTTTGGCTTTTTTGTTAAGAGTAAACTATATTTACTTCAAAAATACGCGCTATGACTTAAGATGAAATGTACTCAATCATTTTTTCTGCATACCTCAGACATTATGATCCAAGGAATTGGTCCAGTGCCTAGTGAGAAACCGATGATCATAGCCTAAACAAAAAAGTTGATAACTAAGCTAATATATGTACCAACTAAATAAATAAATTAAGGCATAAACAAGCATGAAGAAAAATGAAAAGTAAATAAAATGATACCACAATACTAGCAACTGATAGCAGTTCCAAGGTTGTATGAAGATTTGAATCAAATGATACTACTTCCTACGTGGATTCAAACCAACAAAAAATTTCCATATATATTAGTTATGCATATAATGATATAAATAAAATATTGAGATTAAAATGTCTAATTTTAAAAATTTCAGGAATTAATTTGAGTAATTACTTTATAAATAAAGAATTAATAAATTAAATAAGTAAAGAATAATATTCTGGTAATGTTACTACTTTGAATTAAGTGAATATGTCTTTTAAGAAATTCACGTTGAGTATTTTTGTCCTCAAAAAATTTTATTATATTAAGGTTCTTAAATTTTACAAAAGTAAGACATATAAGTCTCTATTTTAGTCAGAGATCTCTCTTGTTTTCACTCTAACAAATAGGTATTTAAAAGTGTGACAAAATGACATATATGTCTTATTTTTATAAAATTTAGGAACCTCAATTAACGTAATAATTTTTTTTAATTTAGGGACAAAAATATTTGACGCAAAATTTTTTAAGAATCTATTTGAATATATACTCTTAAATTAATTGGAGTTTTCTTTCTTTTACTCAAAAATAAAGCAAAAATTGGGTACTAATAACAAACTTAGTTGTTATAATAAATAAAGTTATCTGACTAACCTCTAAATAAAATGTTGTTGCAACAAGGAGTAGGCTAATTGTCATTATAGAGGTTGAGACCTAGAGAAATAAAATCAAGGAAAATTCAACCTCAAATGTTATATATTTCTAAAAGGATTACATTAGGGATATTGGAAAAAAATCATATTCAATTGGTGCTTACTATCAAAAGTAATTTGCGGCCACTTCTATCCAACAACCACACTGTGATTCCAGTCATTGAAACCTTTAAAGTAACACAGTTATCAGTGAGATGAAATTTAATATTTTTTATGTTTACAAAAAATGAATATATTCAGAACTATTATTTGTACACAGCTAATTTTACAAGTACACTTTACATCCATTTATATTTTCTCTCTTTTCAATTTTTCTTCCCACTTTCTTCTCTCTCCCCCACCAACCCACTTTTTTTTTTTTTTTTATCACAATATCCTTCTCAATTTTATAAGTTACCACAATAATTTGTAAAAAATGTACACCGCATTTGGGTCCGACAAAAGAGTGTACATATATATACCAAATACTCATATCTCTACATGGCAAATTATAATGATCTATCGTAAAGATTATTTATACCAAATTTTGTAAAAGCTAAACATCAATAAGATTACAATAATTTGCAAATAAGATTAGCAATAAGATTATTTAATATGTCACGTTAGTAAATTTTAATATCAATAATTTAATATTAGCAAATTTAACATGTCATGCTAACAAATTTTAATATTGTTAGCAAGAGAAATAGCGAAAAGACTAATAAATTAAAATTAACTTAAATTTTTTTAAAGACACATTTAATTAATTTTTTTAAAAAAAATAATTGGAGAGTGAGTAATTTTTTATGAACGAATTTAATTATTTACTCTAATTAAATATATAATTATTTATGTAATTTGTTATAACTTAAACTTTTGAAATAACTAGTTTATAATAATTTATACTTAATGTAAAAGAATTTCTTTATTTATATATAACACTTTAGAACAAGATAGTTTTCTAACCTGGATAGCTCCAAGACCAAATGTAGCTGCATTACTGGAAGATATTCCTATTAAATTTAGATACAAAATTATATAACTTTGTAACTTAAACAAGGTTGATGATAATAAGTAACAAATAGTTTATATGAACATAGCGACTCAAAAATTAATAGTTAATTAATGCAAAATAATGAAGATTTTTGAGCTTTAAAATCTAGAGGTATAGCAAGTTTGCATGGTTTCTATTATTTTTTCCTGTTTTTTCTTTAGTTTGAAAAGCTGAGAAGATTATCTAAAAAAGGTCTCAATCTTTAGTATAGTTTAAGATTGGATTTGGATCTTTGATATAATTTTATTCTAATACTGGCATAAATAAAGAACACGATACGATATTAAACATTCAGACACATAAATTTAAATTTATATATATATATATATATATATATAAAATGTATTTTTTAGATAAATTATAATGATATTTTGATAATTTATTAATATTAAAAATATAAATTAATTTTTAAACTATTTTTAATGCCTTTTTTATTATATAATTTAAAATATATTGTATTTTAACAAATAATATTATATATTATTTCTAAATTTATTTTAAAAATACATATTAAGAATAATAACATTGGACACACTGGCATGTAGTATTTAAGTATATTTAAACATATTCGGAGAAGAATTTTTTTTTATTAAAACACAGTTAGAGAAGACACACGTGTCAGACGAATGTCGATGAGTGTCATGTCTAAAATGTATCCAATATACAAATACGATAACTCATCAAAGAGTCCGTAACTTCGCAGATTTTATTTCTCTAGTTTGAAGGTTTATTTGTTATTACTTACGGAAAGAAAACTAATGTAAAATTATTTGATCACCTACCTGCCTTATTAAAGATCTCACTAGAATAGAAAAGAACTCCATTGATACCAGAAAGTTGTTGAAGGACGAGTAATCCAATTCCTATCTTCATGATGCATACACAAGATTATTTAATAGAAATAATTAGAATTTAACTCAAACTAGTGTCCAATTAAATAAATGAAAGTTGAATAAATAATGAAAAAGAAGAGAAAATAATGATTAGATGAATTTATTGTATTAATTAAAGGAGAAACATACCCCTAAAGGGAACCAATATCTTCTCCTCTTCAAATCTGCAAATTGTATAGTATCTGATTTGTTGTTTGACATCAAAGAACCCTACATTATGAATATATCACATTTGTTAAACCATATAATCAAATAGTAGCTAGCTATAGAGAATGTTTATATCTATAACAAAGAGATAGAGAAATTGAATGCTTTTGGACATTAAAAGTAGGAGTGAGCACGGGTCGGTTTGGTTTGGGTTTATGGTAAAATTAGAATCGAACCGATCAAAATGTAATTGGTTCGGTTTGGTTCGAATTTGTATTTTTTTGTACATGTATCCGAACCAAACCAAACCGATTAAGAATGGATTGGTTCGGTTCGGGTAATTGGGTACCCGATGACTTTGAAATTCATAAAAAAAAACCAAATTTTTATCTTAAAAATTCAACAAGTACAATAAACATGTAACATCAATAGAAATAATTCAAATATGTTAAACACCAAATACATTAAAAACTAAACTCATTAAAATCCAAACATATTAATAATGAATAATCATTGTCTAGTGGAAAAGTCATATATTTTTTATTTTTTATTTAATTAATATATGATCGGGTTTGCGGGTTGGTTCAGGTTACGCACCCCCAAAACTGATACCCGAACCAATTACTAACAAAAGTCATCGGTTTGGTTTGGGTTGGACCCGATTACCCGTTGGTTTCAGAACCAATTTAATTGGTTCGGTTCGGATTCGGACGGGTAATCGAGTACCCGCTACCCGTGCTCACCCCTAATTAAAAGTTTATGTAGATGGTAAAATTTCATGAACTACCAAATGCAATGATAAATATATTGAGTAATGCTATACATCTAAATTTTTTTATGAAGCAACTCCAATCAAATTAAATAATAGGACTTCAAATAATATTAATTATAACTAATTTTTATTATGTTAAACCAACTTGATTAGATTTGGTTAACAAAAAATTCAGTCGTGTACCATTATTCAAATAGAATTAGGTAAGTGAAAAATTCTTATTTACTAAATTTAAAATTTCAGCATGTAAATCAATGTTTGATATCTTTAAATTTAAAATAGAGAACATAAACTACTATTAGCTACATAATAATCTACATGTTGATCAATGTTTCTTCTTCTTCTTCTTCTTCTTCTTTTTTTTTTTTTTTTTTGTTATGCAAAGGTGGAAATCCAAACCTAGCTAGAACTTGTTATGATTATATAACATATATATATCGATAAAATGAAATACTTGTATTTCTTGGGCTTCCAATGTTATATCGGTGTTGGGTCCTCGTAAAGCTTGTAAGGAAGTTTCGAATTTTGCTATCATCCCCATTTCAGCCTAAACAAAATAAAAAATAAAATGAATCATATAAAATAGCACATTTAAAAAGCACGTTATTGATATTATGATACATACCAACCATCTTGGGGATTCTGGAATGAAAAATAGTCCTGGTATTAACATTGCACAAGGAATAACTCCTATAAAGAAACCAAAACATATTTTAGTATCTAATTATAAATTTATTTTAATTCATCAGGCTTCTAAACTATAATTATCTTTTAAATGGCAGTTATGTATGTATATATTGAGGCAAAAGTTTTGAATTGTTAAGAGAAAAACTATGAGATAGATGTAGTTAAGACTTTACCTAAAATTGCTAGCATTCTCCATTTAACAAAAAGTGCAGCCAAATAAGCCAACATGATTCCAATGGTGATTGTGAGCTAAAAAAAATAGTGAAATAACTTTACATGTTAGTTGATGTGTATATATAGAAAATTGAAAAAACAAATAACACATGTAAATTAAAGATGTTAAGTAATAACAACACTAACTTGGTTCACTGATCCAAGACTACCTCTCATATCTCGAGGTGATACTTCTGCTATGTAAACGGGCACCTATATGTATATTAAGAAAATTATTATGATGAAAAAATGAATTAAAGAGCATTATGAGAGAATAGCAAAAGGTATATCTTATCGTATTATTGTATGGCCACAAAAAAAGACACTTGAAAGGAAAGCTAATTAATTTGCCACCTAAGCTAATTGAATAAATCAAATTATTATTCATGCATATAGAACTTACTTCACAATAATATTGAACATGAATTTTTATTTCCCTGACTTCAAAGTTCTAGAAAAATCACAACTATATTGAATTTTCATATACTATTTCCCAAATTATTTTAAGCTTACATTGGTGTCATTTTAGGAATAATAGATAATTACAATATTTCATAGCTATATATAATACAATTTTCATTCATTCAGTTGGTAGTTTGAGCGAGGTTGATTATAGTTTGGAGTGTTTATAAAAAAATTCTTAAGTGTAAAATATTATTTTTGTTTCTAATTATTTGGGTAAGTTTTATTTGTGTCCTTAACATTTAAATCGTTTTATTTGTATCTTTAACGTTTATAAAAGTAATTTAATGTTATTCTGCCGTCAATTATATTAATAGATGAGATTGTATTTTTCAATTATTCTCACTTGAATGTATTCATTCTCAATTAAGTTTCAGTTGGATGTGTTCTATTTTAATATTGTATCTACTATTTGTGTTCAGGTTCAATTATGTCGCTAAAAAGGTGAATTATGTAAATATTGTAGGGATTAATTTTAATTTTTGACGAACTATTATCCGGAGTGGATCATCAGTTCTGTCTCAGACATTTGTATTATTCTAATTTCAAGAAGAGATTTTCAGAACTTCAACTAAAGCTCATGAAGTTAATTGACGGCAGGATAACATTGAATCACTTTTATAAACGTTAAAAATACAAATAGAACGATTTAAACGTTAAGAACACAAATAGAACTTACTCCAAACATTAGGAACAAAAACAATACTTTATTCAATTCTTAATAACAGTTATAAGCAATGAGAATGAGTTCAAAATTCAAATAACTCTCATTATAAATTTGGAAGGTATATTTAACGTTATTGTTTTTTCTATATATATTGAAAGGGTTTAAAGCGCAAAGAAAAGAAAAACTAGAAGGCGAAAATTAAATAGAGTAAGGTCGTTTTTCTATAATGATCTTTAAACATAATCTATACTTCTATACTTCTATAATATATATAACGGAAATATAATAAAAAGGACTGGTGTTTATTTTTTCCCCCCCTAAAATATTCTTCATTGTATATAAGGCATAAGAAATACTTTTGTGTTATTTTCAACACTTGAACCTAAAACTTGTTAGCTAAGAAATAGGTTATTTTGCCATTCCAACTATTTTTTAAAATTGTGTGGAATAACTTTAAGAAAAATAAGTTTTTCCGTCACTTAAACTAGTTAGATATTGTTGATATGTATAAATGAAGTACTAGAAAGTGAAATTACCACATAAGATATTATTCCGACACCAAACCCTGTCAACAATCTTCCTATAAATAGAAGAGATGAGTCCTACATATAATATATGGAGTAATAACATAAACGTTAATGTTAGATGTAAGATTTTGTAGTAGTATTCATGACAACAAACCAGACATAATTATAAGTAATTACTACATACATTGGCTACTGAAATGGTGAGCCATCCAATTATATTTGGGACCGCTGCCACTATTAGAGCCTGCAATTTTAAAATTCACCAACAATAAATTGCAATTAAAGTTTCAAAACAAGTAGTTAATCTCATTTTAAACGTTGAAATTAATTAGTCACCAAAAAAACGTTGAAATTAATTAATTTAAAGAGAAATACTAAAAGACCATCAAAATTTATTATTTTTTATTATTACTTTTAGTCATCAACTCAATTTATTTAGTTTAATAATTCAATAATATATTTTGGGTTTGTTTGGATACTATTTTCGAAAAAGATATTTTTTTAAATAATATTTTTTTAAAAGATCTTTTACAAAAGTAAAAGTGATTTTATGTTTGCATATTTCATATAAAAAGATCTTTTTATCTATTAATTATTTGGATAAAATAAGATAAAAGTATTTTTTATTTATTTATTATGTGAAAAATATTTTTTTTAAGAAAAATAAATCTTTTAAAAAAAAGACGTAAATTGTAGCTTCTCAAAAAATTTTTTTATTTTTCTAGTGCTTTTATTTTTATTATTAGAAATTTGTCAAATATACTAAAAAATTAAATTTTTTTTATCAATTTAATGATGTCCAAACAAGCACTTTAGCTTATACTTTTAAACAGATCATTAACTGATGGTCAAAAATAATAAATTTTAATAATTTTCAAGCATTCTTCTAATTAAAAAGTAATATTGGATGTTAGTAATCTTAAAGATATTGTGTTTGTTGTTTCGAATAGAACTTTATTCCAGTTTTTTTTTTGAAACATTTACAAAATATGTAGTAAAGAAAAGATGTAAAAGTTAAAAATATATAATTGGGTGAAACTACTAATTTAAAACCTCCAATATTAGTATTGACAAATGAGTAGTTCTTAAAAGTTAATTGTTCTTAAATGATAGAATCTGTTTTTACTACTTAGTTTTAGTGACCTTTTTGGTATCACAATAGTTTTTTGAGACTATTTTTTGTTCAAAATAATTTTTATGTAGTAATTATCAACATAATAATCCTTTAAGAATCAAATTGGTAATATTTTGGCTATAATATTAATAAGTATGTTCAACAAGTTATTAAAATGGTTAGAGGAAAAAAAGATTCTATCAACCAAAAGTATTTGACTTTCAATCCACTTTGAGGAACCTAGTGATAGTGAAAGAAGAAAGAGTTTTCAACATTTGCATTCAAATATTTCATTGTTAGAAAATAGGTAAGTTAATAAAATAGAAGATTAAAATGAATGCTTTATATTTATAATAAACTAAAGAGAAAATGAAAAATAAATTAAGTTGGAGTATAATGAAAAATAATACCCCTTTACGGCCAAGGTATTCTGCTATGTGACCACTAGCCGTTGCTCCTATCATTGCACCAATGTTGCATAAAGATCCAAAAAGTGAAAACTGTTCCAACAAATCAGAAAATAAATGGCATGTGTACTTGCTTACCCATTTTGGATTTAAGTATTTCAAATAATTATTGAAAACAATATTAGAACTCACTCGCCCAAAGTACCTTTGAAATTGAGAGGTCAAGATCTCGAATCATATCAGATTGTGTAGGAGAGGAATACCCTATCTGTGAACAATGTAATAGAAAAGAAGTACAATTTTAATCATTATAAAATAAATAAAAAGAAAAATTCATGTGCAAGATGAAAAGGAACGTGAAAAAAAATGGTCTGTGCAAGGATTCAAATTTCGGGCGGGCCAGGTCACGCTTCACATGATTTGGCCACAACATTAATTTGGTACTTTTCTAAATCACTTAATTTGAACTAAACTTTAATATTTTAAAAAATAGTATATATTCAAATATGTACTTAAAAAATTTTAGGTCAAATGTTTTCGTTTCTAAAAATTTTATTAATACATTAAAGTTTTTAAATTTTATAAAAGTAAGATATATAAATTTCTACTTTAATCAAAACTGTTATTTTTACTTGAACAAATAAATCATCAAAAGTGTGACAAAAAAACTTATATATCCTTTTTTTATAAAGTTCAAGAATCTCAACGTAATAATTTTTTTTTTGAACAAAAACGTCCAATACAAAATTTTTGAAGAATCTATTTAAATATATACTCTTAAAAAAAATTACACGACAAGGAGCACGATGCATATTGGGGGAAAAAATCCCTAGAAAGAGTAAAGATTTGTAAAGTAATAAAGTAAATAAAATTACCATTAAAATTATAACTTCTATCATGGGTAAGTATCACAATTTTAATTTAAGAATGATTATACTCTTATTTTTTTACTTTACCAATTTGTTTGGATTTAGAAGAGTTGATCTGATATTGTGACTACTAGAAGGGCAATTTAAAATAGTGGTTGTGTGATATAATTGTAGAGAGTGAAAGTATCACCGTGAAACCAAATTGAATAGGACCCAAACAAACGACCAAGACACACAATATAACAAACATGGAGGAGCCATGATTGGCGTTGACGAGTGGCTGCCTAAGGTTTCTAGCATCCTCGGAATCCTCCGCATGAGCCATTATGTTGAAGGTTACTCTAATCTGTTTTGTTAGTTTGAGAAATGCATGTCAAGAAGGTTAAGAATATGAGAAGCTAACAACATACAAGATCCGTATTGCTTCTTAGCTTGTCCGGTTCAATTGGGTATGCGAAAAATGTGATACATGTATTTGTTTTTGTGATTCAAAATAGATACATGTGTAGTGTCAACAGAATCGTTAGTACTGTTAGATAATAATTTTTTTGACTTAAAATGAATATTTTTTCTGCATAAATTTATATCTTCACACTATAATTGTTTATTACGGTACAAATGAACCTGGATGCATATTCTTGTGGATGAGATTAAAAATTTAATTTAATTTTTTTTGTTTACCCAAACGGTATTTCCAACTCGATAGGTTAAGAATTAATCCATCACGGAAGCGTCTGACACCAGCTAATAAGTTGCTGCATGCAGTAGACGGGGTTCAAACTCCCAACACTTGCTTAAGTAGACGAGTGAGCTGACCATTCAACCAACCCAAGTTGGTTAAAATCTAATTTAATTTATTATGTGTATCAGTGATGCAGGTCCATTACTTTATATTTCAGCCCAACACTCAAGCTGCTTCAACAACTTCAAATGTCACAACTTCAATGCTTCAGCCCATTACACTTCAGAAAAAACAATGAGAAACTTGAAACAAAAAAAAAGGTTTAAAAAATTTATGAAGAAAAAAAAAAGTGAAATATTTGGTAGTATTATGGGATAGCAGGAGCACAAGAACACAAAGAAGTAATATTACTCGAAGGACATTAGTAAAATAATATTCAAAAAAGTAAAAAAGTAAAACACAACATGCAAGAGAGAAAAAGTGGTGGAGCAGCTCCTGAAACAATAGAGATAGTGGAGTAGAGTGAAAAAGTATTGCATGTCAAAGAAGACAACTACAACGGAAAGAATGTACCAGGAATTGAAAGAGGCAGTGAAAAAAATTTGAAAAGTAAGCTGCATTCTATAATGCTGGGCTCACAACATCATTTGAAGTAAGGAATAGGGTGTGGCATTTGAGAATCATTTCTCCCACATGAGCAAAAATCATCTTCCTTCAACCTTGAGCTTCATTCGAAATTTTAGTGATATGCCTATCTAATGTTATCTTTCTGTAATTGAAAAAAATGCTTGTTATTGTGAGTAAAAAAATATGAAAAAACCATGAGAGAAGAGGTAAGAGAGATGCATGAAAAAGCCAATATAGTTTCTGTGTAATTTTGGTTTTGTTGAACTAAGGTTTAGTTCCCCTTGCCAAGTTGGGATAACACTTGGTGGCTGATTGAACCAATAAATTTTCTTTTGTCAAGTTGGGATAGCACTTGGTGGTAGCTAGAGTATAAGCTTAGAATTTGATACTAGATGAATTAGGATTGTAATCCATTAGTATTGGTGTATGTAATTTGGTTGATTATAGTGAAAATTTTACTATGGTTGTGGTGGAGACTGGATGTAAGTTTCATGGCACTAGAAAACCGAACCAGGATACATGTTGGCATCATTCTCTTCTTCCCTTCTTTGTTTGTTTCTGGTTTTAGAGACAAAAAGAAAAAATCTCATGCATAATCAGCTTCCACAAAAAATAAAGCAAAAGAAGTTTACTTCTGAATTTAACTTGATTCAACTCCCTTCTCAAGTTCTAGCAGTTCCATCAATTAGTATCAAGAGCAAGGTCTCAAGAAATCAAGCTTTACAACTAGGAATAAAGATCCACCACCAATAATATGGGTGCTAACATCATGGCTTACACACTCACCGAGTCTAACAATCGACCTCCCTACTTCAACGACATCAACTACTCATACTGGAAAGAGAGAATGAGAATTTTCGTGCAGTCAATCGACTACAATATCTGAAAGAGTATTTTCAATGGACCTGACATTCCAACAAAGCAAAATGCTGATGGAGATGTGGTGTCAAAGAAAGACAATGAGTGGATAGAGGAAAATCTTGAGGGGTCTTACTAAGAAGTGGAAAGTAAAAAGCATAGCCATCTTTGAAAGAAATAATGTTGATAAAAATCACCTATGATGAGTTAAGAGACAAGTTGTTGACCTATGAAACTACTCACATGTCTCAAGACAGAGATGACAAAAAGAAAATGCAGCATTAAAATCAAGAATGATAGCCAAAGAAGAGGAATCTGATGACAGTATCTCAGATGAAGAAATGGTGCTCTTTGCAAAAAAATGAGAAGATTAATGAAATTCAAAATTAAAGGCAAAGGAACTACTTCATCCAAAAATTTCAAGAAAGATCAATCCAAGTTTACTTGTCACCACTGCAAGGAAATAGATCACTTTAAGTCCAACTGTCCTCAATTGAAGAAAGACGAAAAATTAAAGAAGGACAAAAAGAAGGTGCTGATGGCAATATGAAAAGACTTGAAAAATGACATTGATTCTGAAGATGAAAAAGATTTTGATCAAGAGACTCAAATGTGCTTGATGGCTGATCACACGGACATGAATAAGATAGATCTTTCTGATTTTTTCATTGATGAATTGCATTATATTATTATAAAAAATTTCACTATGAACTCAAAAAATCTTTCTGATAAATATGTTAAGCGCAAAGAAAATGAGGTATCGAAAGTTGGAAATAAATTTTTATTAGAAAAGGTAAAGGTAACCGAAATTTGTGATGAGAAATCTTTGAAAGAAGAAAATAATGCTTTAAGAGCTAAATTAAACAAATTCAAACTTAAGCATTAGATCTCAGCCTTTACTAATTTAATTGCTAAAAATGAAAGGCTAAATGAGAAAATTAAGAATCTTATTGGAAACTTAGCAAAATTTCTTCGAGATTCACAAAATCTTGACAAATTATTTGTTTGTCAAAGATCCTGTTTTAAAAAATCTGGACTTAAATTCAAAGAAGAAAGTAATTATGTTTACAAACAAACTTTTAAAAAATTTGAGGCTTCCTCTTTCAAGAATGCTAAACCAAAATTTTCTGCAAGCCTCAAAATTCAACAAATAAGAACCATTACTATAAATGCAATAGAAATGGTCATGTTCCTCAATAATGATTCATTTTTCTAAAATCTTTTGGTGATGATAATAAATTGTATAAAATTATTCATAATTATAATGCTATGGGACAACCAAAAGGATTTCACATAAGAGGATCCAAATGGATTTTGATACCTAAGATTAGTTGAAGAACATGTAGGTTTGTCTTACATCCAAGAAGAAAAAGGACATGTGATATCTTAAAAGTGAATGTTCAAGTCATTGACTGGAAATGCTACCTTCTTCATCAAATTCAACAAGTATGATGGAGGTTTGTCACTTTCAAAGATGATGGTGATGGTAAAATAATTGTCATTGGTAAAGTTGGCAAAGACTTTTCTACTTATATAGGTAGTGTCTTTCTAGTAAGGTTGCGAGAACCGGACCGGTCAATGAACCGGTAAGGCGACTGGTTCACTGGTTCAATAGTTCGACCGGAGTTCAACCGGAGTTCAACCGGTTTAATTAAATATTAAATAAAATTATTAAAAAATTAATATATAATTTTAAATATTTAAATTCATTAATTTTTAAATAAAAAAATTTTAATAAAATTTAAGATATAATAAAAATTGAAGATGAAAAGTTCATTGATAATAGTCAGAGTTAAATTTATTGATGACTTTAAAACAACTAACCGAAGCAGAATTTTCACTCAAATTGCAAAAAATTAAAGATCTTGCAGGCTACATTATCAAGCCAAGGCTAATTATTCAACGTCAATTCTCTTATACAATTCAATTGAATAACACATTGATGAAATCTCTTATTGTGCAACAAGCCTCTTATAACTAACCAAACCCTAACTAGGTTCAACAAATTCAATGCTTTTCAACAACAAAAACTCAGAATACAGACAACTCAACCTCCAAATCCAGAAACAAAAAAACTAAGTGAAACAATATAAATTAAATTCAGAATCACATTAAGCAACAACCCAACTCAGAACACAATCCCAATTCAGAATCTAATACAAAAAATCAACTCAGAAGCCAGAATCTTAGAAATCGAAACTAAAGAAGCAGCGGCTTACTAGAGACATGGCGAGGGAGGAACGACGGTGACAATGAACTCAGAAGAGGAAACGACAATGCAGCATTTCAAATCACTCAAACACAATAAGAATTTCACCTAAAAACCATCTGAGCAAAAATGCATACAAATATACACAAAATTGAATCAGAGAAAACAAATCTAGAGAGAAAAAAAGAGGAACCGAATGAAGCCATTATGGATGAGGAAGTTGAAGGTGTGGTTGTTGCAGTTGTAGGTGAACTTGTTGTTGGAGGAAGGAAGCTTCTGGAGGCACTAGAACGACGGCGAGAAGAACAGGGCTGAGTAGACGTTTGTGATGCCAGAAGCTTCAGAGTTCAGAGTTCAAGACGACGACGCCGCTGGCAGCTGCTTCGATCCACGACGGTGGAAGCTACTTCGATCCGCTGACAGAAGCTCTGATTCGGCGTCGATTCTGGTAGTGAGGTGAGGTGAATGGTGACTGGAGAAGGTGGCTGCTAGAGTTTGTTTCAATTCAGTCACCAAAAAAATTCGTTTATAAAGAAAGTGGTGAGGAGGGTGTTGCGTCGTTTTGGGCTTTCCGTTTTTTTTTTCTTCTTCGTAAAATGCTGACGTTTTATGTTAAACAGTGAACTGGGTCTTGAAAAAACAGTCCGGTTTATCCGGTTCACCGGTTACCTATCGGTTTGACCGGTTTTTGATCTACCGATTTTTTGCAGGTCGGTTTTTGAGGATGACCGGACCGGCTAGAGGACTGGTTTCCGGTTAATCCGGTTTTTAGAACCTTGCTTTCTAGTAGATAGGTTAAAGTATGATCTATTGAGCATAAGTCAATTATGTGACATTGGATATGCAGTAATCTTTAGAAAATTAGATTGTAGAGTCATAAATGAAAAAATAGGAGCTATTTTGTTTATTGCAAAAAGATGTGATAATATCTATTATCTCATTCTAGATGATCTTAAGGTTCAAAATATAACTTTTTTTTCAATGAAATCTGAAAAATAGATGTGGCATAAGAGATTAGGATATGTTAGCATGTTCCAAATCTCTAAGCTTGTTAAAAGAGGCTTAGTAAGAGGTCTTTCTAACATTAAGTTTGATAAAGACATCACTTGTGATGCTTGTCAAATGAGTAATAAAAAAAATTCCTTTCAAACCCATGGAAGATGTTTCTATTAAAAAACTATTGGAATTGTTGTATCTTGACCTGTTTGGACCAACTAGAACTCAAAGTCTTGGAGAAAAAAGTTATGGAATGATTATTGTGGATGACTACACTAGATTGGTTGAGTGTTCTTATTAGCTCATAAGCATGAAGCATTTTCTGTTTCTGAAAAATTCAACAAGAAGATTCAAAATGAAAAGAATTTAAAAATTGTCTCAATTCGAACTGATCATCATAAAGAATTTGAAAAGTAACATTTTGAATCTTTTTGTAATAAATATGACATATACACAACTTCTCATGTTCTAGAACACCACAACAAAATGGTGTTGTGGAAAGGAGGAATAGAATTTTATAACCTAGCTTAAAACTCAATTTCAAACTCAAGTTAAGACCATTCACTCGGATAATGATCCTGAGTTTAAAATCACTTTTTACAATTCACATGACATCATTAATCAAACTTCTTGTCTTAAAATGTCCCAAAAAAATGGTATTATTGAGAGAAAATATCAACACATATTAAATATTGCAAGGGATTATTTTTTCAATTTGGTTTACCAAAGTGTTTTTAAAATTATGCCATTGATCAAACTGTACGTTTAATAAATAGATTACCAAGTCTAATTTTAAAAAACCAAACTCTCTTTGCAGTTTTATTTAATAAGAATACTGACATAAATCATCTTAAAATTTTTGGTTTCATAAAGAAGAAAAAAATTTGACTTAAGGACACTAAAAAGTGTATTTCTTGATTATCAAATTGGCACTAAAGGGTATGTTCTATTTGAGATTCACACTAGAAAAACATATTTGTCCATAAATGTAGAATTTTAGGATCATTGTTTTTCATATAAATCCACTCAGACATTTCTTAAAGAAAGTCAATCTAAGTTTGCTCCCATGCATAGCGTTACTTATCATTTTGATGACATTGATCCTTTTGTTGATAATTCATTGAATTTGCAATATCATTCGTCCCGATTACCTTCCTATACATCACATCCGCCACAATTACATGACTTAATATCTTAACATACACATCATGAGCCCACAAATACATCTCATAGTACATCAGTTTCACGTACACTAACTTCTCATCTTCATGCATCTCAACCTAGTTCATCCCATCATGTTCAGGGTCCTAGAAAATTCACTGCATTAGAAAGCCACCTAATTACCTACAAGACTATCATTGCATGTTGGTTAACACAGGTTGCTCTAATATTCAATCATGTTCAAGAAAATATAGACTACTTCAAATGGTGAATTATGGGTCGCTATCCCCATCCATAGAGCTTTTTCCCTTGTTATAACTACTACAGTTGAGTCGATGACTTATGAACAAGCTGTTGTGCATGAGTGTTGGAGAAAAGCAATTAGTGCGGAGTTACTCGCTCTTGAAAAGAACAAAACTTGGACAATTACTTCTTTGCTTCCAAGAAAGCGTGCCATTAGTTGCAAGTGGGTCTTTAAGATTAAATTCAATTCCGATGAGAGTGTTGAAAGGCATAAAGCTTGGCTTGTGGCTCGAGGTTTTAGTCAGCAAGCTAACTATAATTATTTTGATACATTTAGTCCAGTTTAAAACTTACTACATTGAGACTTTTACTCACTTTGGCAGCAGCAAAAGGGTGGAAATTATACCAGCAGGATGTGAATACCGTTTTTTTGCAAGTTACAAGAAGTATACATGCTTCCTCCACAAGGCCTTGTTGTCCCCAATAGTGCAGTTTATCGGCTTGATAAGTCCTTGTATGGTCTCAAACAGGCTAGTCGGCAATGGAATTTACGTCTCACTGGTTTTCTTCAGCAGCATGGCTTCATCAAATCAAGCCATGATCATTCTTTCTTCACCAAACAAATAATGGCTTAGCTGTAATTCTTGTATATGTGGATGATTTAGTCTTATCTGGAGACAATTTGGTTGAAATTGAGACTATCAAGAAAGCATTGGATGCTGAATTTAGCGTCAAAGATTTGGAAAAGCTAAAATTTTTTCTTTGTATAGAAGTGGCACGTAGTTTTCAAGGTATTGCCTTATATCAACGTAAGTACACACTTGACTTACTTGAGGAGTGTGGGATGTTAGAGGCAAAACCAGCCAGTGTAGCGTTCCTATGCTTTATAATGATAAAATTTCTAAAGATAATGGCACGAGACTTGAGGACCTGACATGTTTTCAAAGGTTACTTGAAAGGTTATTATATTTGACTAATACACGACGAGATATTGTATTTGCTGTGGGAAAGCTTAGTCAACTTTTTTATTGTGCTACCGATGAACACTACAAGGCTGCTGTACATATCCTTCGTTACATCAAACAAGCTCTTGCGAAAGGGTTGTTTTTCTCATGCCAAAATGTTATTCGCCTCTTTGGTTTTGTTGATTCAAATTGGACAACTTGTGCTGATTCTAGGAAATCAGTGTCAGATTATTGGTTTTTCTTGGAATCTTCTCATTTCTTGGAAGAGTAAGAAGTAGACGACTGTGGCTTGTTCTTCTTCGGAAGCAAAGTATCTAGCCATGACTCAAGCAACAAAAGAGGGTCAATAGTTATTGTATTTGCTGCATGATTACCAACTTCCTCATCCGTAGTCTATTAATTTCTATTGTGATAATCAATCAACCATGTACATTGTTGCCAATCTAGTGTTTTATGAGCGCACCAAACATATTGAAGTGGATTGTCACCTTGTAAGAGAAAAGATGCAAGTTGGCATATTGAAGTTGCTGCCCATTAACTCAGCTAATCAAACAGTTGATCTTCTCACCAAAGCTTTGGCACCCGAACCTTTTCAAGCACTCACTTCTAAGCTAGGCATGTTGGATTTGCATACCCCACTTGAGGGAAGATCTGAACAGAGGATAGATTTCAAGTGCTTCCAACTTGAGGTAGGATGATGGAGATGAAAATATGGACAAGTTTTAAGTGCTTCCAACTTGAAGGAGAATGATAAAGATGAAAATGCATTCAGTTATGATGGCAAGTTGAAACTGATTGTATAACAAATTTGTAAAACAGTTATATATAATATATTTGATAAATTATACTGCTACTATTATTTTATTTAGCTCTTGCATCCAAACAAACTCATAAATTTACTAAAAGGAAAAACCTCATAAATTTCATTGCATTTCAACTTTTTTTTTTCTCTTTGCTCGTTTTCTTTTCTCTAATCCGTACCATCAGCACTTTTTTTCCCCTACCAATACTAAAATCCATCAAAACTAGTAACATAATGGGATCACAAGAGAAAGAACACTACATATCGCTCGCAAGGTCTTATTCTAGTAGTCATCTTCTGTGCATTACAATGAATGCATCCGAATTCAAAATTTGGCTGATATTAAGTAAAGGATAGAATTATTAATATTGTATGGGTGAGTGTGGTGTGAGTGAGCATATAATGCCTGGGATTGAGAGCTGTCAAATCTATCCGAACTAAAAAAAAAAAAAAACACAACATATCATGTGGACCTAACTACCCTACATAACCCTAAGTCCCCAACACTTGGCACCCAAACTGGCCTCTCATTACAAACATGACATCCCTTAGGAAGGCCAATAAGAACCTACTCACTCGTGGCACCTTCATTAGATATGATTGTTTGCTTTCGGACAAGCACCTTGACGACCATCGTTATGTGGAAGGACTTCAAGTTATAGTGTATCTGTGTAAAAGCAGCTAGTACACTTATTTCACAAAAGAGACAAATGGATGAGCAAATCTTTCCCTTTGAAACAACTTACATAATACATGATGATGATTCCACAGGGCTACAGAAATACATTATGCTCAACAAAATATAATTTTCAAAGAATACACACTACCGCCCCATGTTCTCTCCACAGCACACATCTATCTAAAGGAAGACTGAATTTCTTCTAATGTTCTTCCCTTGGTTTCGGGTACCCACAATGCCGTAAAGAAAACGGTGAAGGCAGTTACCACCATGTAAATTGTGAATGTCCCTGTAAAAAGTCAACAGTCAGCAAGCAAGACATGGGAGAGTAGACATTAAACATGGAAACATGAACACGTGTGAGCGTAACACACCTCCGCTACTCCAACTCAAAAGCAAGTTCGCCGTCATTGTGATCCCCCATGCAGTCAACCAGTTTGTCATGGTGGCTACACTACCAGCAAGGCTCTTTATATTCACTGGAAGTATCTGAAAAACAAGAAACAGATTATGCTGCAGGTCAGCGATCATTAATTCCATGTCAAGAAGTAGGAATACTTTCAAGTATTTTTCATTTTTGGTGCCTACTCATCCAGAAAAAAAAAATGTGTAGAGAATACAGAGAGGATAAGAATGAATGACAAGTTATGCAAGTCCCACCACTTTTTGTTTAAATAAAGTATGGTCTCACCACCAAATATGCCTACTCTCAGTATCCTATGTATTGGCCTTAATTTTTTGGTCTATATCACACACATGCACCCCAGGATAGAGTGTGAGGGATTTATGTGGTATCAAACCCGTGACCTTGTAGAGTACTTTTTGTTTTGAGTAATTAAAGTAAATACCTCTGACATTATAAGCCATGGGATTGGTCCCAGCCCCAGGGAGAACCCAATTACCATAACCTACAAAGAAGCAGTTGCTCAAAGTGTTGAATGCTAAAATTCATAGATCACAGAAATAAATAAATAAATAACTTGTTCAGCCAACTAGATCCAATATCGTACCACAAGTCCAACAACAGAAACAGTTGCCAAAATGTTTTGCAGATGAGAATCTGCAGATACAACTCCCTGGTATCATTGAAATATACCAGTTAGAAGCATAGCTAAGGCATGGAAATTGAATCAAGCTGTTAATTACCATTACCTACCTCCAGATAGAACGCTACAGAAACAACGAGAAGACTAACTGTCATTAGAGATGACGATATCTGCAGAAGAGAAAACCAATCTCAATATTATAGAACTCCATATACATTATTTAGTAAGATAAGTCGTGCAGAAAATCAATTTTGCTTAATACTCACAATTAGAAGTAGTCTTCTTCCACTTTTGTCCACCAGCCATGTAGTGATTCCAGTTGCTATGACCTGGAAAAGAAAGGATGATTATGAGAACGGAATTCTATATTATATTAGCATGAAATCCGATATGTACTCGATGCTTTATTGTCCAAACCTGAATAGCTCCAAGTCCAACTGTAGCAGCACTGCTGGATTGAATTCCTGTTACAATACTGAGGTCAAATACCAACACAAGTGCTACCTTGATAAATCCAAAGCTTGTTTAGGACCTCAAAATAATTACTATTACCATGTGCGGAAATGCAAACTAATGAAAAATATATAATTACTGTAAATTATAGAACAGCACAACTACCTTCATATTCCTTTTCATTTAATGACTATTATCACAATCAAAAAGCTCACATGATTATGAAATATAATACAAATAACTGGAGATTACTGCCTCGTAGGGGTGCCATTTCCATCCCATATCTACTATCTCAAATCTCAATCCATTCAAATCATAGCTCAGAGTTTAGAATGGGATTAAAGTTTAGAATTGGAATCGCAATTGGTGACCCCCACAATAACTTCTTGTTTTCATCTCAAATTAAGCATTGGATTAGAGTTTACAATTGGCATTGGGCTCTTCAATTCCAACTTTCATGTTTCCAGTTTCGTATAGGGTTGTAATTATGATTCCATAGTCCACATACCAATTTTATGCAAACGATGAGTTTCCTCAATTCTTAAAGACAACATAAGAATTACCAATTCCAACACTTATGTCTCTCGCCTTATCGTACTTGGTGTTTGAACTTAACAATAATGTCTACTTTAGTAATTAAATGCAACACTATAATTATTAATAATTAAATATTCTTTCTTAAAAAATCATTTTACAAATATCTATTTATAGGATTTAGCTAAAGAGTGTGCTAAAGACATTGATCAAGAGTACGAAAGAGAAAAATTTACATTTTTATTCCATCAAAAAATTTTATTTGTAGTATATCCTTAGGAAAACTCTGATTTATAATAAAATAATTTGTAGTGATAAGTATGTTTTTTATGTTTTATTTGTCTCAATTTCATTCATAACATTTCAAATATATTTCAATTTTGATCCTAGTATTGTCACGTTAACATCTCCACATGGATGAAGATTAAAACTTATTTGAAATATTCGTGATAAAACTTATTCAAATCTTCGTTATTCTCTCTTTCCTAAACTCCGACCAGCATCACCCTGCCCCCAAATAATAATAATAATGATGATGATGAAATTTAACTTAACAATTGATAAGTTACCTGCATTCTGAAAGATGATCGTTGCATAGAACAAAACTCCATTGATACCGCTCAATTGCTGAAGTGCAAGTAATCCAATTCCAATCTGGAGTTGCCGAATTAGCAAAAGTTTGCAGGTGAGTTTTCATATAAATAACAAAGGAAATGCTAGTTATGTTACAGTGTATAAGCTTGAAACTAGAAAAAGATAACAGTGTACCGTTAAAGGGAACCAATATCTTTTCCTCTTGAGATCTGCAAACCGTATTGTTACTCTTTTTCCTGATGATGCCACAGATCTCTATAGAAAGCAGATTGATAATCAGTTTATGGTTGTTAACACATGTTATTAAACTATTCTGTAACAGAACTTTGATGCTTATTCTCATGCAAGTGACTTGGTTAGCAAAAGTCACAAAACAACATGAGTGAAATACCTTAATTTCTTGTACTTCAAGAGATATATCAGTATCAAATCCTCGAAGTACTTGCAAAGAAGTTTCAAACTCATCTGTCATCCCCATCTTGGCCTATACTTCCCCAAGTCCAACCAACAAAGGAAGGAAAATTGAAAGAAAGGGAGAAAACGAAGAGAGAAAATCAGCAAATAGCAGAATGTCTTACAAACATTTTACTTAAGATATGAGCATATTAACAAAGTTGAAGGTTCAAGATATCTTGTAAACATATGATCATACCAACCATCGGGGAGATTCTGGTATGAAAAATAATCCGGGAATTAGTACTGTACAAGGCAAAATTCCTGAAATAGGATAGAACAAGGTATATTGTTATTATATCAGTTGCAGAAATTCTGTAATGGTTTGATCTGCAGACTAATATTTCAAACCAAGTCCTAAGTATGTATTGTTCTGTCAATTGTTTGATGTTAAGCAGGAAAGTTACTCAAAATCATGATTATAATATTGTCATTAGAGCATTCTGTTTTATGAGCCTTAAGTTTGATGTGTATGATTAGGCCATCGCATGGATGCTCTTTCAAATGTTCAGAACCTCTTGCTTAACTTTAATATGAAATAACTTTCCACTTTTTAAGAGCAGCTATAGGTAAAATACACACATTTTTTGTGTACAGATAGACATAATATTCTATTGTCATACAAATTTGACCTATGTACGCACAAACACCAAACATGTTCCTTGTGTTCCTTTCAGTAAAACTTAAATGTAATACGTAGTTAACTAAGGATATTAAGAGTTCCATATGTGATATGTCCATTGACAAACATTGAATCAATAAATAATTAGGATTTTACCTAAAATTGCAAGCACTCTCCAGTTGACAAAAAGGCCAAGCAGATATGCCAGCATTATTCCAATCGTAACAGATAGCTAAGCCAAAAAATATATTACATGAATGACAAATCTTAATTTCAAATACAATGAAAAGGAAACAAAGTATGTATGTAGCTTTGTTTTGATTTCCTAATCACTACTACTTTTTACCAATTCTTGAGAAGAAATTGGAGATTAGAAAAAATTGTGGCACTATTATAATTAAAACTAAAATTAGGAAATTAAAGCAGAAACCAAAAGTGAGTGTAGGCTTACTACCTGGTTAACTGATCCAAGGCTGCCTCGCATGTTTTGAGGTGCTATCTCAGCTATATAAACAGGCACCTAAATAGTATCAGATAGACTAGGTTAACTCTGTAAGTCCAACCCAACAAATGAGAGACATAAGGGAGAAACTAATTTTACCACATAAGATATAATCCCAACGCCAAAACCTTCCAATAATCTCCCCATAAATAAAAACGAGGAATCCTATTGGAAGCAACAAAATAGAAATACAATGCGTCAGGCGACAAAAGGGTTACAAATAACAGATGAGGATAGTGTGAATATTAGTACTCAAAAGGCAACATACTAGTACTTGATAGCACCTACTTTGGCAAAAGATATGGCGAGCCACCCTATTATATTCGGTATTGCAGCAATCATCAATGACTGAAACATCATTCAAAACATGCAAAAACCATCACCACTCCGATCACATTCATAGTTATTCCTTCAAAGCAGCTCAGATTAGACCGACAAGGAAAGGGCAAAAAAGGGCAAACTAATATTTGGCATCCAAAAGATTCTAATTCCCACAAAATAGCTAGATAAATGAGGCAAAGGTAATCCTGCCTGTGGCCCCATTGGTAAAGCTTATCAAAGTTTTATGACTTTTAAGGGGTCATGGGTACCTTCATTTCATTCTGAGGATATTTTGTTGAAACTAAAATCTTGTGGGCATCAAAATGGTGGTTTAAATTTTACCCAATCGTATAGCCACATTTGTTTTTTTGAATGATCATTTTCAGAATCTATGTAAAAAATAGTGATTTTTGTTCAAGTGGCGTTACGTATGCATGTATAAAATTATTTTTAAATTGAGAGAGAATCAAAATTTAATTCTAAAAGTAATTACCCCTTTGCGACCAATATACTCTGCTATCTGACCACTTGCAATAGCTCCAACCATGGCACCCACGTTGGACAGAGATCCAAACACTGAGAACTGCACCCAAAAGATTCAACGTAAACTCCAAGAAAAAGAGTAACTCAACCAAATCCAACCATAAATAAATAAAAAATAAAAAACTAAACCTCGGAAAGTGAGAGCTTTAGATCTTTGATTATGGCTTCCTGCGTTGGCGAAGAATACCCACACTATGCCCAATAAAGAAACAGACCCAATTCATCAAAATAACGATAATCAAGATAATAAACGAGCGTTGGGTAAAGATCGAAACAAGGAGAACGGAGGCAAACCGTGAAACCGAATTGGATGGGACCCAAGGCGGCGACGAGAACGCAGAAAAGGACCGAAACGGCACCGTCGCGCATGACCTGTGCAGATGAGCCCATGGTGCTGGACGTCCTTGAACCCATCTTGTACCAGCTCCCTGTGTGGAGGAACGGTTTCTGAAGGTCCCTCCCTACCGCTTCCTCGTCCCTGAAACTCATCTTTTCGCTGATGATTCAGAACAGAACCCCCTCCCCTCCCTCTTGCGTTCTACGTGTTCGTGAAAATGTCACACAGAAAAAGAGATTTCAGTCTTGACTGGTAGCAGCTCACTGCTGAGCTGTGATTAATTGACACGTTAGAAATTGTTGTTGTTGTTCGTCAGATTTGAACAAGAGGACAAGATGTTTCAAGTGAATTTTGTCTGCTTTGGGAATCGAAGCTAGGAATTTGTTGGGAAAATATAAAATATTCGGATTGGTTTAGATTTTGCGTTGTTGGTGTGGTGAGGGAGTGAAGTGCGTGCACTACTCATTCAATCATGCTTATCTCACTCTCAAGTGGTGGATTATTATTATTGTTGTTAGTTATTATGTGTGGGGGTCTGAATCTCAATTCTGAAGCTTCAATAATTGTCGCGTGTTTGATGCTACATTTGGTAATCAAACCTGAAAGCCTCACGAGGGATATGGCACCTGTTCTGCTATTCGCACGCATCAAGGGAAATAATGTAATAATAATGCATTAATAGATTAGGTTACGTGATTAATTAACTGGTGGATGTCATGTCCAATTATGGACCATTGTCCGCCAGTTATATTCCTTCCAACTTACATTTCCATTATTTTCACTTATTTCTCAATTATTTTTAATTATTATAACACTCTTGAGTTTCGGTCATGAATTTTATATTCTCACACGTAAATATAGGATTAACATATTTCGGTATTAAGAACTAGTAATCAGGGGGCGGAGCTAGACTCCGTAGGGATAATAATTACTATTAATATAATATAAACAATAATGTACGGTTACTAAAACAAAATTAACAATATATAAAAATAGATTTAATTTTAATATAATATCAGTATAAAATAATTTTACACATATATTCAATTAAATGGTATTATATCAATAAAATAGTTATTTTTTATATTTATTATTTATATAATCATCTAAAAAAACGAATATAAGTGAATGACGGTATAAAATATTTTATGCTGTAAATATATTAAAATTAAGTTCATAAAAATAAAATAAATATTTAGTTATCAAAATGAGAGACACTCCGATAAAGATGCTTAAAACGTCTTTTTTTAAAGATGTTTGTTATTAACTAAAATTTAATACATATAATTAATTAGATTATATTATTTTTGTTAAAATTAAATAAGACAAATTAATTTAGTCAAAAAATCGGTAAACCAAACCTTGAACCTATTTAAATTAATATTATTTTTTTTATAGAAAATAACTATAATAACCTTATTATAAAAAATGAGTAAAATATTTTTATTATATTTTTTTTAATTTTAAAAATCTTAAATTCTAACTCTATAACCACACAAAGAAAAAAAAGTGTTAGAATTTAGGATTTTTAAAATATATATAAAAGAATATTTTAATCATTTTTTATAATAAAAATATTGTAATTATTTTTTATAAAAAAATATTAATTTAGACCGGATCAAGGTATAGTTTATCGATTTTTTGGCTAAATCAATTTATCTGATCTAATTTTAATAAAAATAACATAGTTTAATTAATTATATGTATTGAATTTTAATTATTTAAAAACATCTTTATAAAAAGACGTTTTAAACGTCTTTATTCCCTATCAAAACATCTAACTAAGCAATAAATGTATTTAATTTTGTAAAAATTTTATGACAACTAGCTTCAAATATTAACATTGTAGTTTGTAATATAGCATTAAATTTTTTTTTTTGGCAAAATAAATAATTTGCATTAAGACATATCATAACCTATGAAAGTAAAAGAGAAAAAATTATAAGGACTCATGGCAAAACTTGAATGATTTTTAAAGACTATAACTTACAATTGGTTTTGTCGAAAATGTGATCCACACGTTTTTAGTAACTCAAGGTCATTAATTATAGAATCTGACTAAAAATAGCAGCAAACTCTTTCTCAGTATAAATAACTAAGTTATCTGCAAGGAACTCACTTTATTTTATTGTTTTGTTTTGATCATTTTTATTATGAGAAAGCTCTTCTTGTTTTTGTTGATGTTGATACTAAAAGAATTAAAATAGGTAATTGTTACGATGGTTAAAAGTGTTTGTCTAATTTATAAAAAAAATTAAAAATTAATATTTAATTTTTAAAGTATAAAAATAAATAATTATTAAATATTCAAAATTTATCATAAAAAATAAGTTAAATAAAAATTAGACATCAAATTATAAACACCATAAAATTTATTATCAAAATAATGTATATCTATCGGTCAACTAAGTGATAAGATTTTTATTTTCATGTTTCTTTTAATATCATCTATAACTCAAAAATGTTACAACATCTTTGACAAAATTTGGCACATCAATCTCATAATCTTGTAGTTAGAACTTCAAAAGAAGTAATTCATGTTCAAGAAAAGAAAAAATTATAAGGATTCAAGACAAAATTTAAATGATTTTTAAAAATTATAACTTACAATTAATTTTGCTGAAATTGTGATCGGCACTTCTTTAATGATTCAAGATCCTAAAATTGTGATCGGCACTTCTTTGATGATTTAAGATAATTTATTATAAAATCTTACTAAAAATAGCAGCAATTGTTTTTCTTCTTAATATTAATAACTAAGTTGGTTGTATCTTTGGTGGCTACAATTTTAATGGCTAGCTGTAACTATTGTTACGTTGACCAACGAATGAAAAGGTAACATGTGGACGTGCGTTAGTGTCTTTAAGCGCATAATTAAGAGGCTAAAAGTGATAACATTTTATTGAAATTGTTTAACATAACAAATCAAATTATACCATCAATTATCTTTTAACTGCCAAAAAGGTAAACATCTTAAAATGGTTGTATGTGATGCTTAAGAAAGAATATTAGCATGTTAGGCCAATCGTAGAAAGCTCTCAACTATCGGAGAGTCTTTAAGAAAAAATCAAACAAGATAATATAAGATGAGAAGACACCACATTCAACTCAAAATATTAAGATAGTAAGTTATTGGGTCTCTCATTTTATAAACTCCTCACTCTTTTTTACTTTTTTTGATATAGGACTAACTTCATATACTCCTCACACTTACAACATTAACAAATTAATTTTGTTCAGGTGTAACATCAAAACATATTCAAATCAGAATAATACCTTACTAACACCATAAACATTGTCTTTTTTAGAAATAAGTTTCTCCATCTTCAATAATATTTTAAGAATAGTACTTACAACAAAAAAACATTTTTATCAAGCTGCAATTAGAGTTATTAAAATAATAGCTCCATCTAATATATGCAACTCTTTACAAAATGTCCATTTAATTTGCTCTTTTACTTGTCTCAAGTTCATAAAAAACAATCATATTTATAATTTCAATTGGTTGAGTATTTTATAATTCATCATTACTCTTACAAAAAAAAGTACAAATAATATTGACCATACCAGTCAATTATGTAAAAAATTTATAAATTTAAAGTACTTGTTTTGAAACTACAACCAGTGCTAATTGCCATAATTTTTTTAATGTTATTGATTTTTATTTTTTCGCATATAATTTTGGTAAAAATTCAGGTGCAGCCAACTTAATGTAAAATTAATAGTTGAGAGCCATTAAATAAAAGTTAATTAAATTATTCAAATTATTTAAATTAATTGTACATGAATTTTCACGGTACACTTAATACATAATAGGGTCCTAAAATATCCAACACTACAGCGATGCCCTAATTACTAAGGCTATCTTTATTTTGTTTGTTTCCCTAATTTTAGTTCCAAAATTTGTTATGCATTGCAAAGCTTAGGTATGAAGTCATGGTTTCTTAGCAGAAGCATATGCTTCAGCGACTTTGTGTTTAGCTTGGTCATAAGTGGCTGATGTTTTATCTTTAGCGGTCATAACGGTTTCTCCGATAGCATTGGAGGCTTTGTTTGCTTGCTTCTTAGTTCCTTCGTACGCACCAGAGGCTTTATCTTTTCCGTATTCCACTGCGCCTGCGGTTTTGTCTTTTCCATATGCCACTGCGCCTGCGGCTTTATCTTTTCCATATGCCGCTGCGCCTTTTACTTTCTTTGACGCACTTGAAGCCGTTTCTGAAGCGTACTGGGATGCATCTACACAACACACAATCATCAATTTTTCGAAAAATAATACTCAAACTTCTAATTAGGGCTTTAATGTTTTATATATAATAATCAATTCTTGGCATAATTTCTTGTTTGATCTTAAAGACACTCACCCGATGCTGCAGATTTAACTTTTTCCGTGGCATTGGAGGCTGCTTCTTTAGCTTCAATCTTTACGTTCTGTGCTATTTTGGCTTTTTCACTGCTTAACCTTTTCTGCACTTGGTCATCATGTATGTTCTGCTGTTTTTGCGCCTCATTACTGTTCATTCTCAAACCACTGCCCCAAAAGTTTTAAATAATTGAACAATATGATACAACGTATAAAACATTAGAAAATTTCCAGGTATTCCAGAAATAGTGATTTTAGTAGTTGATTATAATTGAGATCAATGACTAAAATCATTAGAATATTAATATTTTTAAAAGAATTTAATTTTAATATAATAATAATTTTACACGTATATTATTTAATTACGTAAAATCTATTAGTAAAAATAATTAACTTTTATATTAATGGTGCTAATAGTCATTTAAAAGAACAAAACAAAAGTTTTACACTACTACCAGTACATCAAAATTAAAATCATCCATTGGCATTGTGAACTGAGATTATTTCTTTGGCATGTGCTAGCTTATAACGTTTTCAATGAAAAAAATCTAATAGAAAGACTTGTATGCATGTTTTTAGAAAAATAATATCCACTAAATCTTATTTTTCAATATAGTTTTTAACTCTTATAAATAAAAATGTATGCTTGGAAGTGCTCTTGAAACAAATGTAGTTGTACCTTTTGATTTTGTCATAAGCCCAAGTAGCAGCCGATTCAGTCTTTTCCTTGGCCTTTTCGGCGGCGGCGGCAGCACTATCCTTGGCTTCCACGGCCGTTTCTTTGGTACCTTCAGCCACTTTCTCACCCCATGGTCTACACATGCCCACACACATTGCTAGGAACAACACCAACACGAAAAGCTTTGTGGTTGCGGCCGCCATCTTTAACTTCTCTTTACTATTTATATATATTCCTTGCTGTTTTGTTTGAAATGAAAATAATTCGTCTTAGAGGTATATATATATATATATGCACACATTAATTAGTTCCGGGAGAAAACATGGTGACTATAAATGGATGGTGTTTTGTGAATATAGAGTGTTTTAAGGAAGATAAGGCTTCAAGGTTTGGCCATGTGTTTGGATAGACATGAAATATAGCGAATCACGTGCATGAAGAGTTGAAGACCAATGTTGATTCATGTATGGG
This sequence comes from Arachis hypogaea, assembly GCF_003086295.3. Taxonomy (NCBI): domain Eukaryota; kingdom Viridiplantae; phylum Streptophyta; class Magnoliopsida; order Fabales; family Fabaceae; genus Arachis; species Arachis hypogaea. Next base: position 14,923,448 of record NC_092046.1, on the reverse strand, counting down.
ATAGCTAGCCATCCTACGCAAATATGGTGATGCATGCAAGACCCTTTAGTATTTGTGGAGAGAAATTCTCACGCTTTTGCAAAGTTACAGTGAAATTTAGAGCTAGCTAGAGAATGATGACATGTATGTATTTGAAATTCTTTTTTTGTTTTTGCTCAAAATTATCTGCCATATTAGTGATCTTTTCGAATAAAAAAGGAAAGTAATATGATAGAACAAAGGAGCATTTATTTCAAAGATAAAAGGTAAATTCTCAAGTAAAAAAATTTGTTTATTTACTATTTTGAATTATGTAGTTTGTATTCATATTTGTGGGAATTCTCAATTTTAAAAATATTTCCAATATCAATAAAAGAAAAAGCTTTAAGTTCAGAAATATAATGATTGAGAGATATATTATATGTAATAGTTTTATATTTTAATTTTTATTTCCTTGACATAGGAACATTAAATATCCATTCTTTGAGATGGCGGGAATATAAATTTCATATTTAATTTGTAGGAATAAATTCTTCATGGGAATAACTTAAAAATTTCTTATAATAAACACACAAGTAATAAGTAATTAATTATAATTAATCTTAAGTACCGTAAAAATAAACATATGTGAATATCAAAATTAGTTTTTACAAACTAAGGAGCCAGATTATAATTTATCAAAAAAATTACATTCTTATTTTAGGTAAAGATACTAGAAATATTCAAGATAAATTCTTAATTTCTTTTACTGTATCCTTTTTCTTAAAATACAATAAACCTTAAAGAGGTCTCAAAAAATTTCATACAAGATACTTTAGTTTCAAACAAAATTTTATTCACTAAAAATTTTTGAGAATTATTTTGGTTAGACACCTTGAATCCTTTGTAGCTTTCAAACAAGTTTTTAACATGCATGTTGGAAAAACAAATTCCTAACAAGTTTATTATAAGACAATTAAATTCTAAAAAATAATAATTTAAGACAAATTAACCCCTTTTTAAAATGACGTAAAAACTAATGTGTTCAATGTGAGTATTGTTTAAAGACTTATAAAACGGTAAAAATTTATTAGAGATCAAACGTTTGATATATAATTTAGTGGAGACCAATTTTGATTTTTATTCTTTAAAATATATCAACTTTAAGTATATGCCAATTATATTTTTATTTTTTAATTTTGTGTAATATGCCAATTTTAAGAGTGTTCTACTCATCCTCTCAAATGCTCCTATATTTCTAAGACATTCAACAAAATAAGTGATTTAAAATTACTTTCAAAAAAACAAAATACAAAACAAAACAAACTAATTGAAGGAGAAATGAGTTGTATTATCCAATGAGAAGGGGATTGAAGGAAATAATAACCAGCATAAAAATCTGTTGGCTAGTGATTGAAGGGGGCAACATAATACAAACGTATAACAATATTGATTAAGAAATGAAAAATGCAGTTGAGAGAAATGACTGCATACATGTTTAAAAATGTGTGACTATTACTAACTATATGCAAAACCGGTGATAAAAATTTCAATTCTTTCTCTCATTTTTATCCCTCCTATCCCCTGACCAGCTTTTACTATATACAACAAATGTAATGAAACTGAGAACCTTGAACCTCAGCTTGGTCAAGATTGATTAACTTCGTGAATTTCTTTTCACATGTTCAAACTGTTTGGAGGGATGCTTCTTCAGGATAGAGAGTCGACAACCAATCTAGTAAGGCCTTGTTCACGAGCTCCGGAATCTCGTCATGTGGGCAGTGCCCAGCCTGCAAGTTTACGAGAGTTGTTTTTGGATAGAACTCTTTGATTCGGTTAGCTTTGGCAGGACCAACCCATGGATCAAGGTCACCCCAGATCAGAAGTAAGGGGCAAGAGAGTTCGCTCAAGACAGCATCTAGCGTATACTTGCTCTGATTCGTCATGAAGCGTGTCATTAACCTGTAGATAACAATTGATTTGAATTAGTACGTGGATGACCGAATCGGATGGTGCAGTAAATACGAATACAATAACAAAGTATCGTCCCACTAAGTGAGATCAGCTAAATGGATTAAACAACACCATTGCGCCTTGTTGTTAATCATGCTTTACCTTGGCACATTCATGCTTAGATCTCTTTTGATCAACACATTATGGGAAGAGACAAATAAAGAGGAATAACTAGGAAAATAAACTATCATAACTCCATCTAGAGACTGATTTATTTGGTTTATAGAGGCTGATTTATTTGGTTTAGTCACCAAAAATTCCTTTCTTCTGCAATGTTGTATAGCTTTTGTACAAAATCTACATTGAAGGTACTTGATGTCTAATTTTTTTTTTCTCTTCAATTTTACCCTCTTAACTTTCCCACTAACAAACTATCTATGCGGACTTTTTTTTCTCTTCAGCTTTACCCTTAAAAAAAAAACTGTTTTCAGTTATCTCAGTATTTTTCTATTCTATAACCATTATGCAAACCAAAAAGGTAGAGCCTGGTGTCTATGGTTATAGTGGCTATCATGGCTATACAACTTTAGCATTGCTTAGAAGTGTTGTTTTAATTTTAATAACATTTTTTAAGCGTTGCTAAAGTTGTATAGCTACCATAGCCACTATAACTTTAAGTACGACAGCATTCACCAATAAGAAAAACATTACAAAAGTATATTTATTTTATATATTAATAATTAAGATATAAATAACTACTTAATAAGCACTATTAAGATGTTAAACCAATACTAATATACATGTTACACCTCAGAGAGAGCTTGTTAGTTACCATATATACCAAGATGTAAATTAAATTTAAAATTTCATAACAAAGAAAGCTTGAATAAATTGCAAATATCATGTACCTATAATAAACTTCTCCTGCATTGGGATCTGCAGCTGGTCTTGTAATAGATTCCACTAGATAGTCGTCAACATTCGAAGAATTTACATAAACCTGCATTGACAAACCATTCTCTCAAAAACAATATTTACAACACCTAAGCCGTTCAGACTAGATGATGTCATTTGCATGGATCAATCGACATAGTAACCTCCTAATATGAATTATGTCTGCATTCAGACTATTAAAATCTTAATCTCTTTTAATAGTTTCATCAATTGTTTCAATGTTTTCAGTTAGTGGTTATTTATTGGGTTAGAGAACTCCAGTTCATAAACGTACACTTTTCAAGACTGACACAATTCGAGCAGGTTGCTTTGCCTGCCAGAAAAGAAATCCAAGAACTACTCGCTGGAAAGCCTCCTTCAAGGGTTTTAAGACGAACTTTGCTAGAGGTGTTTCTTTAGAACTTTCACTTTGCTTATTTCCGTCCCCGAATTGTCCGGCAGAGTTTAGTAGAACAACTCCACTGACAAGCTCCTGTAACGCAGCTGCTGAAACCAAAGCAGTGAATCCTCCAAGGCTGAAAATTTTATCAAAGTTGAAATAAGAATTACAGTACATTCTATTTTTAGTAAGTACGAAGAAAAATTACATTGCCTCGAAAAACAAAATTTATAATGAGCTACAACATAACATATTAACATGTAAATTAAGATGCTGGACAGCTCATCAAATAATTTGACAATTCAGAAGGAAAAGAATGTTAAATGTAGGAGCAGCTTAATTTGATAACATAGTACTTGACAACTAAGTTTTTAATGATAATCATGCAAATTTGTTTTTCATTAATGACATGCACTATCCGTGTTGAAGAGGGGGAAAAAACTCAATTTTCGAGGGCATCTCTCGAAAGTGAGGTACCTAGTACATGATTAACAAAATGTCTTCTTAAAATTTAGACGTAATCCACCAAAAGAAAATAGATATAGGTATTATAGTCATTTACCTATTTCCAACTAAAACGGATGGTTCTTTAACTATTTCCTTCACGAAGTCTACCACTTGATCCCTCCATACCATAGCATCATACTCGATAAGTGCTTTGTCACTCCAGCCAAATCCAAGCAAGTCTAAGGCATAAACCTTGTGTCTTTTCGCCAATTCTGGTATGTTGTACCTAAAGAAATGTTGAAAGCAAATATATGATTATCTACATAAGAAACAAAATTATTATTTACACACGCAATCAAATGTATATTTTAGACACTTCTTAAATCCAATGGTTGAGAAAGTGCACAAATAATATGAGTAAAGTTCACAATTTAATCTATCGATGAAAAAGTTGGTGCCTAAATAACCGATGTGCAAATAAGGAGAATTTTGTTTTCATTTGACTTGGAGCCATTGCAACAAAAACTGTAACCTAACCTACAATGCATACTCACAAGGACAAAAAAGATCACTGAGGCTTCTATATAAAAATAAGGTTTAATTATTCTGTTAGTCCCTATAATTTTACCAAATTTTCAATTAGATCCCTATACTTTTTTTTCCTTTCAGTTGGATCCCTACACTGTTTTTAATTTTTATAATTAGGTCCTTCTTAGTGTAAAAAATGTTAGAATTAACTAAATATTTCTTTGCAAATTGAAGGTATTTATAATTAAAAACCTAACTAGATCTTTGACTGCATGTATTTTGGGAAAAATATTCTAGTAATTTTAATGTTTTTTATATGAAAAGAACTTACTTATAAAATTAAAAGTATTGTAGGGATCCAATTGAGAATAAAAAAAGTATAAGGACCTAATTAAAAATTTGGTAAAACTATAGAGACTAACAAAGTAATTAAACCTAAAAACAAAGCATTGAAGTGACAGCATCAATAAGTTGGCAGTATCAGAAATCATATATGTGAATACTTTACCAACACAAGGAGACTGACTTTTGGCAAGTACAATTTAAGCAAAGAACAAGGAAGCAAGAAAGTAGTAAAATTGATGGGTGAACCACCAAAGAAAGAAACATCCCAACCAATTAGAAACTAGGGACTGAAATGAAAGTTACTGCACCACTAGGTTAGGAGGTTTGTAACTAACTCTGCCGACAAAGCAGAGTACTGGAATGAAGAGGAATGTGTTACATGGAGAGGAGAAAGGGTATTTAGGGAGGTGGGAGACGCTGCGAGGGGACTACTTCAGACTTGTTGGGAATTAGACTTGGGACTTGGGAGAGAATCAACCCTCTCGAAAAGCTTGGTACTATCACTGTTTTGTTTTTTATTTCAGAAAAAATACCAAACACCCGAGGGAAGGGAAAACATGATACCAACGTGTCACTTGATACGACATGGACACATCAAATTTTTAAAATGACAAGACATGACAGAATATACTTGTGTGTACTTTCAATTTCCATACCATAGAAGATCATTATCAAACTATCAGTATTTACTACTATCAATATTAACAAGACGTTTGCATTTAGCTTGTGTTGTACGAGTGTCTTTTTAGATACACAAACACCTCACTTAGCTAATGTATACATGCTTCATAGACTACTCCCGCCTCAATTTCTGCTATGGTTTTAAGGACTTCTTATCTTCACTAGATAACAGCTCTCACACAATGCATTAAGCCATTTGCAAGGGCCTACTTGATTAGCTTTTATTATTATTATTTTAAGAAAACCCTGTAAATAAAGGGATATAAATAAAATAAAAACCTCCAATGAAATGCAGAAGCCCCAAAACCATGGATTAGGACAATAGGAGAGCCTTCCCCTTGCACTACGTAGTGTATCTTATGACCCCTCCAAGTCCAATAATTGTAGCCTTCAGGTTTGTACGGCAATCTTCCAACACCTGACTCAAAATTCGTGTCTCAAAAATACATTCAAGAGAAACTAGCACAACCAAGAATTAACTATCTTAGCCCAAGTACAAATAAAGGACAAATAGGCCACCGATCATTTTTCTGGCAAGGACCCAAAATTGCATATAGCTCTTTCACAATTGAAAACATGTCTCTCTTTGCGAATGGTCAAGGAACTACTTGCCCTTTCTTTGCTGAATTATGTAATGAATACAATCAGGCTATGTTGAGTACAATTGGGCCAATAGAAATAGGTTTGAATATTAAATACAACTAGAAGTAATATAAACAAGTGTATCAGAAATTGTAATAGGAGAGTGAATATGAAAATTGTGAAATGTCTTAAGACATTTATTTCTCTTTGATTTTCTCTTTTCTATCCCTAATCCTCAAATTGTTTTCTGGAAGTACTGGCTACTAAGTACTAACCTTGAGATGGCTGTGCTTCTGCAGTCAAAGTGGAAGCCATGGATGAAACACCGGAAGCCACAATCCCTTTCAGCGCAAAACTCCTCCTGCTCATTTCACATTTGCTTCCTTCAAATATAAAAAAAGAAAACATGCATCCCACAAAATCAGCAACTAATTTTGCTACAAAATAATAAGAACGCAGGCATTAAAGAGATTGAGACTCACGGTGATAGTAAGGGAACGGAGCAAGGAGAGTAGTGTTAGTGAGGTGTAATCGGAGAGAAGGGGAAAGAAGGGATATAGAAGAAGCCATTTAAACGGAGCAGTACACAGAGGTTCGAGAAAAATCGAGAGCTTTAAGGAGTTTGAAGAAAATAGATAGAATAAAATGAACGACGACGTTTGCATGTTTGTGGTGGGTATCTGTTTGAGTGTTGTGGCGGACTCCGAGCCAGAGACTCCAAAGACTAGCATCATTTCCCCTTCTCATTTTGTGTGTTTAAGGTACTGTTTCGACGGAGAAGAAAAAAGAATAAAGACAAATCATAAATTACAAGAAGCCTCAAGCTAGTCAAAATTAGGGTGAAAACTCAACTACAATCAACTTTACATGCATTTGATAGATGATAGTTGATAGTTAAAAGTAGTTAAATAATTTAAATAATTTGACTAAATTTTTAATTAATAATTTTTAATTATCAATTTTATATGAAATTGATTGCATTTGAATTTTTAAAATTTTTCAAAAATTTTTTAATTATTTTATTTATTTTTGTCATTTAATATTTTTATATATTTATTTTTAGTTTATTTAAAAAAATATATGATAAAAATTTGACAACATAATTGAAAGAAAAACAATTAAAGAATCTATTCCCCTAACATCTCGTAATTTATTTCAAAAATTTATTCAATACTTTTTTATAGTCACATTTTTTATTCTACTAGATATTTTCACTTAAAATACAAATACTATATTTTAAAAACAAACAAATATTCTACATCTAGCTAGAGAAAGACATAATAAATCACTTAAAATATAAATACATATAGTTTAAATACAAACAGATATTCTACATCTACAAAAAAGACATAATAAAACAGAGATATAAGTGTGTTTGATTTACGTTTTTATTTTTAATATATATTTTTTTAAATAAAAATGATAAAATTTATTTTTTATTTTTTATTTTTACTTCTTGTTTTTATTTTTTTATAAAATTTAAAAAATAAATAATCTAATAAAAAAATAAAAAATAAAAACATACACTAAAACATCCTAAATTTCGCACCATACTAAGGCATTTTTTTTTTGGACAAGAAAATTTGAAAGTATTTAGAATTAACAAGCTGGAAGAGTCTTCCCTTTCAGGCATTAATAACTCCAGAATAAGTTGAATTAAAAAAAAAAAAAACTCCAGAATAAGTTGAAACCTAACGTTGAGACCCGGATTCGAACTTCTAAATAGTTTCCGATGCGAATTGAAAAATGAAAATCATATGTAACATATAGATGAGTAATTCAAAGGATAAAAAGAAAGATAAAAGAACTTATTAGATATTTTTCTTGATTGCAATTTTTAGAATTTAAACTCGTGACCTTTGAAATGGGGAGAGAAAGATATACTATGTGAGTTAAGGTTTATTGACCATGTATCCCCTTATCTTGCACCATATTGGACATTTTTGGTTAATGCATTCAAAAGGTAAAGAAAAAAAAAGGACAAAGATTAAGTGGAGAAATGATTTTTTTTTTTTTTTATTAAACACATATACCAATTTTACAAAAACAAAAAGGCAAAGATAAAATGGAGAAATGAATTTTTTTTTTGAATATATATATGGTAACTTCACGATACGTGTCATTAACTATAAACCGTTTTTTATTAAATAATGTTGTAAATTAGTTTAAACTCGAATTATATATTATGTATTATTATTATTTATGAAATTATAAAATTTTTTTGAATATTAATTTTTTATAATAGTGATTTTTTTAATTTACAAATTTTAATAATATTATTATAAAAAAATTATAACTATATTAATTTTAGTAATTTTATTTAATTGAGACCACAATAAAAATTAAACTTAATTCTTTCTAATGGAAAAGAGATAAATACTTTAAATTTTTATTTATTATTTGTAATAAAAACTAATGTAAAATTATTTTTTATGACAAATAAATCATAAATAGAAATTGGAATAAATTACCCACTCGAGTTGATCTTACATTATAAGTTTCACCACTTTTTTTTTTTTGGTGACGGAAAAGATCAAAAGACAAAAAAATAAAACACAAGTCAAGCTAAACTAGCTAGAACCGATAGCATCCTACACTAGGATTTACTCCAAGTGTACACCAAGCTTGATCCAAAAAATATGAGCTGAATCACTTCTTGCTCCAGATTTAGTCAACCAATCAGCAACACCGTTAGCGTTTCTTCAAATCAGAAACAATTAAGTCCACAAACTTATCTAAAAGAGACCATTGATCATAAACACAAGGATTAATCCAAAGTACCACAGCACCACACACACAAAAAAAACCCTCTTTCAAGCTATTGAACACTTTGATCACATTTTTCCAAACATAAAAAGCCCAACATCTACAAAACCTTTACCAACATCAACAAAACCTTTCCCAACGAACAAATACTTTAGTTAAGAATTATACTTATAATTTCTCTTTGCAGTGAAGAAATTGCCAAACAAACTTCTCCCAAAAAACAATGTTAACACACCTAGAGTCTCTCACCCTTAGGCCTCCGTGTTTTCTCGGAGCCACAACTTAGTCCAATTCACAAGGGTTAGTTCCCACGTCATCAAATCAATTTTTTCACAAACATAGGACAGGAAGAAGGCTACTTGCATATTATACAATGAAATGGAAGTCAACACCGACTTAACCAAACATAACCTTGCATTGTTAAGCATCCTACCTTTTCAGCTAACAAACCTCCCTTGAACCTTGTCAATAACCTCCTGCCCCGTCCTTTTCGCCACTCTATCATGGCCAATGTTTTGGATAATTGGAAACATATATTTGTAATGAGTTGAGTTTTTTGTTTGATGTGTAATCTCTAAATAAAAAGTTCCAGGGATTTTAATTTCAATTTTTTTTTCCTTTAATTTTAACAAGACGATAAACCATAAATCATAAATAAAAGTACAATCTCACCTACAATTCCCACTGGCAGCGTACGAATTAAGAAGCTACAAAATGGAAATAAGAGAAAGAAAAAACATTGTACAGCTACAAACGAGAAACATGTATTCATATGATTTTCGTTTGTGCTTATGGAGGTCACAATAGAGGGAAGACGAAGATCAAGGCTTCCATAACTTCATTGTGCAGTCTTCACTATAAGTTGCAACAAGATTCCTATGGGGATGATGGGTGACGCCTATAACTTCCTTCTCATGGACCTATCATTAACCAGAGAGAATATCATTAACCGTGAATATGTTGTATATCAAGAGATAAACATAAGTTGTGTTAGTGGTGGAGAAAACACAACATATAGAATAAGTAGCTTGAATATCATTTGGATTGGTTATTTTAATGGAAAAAGTACCATATTATTATTAAAAAAAAAAAAAAGTATTCTATAAAATTCTAAAGAATAAAGATATTTGTATACAATTTAAAAAAAAAAAGTTTTTATTTTATCGAGTGCTTGGATTGGCTCGACTCCAAGATACAGCTGGAAGATACAAGTATAAAAAATATGCTAGCTTATAGATCAACTAACACAATGGTACCTTATATAAACAATATCACAATGTTATATTGTTTCTGGAAAATGAAATTAATTTGAGAGAAATTTATAAATCTAATGTCAGGCTATCTCAAGCAACATACCTTCATCAGATGCTCTAATTTGCCAGATTGGTGACTGAAGCAGTACATATTCCTGCATTTAATTTTCAAATCTCCCAAAGAATTAACATAACAATTTGGAAGTAAAACTAAGGAGGATTAATTCAAATAAAAATTTAATTACAAATTGGAAAATCTCGTGAAAATCATTTTCTGAAGTTTATTAAGGATTAAGCTAAGCTCTTTATTTTCAAAAACCGAAAATATAGCAAGCACAAAAGTCTGAGTAATAAGGCTAAGGCATGGTATAACATCTTTGTCTTCCATCTTGCATGAAGAGACAATATTATAGAACAAAATAAGAAGTATAAATCTATATACCTGTCTTCACCGACGCAATAAATCCATTCTCCTTTAGGTGAAACACAAGCAGCAATGAAGTCGCCACCCTCTCTTTTACCAGATGAGAAGCTCTTAACAACCTAACATGTTTGACACAGAAAAACACGCTTAGAATATAGGACCAGAAATGTTCACAGAATAGGACCACTTATATCAGATAGCATTCACAGAAATGTTCTAACATACTTGGGCACCAACTTGCCTAAAATCCAGTAGTTAACACGCTCTCTCTTATCATAGTTTGAAGAATAATGATTCAATTTCATAACTCATGCAGTATGGGAATCTCATTTTTTATCTTAATAGCACCTACTACAAGTACATATGTATTATTGTTGATTTTCAACAAAAATCAAAATCCACTTCAACCATTCAATTGTACAGTTAGATTTTCTGATCCCATCACAACATCACAATTTATGACTATATGCTTTTATATCCCATTGAGAATTGAATAAAACCACAATCACAATGCCTGCAACATCCATTACATGCATTTTAGTCTCAATCTTTAAATATTGTAAACATGTAATATAGTGTTATCTTCAACAACATACAATAATAACTGAATCTTAAAAATACATATCATTTAGAAAATAAAACAAAACAAAGCTTCAAAATTCAATTACCTTGGTAAAAAAAATTAAGTTACAATTTCCAAAACTTGCAGCATTATTATATTTAAATTACATGAAAACTGAATTTCATTAGTATAGAAAAGGAGAGGGAGAAAAGAAATATGGTGATAATCTATCAACAAGATGATGAATAAAATGGTTGCACAATTGCACCATCAAACTGTTACAAGGAAAACTACATAAATGTAGTAGATTGATATATTTATACTAGAAAGTATAAGAAACCTTTATCACTCCAAACCTATGAGTTTCATACTATGACATTTAGAACCAATCCTAAACTAAAGCTGGTTGGTCAATCCCAAGCCCCGATAAAGAGGATTGTGGTTGGTCATCAACAGCTAACATTAAAAATTTGTCAAATCTTTATGACATGGATCATGGACAGGATGGTGATTTTAGGTTATTGCCAAGAAATGTATTGGAACACTCAGTACATTGTCAAATATTAATAGCTTAAACATGGATATTATAGAGCACTATCCATGACCCCATATGATATGACAATGCTTAGTTGTTATTAGAACTAATAAAAAGTGGAGAGGTAAGACATCATATGAAGCAAGTACCTTCTGACTCCAATATAGTAATGTAATGACTATTAATTCTTAAATATGAAAAATTTCAAAATAATTAAAAGGCAGAGAAACAAATACAACAAGACTATAGAGAATTTGTGTATCTCAGTAAATTCCCCAATTTCACCCCATGTATATGCAGAAATAGATATTTTCAACAGAAACCATGAACATTAAGGAAAATACTTTTGCAGCCACATTAATCTTCATAGCAATATCCCCCTAAATCAAGTATAAAAAATGACAAGTCATCCACTATATAATATTTACCTGTCCTTGTAGTGTCATGATGTATATTGATGATGTTTTATTACAAACAATAATGTGGTCAGTAGTCTTGGGGAAAATATGAACAGAGTTGACAGAAGCATCACCTCCCTAAAAATTCAAAAGAAGCAAAAATTAGGCAGAACAACAAATTTAGAGAGATGCGATAGTAGATTGAAGTTTCTATGCAGTAATAATGGAAAGTTATTAAATACACACTCTTAAAGGAGGTGGCGGCTTAAAAGTTTGTATGCAGTCTGTTGTCTTCACATCCCAGACCTACAATTAGTAGAGGGAAAAGAATTATTATGAATATCCAAGAATTATTATGCGACACATATATGTTGCTGAATAACTGACCTTCACTGTACAATCACTAGATGCAGTAATGATACGACTACCATCAGTTGTGAAAATTGCATCGTTCACATAAGATGTATGCCCACGGAATTCTTTCAACATCTTTCCAGATTTGAGACCATGGATTCTATATTACATCACGAGAAACAATTGCATTAGCAATTACTAACATTTTATTAAAGAAATTATAATAAAATATCAAATAGCTCTAGAGTCAAAGATTATAATAAGTTGTGTAAAATATAAATAGTTGCACCCAATTTAGCAAATTTTACTAGCAATCCCTGCAGTGTAAATAATAGTACCATCTAAAGCTCTTACTCCCTAATAAGCATTTCCCTTCCTTACCAAGTCCCTAACATATTCCATGAAGGCTCTAGGCTCATAAATGGTTATTGAAATATGGACATCAAACAAGTTAATCGAGAAAAAACCTTGCTGTGCTGTCAAATGATGTACTCAATAATTGGCTTCCATCACGAGAGAAGGAAAGGCTTGTCACACCTTGGGAATGTGCACGTTCAAGACGCCGCAAGCATTGACCAGTCCTTATACGCCAGACCTGAAATGAACGACCAATTATACAGATTAAAGTTCCACTTATTAACAGATCAGGTGAACAATGTTATCACACTATGAATTTACAGCAATTGCGGCACAGATAAAAGATGATGAAACATATTGGAATAACCATAAACCATATAGAGTGGCATACAATTAACTAGGAGGACTAGATATGGTAATGAACAAAAAGCTTCATTTAGAAACAAAGCATAAAGACAAAGATAGTAAAAATTTGCAATAGTATTATGATCAGTTGCTATTTAATTCCTCTTATTTTCATTTTAGAATTTCATCAAAGGGATAGTTCAAACAACCATAAAAGGCAGACAATTTACACTCACTTTGATCTTTCCATCTTGTGATCCAGATGCAAGCATCTCTGAATCTCTGCTAAAGTCTACACAAAGCACGGCATCCTCATGCATCATGAACACTTCCTGTAAGTTCATAGAATCAGACAAGGTGCAATGCAAAAAATGACTAGACTTACTGTACACAATACTATACGAAATTCCCTTCCATAAAGCACAAACATATTATTTCAATGTGCAACTACTTTGTTCCAGAAGGTAAGCATGTCTTGTTAGTATTGATAGTTTTAAAACTCGGCTACGTGAATCACGATGTTTTCATGCAAAACAACTCAACAGGAAAGCTCTGATGAAGGTCTAATCCGTGTACTACATCACAAAACAACCCCCATGCATACTAAAGTTACAAGGAAATGGCAAAAATAAATAAATAAATCATTTCTGCATTTATGGCAGTAGTTCCAAATTGGCAACCAAGACTAATCATTATTTTTTCCACAGCTTCCAGTGAATCAATAAATGCAAAGGTGCAAGGGACACTAAAGGTTTGAGAGATATTTGAGGCTCAGAAAATTCCACTTTTTCTTTTGGATGGAGTAATTAAAGAGGGCTAAGTAATTTTAGAGAGAATTTGAAATCTCATGGTAAAATATTGTACTTGCAGATATATATGAAGGGATATACAAATTTCAAGGGATTTTAAGAAGGAAATTGAAGTACCTAAAAGTAACAAAGAGGAAAGTCAGTCATATTAAATGCAAGTAATATATTTATTTCATCCAAATAAGAAATTGTGCAATTGAAGGGAATTTAATCGAACCCTTTGAATTTCCATGTATTCCCTGAAATTTTAGAATACTTCATCCAAACACAACCTAAGGAAACGTATTAGCCAAATTGCTATTTCAAAATTCATCAAAATACATTATACTTAGTCTCAAAAAATTTCAAATACAAACTCACTTACATCTGCCTGGTACTGAAGATCTTTCTTTAGTTTTCCACTTAAGTAATCCCAGACCTGGAAATTTGTCCGCAAATTAAGAAAGAAGCTCATAAAAATTCTAAAGAAATTAAAATATTTCAATATTTGTTTTCCTATCCCAAAAACATTAAATATTCTAATCTTGCATACCTCGATAAACCCATCAACCGAGCAAGATACAAGAAACTGCCCATCTGGTGAAAAGCAAGCGCATTCTGCATGACTTTTTGTCCCAAACTAAACAAGCATACAGGAAAAACACAAGCTATAAGGGTCAGATTCTGCACCGTCCACCATCATTATACAAAAAGGAGCTAGTAAGGAATAACGACTTTTACTATGGAAGTATGGATGACAAATAGAGAAACAAACTAGAAGCACAAGGCAACCTCTAAAATGCGACATAAATACAAGGTCAAACAACCGTGACTTTTCAAGAGATAAATAATGATGAAGTAGGAATGACCATCGTATACCAATTAGCAATACTAAAACAGATTGTAGTTCAAAGGCTTTAAGGATGGCATAACTACCCTAATAACTACAAAACCAACATCTACTAGAAACCTGCCAAATTAGATAATCAGTGCCAGATTATCAGGACCCATGTACATCTTTGGACAATACCCCTTAGCGACCACAGCAACAAGTGCATAAACAAGTGATGGTTAAAGCTTGAACACCAGAAAACAAAACAGCTCCTCCTTCTTCCCCATCACCTCACCTTCCTAAAACTAATCTCCTACCAAGTGTCATATAACCTATAGCTCAATAGAGGTTAATGTATGTTTCTACAGTTCCTGTATAATAAATAAAAATACCTAACCTCAAACAGGGTTAGTGTGTTACTCATGTTTATAACAGAATATTCATTCTTGAAACTAAAAGGAAGAAAAAATGTTATATAGATAATACTTTAAACAAACCCAAAAAAAAAAAAAAACATAACCCTTGTTTGTGCCATCAGTCCTATCTTTGCAGCATTACATGAAAACTTCCTTGGCACAAATTTGCAGGAAATCATGTAGCCTTGCAGATTTGTTTCTTTATATCTCTAATGATGTTCACATCCATTTAAGAATATAACTAAAACAATTGATTAAAACATATATTAATCATGCCTTTATTGTGTGTGAGAGATTTGTCGGGTACATGTCATCTACATCTTGTTTCATAGCAGCTGTTCCACGGAACAAATCAAATTGTGTTCCAGGAGGTAGTAACCCTGAAAGATCCCAAAGGAAAACACCGCATCAATGAGTTGAAGAAAAGTAGAATAGTTGATGTCCTGCACTGAACTGAAACAAAAACAAAATTGCAAATAGTGAATCGGATACAAATGCACACTTCAAAGTGACATCAACATATTACTGGGTGATTACCTTGATGCTGCTGCCACTTCAAAGCCTGACCAATTAGAGCCATTAGTCGAGACGGAGGGACTACAGTAACTTCAGCAGCAAGAGCTGAAAATGCAAAATGCAAGTTAGTTCCAGTTTTCAAGCAATATAAAATGGCACAATGTACTTATACAATCATAAATGGAAAAAATAAACCCACAATAATAAGAACCACCTTGGTGGTTATGAACTTGAGCCATTGAATTATATTAGAATGAACTTTTCTTTTGTGTATGGTTCGATGCTTGTATACAATTTACCTGGGGCAGATTAATATTAGAGTAATTAAAACAATCCTGATTTCAGTCATGTTTAGACTAAAATCTCAATACCTTCTACATTTTTTTACAGAATTAGTAAACTAAATTTGAGACTCGAGTTTGAGTTAGGAACTTGAACAGTTGAACGTTCACTGAATGCTGCCATGCCCACAATCTTACAACACACTTATAGCAAGAATATTGAATTTTATTTAATTAATGATTATTATAGTGTATAGCATAATTAGAATGCTAGTATTCTACTACAGTATTATATAGCTGTGGAAAAGGTAGGAGTATAAGCAACGTTTGTATACACAATACCATAAGAAAATTATCTCCGGGGCACATATTTGAGTGTAAACATATTATACAACAAACGGTATTTTATCTCTTCTATTATCTTTTGCAAAGTTTCTCAATCCTCACAGGAACCCATATCAAAATGCTAGAAAAAACACAATTCATTCAACAAGAAAAAATGAAAAGGGAAGCTGGACAGCCCGTCACCAAAAGAGAAAAAGGAAAGGAGTCCACCAGTTCAAATGATAAGGAATTCTCCAAACCATTACATCCTTAAAAGAAACAATCCTAGAATTATCCTATAAGGGATCTTACAAATGAAAGAATTCCAACTAAACAAAATTGATAACAGGGTATAAAAATGGAATTGGTTTCCTCAAACCTAACAGACCACAAATTTTTCACATCATCACTTTTAACAAAACAAAACGAAAACAGAAAACAAAACTCTAGCAACAAACTGGTTCTCTATCAATCAGAGGAGGGTTCATTTTAAAATTCCAACCAAGACAGAAATATTCATTACAATCAGATACAGCAACTACCAGTAAAGTAGAAGGAAAAAACCTTGGGCAATTAGCGCACGCCGCTTCTCTTTTGTTGAGTCTTGATAAGCCTGTCAGATAGATCACAATTCAGACCTATTCATTTTTCAAGAAAACATGACAATAATACATGAAGATTGTGGTATTTATTTTACAATAAAACATGAGAAAGAAATCAAATCGTTGTATTTAGTATGCTAGCCATATTAGCACTTCACTAGTTGCTTAATAGTCACTACTGAGCCTCGTTTTTTTTTAATTATTAATATTTTTCATAGAATTTATAATATATCGAATCGAACAATATATTTATTATAATTTTAATAATATTTTTTAATAGCTTTTTTATTTACATAGTAATTACAATAAAGAAGACATAATAATGTCTATGAGAAATATATTCTATTTTTTTCTTAAAAAATAAAAAATAAAAAAAGCTGCACTCCTCTAGCAAATTATTATCAAAATATTCAAAACCTCTTCCTCTCTTATCTCTACATAATGTAATAGTCATAAATAAGCTTAACTATAGCTTAATTATGTGAAGCTTGTTGAAAACTTTTTACATAGCCAATCTCAAGTGTAGACAAAAGAAGTGGTTTATGTTAGGCCCTCAATAACCAACATAAATGTTTGCCAAATCCCAATGACATTGAACACACTCCCCCGCACATAAGAGTCTCTATAGATTTGACGGTTAGACTACAAAAAACCACCCTACGTTGGGCTAAATTTTAGCTTCTAGTTAGACGAATGGGGTCAAATAGGGATCCAATCTTGATCATAGTAACCAAGTTGGGTTGGTCTAGTGGTTAGCTCACTAGTCCGCTTAAGCAAGTGTCGGGGATTCGAATCCCACCTTGTGCATGCAGCAACCCATTGGCCAGCGGCAAACCCTTAAATGGAGCTCAGTACCGCGACGAATTAGTCCTTGACCTGTCGGGTTGGGGGATACCGTGGGAAACCAAAAAAAAACTAGTACCTCCAAATGCTAGAGTTGCGTAGAAACATGTGAATAGTTCTATACCTTAACATCATCAAACATCACTAAGTGTCAATTATTTTTCAGGTTTGTCTATCCAAACTTCGAATGCACACATGCCTCATTTAAGAGCAATCCACTTTCCCCGACATAGGAACACTATATACTACCAACCTAAAACAAACAAAAAAATCTAGGAACTTATCATGCATAAAAAGTCACAAACTCACAATTGACCATGACACAGTCTAAGCAGAAAATTAAAAAAAGTAGAAAAAGAAATTAGCAAAACATTGATTGATTTGGAGAGCAGGCAATTGCAAAAATGTAAATAGCGATCAGTACCTCATTCGGGTCAAAATAAGTTCTGACCAAGAGATGTTCAAGACGCAAATATCTTTCAGGTTGCTCCTGTTTCATGACACCCATCACCTGTGTTTGCCTTAAAATTGCACGGGCAGTATCCAATTCTCGAAGTTCAATCATTTCTAATACAATCTGCAACCATTTGAATGAAGCTTCAAATGAATTCAACATACTAGTAACATGACTAACATAAATAACATTTTTAGAGTGTTGATGTTTTGAGCATCACAAAAATGTAGAGTAGAAGGCAAAATTTTAATATTAAAAAAAATATTTCTATATAGAATGCATACCATGAATGGAAGTGATTAAAGAGAAATACCTGCTCATACAGATCCTCCAATTTATTCCTTGGAAGCTTCAATTGAGAAACTTGAGGCAATATTGCATCCCATCTTCCACTATTAATATCAGCAACAAAGGTTTCAATGCTATCCACAGTGTTCAACGAAACCTGGCACTCGTTCTGAAGTGTCTGAAATGTCTGATGCAAGGAATTTTCTTTGCAAAACTGAAGCACAATTTTGATGACACTGAAAATGACAACAAAAATCAATCATCAAAGGATAAAGTATATTACAACTAGACAGTACATATGTACAGATTAAAAAATTTAAACTTTAATTTTTTTTTTAAATTTAAGGAATAAACGAGAAATAAGGGAACTTACTCTCGAGCTTCAATTTCTACCGTAGACATCGCTTCTTATTCTATTGGACTTGGATAATTAGAGTTTGCACTGAAAGATAGAAGGAGCTTAGGGTTTTAGTGTTCTTAATTGATATACATGCGAAAAACGGTTAAACGGGAGAATAATAAACGGAGAAGTAAGTTTGGTGCCGCATTGAACTCAAAAGGTTTGGACCTTTCCGGCGAGGGGGTACTCGCCTGCTCCGTCCGGCGAGAGTGCGGCGAAGCGAGCGAGACTGACTGAAGGAGAGCGTACGTAGTGTAGTTGAGTTCACCGAGTTTACTGAGTTTAGGGTTCACAAAGGGCCATTGTAAAGAACTAAAGATTAAACGGTAAAATACGCTTCTATCCCTAACCAAGTAACCATCATCAATTAAAATTTGAAACAATTAAATAGGGTTTGCGTCAACCGCCATAGTGAAAGAGTGTTATAATCAAGGTTCAGAAAACCGGACCGGTCATCAAACCACTCTAGTTAGTGGTTCATTAATTCATTGGTTCAACCGTGATTCAACCAGAAAAACTGTTTTATAATAAACACCTGATTCTATAAAAATTCAATGAATAAAGCAACGGGTTCTAAACACTCTTCTACTGCATTTTTTTACTTCAAAAGGGGATCATAAACAACTAGTTCTATGAATAAACAAACTACAATGATATTCAATGCCAAAAATAGGCCAATGATAAAATAATAAAGGGTTTCTCTCTTCAATTCTATGTTCAAACTTGTAGCATACCAGAATCAACATAATAATACCGTTAAAATAGTATTCCTTCTTAATTCTTATATACCTCAAAGAATTTCCTACAAAATGAAAATTGAACACAACACAACTTTAAAACAAAAACAAAACAACACTAAGAAATCAATCACCTCTTCTAAACTCAGCCTTAAAACAAAACAGAACAACATTCAGAGTATGAGCATTAATCACAAAAAATTGATTTCTGAAACAACAAAAACAGCAGAACAACATTCAGAGTTTGAGCATTGATCACAAAATATTGATTTATGAAACAAAACAAAAACAGAAGAACAACATTCAGAGTTTGAGCATTGATAACAAAAAATTGATTTCTGAAACAAAACAAACACTGCAAAACCAACAGAACAGCATTTAGAGTTTGAGCATTGATCACAAAAAATTAATTTCTGAAACAAAACAAACAATCAACAAAACAATGAAAACAGAATTTTTTTTCCTTCAGAAGAAGAAAACAATGAAAACATGAAGAATATAATAAATCAATAATCACCAATATCCAGCAAGAATCTCAAAGACAAGAATAAATACACAACAACAATTTAGCAAATAAACAAGAACAAGACCTAAATAGAAAATCCAACAAATTAAATCACAGAAACCTAACAATTTAGCAAATTAAAGCAACAGCAGCCCAACAATTTAGCAAATTATCAACTTAACAGGTTCAAGAACAGAAAATCACAACAACAAAAAATAAAATAAAAATAACAGAAGAACAACAGAACAACAACACAAGAACAATTAGCAAATTAACAAGTTCACACTAACCGTTAACATTTACCAGAAGAACACTAATACAAGTGGAATCATCATGCTAATATGTTTTATACAAAGATGCTATTTGTGCAGCTAAAATTTCCTAATTACTAAGATCCAATTATTCTAATTTCACATGCAATCAACTAAGTTTCTAAAAGCTAGAAATGATAAAACCAACCCGAAACATGGTTAAGGCATTTCATCAAACATGTTGAGTGCGGTAAACTTGAAACGAAATAAGAGAATTCAAAGCTTAGTATCAATCTGATAGAGAAGAGAACATAACTATTGTATACTTTAATTCAGTCTATGAAAAAAATCCAAACCACTGCCAAATCAAATAGTTACTTATTGTAATAGAAATAAGAAGTTGCAGAGTTTCAAGCAGAGTATTGGTGTTGTGTGAGTGTATTGTCTGGTGGTGGGTTTAGGGAACTCACTGCGGCGACAAAAGAGAGCAGTTCGACGGCTAGGTGGAGCGCGCGGGTTGGTCGCAGAGTTTGAAGCAGGGCAACGTGGCTTCCAGACGAACGCGAACCCGAACGGTGAACAGCGAGTGAACGCGAACGGTGAACGCCGAGCAAACTTGAACGGCGAAGAACGCGAACGAAGGAAGTATGCCGAGCTCAAACTTGAGCGCAAACTTGAGCGCGGCTGAGCATACAAAGACGACGGACGCCGAGCTCGAGGAAGCAGCTGCGATCGGTGACAACGAACGGGGGTTGAAGACTCGGAGCACGAGGGAAGCTAGATAGACGGACGGACGGCGGCAGTATGCCACTCCTTGCGGCGGCGGTGGTGTAGGCTTATAGTGCTAGGGTTTTTTGGCTGAGTTTCTGTGAAATGTGAATGAAAGAAACGGAGGGAGAAAGGGAGAAAGAAACGGAGGAGCTTCCGAACCAACAGGGAAAGTAAGCAAATTTAGCAAAAACGACGCCGTTTCTTTTAAACCGGTCGGTTCTCTGTCCGATTCAACTGACCGGAAACCGGCCGGTTCGATGGTTCTCCTCCGGTTTTAAAGGTGCACTTTCTTAAATTTGGAAGACCAAATTGTGGTAATTGGGAAGTCAATACACCTAGTATGGCATGTGTCACTTGACGTATAAAAAATTTATTTATAATCAAAATAATCACTAAAAGTTTAGACGTAAATTATTTTTATTCTTAAAATTTTAAAAATTAATCAAATTAGTCTTTATATAATTTTTTTTTATTTTTTCTTCATAATATTAAATTTGAAGTATTATTTTATAGTAATAATTTTAATATTATTTTTTAGACCTTAATAAATAAATTTTTTTATATAAAATAATAAAAATAATTAAATTATTATAAAGTTATTTTGTCATTTGTATTTTAAATTTTATATTTTTAAATTGTAATTTTTTATAGTGACTTTTTTTTATTTAAACGAGTTTATCAAATTATTATTGATTATATATTTAAAAATTTAATATTTTAAGTTTACAATTTTTTTAAATAACTACTATATTTATTTAGTGACATATAAAAGATTAAAATATTTAAAATAACTATTATATTTATTTACTGAAATTTAAAATATTAAAATTCTAGTTTTTTAATATTTTAAAATAACTACTATATTTATTTAGTGAAATATAAAAGATTAGAACATTTAAAATAACAACTATATTTATTTAGTGAAATTCAAAATATTAAAACTATATTTTAGATTTCACTAAATAAATATAGTAGTTATTTTAAATATTTTAATCTTTTATATCTCACTCTATAAATATAGTAGTTATTTTAAAAAAATATATTAAAATATTAAGATTCAACAAATGATCCCACAATTCGGTTTTTTAATTATTGAGTTCTATCATATATGTTAAATAATAATAAAAATTATAATTTTAAAATAAATATTATATTATATAATAAGATTTAAAATATTAAATTTTTAAATATAGAATCAACAATAATTTGATAAATTTGTTTAAATAAAAAAATTTGCTATAAAAATTATAATTTAAAAATATAAAATTTAAAATAAAAATGACAAAATAACTTTATAATAATTTAAATTATTTTTATTATTTTATGTAAATAAAAGTTTATTTATTAAGGAATAATATTAAAGTTAGTACTATTAAAAATACTTTAAATTTAATATTATGAAAAAATAAAAAAAATTATATGAGGACTAATTTGATTAATTTTTAAAATTTTAAAAATGAAAATGACTTACGTTTAAATTTTCAAAAACTATTTTGATTATAAATAATTTTTTTACACGTCAAGTGACACGTGGCATGTTAGGTGTCACTGACCTGACACATCAACCAATGATATTGTGACACGTGATATTAACCTACCACGTCATCATGCCACGTGGCACTTAATATAACATGTCATCAGCCGTTATCATCTAACTAATGAAAAGACCAATTTGACTTACGTTTTGAGGACTAATTTGAAGAATGTGTGATTTTTCAAAGACGAATTTAACTATTAACTCATTTGATCGAACATAAATTGTTAAATGGTCTGATATTTTAAAAAAATAAACAAATAAAATTAAAGATGTTAAAAAATAAAAAAGATATATGTAATTAAAAAAAGTAGTTTAGTCAAAAAAATATTTAAATATCATAAAAGATACAAATTTAAATCTTCATTATAACATTTTTAGATTAAATTACCATTTTTATTAAAAATATTTAAAATATTGATAAATTTATTAAGGAAAACTAACTTTATAGTCATAAATAATAGATTTTCGTTCACAAAATTATCCAAAATTTTTAAATTATCATTTAATTATTATATTGATTATCAAAAAATTCTTTTCTTTATTAATATTAAAAATATTTTGAAAAGTCAATTTTATAATATCTTTCATTTGGTGTTTAATTTATTTTTTATAGTAATCTTTAAATTTAAAAGTAATTTTTTTTTAATAATTAAATAATAACTTTTAAACACTATAACAATGAGCAAATATTATTTTAAAAATTAAGAACTTATTCCAAGAATATGCATAATGATAAAACATATTTTTAATTTATTCTCAATAATATTAAGATCAATTCTCAACCATTTATATATTACAAAATAAATATTTTTTTATAATGTTTAGATTTAGATAATCGGCTTCGGATATATATATATATAAAGGCATATTAACGAACACCGCCTTGGATATAGATATAAGGCGTATTACTGGTGTCATGCTTCACACACCGACTCTCTTCAGCAGCTGGAAAAAAAGAAGAGGGGTGGTGGAAACCCTCTGAAACAGAAAAGAAATATGGCAATACTTTCGTTGTTGTCGTCGTCAGAAGCAGATATTTCTGTACCCTTGCTCTTGTCCACCGTGACCGTGGTCTCGGCCACTGCCACAACCTTGTTATTAATCTGCAAGCCTCGCCTCATGCGCCTCTACTCCCACAAAAAGAACCTCATAAGACTCCATCATGAAAAACCTAAAAGCAATCCAACTGGCAAGATTCTATTTGTTTCCCAAATCGGAACCTCAAAAGCCCTAGCTTCGTGCCTCTGCCATTTGTTCGAGTCGTTCGGCGTCGTTACGGAGCTCGTAGATGCCAGGGATTACGTGCCCGAAGCCCTACCCAAGGAGAACCTTGTCGTCCTCGTTGCTTCAACTTCGGAAGTTTGGAACCAATTTCTCGGACAAGATTTCATCCCCACTGACAACCGTTCTCTCGGAGCACAGATGTTCGCCGGTCGGATCGTCAATTACGCGGAGGGCTATAAGTTTGGATCGTTAGTTGTGAATGCTTACGGTTTCAGTGCGTTTGTCGCCGGCAAAGGGGCTTCTGGAGATGACACGAATTTGATGGCTAAGGCTGCCAATCATATTAGGGATTTGGGGGACACTGCTGAATTGAACGCGGATTTTGCCAGCTGGTGGGGAAGTGTTGTTGGGGTTTTGCAAGGTGCTGTTTCGGGAGGTGCTGCTGATGCCATGTGCGGGGAATATGATCCTGAGGTCCTCTTATCCTTATAAACTTAACTGGATAAGTATGACGTTTCAATTTATCATCAACACACTGCAAAGCTTTCTATTTAATAGTTAATTGCTGTAAACTTATGGTGATTTGATTCTGTCGTAGATAATATGATTGTTTCCCTAATTCCAGGATGTTGGTTCTTCTGATCCAAAGCTATCCATGACGCAGCGCTTATACCTGTTTGTGGAAAATATAAATCTTGAAAGAGATCATGTTGGGAAATCAGCCATCACGCGCAGGATGTTAACTATAACTGAGGCCAACTTTATTAAGAATGGCACTGTTGATCTTGAAGATGGAGGTCATGTAACTGCCAAATGGCCTCTTAGAGATGGTCTATTGGTCGATTGTCCATTACCATATATGCAAGGAGTTTGTTCTGTCGGTCACAGCTTCTTCTTTGCTGGTGGTGGTGGTGACCTGAATATTATTGACCCAGAATTGTGTTTGAATTGGGATGATCATTACCCCTCAAGGATGTGGTGCCTCAAGTATGAGGGTTCTAATTGGAGTTGGAAGTTTTGTGGAAGCATGTTCTGCTGCCGATATAGACCCTTAGTAGTCCCCTATGATGGCAAATTGTACATCTTTGGGGGTACTGGAAGTGCAAATTGCTGGGTTGATATTTACAGCCTAAAATCAGGTCTATGGGAAACAAGGGAAGTGCCCGAAAGTGCTCTCTTGTCATATTGCATGGACCCTGACTCTTACTTTCTGTGGGAGGACAGCACCAAGCCTCACAAGAAGACCCACATTGTATTGTATTCTTGTGGTGATAAACATCAAGGGCTCATGTCATATGACGTCAAGGCTAACAATTGGGAATACCTTGATTGGAATTTTCCGCCAGTTCCTGAATCTTGTCCAAGGAAACTTGTTCGTTTGGGATGCAGTCATTATCTTCTGATTGTTGACTTCGCTCCAATGTGGCGTATTTATGATTTATCTAAGATGAATGTTGTGGCAACGGTGGGGGTGGATGGTTTGGACAAGACCGCAGAAGTAACGTATATTTTTTGTTGCCACAACACTAGCGATGAAAGTTTAATTTATATGTTCATGGAACCTGGAAATGTTTTCGAGGGAGAGCCATCTACTAACTCTGGTTCTGGGGTTGTTTCTTATGCCAGAGTCAAGCTCCAACTCAAAACTTTTTCTGCCAAGATTGAATCCAAGGGTAATCTTAACCTTGGTGATTATGTAAATCTTTATATGTGAGTATGCCCCTCTTTCTCTCTTTAAACTTCTTGACCGTGTTCATTGAGCTTTGATATTACTTCTTTATCTCTGTGGACACTGGACAGGTTTGCTGTTGGAGATGAAGACCAATAATTGTAAGAAATTCTTTGTTTAAGACGTTGAAATTAAAGAAGAATATTTGCACAGTATCCTAAAATTGAAAACTCCCAAATCCTGAAAGAAAAATTACACCTTGAATGGCCATTATTTTTTAATATTTTAACTAATGAATATACTCACCATAAAATTGTCAGAATCTAGCAACAAATAAATGTATATTCAACAAAATTAATGCTATCCAATTTTATTGAAAATGTGCTTAAATTTAATGATAGGTCTGCTCATCTTCGCTTATTGGTTTTACTGATCTGTATATTTTTGCACTTGGTTCCAATATTCCATTATGTTTGAGGGTGCTTCTTGTTGGTGGCACTCATGCCTCTGAAGAAGGAAGGAATGCAAATTAATTTGTTAATTGCTATTGTACTCTTGATTTTCAGGTTTCAATCTTGACCTCCAAACTATCAATGATGATGGGGAGTTAGAAAGCGACCAAGATTAATTGTGTTAAATTTGTTTAGTGACTAGACATTGGTTTTTATTTCTTTCTTTTTTATCTTGTTTGACATTGTATGTTTCTTGTGTTTTTAGTTTATGTTCAGACGTGATCATAGTTGTATAAATTTTAAAAATTAATCTTGTTTGTTAGATTCGAATAGTTATCAGGGTGGGGTTTTATACTTCTTAAAGAAGGGCGGGTCAAGTGGGGGAAAAACAGTTATCAGAACCGACCCGGCAATCGACCCGGCCAGGTCACTGGGTCACTGGTTCAACCGATGGGTCACAGGTTCAACCGGTTAATCCGGTCATAATATTTCGTCTTTTCCTTTGCCGAGGTGGCTAATGTTGGGACATATTTCGTTAACTGTCTGCATGACACGCTATCAAAATGACGCCATTTAGGACTGATTCAAAACGTTGCAAAGCATTACCCCCTCTGTTAACAACCATCTCTCTCTGTTTCGCTCCAAAACATATCGTCTCCCTCAAGTTATGCCCTAAGCCTTTGACCCAACATTTAAACCATGCCATCAACCTTCGTCAGTGTTGGAAGACAATTAAAACAGAAGAGGTATCGATACTGAATACAGAGCTGATCATCTCCTGGAGCAACATCGATAGTGGAGGAAGCCATCGCGACGATTAGAGGTAAAGATGAAACCTTTTTCTTGTTTTTTGAGTTATTATGTGGCTTGATGTCTTCCTAGTGGCGTGACTCATGTGTTCCTCTGAGTATGGGTAGGGTTTGGGGTGACTAACGGTTTGTATGACTGTTCTTATATAATATGAGTGGGTCAGAATGTTTTGCTTTTATTGGCTTTGTGATGATTTTTTAGGTAGGGGTGTTTCATTTTAGTGATAGTTTTATTCGTTTGTTGCGTGTTTGTTTTGGGTTTAGGGTATGTTTTGGTATGTTTTCCTATGTTTGTTAATGAAATTTTCGTCAATGTTATTGTAGATGGAGGGTCCTCCCATGATTTTTGTGTTTCATCATGGTGGAATGTTTAAAAACTCTGTTGATGAAAACATGATATATGAACATGACAAAGTCACTCTGAGCAGTTTAGGAGGGTTGCTAATTTCTATTTCTTGGTCATTGGTGTCTTGGCAATGACAAAGCTTGCTCCATACACTGCTGTCAGCGCAATCGTTCCTCTCTGGGTCATCGTTGGGGTGACCATGGTCAAAGAGGGTATCGAAGATTGGCGTCGCAAGATACAGGTGCTCTGTTACCCTATTGTGATTGTGAATTTTATTTTATAACGTCAATAACAATTACAATTCCTTCAGTTTGTTGTCTTAAATCCTGCTGTGGAAGTTTGTATTAGATTCAAACTGAATCATGGTCTCTTTTGTGTGTTTATATTTACTATTTATTTGTAGTTTAGAGTCCCTGTAAAATCTATGGACTATAGGACATTTAACTCTTGAATTGAAGATTACCAGGAACTTTTACAAAGATTATGGAATATTTCGGTTATAAGAACTGAAAGATTCTATTTGACCTTAGTACTAATGAAATTGGTGAGAGAAATGAAATGGTCAATTTAGATGAGTCATGATCTACGATGGACAGCTTATTCAATATAATAAATTCTAATATCTTTTAGATAATCTCTTGGATTCAGTCTTGTACAGTTTTCTATAAAAAAATTGTGGTAAGCAACATTACCTGCCAAAACAGTGTCTATATATATTTTTATTAGGCCATGATATGTATCCTTAAGTTCAGTGCAAATTTAGTCATGATTTATTTAATTTTTTTTACTTGTGTAATATAATATTTATAATGGAATCAAACAACTATGAAACGGGATAAACAACTAGACATGTTGCTTGAGGATCATTTAGCATTTAACTAAAGATTATAATTTCTGCATTGTCTGTCTGATGATCATTATGCGGTATGGTTTGGGAATAGGAAAAAAGTTAGTGTTTATGGCATTATGGCAAGCTATCAAGTTGATATATAATTTGGCTAATGGTTAATTTTGCAGGATGAAGTTGTAGCTACGCCACCTAAATTACAGGTGATTAAAGCGAAAGTAAGAGCTAGATTCTCCCCTAAACTTACTGCAGCTACACCAGTGGCTATCTCAGCTGAGACCATCAAAGAGACAAGTTCTATAACTGCTAAGAAGTTGGCCAACTTTATGATTTTTGTGCCTATTCCAAGCTTTAAGAACCCAAGAAAGAATGATAAACTACTTTGATTAGAAAGTAATGTATGGGGCTGCTTTGTTTTTTTTTTTTTTTTTTTTTTTTGTACAGGACAAATGAAGTACCATATTAAATATTGTGGTTATTGTGGTTATGTGTAATTTGAAAGTTGTATATACCATTCTTTTTTGGTGTAGCCTTCATTTTTAAGATTGGATACTTTATAAATTTGCTGTGGTACTTATCTTTAAGACAAACAACAACAACAACAACAAAGTCTTGTCCCACTAAGTGGGGTCGGCTACATGAATCAAACGACGCCATTGTGTTCTGTCATGTATCATGTCTACAGAAAGACCGTTTACATGTAGATCTCATTTGACCACCTCATGGATGGTCTTCTTAGGTCTTCCTCTGCCTTTCGCCCCTTGTTCATCTTCCATCTCATCCACCCTCCTGACTGGATGTTCTATCGGTCTTTTTCTCACATGTCCAAACCACCTGAGACGCGATTCAACCATCTTTTCCACAATGAGTGCTACTCCAACTCTCTCCCTTATATCTTCGTTCTTTATTTTATCCAATCGCGTATGACCATTCATCCATCTCAACATCTTCATCTCTGCCACACTCAACTTATGTTCGTGCTCCCCTTTAGCCGCCTAACACTCCGCACCATAAAGCATAGCCGATCTTATAGCGGTGCGATAAAATTTATCTTTAAGTTTTAAAGACACTTTTTTGTCGCATATAAAACCAGATGTACTCCGTCATTTTGACCAACCTGCTTGGATCCTATGATTTACATCCTGTTTAATCTCTCTATTATCCTGTATGATGCACCCAAGATACTTAAAACTTTTAACTTTTGGTAGGATGTTTTCTCCAATCTTCACCTCTATATTAGGGTTTTCCCTTCTCGGATTGAACTTACATTTCATATATTCCGTCTTGCTACGGCTTATATGCAGACCATACACTTCTAGAGCTTCTCTCCACAACTCCAACTTCTTATTTAGGTCTTCTCTTGACTCTCCCATAAGGACAATATCATTGGCAAAAAGCATGCACCATGGTACTTATCTTTAAGACAATGTGACAATTAGCCTTCAATGGCAGCACAATGTTATAACTACTTACTTTGATTACTTACTCTGTTTATGGTTTAATCTTATAGCAACAGTGATAGTAATTAATTTGCAATATTCCACAATGCCAGTAATTGAGAGTTTGGAGTTAATCTTAAACAACACTAATCAAACATCTATTCTCATTCAATCCATCACACTCAATACACCATTACATTTCAACAGAATTGTGTTTACTTGGAAATACATATCAAACAACAAAGGATCACATTAATTATAACTATCACAAACATGAAAATTATTAACAGTTTCAAAGATCTAACTTCATCTTTTAAACTACCCAATCTCCATGCCACCTTCACCCTCCATTCATCATAGTCACTTTCAACTTGCAAATCAGTTCTAGAATCTTTCTTTGCATCACCTTCAACCACTGCTTGATAGTCATCATCATCAATCCACTTAAAGTAATTACAGTGACTGTCCTTTTGCAAATTGATAAATCAGAGAAGAAAACAATGAAAAAACACCCAATAACACATAACAAGATGGAAAACTTTGAACTTTTTCAACACCACTCACCCGGTACCTTGGACATGCATGGAATAATCTATCTGGGTTCTCTGCTATCCCAGATTTTTTTATCACAGCCTTCAACCCGCAGAAACATGATTCCTCATGAGTCTTCCTCCTCATTCGCATTGAAGCGCTGGAACCATTGCTGTCGTGCGACGGAAACAACACACCACCACTACGACCTCCATTTCCCGTCTCCATCCTCCCGGCGACACAACAATTCCAAGTTCTACCCAACTATATGGCCATATGATTGTTGACCGTGACTTATTTATCATCAATTTTAGGATTAGGGTTCATCATCCAAGGGATTAATTTGAATTGTTTTCACATACTTACCTTGTCAGCAACAATAGCGTACACGTAGGCGTCGTCCACGTGGGTAGTTAACGAAACACGTCACCCAATGTTAGCCACATCAGTGAAGGAGATGACGGAAGGACAAACGTGGTCATGTCCGTCATCTTTCGAGGACGATTTTGATTAACTTTATCTTTCAGGGATGAATATGGAGATCGGGGTATCTTTCAGGGACGATTTTGACTATTAACTCATAAAATAACATAACAAATTTTGGACTCTTGGTCGATGATTATAATTCGGTGATAGTATTTTCTTAATGTTACGAATTTTCTTTATCTTCTTAGAGGTTGGTTTTCGTTTTCTCTTTTTTGTGATTTCTCATTTTTGTTTGCCTGGGACTGCTGGTTGTTTCTTCTAAGATTTTTTTATCTTGGTCTTTCGAAGAATTTTGCTTTTGCCAGCGTGAAAAGGATCGTCCGCGTTTTTGCTGTTTAGACGTGCTCTCCCTTTTTTCACAATTTTCTTCGAGGTTGGTTTTCGTTTTCTCTTTTTCGTGAACTCTCGTTTCTGTTTACCTGGGACTGCTGGTTGTCTTTATTGAGGTTTTACCTCCACTATCATTGTCCTTTTTCCGTTTTGTTGAAAAAGGTTTTCTTTTTGACTTTCTTGCGAGTTTGATGCTTGAAACGTTTAAGAAAGTTTAATGATGAAAGATCCTACAAGACTTCTCTTTATTATTGTGGCTGTTACCTTTTTGTTTATGTATTGTACTGCCCCTAATGATGTTGCTTTAATGCAGTGATGGTGCATAAGAGAGGCACTATTTGGCTGCACTGTAGAAAAAAATTTTGGAAAGAGCAGCTTTCTTTTGGTTTGGTTGATTTACTCGACCTGCTGTGTACGAGGTTCGACCTCTTATAGTAACGATTTTCTTTTCTTTTCCATTTGTAGGTGTAGCCTTTATGTCTCGTAGACTTGTACTATTCTTACGAGTATGTCAACCAAAGTCTCCCTTAGTCTTCGAGTTTAAGTAGACATCACTGTTCTTTCTTGTGTTCCTGTGACTGATAGGGAGTATTGTGAGAAATTTTATAGGCATCATAGCATATATGAGAATAAGGAGGATGAGAGGAACTATGAATTAGAAGCCCCCTGTAAGAACCAAGAATTAATTAATCATTTAATTAAAATAAAATAAAAATATGATTTAGGTGCCTGGATTAGGTTCGAAATTTAGAGATATTAATTAGAAAATATAAAGATAAAATTTGGATTCAGTGAATTTTTCGAGCGGGAGAAAATACTTTTCAGCTGAAAGATACGTAAAAACGCGTATCGATTTAATTGGACTGGCACTGTGAGTAAGAAAACAAATTTAATTATGAGTAAATAAATTTAGGAAATTCAATTATTAATTTGAAAGATAAAAATAGATTAGAGTTGCAAATCGGGCACTAATTCTAAAAGTTCTGTCTAAAGTTAGGCCAAACGGACAAAAAACACTAACGAGTTGAATCGGGCCTAAGTTGGGCCAAACCCAACTTATAAACACACATTAAATGAGCATTTCAGCTCATTCACTCACCAAAGAGGGTGAGGGCACACTGAAATTAGAAGGAAGGGGGGGGGGAGGAGAGAGCTCCATGTCACTATTCATTTTCTCCTTCAAAACTCCATAACTTTTGATCCGGAACTCCGATTGATGAGCCATTTGCGACCACACGAATTTCTCATTAGACTCTTCATTTCTAGCTAAACAAAGTTGATAAGAACTCAAATCTCACACTCCAATTTTTTGCCCTATGTAATTCTGTGATTTTGGGTTTTGATTTTGAGAAAATTTTATGATTTTGGTTGTTTATGTGTGATCTAGTTGCGGGTTATTGTTGAATTTTATCCCAATTCACAATGGGTAAGGTAAGAAAGCTTTATACCTTTGTCATTTGTGTATTTGGAAATTCTAGGTATTGATCTTTATGAATTAATTGTGTATAGCTTGATAATTGTGATATTGGGAGCAAGTGGAATTTAGTTGGTGGCCTGATTGAGCTTGGTTGTAATCAATTGGTAATTTTTGTACATATTGGGAATGGGCCAAAGTATAGTTTCAGTTTTCTTTATGTAATATGTAATATTTCGTGACACTTAGGATAGTGGCTTTAAGATAAGATTGAATGATGTGGTTGTATGATTAATTGCATGTAAATGTTATGGTTGATGATGATTTTGATGAAGGTTAAAGAAGTTGTATACGGTGGAGTATGAATATTGATTATTATGATGATTGTGATAATTGGACAAATTATGATGTTAATAATGGGTAATTATTGATATGTTGATGATTGATGATGTTGCTATTGATAGATGATGAGAAATTAGAGAATTTATGATGATAAATTGATGATTGAGGTAAAGGATTGATTGAGCATGGCTCATGTGGTTGTGAAATGTTGAATGTTGTTTTGTGCATGTGAATTGATGTGGTGAGTGAGAGTTGTAGTTGTAAAATGTTAGTTGTTGTTATGTGTATGTGAATTGATGTGGTGAATGGGACTTTATGATGGGAATTATGAAATTAAATGCATAAGATAGTTTTGGTATGTGAGTGGAATTGTTTAAAAGTGAGAATTGTTATATTGAGGTTTGGTTTAGTCCAAAAAAAAATTGAGTTTTGCAAAATTCTACATAAACAGATTTTCTTGCAGCAACTTTGAAAGCTTTTTGAGAATGATCTAACCATCACAATTCAATGGGATTCGTTTTTATTGACTCTTTGTGATGTGTAATCAATCTTACAAAATTTGGTTAACTTTTAACGGTTAGATTAGGAGATATGAGTTTTTGAAGTTTGTTTCTTCAATGCTGATTTTCTGCTACTGCATAATCAAACCAGCAACTTTCCAAGCTTATATCTCCCAATCCTGAGTACATTTTTGAGTGGAACCAAAATGAAATTGAAACTGAACCTATTTTCTTGTTTATATAAAAATTTCAGATTTTAATAAATTTTGTAGAAGTTGTGCTTGTTTTAAAAATAGAGCTCTTAGTTGTGTTGACAGCAAAATTAGTTTTTGAAAGCAAACTTGTAATTAGTATAACTCTTTCCAGAAAAATGATTTTTTTATGGGACTTGATGTGATTTAAAACTCTATAAGTCCAATTTATTTCTGGAAAATTTCAGATTCATCAAGTGAAAATATGATTTTTGGTGAATTTTCTAAGAACAGGATAGCGTGCTTTCTTGGTGCAGAAATTTTTCAAACCTGAAACCCTTGTTTTGCTGAAAAATGGTTTTCTTCACTTTTTCAAGGATTCTCTAGCTTTCTAAATTTATTTAATTAATGTTTAAGATTTCTATCTAGTAATTAGATCCTAAGACTATTAGAGGTGAGTTAGTAAATTAAATTGATGAATTTCTGTTATAAGTTTAGAAGACGGTGATTAGGTGGTACACGAAATTGACTCCGCAATATTCGCACAGATAGACCGGCAAGTGCACCGCGTCGTCCAAGTAATACCTCAGGTGAGTGATGGTTGATCCCACGGAGATTGTTGGTTTGAACAAGCTGTGGCTAGCTTGTAGATCTTAGTCAGACGGATAGAAAAGATGATTGTTGTTGTAGAAAACACATAAAATAGAATTAAATAAATAAAACGTTACTAGATAGATGCGAAAGCAGTGATGAGAGAATGGTTGAGGCTTCGAAGATGCTTCTTCCTTCTGGATCAACTTTTCTCACTGTCTACTCCAACTTTTGATGATTCATTCTATGGCAGGC
Organism: Arachis hypogaea; assembly: GCF_003086295.3. Taxonomy (NCBI): domain Eukaryota; kingdom Viridiplantae; phylum Streptophyta; class Magnoliopsida; order Fabales; family Fabaceae; genus Arachis; species Arachis hypogaea. The sequence goes on along the minus strand of NC_092046.1, from coordinate 14,889,656 downwards.
TGTAGATGACTAACGCCAGGTCAGTGGTCATTAGCCTCCTCTGCTTCAGATCAAATGCCGCGTCAGCGGTCATCCAATCTGAACGGGGGTGAAGCTCCTGCAGTCCATTTCCTTGGTGATCCTACTCAAAACACCACAGACAAGGTCGAATTTTCTGGATCAGGGAATGCTGCTTCTTGGTTCTAGCCTATACCACACAGGTCCTAATCGCCCCGCACCTCGGCTGCATAGATGTCTCCAAGTACCCAACAAAGCCGTGGTTTATTCGTCTAAGAGATGTATAATCAAGCTTGTGGTTCAATACTATCCCGTCATGGACTTGCAAGAACCCATGTAGAATAAGGATGATTGTCACCAGTCATCCCATTCATAAGGTTGAAGAACGAAGATACATATTAGAATAGAATCAAGACATGATTGAAATAGAACAATGATATTATTAATCCATAAAAGTTAGCAGAGCTCCTAACCTTAACTTAGGAGGTTAGTGACTCATAGCTTACAAAAAGTAATGTAAATGAAAATATGGCATAAGGTAGAAGATCCTAAACATGGTTGATCTTCTCCTATATATACTAATCTAATAACTAGGAAGTACAAAAATATGATGGAATGGTTTTGTAGTGCAAAAATTCACTTCTGGGGCCCACTTGGTGAGTGTTTGGGCTAAGCTAAGGGTGTCTCCACGTCCTAGGGTCCTTCTTGGGCGTTGAACGCCAGGTTTGGACTCCCTTTTGGGCGTTGGACGCCAGCTGCTTCCTTTTGGGCATCCAATGCCAGGAATGGGGTGAAGAGCTGGCGTTGAATACCAGCTTTGAGCCTTCATTTCCAGAGCAAAGTATGGACTATTATATATTGCAGGAAAGCCTTGGATGTTAGCTTTCTAATGCCGTTGAGAGCGCGCTATTTGGATATCTGTAGCTCCAAAATTTTTCTTCGAGTGCACGGAGGTCAGATCTTGACAGCATCTGCAGTCCTTTCTCTGTCTCTGACTCTGACTTTTCCAAACCTCTCCAATTTCAGCCAACATTTACTTGAAATCATCATAAAATGCACAAGCTCAAAGTAGAATCCAAAAATGTGAATTTTGCACTAAAACCTATGAAAATATAATAAAACTTAAACAAAACATAATGAAAACTATATGAAAATGATGCCAAAAAGCATATAAAATATTCGCTCATCATAACACCAAACTTAAAATATTGCTTGTCCCCAGGCAATAAAAAAAAGAGAAGGATACAATAAATCTCAGAGTTTTCAATGAGGCTCCCCGGGTGGACGCAAGGGTTGTGGTTTCGCCCCACTTGTCCTGAGTTATGATGAGTGATGTATAAAATGTGCAATTATGTGATGTATAGGTGATGATATGGTCATAATGAATGATTATGGAATGTTATGAATGAATATTAAATGACTATCTGAGATACGAGTTTTCCTGTGTGAAAGCAGTGGCTAGCCACCACGTGCTCCAGGTTGAGACTCGATACTCTATTGACCCTATGTAGTAAGTATGGCCGAATACTGTGAAAGTTCTAGATGAGCTCGCCCCCGTGGATAAACACCAGTGTGAGTGTTGTATGATTATGATTATGTTTATGATTGAGAATTACTTGAGTTAGGGATGCACGACAGAGGGACGGCCCAATGGTTAGCTACCAGGACTTGTCGGGTTGGCTTTATAACTGACAGATGAGACTCATCAGCCACTAGGACAGGCATGTATCATATGCATCTATATGTCTTGTTTGGATTGCCTAAGTGATTGCATAACTAAATGCTACTTGATTATCTGCTATATTTGAATCCTATTTATGATTTTTCTGTTTGTAATAATTGTGTTTGTTGCATTTGGTTCTGCTATATTTTTGTTTTTATTTTATTTATTAATTATTTTTTAAAATTAAGTTAATTAATTTAAAAAGATTTAAAATTTAAATGTTATATTTTCAAAAATAAAAGAGAGAGAAGAAGAAGAAGTTTTCAAAAATTAAGAGAGAATAGAGTTAGTTAGGAAGTTTTGAAAAAGAAGAGAGAGAAGATAAGATATTAATTAAGAAAAGATTTGAATTTAAAATAAAAAAGAAATAAGATCAGAAAAGATTTGAAATTAAAATTTGAAATTAGAAAAAAGATAAGATAAGAAACTAAAAAGATTTGAAAAAGATTGAATTTTAAAATTTGTAGTTAGAAAAGATAAGATAAGAAATTATAAAGATTTGAAAAAGATTTTAAAAAGATAAGATTTTGAAATTTGATTTTGAAAAAGATTTGATTTTTAAAATTTGAAATTTGAAAAAGATAAGATAAGATTTTTAAATTTTGAAAAAGATAAGAAAAAGATAAGATTTTTGAAAAAGATGAGATTTTTAATTTTGAAAAGATTTGATTTTTGAATTTTGAAACTAAGATATGATAAGATAAAAATTTAAAATTGAAATCTGAATTTTTAATTAAAAATTTCGAAAGATAAGATAATGAAGTTGAATGAGATATTGATTTCAATTCAACATTTTCAATTCCTAGTATAGTTTCGATTTCTAAAATCAAATTTGGTTGTAGTTCAGATTCTTCATGTATTTCCATTCCTAGGACTAATGTTGTTGACCAATCTTGCGTCGATGTATCCCAAGCTTGCTTTGTAAGTAACTCGATTCCTGATTCAGTTGATAATAAAGTTTGTTTTTCTTCATATGATTCAGTTAATCTTTCTTTCGATTGTATTTATGATCTGAAATCTTTGGGTTTTGAAAAAACTACAGTTAATGATGATCATATCAAAAAGGGTTTTGAATCTCAAGATCCACTTGAAGAAATTAATTTAGGATCTGATTGAGATTTCAGACCTACTTATATTTGCAAACACATTAACGATCAATTTCGAGCAAATTTGATTAGTCTCTTGATTGAGTACAAAGATTGTTTTGCTTAGGATTATGATGAAATGCCTGGTCTCTTTTGTTCTTTAGTGGAACATCGATTGGCATTGAAGCCATTCTCGTGACTAGTAAAACAAGCACCTCGACGTTTTGCTCTTGAAATCAATCTCAAAATTAAAGAGATTAAAAGATCCACGTGCTATAAGGTCTCTGGGTGTTTGGACGCTGGGCTCTGCTCTTTGGGCGTAGCTAGCGTTGGACGCCAGTTTTGGGCCTTCTAATCCGAAGCAAAATACAGACTATTATATATTGCTGGAAAGCTTTGGAAGTCAAATTTCCATAGCCGTTAAGAGCGCTCCATTTGGACTTCTGTTGCTCCAGAAAAGCTCTTCCGAATACAAGGAGGTCAGATCCGGACAGCATCTGCAGTGCTTTCTCTGTCTCTGAATCAGACTTCTGCTTCAACTCCTCAATTTCAGCCAGAAAAAAACCTGAAATTGTACAAAATACAAAAACTCATAGTAGGATCTAAAAATGTGAATTTAACACTAAAACCTATAAAAACTTAATAAAAACTAAATAAAACATACTAAAAACTATATAAAAATGATGTCAAAAAGCATATAAAATTTTGGAAACATATATCGACGATGTGATGGTAAAGTCGAATTTGATGGACCAACATCTCGATTATTTAAGCCAAGCAATTAAAACGATGCGACAGAAAGGTTTAAAGATGAATCCTTTGAAATGTGCATTTGGGGTTTCGGCAGAAAATATTTTAGGATTCGTGGTACAAAAGAAAAGAATTGCTATTGATTAGAATAAAGCTAAAGTAATTTTAGAGTTGCCATGCCCTATGTCGAAAAAAGAAGTTCAATCGTTTCTAGGAAAAGCTAACTTCTTATGACTAGGGATGGCAATGGGGCAGGGCGGGGGTGGGGGAAACCTTCTCGCTCCCCGTTCTCGCCCCCTAGATTTGCTCTTTGTCCTTGCCCCAATCCCCACTGTAGGGAAATATTGTCCCCCATCCCCATTTTCTGTGGGGTCCTATTCCCAATCTTCCTGTATTGATCATTTATATGAAAGTTCTAATGAAAAATAAAAAAATATTATTACAACATACAAAGACACAGTCATGCAGTGTTGAAAAGGGGAAACAACGCCGCGATCAGAGACAATAAGGCGACGAGGGGGTGACGACACGATGAGCACTGAGTAGGAGTGGCTAGGTATAAGGTTCTGACGCTATGGGAGATTGGGATTTGCGAGTTTTGGCCTTCTGGGGTGATTGGGGAGTGGGACGACGCAGTGTTAGTGTTATGGAGAGAAGGGAAGACACTTTTGAAATTAGGGTTAGATTTTTCAATATATATATGGTATGTAAAATGACTAAAAAATTTATATTAGAAATAAATTATTAAGGGTATTTAAGTAAATTTAATAATTCGAAGGATTAGCGGAGACGGGACGGGAATCCCCGCTTGGGTCCCCACATCTGCCTCGGAGAAATGTTGGCCCCATTCCCATCCATGCGGAGAAAATTCCCCGTCTTCGGGTCCCCATTTAGGGGAAGTCCCACAGGGATCCCCATGCTCTAGGGAGTTTTGCCATCCTTGTTTACAATGATTTATTTCTAAATTGTCTGGTCGAACCCATGTTTTCTCACCTTTAGTCAATCTTAAAGATGAGTCCTAATATGTGTGGATGAATGAACATCAAAAACCATTTCATTTGGTCAAGAATTACTTGTCGAAAGTACCAGTAATGGCAATAGTCCGTCCTTTCAAGCCTTTGAAATTGTACGTTGCAGCTTTGACAAATACAATTGGGTGTATGTTGGCTCAAGATGATAAAGAGGGATGAGAAAGAGCAATTTATTATCTAAGTCGAGTGTTGTCTGATATTAAGACAAGATAATCTCCTATTGAGAAGTTATGCCTTTCTCTTTATTATGCGTGTACAAAGTTAAAGTGTTACATGGTTGCGAAAATCATAAAAGTAATTGCACAAACTGATTTGGTAAAATATATATTATCTTATCCAATATTAAGAGGTCGATTAGAAAAATGGATGCTTGCCTTGACGGAGTTTGATTTACAATATGTCCCAGCCAAGGCTGTTAAAGGTCAAGTCATTGCAGATTTTCTGGTTGATCGACCGAATAATCTCAATGACCAGGGGGCAAATATCGTTCATATCGTAGTCAAACCCTGGAAGTTATATTTTGATGGGTCAAAACACAAAGATGGTGCTGGTGTCGGCATTTTAATCATATCCCCAAAGGGGATTCCATCGGAATTTTTGTTTGAATTAAAGTATCCATGTTTGAATAATATAGCTAAATATGAGGCTTTGATATTAGGATTGGAAATTTTAATCGACAAGGGGACATCGGATGTCCAAATTTTAGGAGACTCTCAATTGGTTTTAAAACAGTTGTCGAAAGAATTCAAGTGTAATAATGAAAAATTACAAAAATATTTGTCGACAGCATGGGAGTTATTAGTATCTTTTCAAAAAGTATCATTGGTTCATATTCCAAGAATTTGAAATGAATTGCTAATGAGCTGGCTTAAATTGCGTTGAAGTATAAGGTCCTTCCTGAAACTTTAGGAAAGTTGGTAGAAATCCAACAAATTCTTGTGCCTATCGAAGAAAGGAAAATCTTGGTCATCGACGAGTGGGATGATGATGATTGGAGAAAACCAATTGCAGAATATTCAAAGGGTCCTAATATTCAAGTTTATTGAAAGATCAAATTAAAATCAATGAATTTTGTGGTGATAGGTGATGAATTGTATAAAAAACTCATTGAAGGAAGTCTTATGAGGTGTTTGAGTTAGTCTGAAAAAATAATTGCTCTAGTCCATAAGTGTATACGGTGCTCATCAAGCTGATGAGAGAATGAAATGGGTACTTCGACGTGATCGAGTGTATTGGCCGTCGATGGTCAAAGATTGCATTAAGTATGCTAAAGCATGTCAAGGATGTCAGAAGCATGGTATAATACAACAAATTCTTGCTTCTGAATTACATTCAATTATAAAACCTTGGTCATTTAGAGGTTGGACTTTGGATTTAATTGGATTGATTCATCCTCCATCGTCTAAAAATCACAAGTTTATCTTAGTGGTGATTGATTATTTTATAAAATGGGTTGAGGCTTTTTCTTTAATAGATGTTGGCCAAAATGAAATTATCGATTTCATAGAGGAACATATAATCCATCGATTTGGATTTTCTCATACTTTAAGTACTGATCAAGGTATTATGTTTACTGGACAATGTATTAAGAATTTTGCAGCATCGAGGAGTATAATTATGGTAACTTCGACCCATATTATGTGCAAGTAAATGGTCAAGTTGAGACTGCAAATAAAATTTTAATTAATTTGATTAAGAAGCAAATTGGTCAAAGACCTCGTACTTGGCATGAAACATTAAGTCAAGTGTTATAGGCTTATCGAAATTCACCAAGAGATTCAATAAATACATTTCCTTATAAATTAGTTTATGGCCATGTTGTAATTTTACCTTTAGAAATCAATCTTAATACCATAAAAGTTATGAGACAAGATGAATTGCTAGTTAAAGATTACTAGAATGCAATGTTTGATGAATTAAATAACTTAGATAATGAGAACATTTTAGCACTCGATAATCTTATTCATCAAAAAGAGAATATAGCTCGTATCTAGAATCGACGAGTACAAGAAAAAGTTTTTGGCATCGGTGAATTAGTGTTAAAAATTATTTTGCTAATTGATAAGAAATCAAGAGTTTATGGAAAGTGGTCCCCTAATTGGTAGGGCCTTTTCAAGTAATCAACTTGTATTCAAGAAATGCATATTGAATTAGGCATATTGATACTGGAATTGAAATCAAATTGATAAATGGAAAATTAAATAGTATCGATGTTTTGAAGATAGTAATTAAGATCGAAGCTAAAAGTCTAAAGGCAAATTCAAAGTATTATGAATTCAAAAGAAATTGTTTAGTTACAAAAAAATTGGCATGCCAAGCCTTCAATCTTCATAGAGTTGTAAGAGTTGGTCCGGTTGCTCTGTTATCTTTGTACGATCTTGTGCAAGTAATTGAAGCTCTTAAAGTTGCTCATTTTCTATAGCATGATGTTGCGAAGTTTGATTGTCCATATCGCTCTTTTCTTTTGATAAAGAAAGGACTTCTTTGTCGAGCAATATTTTCCTACTTCGGAGCTTTTCAAGAGGATTTTGAAGAAGAGATTTGTTGTGTCTAATTTTAGTAAGTTCTTTTTTGAGTTCGTCTTCTCTCTTAATTAGCTGATCCAATTCAACAGAAGCCATAGTCAAGTGGCTTCATAAGTTGATACCTTTTCTTGTCAACTAAGGGGACTTCAACTTTGATGCTTTGATCTTTGATTTCTTTTATTCTTTTTTTTTTTTATGGAATTCAAGTTTATCCTGACATGAAAAAAGCTTTTTGGTATGATCGATGAAAGACACAAGTGGTTTGCATGATCAAAGGGATTCTGGGTAAAAATATTAGAGCTTAAAATTTGGTTAAGTGCAGCATCTAGACCATCTTCCGAGAACCATGCTTCGACGGGATTAGAAAGCAGTATTTTTAGTTTTTGAAGAAGCCCAAATATATCAGGATTGACGGAAGTTTTTGTCAAACCTTGATTCTTTGTGTTTTCAAGGGGATTAGAAATTTGTGGGCTTTGATCCAGATGAATCGATTTCTTTTCAAAACTTGATAACCCAGCCTCTTTGCTTTTGAAGATTTTCAAGATGGCCCTAAGAAGTTCACTTAGGATATCATCATCTTGATTGAGATCGATTGGTTCTTCTCTTTGGTTATTGATTTCTGCAATCCCAGTTTGAAGCAAATGAGAAATTGGATCTTGTGCAAAGAGTGTGAGCTCGGCTTTGTTGGCTGAAGTAATCATAATGATGTCATATTTAGTTGGTGGTGGATTAACGATGTTCTCAGTTTACAGAAAATTGAGATCATCATTTGTTGTCCTTTCTTTTTCAGCATTGGTGTTGAAGTTGAATTGGTACTCGAAGATGTAAAGGATAGTTGATGGATGGTAGGTCCAGTTTCAGTTTTTTTTTTTTTTTTTGGAGAAGGTATTGCCTCCTACCTATAAATTCTTTTAATAAGGGTGAAACTATTTTAGTAATTACTTTTAAAACACAAAAAGGAAGCGTAAATACCTTGGTAGCTTCAGAATCTGCTATATTGTAAAAGCTAGAGGAGATGCCTTCAGGATCAGTTTCGAAATCTTTAGTGTATGGTGGAGAATTCCTGGTACCTGAATCTTTCGATGGAGAATTGACAGAATTTTTTGTGTGTTGTTGTTTGGCCTAAAAAGAGAAGTATTTATTTAAATAACATTAGTATTTAATATGTATAAAGTGTGTGGAAGTATTTAGATTTGTTGTGATACCTCTGCTAAACTTGAGGCTGTAGAAGAAGCATTTGAAGCTTTCAATTTCTTTCTTGGAGCTTTCGAAGACTCTACTTTTCGTTTTGAGATGGCTATACTGGTAGGTTTTTCACCCATGGTCAGGCAAACTCTTAGCATACCTTGGAGGGTTTCTTCAAGACTGCGGTTGTACTGTGAATAGTATTTTTTGCCACGAAGCAAGGAAGGATTTTGTCACATAATGACTAGGAATAAAATCAACTGCTTCATATTTAGATCGAGGACCCTTGTTATGCTTTAGTTCTTGAGTTATAAGTGACATGAAATTGTAAATTTTCTGGCCAAGTTGGCTTTACAATTTTGAACCAAAAGAAGCTGGTAAAGCTTAAGAGAATCCCATTTGTCGAGCCACAAAATGAGGAGCAAGTAGAGGAACTTGATATTGATCTTCTTTGTACATGGGGATGCCAGTAGTAAAGACTTGGATGGTTGTGTAATTACTCCAGTTTTTTCCAGCTATGCGTCATACTTTTTCATTAGTCTTGGAGATCCTCGATGCTCGAAACCATGTTGGACCACATTTGCAATCAACAAAAGGTGCAAAGTTGAGATCTTCATTCTGAAAAGAAGTTGCGTGGTAGAATTTGGTGAAAACTGCCCAGAAAAGATCTCCAACTTTGGGACCAGGAAAGGTTGGTTTCAAAGCTAAGAGTCAGATGCCATCAACTTCCATAAATTTTTCAAAAATTGAATTCAACCACAATTGGAGGAGCCAAAGTGGTCCTCCTACACTAAGAGGAGTTCGATTGCGGAGACTTTGTGACCATGTAGCCGAGCTCATCGTATAAATTGCCTAAGAGTAATTTGAAAAGGCACAAAACTAATGAACTTTCATGGATCAAAGTAGTAAGAGGTTGATAAAGTCTTTGCATAGTGACACTACATGAGCAAAAGACAACGACATTCAGGCAAAAGCATAAAAAGCTACATGTTTATCATCAGAAATGGGATTGTCACCTTGTCCCATGTTGTTTTTTTTATGAATTCTTTATAAGATGAGTTACATGTCGGGGGAAATATTGATCCCTGAAGGAGGTAGTCTTGTGATAGTTGCCACATCGAATAGAATCGGACCAACCATCCCACATGGTAAATACAGATTGTTAGTCGATTGACTCTAAAAGTACAGAATGGCTCCAATCATTCAATGGTGGGTGGTGAGTTGGTATTGAGACAATTGAAGCCGATCATATATACCACGCCAAGCCCAGAAATCCTTTTTCTTTTGTTCGATTCTTTTGAACCAGGCCAGGTAGTTAATACTTTTGGATGAAGTTTTTGGGTTATTTTGAAATCCCTTGGTATGGTCATCAAAGGGAGCCATATACATGTCTCTTTTTATCAATAGTTCTTGATCAAGAAGAAAAAGGGAAAAAAGAACTTTATTAATTTTAGATGGAGAAAGTAGAGGGCTCAAGAAACAATACATTTGGTTGTTAACGGCAAACGGAAAGAGAATTTTTTGTGCATTAGCAGCATCAACTAGGTCTTCAATGATAACATCGTGGTCTTGAGCTAAAATTTGAAGGTTCGCATACGGAGTTTCTTCCAGTGTTTCTTTTCTTTTATTGAAAGGAGAAGAGTTGCTACTTGTGGCCATGGCGATTCTAGAAAATCACAGTAATAATATGAGTGAAGCAAAAGAGAAGAGTACTTTCTGATAAAAAATATATATACATAAACATATATAATGAATGAAAATACCTTGGAGAAGAAGAGTTAACGAAGTTGAATCCTCAGAGCAGTGCAAAAATTTTGAGAAAAGACAGAGGTTTTTTGCTTGCAAGAGCAATATAGGAAATCTATGAGGTTTATAAAGGGGGGTATAATGGTGTTGTGACAGAAAGGAAAGCGTTATGAAAAAGTTTCTAGAAAAAGTTTAAAAGATTAATGAAATGAGATATTTATAGAGGGAGGCTGAAAAGATAAAGCTAGTAGGAAGTTGAACGTCCGGAATCAATGGGAAGTGTGCATCATGGGACGTGCATGTAATGGATATGATGAGTGTAGCGATTTCCCAAGTTGGTGTCAGTTATGGGCTTCAAACATTTTTTAGATTTAAACTTTTTCGAATCGACTAACTTTTTATTTTTGATTAGTTAGAAGTTGTCGATTTAAGGGGGCAAATTGTTGGTTGAATAATTTGGTAGATCGGTAAAGTGTATAGATCGAAAGAAAGAGAATCGACCTCAAAGGACGTGATGTACTTGAGTTAGTCGAAAAGATAAAGTCATTAATTTAGTTAGTCAAAATCGAAGGTGTTACTTGTTACTTGTTTGGATCCTGTCAGTGGGTTTAGGGTTCATCGAAGGAGGGTTATCGATAAGGAAAATAGGTTTGATCGATGAAGCTTGTCGAAACAGATTAAGCAATTGAAGTAATAATAGGGTTAATAATCAAGTTAGTTGAAGACGATTATCCATCATTAAGTGGCGGGAATGGTTACGCTCAGATTTCTCACATATGGAGCATATAATGAAATTTGATTGGTTGAAAAAAAATCTACAAATAGATAAAGTTTGGAAGGAACAAATGTTAGAATTCGGTTTCAGAAAACACTCTCGCACACTCACATTCCTAGAGACTTTCTGAGTTTGCAAAGAGTTTTATTTTCTGTAAGATTCCTTCTATGTCTTTACATTTCTTTTAAGTTTCTTGCAATTTATTACCTTTTCTGCAATTTACTTTCCTTTGGCAAACCTTTTCTTTTCTTCTTTTAACATTTCTGCATTGTATTTGAATTCAAAGTCCTTCGACCCTGTTGAAGATATTTTATTGCTTTTCTTTAATTTTAAAGGTCATTTACTTTACTTCTTGTGTTTTTTATTTCAAGTTGTTTAAATTCTTTTTACTTTTCAAGTTTTTCTTTATCTTTTCATCCAAGAACAAAATCTTTGGTGCATGTTTAAAAACCGGTACTCACAAAAAAAAGAGTAGATTTCGTACCCAGATATTAGATATCGAACCAACCATGATTTACTAAAAATCTGCATAACAGTATGTTTGGGCATAACAATATAAAAGTACTTTTTGCTTATTTATTATGTGAAAAATATCTTTTTTAAGAAAAAAAGATCTTTTAAAAAAATATAAATTATAGCTTTTTAAAAAGATGTTTTTTATTTTTTTAGTGTTTTTATTTTTATTACTAGAAAATTTACCAAATACGCTAAAAAAAAAAATTTATCAACTTAATGACCATCTAAACAAGTACTATAAAGACAAAGCATACTGTATTATCTTTAGCGAAATTTATAAATTAATATGAAGTTAGAATACAGATATGCCTCATTGTTATAGTGATATTGTTCTTCTTAATATATTGTTATGTATAGTTGAGGAAAAAAATTGTACTGATCATGTTATATTATAATGCATGGGCAAATTAATTGATGGTTTCATTCTTATCGTCACTCACTCACTAATTGATCTTTGTTATTTCCTTGCTTTGAAATCTAATTAATTTGCACAAGTGACTATGACTAATGAGTCTCACGGATTCACAAACACAAGATTGGAAAGATAATTAAGTGCTGCTGTTCCATCCTCAGATGATTTAAACAAAGTGATGAAGGGTTAAAAACAAAACATATTAACCCCATGCATTTAAACAAAGATAATTAAGTCTCCTCTCTTCTCCCTCTACTATCTGTTCTCTTGTGCTTGTGCTTTCACTGCTTTGTTTGTCATGCTTAAATCTGCTTTGAATTTGCTTTCTTATCTTTTAATCTGCTTTGTTAAGTTTTGAATCTACTCTGCTATAGCACATAATATTAACATATGATTCAGGCATTCAACTATGTTATTTTTCTAATTTACTATGTTATGCTCTGTTCTAATCTCCTTGAATTCTTCAAATTTTTTATTAAACCACTCTTCCACCTTAACCCATGACAACAATAAAGATAAGATAAAGATAAAGACTAAAATTACAATTGAATTTATGTATTTTGTTGGGCTGAATTTGTGGGCCGTGAGACGTCTTTATTGTTGTCATGGGCTAAGGTAGAAGAGTGGTTTAATAAGTTTGAGTGATTGTGGAATGGCATCAAATGAAGCTATAATTGTTTTTTATATTTCTTTATAATTTATGAGTATTGTTTATGTTCTATCTCAGAATTTTACAAACTACGATTCTGTACCAGCTTTCTGAATCAAGATAAAAACTATGAGTTCACTTGCTTCTAACATTACTTGGATCATACAACAAGTTGAAAATTAAATTCATTCACCTTCTTAGTCTGTTTGTGATTTCCTCCATTCTCGTTGTTCTTTATATTGATTTAAGTATTAGCTGTAAATTAATTGGTGTATATTTTACTAGCTTCAACTTTACTATAAAATATTGGATAAATATTGGATTCACTGCAAAATATGGATATCATTTACAAAAGTCAATTTTGTTCAAGAGTATAATTTTGAACCCAAGACTTGCTAAAGAAAAAAATGAGCACATACTACCGGAATCAACTTTTGTAGTAGCTTCACTGTTAATTATGATTTTTCCTTAAATGAGTATCAGTAATGATAAAAAGTTAAGAAGAAAAGTGTGTAATTTAACTCAAGTAATTATCATTAGAGAAAGTAATAGAAGCTAGAAGAAATTTAAGATAAAACGATAATCAGATACTAATCTGGTGTACATCAAATTCTCAATATTACACCTACATTATAGCACACATTCACAATACAACACATTAGAACCTCAAAATACATATTAAAATAAGAAAGATGAAAAAACCTTCAAAGTATCTCTTGAAGCTTCTTACAGAAAGCATCAATATAAGTAGACTTAATCTTTATTAAGCAACACCTCCTTAATCTTATCATGGTTACTTTTGACTATTCTGCTTGTCTCATTCTCATCATCCATTACAATACTAACTGCTTTGCACACACTTTCCTTAGTGTACAATCCATCGTCTTCCCCTTTCTCCACTTCCACACCAACTTGCAAATTCTTACTCATTAGTCTTGCATTCAGAAACTGGTCACCAACATTTGGAAGCAACACCAACTGGCACTCATTGAGCAATGCCTCTGAAAAGAACCTGACCCGCAATGTGTAATGAAGCATCCAACAGAAGGGTGTTCCAATATCAATTGATGCTGGATCCACCCTCCATACACAATCCCTCTTCCTTTAACCCTCTCTTCGAACCCTTCTGGTAGCGCGTCTCCAACTGAATCAAACCCAATTGGGGGTTTCAAAGCTACAAGAAAAGGCATGCCAACTAGTTCAAGACCCAACAACAATTCTTGAAACAGGTTTGGCCTCAACCTGCACTCACTTCCAAGACAACAATAAACCACTGAGCCTTGTTTGAATTCTCCAAGCCAAGAAGCCTATTTCTCATCCAATGCAGAGTTTGGTTTCTCTAGTATCACTGGTCCTGTAGGAAGCACAAGCATCTTGAACTGTTCCTCTACGAAATCAAGGTGAGGCCCTTCAATTCCCCTGCAAGTTCTGAATGCTATTGCATCGGCTTCACTCATGGAAATTAAATGAACATACGATCATAGAAAAGAACATTGCTCCCAAACACATGTTTCCGCTTATTAGCGTACGCTCGTGCCTCATGGACGTGAAATGTGATAGATAAATTAGGGTACCTTAGAGGAGGTTTCATGAGATCATTCATTGTTTGGTCGTCCCCTTTTTAGAATCTTGAAGGTACAACACTGTACCCTATCATGGCAGAATTGACAATACAAAAGTCAATGGCCTTGAGTCCTAAACGCGTTGCCAATGATGGCATCCAATGAGTGAAATCATAGAAAACAAGATCAGCTTTAAGCTGGCAAAGATAAGTTTCTGTTAGAAAATTAAATCAAGTGGTATGCAAGTAACAAAAGTTTAAAAAAGTCAAAGACAAAATTCAATTTGAATTCAAAGTGGTTACAAGTTTATGGTTCATCACCAAGATTCTACAAACTTCTTGTGCTATTTATCAACTTGCATGGATTAGAATTTTCATGAAACACGGTTAAAGAATTGAAGAAATAAAGTTTGAGTTGAAAACAATAATCATCTATTTACTAAAAGATGTTGGAAGCTTGAAGATTTTTGAAGAACATTCAAGAGAGTAGTACAGCTACAACATTCTACAACATTGAAGAAATTCAAAATCAAATTGAATTGAAATTGGAAGTCAAGCAAATTAGAAGATTATGGAAACTACATGAATACAAGTTGAAAGAAGATTCATGAAGCCAACTCATAAAATAGTGGTCATTACAAAATTGAGTTGTGATTCGTAAATTATTATTTTAGTAGGAAGCATTGTCTATATAAAAGTTTCATATGTATGTTGTTATCGATCTCTCGATGAACCAAAATACTTAGTGTTTGTTTCAAAAAATTCTCTCCTTATTATTATGAGTGTTAGTGAGTTTGAGAGATGAAAAATATGATAGCGTCATTTATATGAGTGAGTGATCCTAGGGCCAATTAAGTGTGGGTATTATACTTACATTTTGGTATCAGAGCTGGTTAATCCAACGCTTGGTGTTTGGGAGTTTGTGAGTTGTGAGAGAGTTCTCATATAGTTGTTTATTCAAAGAGTCGATATGGCAAACACTTTTAATATTGTGTGGTCCGGTCCCAAGTTAGATGGGAAACTTGATTATAGTTATTGGGAGACTTTGATGTCTACCCATTTGAAGGCCCAGAACCTGCGAAATTTTATTGAACCGGGTTTGGAAGAAGGAGCAGATGCTGCCCAACAAAGGAGAGATCAATTAGCGCTATCTCAAATTCATCAAGGAGTACATTATACGATGTTTGGCAAAATAGCAAATGCCAAAAGTGCAAAGAAAGCATGGAACACGTTGAAGCTGTCATACAAAGGCGTAGATAAAGCTCAGAAAGCAAAGTTACAGTCTTTGAGAAGAGAATATGGAAGGTACGAGATGTCTAGCTCAGAAACTGTTGAGCAATATTTTATTCGTGTTACAGATCTTGTCAATAAAATGAGAGTCTATGGAGAAGATATGCCCGATAGCAAAGTGGTGGAGAAAATTCTTCGCACCATGCCGATAAAGTATGACCATGTGACTACGATACTAGAGTCCCACGATATGGATACCATGACGATTGCAGAGTTGCAAGGAACCATGAAAAGCCACATCAGTAGAATACTGGAGAAATCAGAAAAATCAACCGAGGAAGCCCTGAAAAGCTGAGTGAATTTAAACAATGTTGCAGCATCAAGTCATACACAAGAAGGACGAGGTCGTGGTTTTAATTTTCAAAGTAGAAGTAGAGGAAGTTTCAGAGGTAGAGGTCGTGGCAATTACAACCAAGGAAGTTACAATAATTTTACACCACCTAATTAAGGAAGAGGTGGAACGAATTTCAGGCCTGTCAACCGAGGAAGAGGTTAAGGCAATTTTTATCAAAAAAGAACCAATTTCAATTGCTTTCATTTGTGGAAAGTTTGGACACAAAGCAGCAGATTGCAGATTTAAAATGGTGAATAACAATCAAGCACACGTTGCAGAAAATCAGCATCAAAATACTGATGATAATCCGGGTACTCAAACTTTATTTTTTACAAGTAATTCATGTGCTGGAGATGAAAATATATAGTACTTGGATAATGCTTCTGGTAGAAAGGAGTTATTTTCTTCATTAGATGATTCAGTTAAACTATTATTAAAGTTCAGTAATAGTACAAAGATCCCTATTGAAGGAAAAGGGCACATACCAATTAGATTGAAGGATGGTTCTCTGAGTTATATTTCTGATGTTTTCTATGCTCCTGAGCTTGAATACAATTTACTGAGTATGGGGCAATTATCTGAAAAGGGATATAAGATGATAACTTATCGTAGATGTTGCACTGTGTTTGAAAACAATGGAAGATTCATAGATAAAGCAAAGATGACTTCAAACAGAATATTTCCATTAAAAATTCAACATGTTAATCCCTCTTGCATGAGTTCTATGATACTTGATGATAACTGGTTGTGGCATATGCGGTTTGGGCATTTTCATTTTTCTGGCCTAAACTACCTGTCAAGAAAAGGACTTATTTCTGGTCTACCACGGATTCATATTCCCAATTGTGTTTGTGAGATTTGTCAACTGGGAAAGAAGCACAGAGACCCATTCCCTACAGAAAAGTCATAGAGAGCTAAAAGATTACTTGAAATTGTACATTCAGATCTCTATTCTGTAGAAATTTCAAGCAACGGTGGTAGTAGGTACTTTATCACTTTTATTGATGCTCTTAGTAGATATACATGGGTATACTTTCTAAAGCAAAAATCAGAAGCATGTGATGTCTTTAAGACATTCAAGGTGTTTGTCAAAAAACAAAGTGGCTATAAAATCAAAATTCTTAGAACAGACAGAGGAACAAAATATCTTGCATGTTCAGACTACTTTAAACAACACGGAATTCAACACCAACTAACAACTAGATATACTCCTCAACAAAATAGAGTTGCTGAAAGAAAGAATAGAACCATAATGGATATTGTTAGATGCATACTCAAATCAAAACAAATGCCTAAAGAATTTTGGGTAGAAGCAGTCGCAACAGCAGTTCATATTTTAAATAGGTGTCTAAGAAAGAGTGTTCGTGATAAAACTCCAGAGGAAGCTTGGAGTGAAAAGTGGCCTTTCATCCATCATTTCAGAGTCTTTGGGTGTATAGCTTATGCCCACATACCAGATCAATTAAGGAAGAAGTTAGATGACAAAGGCAAAAAGTGTATCTTTATCGGCTATTGCATAGACTCAAAAGCATACAAGTTGTATAATCCAGAATCAAAGAAAGTGATCATCAGCAGAGATGTGACGTTTGACGAGAAAGACAAGTGGGACTAGAACACAAAGACAGAAAAGCAGCTGACTATAATTCCAAATACATGTGATAAAGTAGAAGAAAGGCAACCTGACACAACCGAACAACCAGAATCATCTAGAAGATCTCAAAGAGAGCAGAGACTACCTGCTAGATTAGCAGATTATGAAGTAGGCAATGACAACGATCCGTCCGATGAAGAAATCATAAATTTTGCTCTATTTTCAGATTGTGAGCCGTTGAACTTTGAAGAAGCCTCTAAAGATAACAATTGGAAGAAAGCAATGGATGAGGAGATTTATGCCATTGAGAAGAATGACACATGGGATTTGACAGATTTACCAGCAGATAAGAAGCCGATTGGAGTAAAGTGGGTTTACAAGACTAAGTACAAACCCAGTGGTGAAGTTGATCGTTTCAAAGCAAGATTAGTTGCTAAGGGATACAAACAAAAGCCAGGTATCGGTTATTTTGAAGTATTTTCTCCTGCTGCTAGATTAGACACTATTCGTATGATTATTTCACTCTCGTCTCAAAATAAGTGGAAGATACACCAAATGGATGTTAAGTCTGCATTTCTAAATGGCACTTTAGAAGAAGAAGTATATGTTGAGCAACCTGTAGGATATGGAGTTCTTGGAAAAGAAGATAAAGCTTACAAATTGAAGAAAGCTTTGTACGGGTTAAAGCAAGCACCAAGAGCATAGTACAAGAAGATTGATTCTTATTTCATTGAGAATGGTTTCAGAAAATGTCCGTTTGAGCATACTTTTTATACCAAGTTCGTTGAACTTGGAGATATCTTGATCGTGTGTCTTTATGTTGATGATTTGATCTTTATTGGGAACAATTTGAAGATAATTGCAAAATTCAGGGAGGCTATGATAAAGCACTTTGAAATGACAGATATGGGCTTGATGTCTTACTTTCTTGGCATTGAAGTGGTTCAAAGAGATAATGGTATTTTCATTTCTCAGAAGAAATATGCAAATGATATTTTGAAGAAATTTCAAATAGAACATTCAAAGCCAGTTCCTACTCCAGTCAAAGAAAAGTTCAAGTTACTAAGAGAAGATAAATGAAGAGCAGTAAATCCCACATACTACAAAAGCTTGATTGGAAGTCTAAGGTACTTGACTGCGACTAGACCAGATGTTGTGTTTGGGGTTAGTTTGCTTAGCAGATTCATGGAGGAGCCTTGTACCAACCATTTGCAAGCGGCAAAAAGGATTCTTCGATATATCAAAGGTACTTTAAATGATGGTATTTATTATGAAAATACTAATGAAGTGAATCTTGTCAGTTACACTGACAGTGATTAGGCTGGAGATATAGAAACAAGAAAAAGTACTTCAGGATTTGTATTTTATCTTGATTCTGGTGCAATTTCATGGTCATCAAAGAAGCGACCAGTAGTAGCACTCTCTACAGCAGAAGCAGAATATATAGCAGCAGCAAATTGTGCAACGCAAGCAATTTGGCTAAGAAGAATTCTTGAGGAATTGAATGAGAAACAAAGTACTCCAACAACAATATTTTGTGATAACAAGTCAGCTATTGCACTTTGCAAAAATCCAGTATTTCATGGAAGAACAAAGCATATTGATATTCGGGTTCATAAAATTAGAGAATTGGTAAATGAGAAAGAAGTTTTTATTGTGTACTGTCCCACTGAAGACCAAGTTGCAGATATCTTTACAAAACCGCTGAAGACCGAGTCATTTTACAAATTGAAGAGGATGCTTGGAATGATAAACTCTACAGCTTGATTTAAGGGAGGCAATGTTAGAAAATTAAATCAAGTGGTATGCAAGTAACAAAAGTTTAGAAAAGTCAAAGGCAAAATTCAATTTGAATTCAAAGTGGTTACAAGTTCATGGTTCATCACCAAGATTTGACAAACTTCTTGTGCTATCTATCAACTTGCATGGATTAGAACTTTCATGAAACATGGTTAAAGAATTGAAGAAACAAAGTTTGAGTTGAAAACAATAATCATCTATTTACTAGAAGATGTTGGAAGCTTGAAGATTTTTGAAGAACATTCAAGAGAGTAGTACAACTACAACATTCTACAATATTGAAAAAATTCAAAATCAAATTGAATTGAAATTGGAAGTCAAGCAAATTAGAAGATTATGAAAACTACATGAATACAAGTTGAAAGAAGATTCATGAAGCCAACTCATAAAATAGTGATCATTACAAAATTGAGTTGTAATTCATAAATTATTATATTAGTAGGAAGCATTGCTTATATAAAAGCTTCATATGTATGTTGTTATCGATCTCTCTATGAACCAAAATACTTAGTGTTTGTTTCGAAAAATTCTCTCCTTATTATTATAAGTGTTAGTGAGTTTAAGAGATGAAAAATATGATAACGTCATTTATATGAGTGAGTGATCCTAGGGCCAATTAAGTGTGGGTATTATACATACACTTTCTATGTCACCTTGGGTTAAGTCCATTGCTGTCATGATGAGTGGGTGCAGAGGGTAAGGAACGTCTGAAGTGGTTTCTGCGTTCGGTGGAAGGTTGTCCACGTGGGGAACCGCGACGGCGACGAATTTGATGAGATTTGGATAAAGATTGAAATGGACTAACTTGGATTGTGCTGTTTTGGGCGCAAATAATGTGATTATGTGGCCTCTTTTGGCTAACTTGTTACATAGGTAGAGGAATGGAGTTTGATGACCAAGGGCTAGCCATGAATACATGTCAATGCTTAAGGAACATGTATCCATGCAGATAATTATTAAATCAATAATGCTCCACATCCATGTAAAAAATACATGGATGTTATCCAATTCTTTTTTGCTATAGACGCCTCCTCCAATCTCCAAATCGTTTGTGATTCACGCATTACATATAACGTAAACCTTCTATGACCTTTGCTCAACGTAAACCATCTGCTGCAGCCTAAACCCTGTTCTTTACTCAATGTAAACCTTCTGCTGCAACCTAAACCTTCTTCTCTGCTTACGTTTTCTTCTTCTTCTTCTTTTCCTCGTGTTGTATAGGCTTCGTCGTTCTCATCTGCTTGCATTTTCTTTCTTGTTCTTCTTCTTCTCTACTCGCGTTCTTCGTTATGGATCTGGATTGACTTCAACGTAATAAGCTTAATCATTCTTCTTCTTCTTCATTTTCTTCTTCGATCTGGACTTCTGAATTGAAGCAATGAATGAATCAACTTCAAATCAGTTGAATGAGAGCAATTTGGATTATTCTTTCGAAATGAATCAATTTGATGAGGTTTGGATTATTCAATTTTGAATCGAATACAATGGAATGCAATTGCTAATTTTATTTGAATTGAATTGAATGGATGGAGGTGTTCTGAATATGAATTGAATTGAATTGAATTGATAATATCTAAATTGTAGACAGAGGTGTTTCGAATTTGAATTTGTATAATGGATTATGTTATAAACCCCGGTTAAATTAGTAGATAATTATTCAATAAATTAGTTTTTAATAAGAAGGATTAGAAATGTGAATATTATATCAAATTAGGATAGAGCTCATCGAAACGAGAATTTTGACACTAATTTTGAGAAAATCGGTCTAAAATTGGACCGAATGGACCGAACCGGTTGAACCGGATCCAAACCGGACCATCGGTCCAACCGGACCGACCTATTAAATGAACACACGCATTGCATCTCCCTCATTTCAGCAACGTGACACTGAAAGCTTGCATCCAGGGAGAAGAAGAAAAGGGTCCGAACCCTCGTTCCAAATTCAAGGCGCCGTAACTTTTCGATCCGAGTTCCGATCGCCGCACCGTTTGCGGCCACGCGTCCACCGCGTCGAGCTTTACATTTCTAACGGAACAATTTTATAAGTAAGCCCTTAAATATTCTCAGCCACTCTTTTCCCCAATTTTCGAGTTTTGAGAAGGGGTATTGAATTTCTTTGATTTTTGATGTTTTAGGATCCAATTAGCTTGAGGAAAACGTTCACTCTTGCTTATGTGAAGCTTGGGTAAGGTGAGGATATGATAATTCTATTTTATTTTCATTGAATTTGAGCTTTGAGTATTAAATTGGATATATATGTGTTATGAATATGTATTAGGTTATGAATAAATAATTGGAGCTTGGAATTGTGGATATTGGAACTTGGAGGAAGCTGAGCCTAGTGTTTATTGAATTCTGGAAGGGCTGTGTTTGTTTTGGAAGGGCTGTGTTTATTATAATTAAAGTGCCTTAATCGTTATGTGGGAATCGGCCAAGGTATGGTTTAGGTTTCTTGCATTTAATATATAATGTTCTGTGAAAACTTAGGCTAGATGACCATAGGATAAGTTAGAATGCAGGTGTATTTTAATGTTTAGTAATGGGTTGATGAATATGCTTGGTTTGGTTTGGTGATTTGTTTGTAAGATAATATTGGTTGCTAGTTGGATCTTTGAAAGGATATGTGATTGAATTGTTGATTATATGGCTATATTTTGGTTTGGTTGAATGATGATTGATGGAAAGACATGGAGCTTGTTGAGGATTATTGTTGGCAATTTGGATTGGTGGTAATAGGTTTGAAAATAATTTGAATGAAAAATGAGGTATTTTGTGTTAAAAGCCTAGGATTTGTGAACTATGATTTTTAGTTGAATTTTGGTCATTGGATTTGAATATTGTATGAGTATAATTGTTGATTTGAGGTAGATTTATTGTGGTGATTGTTATGATGATGAGGAAGGGTATGTTGAATTGGAAAGAATGCAGGTTTGGACCCGAAAAGGGTGGCAAAGTCCGAGTTTTAGAGGAGATGCTGCCGAAATTTTATAAAAATTAGAGATTTTGTTTATATGATTATTTAAAAAGATTTAGATTTAAAGGTTATATGGTTTGATTTTGAGTTATTAAGAAAATGAGCATGTTTTAAGTTTGATTTATTTAGAAAAGAATGAATTATGTTTTGAATTGGAACTATTGATGGACGGAATGGGAGGTGTGATAATGAAGGATAAGGATTGAATATGATTGATGTATGATGATGAATGAGATGTGATTGAAAATGATGTGGATGTTGATGAATTATAATTGAATTATTTATATGGCTTATGAATTTGAATGATCTGAGATACGAGGTTTCCCTGGATTAAGTGTTGTGGCTTGCCACCACGTGTACCAGGTTGAAAACTCGATACTCTGTTGACCTTACGACGTAAGTGTGACCGGGCACTATATAAATTCCCGGGAATGTTACCCCCATTGAGCAATATTGATTATTTGAGATAAAGCTATGCATAGACTCTTGGGGATGCACGTCGAGGGACAGTCTAAGGACAATTCAGACTTGTCGGGTTGGCTGGATAACCGACAGATGAGCCTCATCAGCCATAGGATAGGCATGCATCATATGCATATTATTTGAATTACTCGCTTGTGCTTTAATTGGGTGTGCCTAAATGTACTTGCCATGTTAAATGTGTATTTGTTACCTGCAGTATTTGTAACCTTCTTGTGTTTGCCTTTATCTGTCTATTTGTCTGTGAAAATACATGATGGAACTGGAGTTATGGAGGAATGGCAGTATGGTACTTAGATTTAAGGTTAAGTTAAGTTAGGTTTAAATATCCTTAGTAAACCACCTTTTATGGCTTCTGTTTAATACTTTAAGCTCTATAATCTGAGTGTCGGCGTTCTAGGTTTGCCTCTGGCATTCCCATAACCTTATATATTATGTGTGTGGCACATTTACCATACTGAGAACCTCCAGTTCTCATTCCATACTATGTTATTGTTTTTCAGATGCAGGTCGAGAGGCTTCTCGTTAGACGTCTGGACTCTTGAAGTGAAGTGGTTACTGGGTTATTTTGTTATGCTGTGTTGTATATATATATGTACTTAGCTTTCTCTCCGCATAACTTGTTCTTTTTTATCCTCTTAGAGGTTGATGGAGAGGCAGGATTGTGTATATGTACTTTTGGGTTTTGGATATGTATGTCTATATGTGTAAATATTCTCTGGCCAATCTTGACTTCGCAGGCTGAGTTAGGAGCTTGTTATTTTGTATCTTTGGCACTCTATTCCTACTTCTGTTATCATATGTTCAATAGTTATGGTTTCCTTAGCACGCAAGTTAACTCGTTGCTTGAGCGTTGCGCTTTTATTTCGCGATTTTTGTTTTCTCTATTCTTCAAGGCTCCTAGAATATTATAATTCTTCTGCTATTATATGTACTCATTTTATTTTAGAGATCGTAATACCACACCACCTCTGTTTTACGACTTAAGCGTAACGCTTAGTGTGGTAGGGTGTTACATTATGGTATCAGAGCAGTTCGTTCCTATAGAATCTGAAAGATGGACTGATTGTACTTCTGTGCATTCTCTGTATATGTGTTTATGTGCTATTAGGATATTTGATTGATATATATGGCATAAACGTTTGTGAGCATGCATTTGGAACTTAAAGCATTAAACCTGCGATATTGAGACTAATCAACTTAATATCACTTGTTTAGTGTGTATAAGAACCAGATGTCGACTCGTGGACGCGATCGCGGGTAAGATAGAGGTAGGATAGGCACCGTTACTCCTAGCCCGGTAGGGAATGATCCATTAGACTTTATGGCTGCAGCTATGCAGGCAATAGTTGAGGTGCTGGGTAACCAGATAAATCAGGGTAATCACGGGAATAATAATGATGAGGATGGTCCTATGACACTTACTACGTTTTTGAAAGTTTGCCCTCCGACTTTTAGTGGAACCTCAAATCCCACTGATGCAGATAATTGGATCTAGGCTATGGAAAGGGCGTTGCAGGTTTCTGAGGAGCATTGGGTTGAGTTTAGAACTCATCAGCTGCAAAGCGAGGCTCAGCATTGGTGGTAGGGAATACGACGTATCCTGCAGACAGATGATGTTGGGATAACCGGGAGGTTGGTTATCTAAGAATCATGTTTTGCTTGATTGTTCTAAAAAGTTAGTACAGTTTATGCCAGAAGGGTCAGAAGCACCAGTTGTGGTGAATAGTTACTATTTGAACTCTATGATAGTAAACTGTTCTGGAACTGAATGTCAGGGTATTATGTTATTAACTGCGGGAGTATTAGGTGATGATCAGAGTTTAGAGCAGATTATGATTGTATGTGAATTTCCAGATATGTTTCCGGATGATATTAATGAATTTCCACCAAACCGGAAAGTTGAATTTGCAATTGAGTTGGTGCCTGGAGCCGGTCCGATTTCGATTACTCCTTACAGGATGTCACCTTTAGAAATGGCTGAATTGAAAGCTCAGCTAGAGGATCTGTTGGGTAAGCATTTTATCCGACCAAGTGTTTCTCCGTGGGAGCGTTAGTATTACTGGTAAAGAAGAAGGATGGAAGTATGTGCTTGTGTGTTGATTATCGGCAATTGAATAAGATCACTGTGAAGCATAGTTGTAAAAACCGAACCGGTGATCAAACCGGTCAACTTACTGGTTCCCTGGTTTATTGGTTCAACCGATAAATTACTGGTTGAATCGATAAAACCGGTCTCATGTAAATAAAAAATATAAAATAATCAAAAACTTAAAATTAAAATTTGAAATACATATCTACACTAACATTTTATGAAAAATCAAGTCTCAAATTCTAAAAATAACTAATAGAAAAACGTAGAATTTATCAGTACTACTACAATAGTATCTTAATTTGACACAATAAGAGTAACAATTCATTCATAAAGCTTGTCATCTAATTATAATATCAGTAGATTTTAACACTAGCATCAAAACAAATAATCTTAATCACAATACTAGCATTTAAATAGATCAAGCAAATTAATAAATTTTTAGTGAACTTTATATTTATATTAATAATGACACATAATTAAAATATAATTAATTCAAAAAATAAAAAATAAAAAATTAAATTAAATTAGATGTTTATAATATTATATAGATGAATATATACTATATAATTATTATTTGACATATGTTATAGTAAGGAGCATGGTGGCTCAGTGGCAAAGGAAAGAGGCTGTATTCTCAAGGTTCTAGGTTCGAACCTTTGCTTTGTAATTTTGACAATTTTCACAACAAATCGGTTCGGTTAGACCGGTTTGTACCGGTTTCAATCGGTTTCCTCGATTTTTATCGGTTTACACCGATTTTTTTTCTTGAACGGTCCAAAAGGTAAACCAAACCGATTTAGGGTCCGGTTCACCGGTTTTCTGGTCTAACTGGCCGGTCCGGTTCGGTTTTTACAACTATGCTGTGAAGAACAAATATCTGTTACCTAGAATCGACGATCTAATGGATCAGTTACAGGGTGCCGGTGCGTTTTTTAAGATTGATCTGTGATCCGGGTATCTTCAGATAAGGGTTAGAGACGAGGATATTCCAAAAACTGCTTTCAGAACTCGTTATGGTCATTATGAGTATACAGTGATATCTTTCGGGTTAACTAATGCCCCAGCAGTATTTATGGATTATATAAACAGGATTTTCCGACCGTATCTAGACAAGTTTGTTATTGTCTTCATTGATGATATTCTTGTTTATTCTAAGTCTGAAGAGGAACATGCTGATCACTTGCAAACTGTGCTGCAAATTCTGAGAGACAGGAAGTTATATGCTAAATTATCTAAATGTGAGTTTTGGAAGAGTAAAGCAAAGTTTCTCGGCCACGTGGTGAGTAAGTAGGGGATAGCTGTAGATCCTGCTAAGGTGGAAGCAGTGATAAATTGGGAGCGACCAACTTCCGTAACAGAGATCAGAAGTTTCCTAGGTTTGGTGGGGTATTATCGCAGATTCATTAAAGGATTTTCACAGCTTGCCTTACCTTTAACTAAGTTGACCAGGAAGGATACGCATTTTATCTGGACTCCAGAGTGTGAGAAGAGTTTTCGAGAATTGAAGCACAGATTGACTACTGCACCCGTATTGGTATTGCCTGAGCCAAGTGAACCGTTTGAAGTATATTGTGATGCATCACTAAAGGGTTTAGGGTGCGTTCTAATGCAGCAACAGAATGTTGTAGCATACGCCTCACGGCAGTTAAGGCCGCTTGAAATGAACTACCTGACACATGATTTAGAATTTGCTGCTGTTGTGTTTGCTTTAAAGATCTAGAGGCACTATCTCTATGATGTTAAGTTTCATGTTTCCTCAAACCATAAGAATTTGAAGTATCTTTTTTAGTAGAAAGAGTTGAATATGAGTCAGAGGAGGTGGATGGAGCTTCTGAAAGATTATGATTTTGAATTGAATTATCATCCAGAAAAAGCGAACGTTGTGGAAAACGCCTTGAGTCGGAAGTCTTTATATGCAGCTTGGATGATGCTACGGGAAGAAGAGTTACTAAAGGCATTTCAAGGTTTGAATTTGGGAGTTACAGAAGAATCTGGAATTCTGTGTTTGAGCCAGTTGCAGATTTCAAGTGATTTTAAATTAGAACTTCTGAAGGCTCATCGAGACAGTGAAGCGTTACATAAGGTATTACCAGCAGTCGAACAGGGGAAACAGTGGAGAGTGTCAGAAGGACAGGATGGTTTGTGGAGGTTCAAGAACCGGATTATTGTGCCAGACATCGGAGACATGCGACAGAGTATTTTGAAGGAAGCTCATAAGAGCGGGTTTTCACTTCATCCAGGGAGCACTAAAATGTACCAGGATCTGAAAGCAATATTCTGGTGGCTAGGGATGAAGAATGATGTGGCATTACACGTATCTAAATGTTTAACGTGTCAGAAGGTTAAGATTGAGCATCAGAGACCATCAGGGACCCTTCAGCCTTTGGAGATTCCACAATGGAAATAGGAGAGTATCGCAATGGATTTTGTGATAGGTTTGCCTAGAACCTGATCTGGTTGTGACGCTATTTGGGTAGTTGTGGATTGACTGACAAAATCGGCTCACTTTCTTCCTATCCGAATAAGTTGTACAATGGAAGAATTAGCTCGAATGTATATTAAATATATTGTCAAGTTGCATGGCGTGTCTTCTACCATTATATCTGACAGGGATCCTCGCTTTACATCAAGATTATGGGAAGCTTTCCAGCATGCATTTGGGACTCAGCTAAGCTTGAGTACTGCGTATCACCCTCAGACAGATGGTCAGTCAGAAAGAACTATTCAGACCTTGGAGGATATGCTAAGGGCTTGTGTTTTGGACTGGCCGGTGAGCTGGGATTGGTATATGCCATTAGTAGAGTTTGCTTATAATAATAGCTATCATGCGAGCATCAGAATGGCTCCATATGAGGCTCTGTATGGTAGGAAATGTCAATCTCCATTGTGTTGGTATGAAACTGGAGAAAAAAGTTTGTTAGGACCGGAGATGATAGCTGAAACCACTGAACAAATAAAGAAGATTCGTAGTCGAATGCTTATAGCCTAGAGCCACCAGAAGAGTTATGCTGATCAGAGGCAAAAGCCTTTGAAATTTGAGGAAGGGGAGCATGTTTTTTTCTGAAAGTTACACCAACTACTGGAGTAGGAAGGGCTATTAAGACTAAGAAACTGAATCCCCGTTATATTGAACCATTTGAGATCCTGAAATGAATTGGGCCAGTAGCTTATAGGATTGCCTTACCACCGTATCTTTCAAATTTGCACGACGAGTTTCATGTGTCACAGCTTCGGAGATATACTCCTGACGCAAGTCATGTTCTGGAACCAGAACCGATTCAAGTGAGGGAAGATCAAATACCTCCAGTAATTTCGATAAGGAATTGTGACACCAACATTAAACGATTACACAAGAAAAGAATATTATTGGTAAGAGTAATGTAGAGTCGAGTTGGTATTAAGGAACACACTTTGGAACTCGAATCAGATATACGGAAGGATTACCTACATCTCTTTTCAGATAACTACTAACTACATCTGAATTTTGAGGGCAAAATTCTTTATTAGGTGGGTAGGATGTAAACCCCGGTTAAATTAGTAGATATTTATTCAATAAATTAGTTTTTAATAAGGAGGATTAGAAATGTGAATATTATATCAAATTAGAATAGAGCTCATCGAAACGAGAATTTTGACACTAATTTTGAGAAAATCGGTCCAAAATTGGACCGAATGGGCCGAATCGGTTGAATCGGATCCAAACCGGACCATCGGTCCAACCGGACCAACCTATTAAATGAACCCACGCATTGCATCTCCCTCATTTCAGCAACGTGACGCTGAAAGCTTGCATCCAGGGAGAAGAAGAAAAGGGTCCGAACCCTCTTTCCAAATTCAAGGCGCCGTAACTTTCCAATCCGAGCTCCGATCGCCGCACCGTTTGCGGCCACGCGTCCACCGCGTCGAGCTTTACATTTCTACTGGAACAATTTCATAGGTAAGCCCTTAAATATTCTCAGCCACTCTTTTTCCCCAATTTTCAAGTTTTGAGAAGGGGTATTGAATTTCTTTGATTTTTGATGTTTTAGGATCCAATTAGCTTGAGGAAAACGTTCACTCTTGCTTATGTGAAGCTTGGATAAGGTGAGGATACGATAATTCTATTTTATTTTCATTGAATTTGAGCTTTGAGTATTAAATTGGATATATATGTGTTATGAATATGTATTAGGTTATGAATAAATAATTGGAGCTTGGAATTGTGGATATTGGAACTTGGAGGAAGCTGAGCCTAGTGTTTATTGAATTCTGGAAGGGCTGTGTTTGTTTTGGAAGGGCTGTGTTTATTATAATTAAAGTGCCTTAATCGTTACGTGGGAATCGGCCATGGTATGGTTTAAGTTTCTTGCATTTAATATATAATGTTCTGTGAAAACTTAGGGTAGATGACCATAGGATAAGTTGAAATGCAGGTGTATATTTAATGTTTAGTAATGGGTTGATGAATATGCTTGGTCTGGTTTGGTGATTTGTTTGTAAGATAATATTGGTTGCTAGTTGGATCTTTGAAAGGATATGGAATTGTTGATTATATGGCTATATTTTGGTTTGGTTGAATGATGATTGATGGAAAGACATGGAGCTTGTTGAGGATTATTTTTGGCAATTTGGATTGGTGGTAATAGGTTTGAAAATAATTGGAATGGAAATTTTGAATGAAAAATGAGGTATTTTGTGTTAAAAGCCTAGGATTTGTGAACTATGATTTTTAGTTGAATTTTGGTCGTTGGATTTGAATATTGTATGAGTATAATTGTTGATCTGAGGTAGATTTATTGTGGTGATTGTTATGATGATGAGGAAGGGTATGTTGAATTGGAAAGAATGCAGGTTTGGACCCGAAAAGGGTGGCAAAGTCTGAGTTTTAGAGGAGATGCTGCCGAAATTTTATAAAAATTAGAGATTTTGTTTATATGATTATTTAAAAAGATTTAGATTTAAAGGTTATATGGTTTGATTTTGAGTTATTAAGAAAATGAGCATGTTTTAAGTTTGATTTATTTAGAAAAGAATGAATTATGTTTTGAATTGGAACTATTGATGGACGGAATGGGAGGTGTGATAATGAAGGATAAGGATTGAATATGATTGATGTATGATGATGAATGAGATGTGATTGAAAATGATGTGGATGTTGATGAATTATAATTGAATTATTTATATGGCTTATGAATTTGAATGATCTGAGATACGAGGTTTCCCTGGATTAAGTGTTGTGGCTTGCCACCACGTGTACCAGGTTGAAAACTCGATACTCTGTTGACCCTACGACGTAAGTGTGACCGGGCACTATATAAATTCCCGGGAATGTTACCCCCATTGAGCAATATTGATTATTTGAGATAAAGCTATGCATAGACTCTTGGGGATGCACGTCGAGGGACAGTCTAAGGACAATTCAGACTTGTCGGGTTGGCTGGATAACCGACAAATGAGCCTCATCAGCCATAGGACAGGCATGCATCATATGCATATTACTTGAATTTCTCGCTTTTGCTTTAATTGGGTATGCCTAAATGTACTTGCCATGTTAAATGTGTATTTGTTACCTGCAGTATTTGTAACCTTCTTGTGTTTGCCTTTATCTGTCTATTTGTCTGTGAAAATACATGATGGAACTGGAGCTATGGAGGAATGGTAGTATGGGACTTAGATTTAAGGTTAAGTTAAGTTAGGTTTAAATATCCTTAGTAAACCACCTTTTATGGCTTCTGTTTAATACTTTAAGCTCTATAATCTGAGTGTCCGCATTCTAGGATTGCCTCTGGCATTCCCAGGACCTTATATATTATGTGTGTGGCACCTTTACCATACTGAGAACCTCCGGTTCTCATTCCATACTATGTTGTTGTTTTTCAGATGCAGGTCGAGAGGCTTCTCGTTAGACGTCTGGACTCTTGAAGCGAAGTGGTTACTGGGTTATTTTGTTATGCTGTGTTCTATATATATATGTACTTAGATTTCTCTCTGCATAACTTGTTCTTTTTGATCCTCTTAGAGGTTCATGGAGAGGCAGGATTGTGTATATGTACTTTTGGGTTTTGGATATGTATGTCTATATGTGTAAATATTCTCTGGCCATTCTTGACTTCGCAGGCTGAGTTAGGAGCTTGTTATTTTGTATCTTTGGCACTCTATTCCTACTTCTGTTATCATATGTTCAATAGTTATGGTTTCCTTAGCACGCAAGTTAACTCATTGCTTGAGCGTTGCGCTTTTATTTCGCGATTTTTGTTTTCTCTATTCTTCAAGGCTCCTAGAATATTATAATTCTTCTGCTATTATATGTACTCATTTTATTTTAGAGATCGTAATACCATACCACCTCTGTTTTACGACTTAAGCGTAAAGCTTAGTGTGGTAGGGTGTTACATTATGGTATCAGAGCAGTTCGTTCCTATAGAGCCTGAAAGACGGACTGATTGTACTTCTGTGCATTCTCTATATATGTGTTTATGTGCTATTAGGATATTTGATTGATATATATGGCATAAACGTTTGTGAGCATGCATTTGGAACTTAAAGCATTAAACCTGCGATATTGAGACTAATCAACTTAATATCACTTGTTTAGTGTGTATAAGAACCAGATGTCGACTCGTGGACGCGATCGCGGGTGAGATAGAGGTAGGATAGGCACCGTTACTCCTAGCCCAGTAGGGAATGATCCAGTAGACTTTATGGCTGCCCTGGGAAATATGGCTGCAGCTATGCAGGCAATAGCTGAGGTGCTGGGTAACCAGATAAATCAGGGTAATCACGGGAATAATAATGATGAGGATGGTCCTATGACACTTACTACGTTTTTGAAAGTTTGCCCTCCGACTTTTAGTGGAACCTCAAATCCCACTGATGCAGATAATTGGATCTAGGCTATGGAAAGGGCGTTGCAGGTTTCTGAGGAGCATTGGGTTGAGTTTGGAACTCATCAGCTGCAAAGCGAGGCTCAGCATTGGTGGTAGGGAATACGACGTATCCTGCAGACAAATGATGCTGGGATAACCGGGAGGTTGGTTATCTAAGAATCATGTTTTGCTTGATTGTTCTAAAAAGTTAGTACAGTTTATGCCAGAAGGGTCAGAAGCACCAGTTGTGGTGAATAGTTACTATTTGAACTCTATGATAGTAAACTGTTCTGGAACTGAATGTCAGGGTATTATGTTATTAACTGCGGGAGTATTAGGTGATGATCAGAGTTTAGAGTAGATTATGATTGTATGTGAATTTCCAGATATGTTTTCGGATGATATTAATGAATTTCCACCAAACCGGAAAGTTGAATTTGCAATTGAGTTGGTGCCTGGAGCCGGTCCGATTTCGATTACTCCTTACAGGATGTCACCTTTAGAAATGGCTGAATTGAAAGCTCAGCTAGAGGATCTGTTGGGTAAGCATTTTATCCGACCAAGTGTTTCTCCGTAGGGAGCGTTAGTATTACTGGTAAAGAAGAAGGATGGAAGTATGTGCTTGTGTGTTGACTATAGACAATTGAATAAGATCACTGTGAAGAACAAATATCTGTTACCTAGAATCGACGATCTAATGGATCAGTTACAGGGTGTCGGTGCATTTTTTAAGATTAATCTGCGATCTGGGTATCTTCAGATAAGGGTTAGAGACGAGGATATTCCAAAAACTGCTTTCAGAACCCGTTATGGTCATTATGAGTATACAGTGATGTCTTTCGGGTTAACTAATGCCCCAGCAGTATTTATGGATTATATAAACAGGATTTTACGACCGTATTTAGACAAGTTTGTTATTGTCTTCATTGATGATATTCTTGTTTATTCTAAGTCTGAAGAGGAACATGCTGATCACTTGCGAACTGTGCTACAAATTCTGAGAGACAGGAAGTTATATGCTAAATTATCTAAATGTGAGTTTTGGAAGAGTAAAGCAAAGTTTCTCGGCCACGTGGTGAGTAAGCAGGGGATAGCTGTAGATCCTGCTAAGGTGGAAGCAGTGATAAATTGGGAGCGACCAACTTCAGTAACAGAGATCAGAAGTTTCCTAGGTTTGGTGGGGTATTATCGCAGATTCATTAGAGGATTTTCACAGCTCCCCTTACCTTTAACTAAGTTGACCAGGAAGGATACGCATTTTATCTGGACTCCAGAGTGTGAGAAGAGTTTTCGAGAATTGAAGCACAGATTGACTACTGCACCCGTATTGGTATTGCCTGAGCCAAGTGAACCGTTTGAAGTATATTGTGATGCATCACTAAAGGGTTTAGGGTGCATTCTAATGCAGAAACAGAATGTTGTAGCATACGCCTCACGGCAGTTAAGGCCGCATGAACTGAACTACCTGACACATGATTTAGAATTTGTTGCTGTTGTGTTTGCTTTAAAGATCTGGAGGCACTATCTCTATGATGTTAAGTTTCATGTTTCCTCAAACCATAAGAATTTGAAGTATCTTTTTTAGCAGAAAGAGTTGAATATGAGTCAGAGGAGGTGGATCGAGCTTCTGAAAGATTATGATTTTGAATTGAATTATCATCCAGAAAAAGCGAACGTTGTGGAAAACGCCTTGAGTCGGAAGTCTTTATATGCAGCTTGGATGATGCTACGGGAAGAAGAGTTACTAAAGGCATTTCAAGGTTTGAATTTGGGAGTTACAGAAGAATCTGGAATTCTGTGTTTGAGCTAGTTGCAGATTTCAAGTGATTTTAAATCAGAACTTCTGAAGGCTCATCGAGACAGTGAAGCGTTACGTAAGGTATTACCAGCAGTCGAACAGGGGAAACAGTGGAGAGTGTCAGAAGGACAGGATGGTTTGTGGAGGTTCAAGAACCGGATTATTGTGCCAGACATCGGAGACATGCGACAGAGTATTTTGAAGGAAGCTCATAAGAGCGGGTTTTCACTTCATCCAGGGAGCACTAAAATGTGCCAGGATCTGAAAGCAATATTCTGGTGGCTAGGGATGAAGAATGAGGTGGCATTACACATATCTAAATGTTTAACGTGTCAGAAGGTTAAGATTGAGCATCAGAGACCATCAGGGACCCTTCAGCCTTTGGAGATTCCACAATGGAAATAGGAGAGTATCGCAATGGATTTTGTGATAGGTTTGCCTAGAACCTGATCTGGTTGTGACGCTATTTGGGTAGTTGTGGATTGACTGACAAAATCGGCTCACTTTCTTCCTATCCGAATAAGTTGTACAATGGAAGAATTAGCTCGAATGTATATTAAATATATTGTCAAGTTGCATGGCGTGTCTTCTACCATTATATCTGACAGGGATCCTCGCTTTACATCAAGATTATGGGAAGCTTTCCAGCATGCATTTGGGACTCAGCTAAGCTTGAGTACTGCGTATCACCCTCAGACAGATGGTCAGTCAGAAAGAACTATTCAGACCTTGGAGGATATGCTAAGGGCTTGTGTTTTGGACTGGCCGGTGAGCTGGGATTGGTATATGCCATCAGTAGAGTTTGCTTATAATAATAGCTATCATGCGAGCATCAGAATGGCTCCATATGAGGCTCTGTATGGTAGGAAATGTCAATCTCCATTGTGTTGGTATGAAACTGGAGAAAAAAGTTTGTTAGGACCGGAGATGATAGCTGAAACCACTGAACAAATAAAGAAGATTCGTAGTCGAATGCTTATAGCCTAGAGCCACCAGAAGAGTTATGCTGATCAGAGGCAAAAGCCTTTGGAATTTGAGGAAGGGGAGCATGTTTTTTTCTGAAAGTTACACCAACTACTGGAGTAGGAAGGGCTATTAAGACTAAGAAACTGAATCCCCGTTATATTGAACCATTTGAGATCCTGAAATGAATTGGGCCAGTAGCTTATAGGATTGCCTTACCACCGTATCTTTCAAATTTGCACGACGAGTTTCATGTGTCACAGCTTCGGAGATATACTCCTGACGCAAGTCATGTTCTGGAACCAGAACCGATTCAAGTGAGGGAAGATCAAATACCTCCAGTAATTTCGATAAGGAATTGTGACACCAACATTAAACGATTACACAAGAAAAGAATATTATTGGTAAGAGTAATGTAGAGTCGAGTTGGTATTAAGGAACACACTTTGGAACTCGAATCAGATATACGGAAGGATTACCTACATCTCTTTTCAGATAACTACTAACTACATCTGAATTTTGAGGGCAAAATTCTTTATTAGGTGGGTAGGATGTAAACCCCGGTTAAATTAGTAGATATTTATTCAATAAATTAGTTTTTAATAAGGAGGATTAGAAATGTGAATATTATATCAAATTAGAATAGAGCTCATCGAAACGAGAATTTTGACACTAATTTTGAGAAAATCGGTCCAAAATTGGACCGAATGGGCCGAATCGGTTGAATCGGATCCAAACCGGACCATCGGTCCAACCGGACCAACCTATTAAATGAACCCACGCATTGCATCTCCCTCATTTCAGCAACGTGACGCTGAAAGCTTGCATCCAGGGAGAAGAAGAAAAGGGTCCGAACCCTCTTTCCAAATTCAAGGCGCCGTAACTTTCCAATCCGAGCTCCGATCGCCGCACCGTTTGCGGCCACGCGTCCACCGCGTCGAGCTTTACATTTCTACCGGAACAATTTCATAGGTAAGCCCTTAAATATTCTCAGCCACTCTTTTTCCCCAATTTTCAAGTTTTGAGAAGGGGTATTGAATTTCTTTGATTTTTGATGTTTTAGGATCCAATTAGCTTGAGGAAAACGTTCACTCTTGCTTATGTGAAGCTTGGATAAGGTGAGGATACGATAATTCTATTTTATTTTCATTGAATTTGAGCTTTGAGTATTAAATTGGATATATATGTGTTATGAATATGTATTAGGTTATGAATGAATAATTGGAGCTTGGAATTGTGGATATTGGAACTTGGAGGAAGCTGAGCCTAGTGTTTATTGAATTCTGGAAGGGCTGTGTTTGTTTTGGAAGGGCTGTGTTTATTATAATTAAAGTGCCTTAATCGTTACGTGGGAATCGGCCAAGGTATGGTTTAGGTTTCTTGCATTTAATATATAATGTTCTGTGTAAACATAGGCTAGATGACCATAGGATAAGTTGGAATGCAGGTGTATATTTAATGTTTAGTAATGGGTTGATGAATATGCTTGGTTTGGTTTGGCGATTTGTTTGTAAGATAATATTGGTTGCTAGTTGGATCTTTGAAAGGATATGTGATTGAATTGTTAATTATATGGCTATATTTTGGTTTGGTTGAATGATGATTGATGGAAAGACATGGAGCTTGTTGAGGATTATTGTTGGCAATTTGGATTGGTGGTAATAGGTTTGAAAATAATTGGAATGGAAATTTTGAATGAAAAATGAGGTATTTTGTGTTAAAAGCCTAGGATTTGTGAACTATGATTTTTAGTTGAATTTTGGTCGTTGGATTTGAATATTGTATGAGTATAATTGTTGATCTGAGGTAGATTTATTGTGGTGATTGTTATGATGATGAGGAAGGGTATGTTGAATTGGAAAGAATGCAGGTTTGGACCCGAAAAGGGTGGCAAAGTCCGAGTTTTAGAGGAGATGCTGCCGAAATTTTATAAAAATTAGAGAGTTTGTTTATATGATTATTTAAAAAGATTTAGATTTAAAGGTTATAAGGTTTGATTTTGAGTTATTAAGAAAATGAGCATGTTTTAAGTTTGATTCATTTAGAAAAGAATGAATTATGTTTTGAATTGGAACTATTGATGGACGGAATGGGAGGTGTGATAATGAAGGATAAGTGTTGAATATGATTGATGTATGATGATGAATGAGATGTGATATAAAATGATGTGGATGTTGATGAATTATAATTGAATTATTTATATGGCTTATGAATTTGAATGATCTGAGATACGAGGTTCCCTGGATTAAGTGTCGTGGCTTGCCACCACGTGTACCAGGTTGAAAACTCGATACTCTGTTGACCCTACGACGTAAGTGTGACCGGGCACTATATAAATTCCCGAGAATGTTACCCCCATTGAGCAATATTGATTATTTGAGATAAAGCTATGCATAGACTCTTGGGGATGCACGTCGGGGGACAGTCTAAGGACAATTCAGACTTGTCGGGTTGGCTGGATAACCGACAGATGAGCCTCATCAGCCATAGGACAGGCATGCATCATATGCATATTACTTGAATTACTCGCTTGTGCTTTAATTGGGTGTGCCTAAATGTACTTGCCATGTTAAATGTGTATTTGTTACCGACGTTAAGATTTTTGTAAGTAAAGGATTTTGTAAAAATAGTTGCGTTGTAGATATAGATCCTAAACCAATAGAAATCCCTTCGTGCAAACGTTTTGGTTGTCACAAGTAACAAACCCCTTAAAAATTGTTAACTGAGTATTCAAACATCGGGTCGTCTTCTCAAGGAACTGCAGGGAAGTATGTTCTTATTATTGGTTATAAAGGTTGTAATTCGGGGTTTTGAAGATGAGGAACAAGTAATATAAATGGCAAGTAAACTAAATAAATACTGTAAAGCAACTTTTGGCAAGGTAAGAGAAATTAGAAGTCCAACTTAGTTATCCCTCTCAACAATAATGAAAGTAGCATCTTAATTCCACTCAGTTAACCTTTACTAAAGCAAAGGAAAGTCAAGGGACTAATTAGTTTGACATTCGAATCCTATTTATTTCCTAAGAAAAAGTTGGGATTATTGAAGTTCAGTTCAATTAGTAAGATAACGATTATCAACTATGCTGAGTTTGATATCTGTTGAGTTACTGATTTCTTAACCAAGACCAAAAGGTGAAAAAGTAAATTGCTGGAATAAAAATGTCCTTAGATGGGAAGCAATAGTAACATAAATTAAAGAGAACAATAAATAACTGAAATACCTCAAATAATCATTAATTCAAATCATAACATGGAAAAGGTTCATAAGCCAATTGGGCAACATTTATAGATACGAATAAAAGCATTAAAGTAAAAGTGGCATAAAAACATAAATTAAAGTAAATATTAAACCTGGATCGAGAGTCACTCTTAAAAACTAAGAGAAGTCCTAAATCCTAATCCTAAGAGAGAGAGGAGAGAACCTCTCTCTAAACTAAATCTAAATCATCGAAAGTAATAAAAATTGCGAGCTCCCCCTGAATGGATGCATTCCCTCACTTTATATCCTCTAATCTGTGTTTTCTGCACTTGGATCTGGGCCAAAAGGGCTTCAGAATTCGCTGGGGCGTATTCTGCAAATTCTGGTACGAGGCCTCTGTCACGCGTCCGCGTCGTATGCGATTCGCTCAAGTCGCGTGATCGCGTCAGTCATGCGGCCGCGTCACTGCTTCTTTGCTCTTGGCACGCGATCGCGTCGTCCATGCGATCGCGTGGATGCCAGTTTCTTCAAAACTCCGTTTTACGCTTTTCTTCCATTTTGTATGTTTCCTTTTTCATCCTTTAAGTCATTCCTACCTTAGAAGATCTGAAACTACTCAACACACTAATCACGGCATCGAATGGAAATAAAAGTAATTAAAATAATTAATTTTAAAGCATAGGAAACATGTTTTCACATACATCACATAATAAGGAAGAGAAAGTAAAACCATGCAATTAATATGAATAAGTGGATGAAGGATTGAATAAATCACTCAAACTAAGCACAAAATACATCACAAAATATGGGTTTATCAACCTCCCCACACTTAAACAATAGCATGTCCTCATGCTAAATCCAAGGCAATGAATAAGGTAAGGTTAAAGTGGTGGAATGTTATGCAATGCAACCTATTCTAAATGCAACTACCTAAATGAGTCATGCAATTCTAATTTATTCACTCATATATAAAGCTTACATGTAGTTAAATTAATTCACATTCTCAAGGAATCACATATATACATAGCCAAACCTTAGATAGTGATAAAGTGCCTTTACAATTGAGATAGGAGAAAAAACATTTACAAAAAACTTGCAAGACAATTAATAAATTAAACAGAGATAAATGTTAATGAGCTATTGAACCCTCACTGGATTTGTGTTTACTCTCTAGTCGCTCAGTGTTTATTGAGTTAATCACTCTATTCTTCTTTTTATTCTTCCTTTCTATAACTTTGTTTCTCATCTAACCAATCAACAATTATAGAATACAGTCATACCAAAAATCATGAGGTCTTTAATCAAGGTTGTAATGGGGCCAAGGTAAAGGTAAGGATATATGTATAAGGCTAAGTGAGCTAATAAGTGAATCCTCAATTAGACTAAGATCTTACCTAACATATATACTTAGTAAAAACAAAACTTCTTTTACCTATTTTCCCATATTTTCCCACTTTTGATGTTACATGCTCATGTTTCAATTTTTATTTTTATCTCATGTGCATTGCTTTTATTTTTGCATTTGGGGGATTCTTTTGTATCCCTTTATTCACATGCTTGAAAAAATAAATAACTCTCTCTCTCTTTTTTTTATACACATGGTAATTCAATTATTTCGATGAGCATGCTTCCCAAAAATTCTCATTTTGATTTATTTATGTTCTTTTCAATTTTTCTACCTTTTGTTTTTATCATCCATGTTCCCAATAGGTTTCCCACATTTTAAA
This sequence comes from Arachis hypogaea, assembly GCF_003086295.3. Classification (NCBI taxonomy): domain Eukaryota; kingdom Viridiplantae; phylum Streptophyta; class Magnoliopsida; order Fabales; family Fabaceae; genus Arachis; species Arachis hypogaea. The sequence continues at coordinate 14,850,603 of NC_092046.1, read as the reverse complement.
CTATTCATAATTGTCTATCTTAAGCTAACCAAGGATTCAACTTGGGATTTTATTTTGTGTTTCTGCTTAAGGCTAGTAGTGTGGCTAATAGAATAAAAAGGGGATTTAAAGGCTCAAGGGGGCTAACAAGGGTGATGTGAAAGGTAGGTTATTTTGGGATAAGTGAGCTAAAATCAAATAATGGCCTCAATCATTCTTTTGGTATGTATCTATATTCTATATTCTATATTCTATATTCTATAATCGGACATATATATTAAAACAAAGTAAAGAACATCAGAATATAAAAGAAGGGCGGAACACATAGGAATAAAAATTATGGTTTAAATGTAACCATACAATTAAGCTCAAAACTCACAGGCTGTGTGTTCTCTAGCTCAAAAATCATTTATCAGTTATGTATGTCATGCAGGTTTAGTTAAAAATTCCCATTATTCTCAATGTAAAACTTATATTGAATGGCTTTAAAGTTTTCATGTTTCTCCTTGATGAAATGTTGTTAACTAAACTACATGATGTAATGCTACATATACAAGGTTTATGGATTTGATTCTGTTATGTTCAAGTTCCTAGCTTGCTTCCTTTTTATATTTATCCATTTAAACTAAGCTATAACTAAGCTATCTCATGCTAAAAAGGGTAAACTATACTAATTAATCCACTAATAAGTTAGAATTGCAAACTAAACTAAATAACTAAAATATGACTAAAATGCAAAATGCGGAAATAGAGTAAAAATACATAAAAGTAGCAATGTATAAGTACTCAGAAAATAACAATAAAAAGAAAAATACAGAAAAATATCCAAAATAAAAGAAAAAGAGATGTAGGGGTTCACCAAAATAAAAAGCCAGAGATGGCGACCTCCCCACACTTAAAATGAAGCATCGTCCCTGATGCTCAGTCAAGCCGGGTGTAAAGGGGTGTCATCACTGGTAGGAATGGTAGCTGGAGTCTCAGTGGTGGTGGGCTGAGGGTCTGGCTGCTGTAGAGGAGGTGCTGACTGGATCGGGATCTCAGGATCTGCAGCCTCAATCTGATGTGGAACCTCTGCCTGGGGTGCAGCCTGCTCTGTGCCTGCCTGCGGATGGTGGGTCTCCTCCTCGTGCTCATCCGCCTCCTCCTCTGATGGCTCTGATGGTGTGTCAGGCTCGGAGGGGATGTCACCACCCTGTTGAATCATCAGCTTCAGGTGCTCATACCAGCGCCTGTTGCGGTGCTCCATCTGATCTAGTTGTCGGAACAAGCGGTGCACCAGGCGATAAACTGGCTCTGAGGCAGGTGGAGGTGCAGTGGTGGCAGCAGGGGCAGCTGTAGAAGAAGAGGGTCCAGCAGATGGCGGGGCTGTCTCATCAGCAGCAGTGAAGGGTGGTGGTCTGGAGCCCAAAGCGAGGAAGTTCCTACTGTGAGGAATGATCTTCCTGCAGTCTGCAGCCGGTGGTCTCTCATCGGCATCCTCCCATGGCACGTCAGCTCGATGGCCTAGCTGTGTAACCAAGTAGGGAAAGGGAAGAGTGCCTTGGACGTGGACCCTGGCCATATAATGCCGGATAAATCGTGGCAAGTACAGGTCCTTACCCTCTGATGAGCGGATAATTTATACGCTTTTTGGCATTGTTTTTAGTATGTTTTTAGTAGAATCTAGTTACTTTTAGGGATGTTTTCATTAGTTTTTATGTTAAATTCACATTTCTGGACTTTACTATGAGTTTGTGTGTTTTTCTGTGATTTCAGATATTTTCTGGCTGTAATTGAGGGACTTGAGCAAAAATCAGATTCAGAGGTTGAAGAAGGACTGCTAATGCTGTTGGATTCTGACCTCCTTGCACTCAAAGTGAATTTTCTGGAGCTACAGAACTCAAAATGGCGCGCTTCCAATTGCGTTGGAAAGTAGACATCTAGGGCTTTTCAGCAATATATAATAGTCCATACTTTGCCCAAGTTTAGACGACACAAACTGGCGTTCAACGCCAGTTCTCTGCCCAATTCTGGCGTCCAGCGCCAGAAACAAGTTGCAAAGTGGAGTTCAACGCCCAAAATGGCACAAAAGCTGGCGTTCAACTCCAAGAATGACCTCTCCACGTGTAGACTTCAAGCTCAGCCCAAGCACACACCAAGTGGGCTCCGGAAGTGGATTTATGCATCAATTACTTACTTCTGTAAACCCTAGTAGCTAGTTTATTATAAATAGGACTTTTTACTATTGTATTAGACATCTTTTGATCCTGGATTGTATCTTTTGATCATTTTTAGATCTCTAGACTTCCATGAGAGGCTGGCCACTCGGCCATGCTTACCCTCTATTCACTTATGTATTTTTCATACGGTAGAGTTTCTACACTCCATAGATTAAGGTGTGGAGCTCTGCTGTTCCTCAAAGATTAATGCAAAGTACTACTGTTTTCTATTCAATTCATCTTATTTTGCTTCTAAGATATTCATTCGCACTTCAACCTGAATGTGATGAACGTGACAATCATCATTATTCCCTATGAACGCGTGCCTGACAACCACTTCCGTTCTACATTAGATTGAATGAGTATCTCTTAGATCTCTTAATCAGAATCTTCGTGGTATAAGCTAGATTGATGGCGGCATTCATGAGAGTCCGGAAAGTCTAAACCTTGTCCGTGGTATTCCGAGTAGGACTCTGGGATTCAATGACTGTGACGAACTCCAAACTCGCGAGTGCTGGGCGTAGTGACAGACGCAAAAGGATAGTAAATTCTATTCCAGTATGATCGAGAACCTCCAAGATGATTAGCTATGCAGTGACAGCACATCGGACCATTTTCACAGAGAGGAATAGGATGCAACCATCGACAAGGGTGATGCCTCCAGACGATTAGCCGTGCTGTGACAGAGCATTTGGACCATTTTCCCGAGAGGATTGAAAGTAGCCATTGGCACCGGTGACATCCTTACATAAAGCCAGCCATAGAAAGGAGTAAGACTGATTGGATGAAGACAGCAGGAAAGCAGAGGTTCAGAGGAACGAAAGCATCTCTATGCGCTTATCTGAAATTCTCACCAATGATTTACATAAGTATTTCTATCCTTATTATATTATCTATTTTCAAAAACTCCATAATCAATTATTATCCGCCTGACTGAGATTTACGAGGTGACCATAGCTTGCTTCATACCAACAATCTCCGTGGGATCGACCCTTACTCACGTAAGGTTTATTACTTGGACGACCCAGTGCACTTGCTGGTTAGTTGTATCAAAGTTGTGACAAATTATGAATTGAGATTAGAGCACCAAGTTTTTGGAGCCATTACCAGAGATTACAATTTCGTGCACCAAGTTTTTGGCACCGTTGCCGGGGATTGTTCGAGTTTGGACAACTGACGGTTCATCTTGTTGCTCAGATGAGGTAATTTTCTTTTTGTTTTATTTTCAAAAATTTTTCAAAAATCTTTCAAAATTTTCTCCTTTGTTTTCAAAAAAAAATGTTTTCAAAAATATATTTTTCTTCAGAATTTTTAAGAATGAATTCTAGTGTTTCATGAAACATGTTGAATCCTATCTGGCTGTAAAGCCATACCCAAACTGCTTTGGGACCGGTCTTCAACTAATCACCTTAATGGATGTAATTTACATGCTAGAGCTTGGCTGGCTATTAAGCCATGTCTAACCCTTTGATTGGAGCTTTAGACTAAAGAGCATAAGATTCCTGGAATTCATATTAAAAATTTTGGAATCCTTATTTTTCTTTTTCAAAATGATTTTCGAAAAAATTAAAAGAAAATACAAAAAAAATTCATAAAATCATAAAAATCAAAAATATTTTTGTGTTTCTTGTTTGAGTCTTGAGTCAAGTTGAAAGTTTGGTGTCAATTGCATATTCATCTTGCATTTTTCGAAAAAATTCATGCATTCATAGTGTTCTTCATGATCTTCAAGTTGTTCTTGGTAAGTCTTCTTGTTTGATCTTGATGTTTTCTTGTTTTGTGTTGTATGGTGTTTTTCATGTGCATTTTTGCATCCATAGAGTCTAAACATGAAAGATTTCTAAGTTTGGTGTCTTGCATGTTTTCTTTGCGTATAAAAATTTTCAAAAATAAGTTCTTGATGTTCATCTTGATCTTCAAAGTGTTCTTGGTGTTCATCTTGACATTCATAGCATTCTTGCATGCATTCATTGTTTTGATCTAAAATTTCCATGCATTAAGCATTTTTAGTGTTTTTCTCTCTCATCATAAAAATTCAAAAAAAAATCAAAAAAATATCTTTCCCTTTTTCTCTCTTAAAATTTCGAAAATTAGATTTGACTTTTTCAAAAAATTTTAAAATCCAGTTGTTTTTATGAGTCAAATCAAGTTTTCAATTTAAAAATCTTATCTTTTTCAAAAATCAAATCTTTTTCATTTTTCTTAGTTATTTTCGAAAATGATAAAAATATTTTTCAAAAATCTTTTTCTTAATTTTATCTCATAATTTTCGAAAATAACATCATCAATTAATGTTTTGATTCAAAAATTTCAAGTTTGTTACTTACTTGTTAAGAAAGATTCAAACTTTGAGTTCTAGAATCATATTTTGTGATTTCTTGTGAATCAAGTCATTAATTGTGATTTTAAAAATCAAATCTTTTTCAAAAACTAATTTCAATCATATCTTTTCAAAAATATCTTCCTATCTTACCTTTTTCAAAAATTTGATTTTAAAATATCTTTTCTAACTTCTTATCTTCTTATCTTTTCAAAATTGGTTTTCAAATTTGTTTCAACTAACTAACTAACTTTTTGTTTGTTTCTTATCTTTTTCAAAACCACCTAACTAACTCTCTCTCTCTCTAATTTTTGAAAATATCCCCCTCTTTTTCAAAAATTCTTTTTAATTAACCAATTATTTTAATTTTTTATCTTAATTTTTCAAAAATTACTAACCTTTTTCAAAAACTATTTTCGAAAATCACTAACCCTTTTTCAAAAATAATTCTCAAAAATCCTTCTCCCTCATCTCCTTCTAATTATTTATTCATCTACTAACACTTCTCTTCATCTCACATCACTGCTCCTATTCTTACCTTTGTGTTTGGATTCTTCATTCTTCTTCACCCCTATTCTTTTTCTTCCTCTACTAACAATAAGGAACTTCTATACTGTGGTATAAAGGATCCCTATTATTATTATTATTATTTTTCTGTGCCCTCTTCTTTGTCATATGAGCAGGAGCAAGGGCAAGAATATTCCTGTTGAAGCAGATCCAGAACCTGAAAGGACTCTGAAGAGGAAACTAAGAGAAGCTAAATTACAACAATCCAGAGATAACCTTTCAGAAATTTTCGAACAGGAAGAGGAGATGGCAGCCGAAAATAATAATAATGCAAGGAGGATGCTTGGTGACTTTACTGCACCAAATTCCAATTTACATGGAAGAAGAATCTCCATACCTACCATTGGAGCAAACAATTTTGAGCTGAAACCTCAGCTAGTTTCTCTGATGCAGCAGAACTGCAAGTTTCATGGACTTCCATCTGAAGATCCTTTTCAGTTCTTAACTGAATTCTTGCAGATACGTGATACTGTTAAGACTAATGGAGTAGATCCTGAAGTCTACAGGCTCATGCTTTTCCCTTTTGCTGTGAGAGACAGAGCTAGAATATGGTTGGACTCTCAACCTAAGGATAACCTGAACTCTTGGGATAAGCTGGTCAAGGCTTTCTTAGCCAAGTTCTTTCCTCCTCAAAAGCTGAGCAAACTTAGAGTGGATGTTCAAACCTTCAGACAGAAAGAAGGTGAATCCCTCTATGAAGCTTGGGAGAGATACAAAGGACTGACCAAAAAGTGTCCTTCTGACATGCTTTCAGAATGGACCATCCTGGATATATTCTATGATGGTCTGTCTGAATTAGCTAAGATGTCATTGGATACTTCTGCAGGTGGATCCATTCACCTAAAGAAAACGCCTGCAGAAACTCAAGAACTCATTGACATGGTTGCTAATAACCAGTTCATGTACACTTCTGAGAGGAATCCTGTGAGTAATGGGACACCTATGAAGAAGGGAGTTCTTGAAATTGATACTCTGAATGCCATACTGGCTCAGAATAAAATATTGACTCAGCAAGTCAATATGATTTCTCAAAGTCTGAATGGAATGCAAGCCGCATCCAACAGTACTCAAGAGGCATCTTCTGAAGAAGAAGCTTATGATCCTGAAAACCCTGCAATAGCAGAGGTAAATTACATGGGTGAACCTTATGGAAACACATATAACTCATCATGGAGAAATCATCCAAATCTCTCATGGAAGGATCAAAAGCCTCAACAAGGCTTTAATAATGGTGGAAGATACAGGTTTAGCAATAGCAAGCCTTTTCCATCATCCACTCAGCAACAGACAAAGAACTCTGAACAAAATACCTCTAATTTGGCAAACTTAGTCTCTGATCTGTCCAAGGCCACTGTAAGTTTCATGAATGAAACAAGGTCCTCCATTAGAAATTTGGAAGCACAAGTGGGCCAGCTGAGTAAAAGGATCACTGAAATCCCTCTTAGTACTCTCCCAAGCAATACAGAAGAGAATCCAAAAGGAGAGTGCAATGCCATTGAATTGATCACCATGACCGAACCTGTAAGGGAAGGAGAGGATGTGAATCCCAAGGAAGAAGACCTCCTGGGACGTCCAGTGATCAATAAGGAGTTTCCCTCTGAGGAACCAAAGGACTCTGAGGATCATCTAGAGACCATAGAGATTCCATTGAACCTCCTTATGCCATTCATGAGCTCTGATGAGTATTCCTCTTCTGAAGAGAATGAGGATGTTACTGAAGAGCAAGCTGCCAAGTTCCTTGGTGCAATCATGAAGCTAAATGCCAAATTATTTGGTATTGAGACTTGGGAAGATGAACCTCCCTTGTTCACCAATGAACTAAGTGATCTGGATCAACTGACATTGCCTCAGAAGAGACAGGATCCTGGAAAGTTCATAATACCTTGTACCATAGGCACCATGATCTTTAAGGCTCTGTGTGACCTTGGTTCAGGGATAAACCTCATGCCCCTCTCTATAATAGAGAAACTGGGAATCTATGGGGTGCAAGCTGCTAAAATCTCATTAGAGATGGCAGACAATTCAAGAAAATAGGCTTATGGACAAGTAGAGGACGTGTTAGTAAAGGTTGAAGGCCTTTACATCCCTGCTGATTTCATAGTCCTGGATACTGGAAAGGAAGAGGATGAATCCATCATCCTAGGAAGACCTTTCCTAGCCACAGCAAGAGCTGTGATTGATGTGGACAGAGGAGAATTGATCCTTCAAATAAATGAGGACAACCTTGTATTTACAACTCAAGGATCTCTCTCTGCATCCATGGAGAGGAAGCATAAACAACTTCTCTCAAAGCAGAGTCAAACAAAGCCCCCACAGTCAAACTATAAGTTTGGTGTTGGGAGGCCACAACCAAACTCTAAGTTTGGTGTCAAACCCCCATATCCAAACTCTAAGTTTGGTGTTGGGAGGTTTCAACAAAGCTCTGCACATCTGTGAGGCTCCATGAGAGCCCACTGTCAAGCTATTGACATTAAAGAAGCGCTTGTTGGGAGACAACCCAATGTTTATTTATCTAATTTTATTTTTTTTTCATGTTTTCTTAGGTTCATGATAATGTGGAGTCACAAAATAAATGAAAAATTTAGAAACAGAATCAAAAACAGTGGAAGAAAAATCACACCCTGGAGGAAGCACCTGTCTGGCGTTCAACGCCAGAACAGAGCATGGTTCTGGCGCTGAACGCCCAAAATGGGCAGTATCTGGGCGCTGAACGCCCAAAATGGGCAGCATATGGGCGCTGAACGCCAGAATTGCACCCTGGAGAAGAGCTGGCGCTGAACGCCCAGAACAAGCATGGTTCTGGCGTTCAACGCTAGAAATGGGCAACAAATGGGCGTTGAACGCCCAAAATGGGCACCAACCTGGCGCTGAACGCCCAGAGTTGTGTGCAAGGGCATTTTACATGCCTAATTTGGTGCAAGGTTGTAAATCCTTGAACACCTCAGGATCTGTGGACCCCACAAGATCATCTCAGGATCTGTGGACCCCACAGGATCCCCACCTACCTCCACTCACTCTCTTCTCTCTTCTCAATCATCCTCTATTCCCAATAAACACTCTTCCCCATAAACCTACCCAATAAACTCCACCTACCTTCAAAATTCAAATCAATTTCCCACCCAAACCCACCCATATGGCCGAACCTTAACCCCCCTCCCTTCCCTATATAAAGCCTTCCATTCTTCTTCATTTTCACACAACATAACCCTCTCTTTCCCTTCTTGGCCGAAACACACCTCCCCCCTCTTCTCCATATTTTCTTCTTCTTCTTCATCTAATTCTTTCTTTTCTTGCTCGAGGGCGAGCAATATTCTAAGTTTGGTGTGGTAAAAGCATAAGCTTTTTGTTTTTTCATTACCATTGATGGCACCTAAGACCGGAGAATCCTCTAAAAAAGGGAAAGGGAAGACAAAAGCTTCCACCTCCGAGTCATGGGAGATGGAAATGTTCATCTCCAAAGCCCATCAAGACCACTTCTATGATGTTGTGGCCAAGGAGAAGGTGATCCCCGAGGTCCCTTTCAAACTCAAAAGAAATGAGTATCCGGAGATCCGACATGAAATTCAAAGAAGAGGTTGGGAAGTTCTAACAAATCCCATCCAACAAGTCGGCATCTTAATGGTTCAAGAGTTCTATGCCAATGCATGGATCACCAAGAACCATGATCAAAGTAAGAACCCGGATCCAAAGAATTACATTACAATGGTTCGGGGGAAATACTTAGATTTTAGTCCAGAAAATGTGAGGTTGGCGTTTAACTTGCCTATGATGCAAGGAGATGAACGCCCCTACACTAGAAGGGTCAACTTTAATCAAAGGTTGGACCAAGTCCTCATGGACATATGTGTGGAAGGAGCTCAATGGAAGATTGACTCCAAAGGCAAGCCGGTTCAACTAAGAAGATTGGACCTCAAGCCTGTGGCTAGAGGATGGTTGGAGTTCATCCAACGCTCCATCATCCCCACTAGCAACCGATCAGAAGTTACTATGGATCGGGCCATCATGATCCATAGCATCATGATTGGAGAAGAAGTAGAAGTTCATGAAGTCATCTCCCTTGAACTCTACAAAATAGCCGAAAAGTCCTCTCCTGGGGCAAGGCTAGCTTTTCCTCATCTCATTTGTCATCTATGTTACTCAGCTGGAGCTTTCATAGAAGGAGACATTCACATTGAGGAAGAGAAGCCCATCACTAAGAAAAAGATGGAGCAAGCAAGAGAGCCCATTCATGGAGCTCAAGAGGCGCATGAAGCTCATCACCATGAGATCCCGGAGATGCCTCAAATGCATTTTCCTCCACAAAACTATTGGGAGCTAATCAACACCTCCCTAGGAGAATTAAGTTCCAACATGGGACAACTAAGGGTGGAACATCAAGAGCACTCCATCATCCTGCATGAAATAAGAGAAGATCAAAAAGCAATGAGGGAGGAGCAACAAAGACAAGGAAGAGACATAAAAGAGCTCAAGGACATCATTGGTTCATCAAGAAGGAAACACCACCATCACTAAGGTGGACTCATTCCTTGTTCTTACTTTCTCTGTTTTTCGTTTTCTATGTTAAGTGCTTATCTATGTTTGTGCCTTCATTACATGATCATTAGTATTTAGTAACTATGCCTTAAAGTTATGAATGTCCTATGAATCCATCACCTCTCTTAAATGAAAAATGTTTTAATTCAAAAGAACAAGAAGTACATGAGTTTCGAATTTATCCTTGAATTTAGTTTAATTATATTGATGTGGTGATAGTGCTTCTTGTTTTCTGAATGAATGCATGAACAGTGCATATGTCTTTTGAAGTTGTTGTTCATGAATGTTAAATATGTTGGCTCTTGAAAGAATGATGACAAGGAGACATGTTATTTGATAATCTGAAAATCATGAAGCAAGAAAAAGCAGCAAAGAACAAAGCTTGCAGAAAAAAAAATAGATAGAAAAATAAAAAAAGCAAGTAGAAAAAGCCAAAAGCTCTTAAAACCAAGAGGCAAGAGCAAAAAGCCAATAACCCTTAAAACCAAAAGGCAAGGGTAAATAAAAAGGATCCTAAGGCTTTGAGCATCAGTGGATAGGAGGGCCTAAAGGAATAAAATCCTGGCCTAAGCGGCTAAACCAAGCTGTCCCTAACCATGTGCTTGTGGCGTGTAGGTGTCAAGTGAAAACTTGAGACTGAGCGGTTAAAGTCAAGGTCCAAAGAAAAAAAAGAGTGTGCTTAAGAACCCTGGACACCTCTAATTGGGGACTTTAGCAAAGCTGAGTCACAATCTAAAAAGGTTCACCCAATTATGTGTCTGTGGCATTTATGTATCCGGTGGTAATACTGGAAAACAAAGTGCTTAGGGCCACGGCCAAGACTCATAAAATAGCTGTGTTTAAGAATCATCATACTGAACTAGGAGAATCAATAACACTATCTGAACTCTAAGTTCCTATAGATGCCAATCATTCTGAACCTCAATGGATAAAGTGAGATGCTAAAACTATTCAAGAGGCAAAAAGCTACAAGTCCCGCTCATCTGATTGGAGCTATGTTTCATTGATAGTTTGGAATTTATATTATATTCTCTTCTTTTTATCCTATTTGATTTTCAGTTGCTTGGGGACAAGCAACAATTTAAGTTTGGTGTTGTGATGAGCGGATAATTTATACGCTTTTTGATATTGTTTTTAGTATGTTTTTAGTAGAATCTAGTTACTTTTAGGGATGTTTTCATTAGTTTTTATGTTAAATTCACATTTCTAGACTTTACTATGAGTTTGTGTGTTTTTCTGTGATTTCATGTATTTTCTGGCTGAAATTGAGGGACTTGAGCAAAAATCAGATTCAGAGGTTGAAGAAGGACTGCTGATGCTATTGGATTCTGACCTCCCTGCACTCAAAGTGGATTTTCTGGAGCTACAGAACTCAAAATGGCGCGTTTTTAATTGCGTTGGAAAGTAGACATCCAGGGATTTTCAGCAATATATAATAGTCCATACTTTGCCCAAGTTTAGACGACGCAAACTGGTGTTCAACGCCAGTTCTCTGCCCAATTCTGGCGTCCAGCGCCAGAAACAAGTTGCAAAGTGGAGTTCAACGCCCAAAATGGCACAAAAGCTGGCGTTCAACTCCAAGAATGACCTCTCCACGTGTAGACTTCAAGCTCAGCCCAAGCACACACCAAGTGGGCCCCGGAAGTGGATTTATGCATCAATTACTTACTTCTGTAAACCCTAGTAGCTAGTTTATTATAAATAGGACTTTTTACTATTGTATTAGACATCTTTTGATCCTGGATTGTATCTTTTGATCATTTTTAGATCTCTAGACCTCCATGGGAGGCTGGCCACTCGGCCATGCTTACCCTCTATTCACTTATGTATTTTTCATACGGTAGAGTTTCTGCACTCCATAGATTAAGGTGTGGAGCTGTGCTGTTCCTCAAAGATTAATGCAAAGTACTACTGTTTTCTATTCAATTCATCTTATTTCGCTTCTAAGATATTCATTCGCACTTCAACCTGAATGTGATGAACGTGACAATCATCATTATTCCCTATGAACGCGTGCCTGACAACCACTTCCGTTCTGCATTAGATTGAATGAGTATCTCTTAGATCTCTTAATCAGAATCTTTGTGGTATAAGCTAGATTGATGGCGGCATTCATGAGAGTCCGGAAAGTCTAAACCTTGTCCGTGGTATTCCGAGTAGGACTCTGGGATTGAATGACTGTGACGAACTCCAAACTCGCGAGTGCTGGGCGTAGTGACAGACGCAAAAGGATAGTAAATTCTATTCCAGTATGATCGAGAACCTCCAAGATGATTAGCCATGCAGTGACAGCGCATCGGACCATTTTCACAGAGAGGAATAGGATGCAACCATCGACAAGGGTGATGCCTCCAGACGATTAGCCGTGCTGTGACAGAGCATTTGGACCATTTTCCCGAGAGGATTGAAAGTAGCCATTGGCACCGGTGACATCCTTACATAAAGCCAGCCATAGAAAGGAGTAAGACTAATTGGATGAAGACAGCAGGAAAGCAGAGGTTCAGAGGAACGAAAGCATCTCTATGCGCTTATCTGAAATTCTCACCAATGATTTACATAAGTATTTCTATCCTTATTATATTATCTATTTTCGAAAACTCCATAATCAATTATTATCCGCCTGACTGAGATTTACGAGGTGACCATAGCTTGCTTCATACCAACAATCTCCGTGGGATCGACCCTTACTCACGTAAGGTTTATTACTTGGACGACCCAGTGCACTTGCTGGTTAGTTGTATCGAAGTTGTGACAAATTATGAATTGAGATTAGAGCACCATGTTTTTGGAGCCATTACCAGAGATCATAATTTCGTGCACCACCCTCCATCACACACCAGAGTAGGGTGATCATAGCAGCCGGAATCTCTGTCTCATGAGTACTCGGCATCACATAATTGCTCAGGATCTGATGCCATAACCGAGCCTCATCATTTAAATACGCCCGCTTGATTCCCTTGGGCAAGGTGGTGTCCTGACCCATCTCCCAAGGAACAGTCGGGTCAAGAGCTATCCGGGCCTTGACAACATCCCAATCAAACCTCATCAAGCGCATGTCCTCCTCAACCTTTTTGTAACCATCAGGCTTATCGGACTTGGGTGGAAGCTGCAGGATGTCTTCTATGGCCTCTTCAGTGACCAGAATTTGCTTTCCCCGTAGGTTCACTGCATCTAGGGTAGTGATGTAGTAATTGCAGTAGAATTCCCTAACCCAAGATGCGTTCACCTCCGCCAAATTTCTCTCCAGAAAGAACCAGCCTCTTTGTTTGATTTGCTCAGTGGTGTATTGCTGGAGTTCTCCTGGGATCTTCAGAGTCCTCTCCAGGTATAGGTTCCTGGAGTTTGCAAATGCCGGATACTTCAGCTCACAGTATCGGTTTGCAAATTTTACCGGGTCATTAGCAGGGAGCAGCTGGTCAGCGTTTTCCTGCTGGGTAAAGTTCTTCTCCCGCCATGAGGAATCATGCATGAGATCAATGATGGACTGGGAGAATTCTCCTCTTTTACGTTTCCCAGTAGTAGTTTTACCTTTTCCTTTCCTCTGACTGGCAGACATCCTGAAAAACAAAAAACCAGGAGATGGATAAAAATAGGAAAGCAAATAGGCAACTAATCAAAGAAAACACAAAGTGGCAAAGGAGAATTAGAATTAGGTAAATGTGTTAAGTAAATGTGTATTAAGGATTGTATAGTAGTTAAAAGTTCGAAAGGAAGAATTCACAATCCAAAATGTAATTGAATTCATGTTAAATAGAAAAATTATCATTATGCCATGGTTAGAAAGTTAAAGGAAAGTGAAAAATCAAAAAGGAGATTTTAAAAGGTTAGTTTGGTTAGAATTGAAAAAGAAGTTAGTAAAGTAAAATTAGTGAGTCAGTAAAAAGTGGGTTAAAGTAAGTGGCCTAATGAAAATAGTCCAAGTAACAAGGATTCACAGGTAGGAAATAGAAGTAACTCATAACCAAACAAGGAAAACAGGTTGATGCTGATTCAAATAGATATAAAGAAGGCAAAAATTAGAATCAAAACATCACAAATGCAGTTTATGAACCAGGAAATCAAAAAGGATAAGAAAGCGTGCCCTGGCAATCATGAATTGGTTTGGGTAAAGCAGAGAAAAACAGAGTTCAAAATGCTAAACCAAAACATGAATGAAAATATTTCACAAAAATTTGGGCAGCATTCCGGCTAAAATTGGATTATCCCAGAAAATAAACAACAATCAAATAGTTCATATGAATTAAAAAATCAAGCTGCAGTTACATATAATGAATATAAACATGAAAATTCAGAGTAAAAAGCAGCAAATGCAGGAAATCACAGCATATGAACAAGGTCACAGCAACAGCAGAATTGCAGATTTGATAAAACAGAAACATGAACAGTGCGAGTAAACAGACCTAAATCTACTAACCACATCCTAGGCTACCTAACAACCTAAAATCCACTACAACATGCATATCTAACTAGCCTAAACAAGAACATAAACAGAAAAATAAGAATAACTACGAATGGATAAAAGGGATTGCGTGTTGCGGAACCTGGAAGGCCGAATAATGAGAATAGGCAGAAAGGTGGCTGGGGGTGGCGGGCACGGCGGCTGGCGGTGGTGGACACGGCGGCGCGGTGGCTGCTGGCGCGGCTGTTCGGGGCAAGGGGGGAGAAGGGGGTAATGGGGGATAGGGGGAAAGTAATGGGGTAGGGGGAGATAGGAGAAGGGGGGAAAAGGGTGGTGGTGCTAGTGGGGCGCGGTGGTTGGTGGCGGCGGTGGGTGGTGGGCAGTGGCGGAGGAGGGAGAAGGGGGAAGAAAGAGAGAAGAAAGGTTGGTGGGGAAGGAAAGGGGGTGGGTTGCGGTGGCATCTGGGTGGTCAGCGGCGTCTGGGGGTGGCAGCAGTGGTGGCTGGATGGAGGTTGAGGGTTGGAGAAGAAGGGGGAGGAGAGGGTTTCAGGGGAGGGTCCTGCGCGAATGTAGGGTTTGCGTGGTTGGGGGGGTTATAATTTTGAATCCACGCGATCGCGTGGGGCACGCGGTCGCGTGGTTGGGGTGAAAATAGGGGTGACGCGATCGCGTGGGTCGCGTGATCGCGTGGAAGGGGTAGAAGAGGGGATGACGCGATCGCGTGGGGCATGCGATCGCGTCGCTGGAAATTGTGCTAAACGCACGAATCCAGCGTCGTTCCAGCACAACTCTCTGTCTCCTCTTGGGATTTGTGCAATCCATGCGACGCGATCGCGTCGCTCACGTGGTCGTGTGGGATTGGTTGTGTGCATGTGACGCGATCGCATGGGGCATGCGATCGCGTGGGCCATTTTGTGCTAGACGCACAATGGCCGCACGATTCCAGCTCAACTCTCTGGACGTTGGATCCTTACGCTAATTTCCATGTCACGCGGCCGCGTGGGTGACGCGGTCGCGTGGGTAGTGTTTTTCGCGTTATGACGCGATCGCATGGGGCATGCGGTCTCGTCGCGCACCCTTTCTCTTTTTTTGTGTGTGCAGAATGCAGAATGCAATGCTTAATGTGAATGCTATGCATGATTCCAGGTTTAATAAAATAAAATAAAAAGGAAATAAAAATAAAGACAAATAACATGAAATAAACTGAAAAAGGAAACGACCATACCATGGTGGGTTGTCTCCCACCGAGCACTTTTAGTTAAAGTCCTTAAGTTGGACATTGGAGGAGCTTCCTGTTATGGTGGCTTATGTTTAAATTCATCCAAAAATCTCCACCAATGCTTGGAATGCCAATAGCCTCCGGGGTCCCAAACTAGGCATGTGAAGCTTCCGAGCAGCTTTAAGCAGATTTTCAGGCTCCCGGGGTGACGAATGTCAGCATAGATTCCAGGATTCCAAGCCTTGCTTTTAAATCTGCCTCCGTCTTGATCTATATGTTTCCATCCGGGCGGTTTAAAAAGTAAATTCTCACCATGGTGACCAACCGTTCGCCGTGATCCATTCGACTGAACATGATTCCAATCCGTACACTTCGAGTTGAAGCGTAGAACCTTATTGAACCTTGTGCACCAGCTCTGAGCACGAGCCATTTCCCTTTTACTCTTAAAGCCGTAGAGAGCTCTAAGCTGCCCATCTGTTTCAAGTAAACCATATTCAAGTGGAAAAATACAGTTAAAAGTTAAGGATTATACCCACTTGAAGGTTGTATTAGGTGGTAATGGCCTTGGAATAGGTGTTTCCAGTGGTTCTGTAAGTTTTACTCCCTTGTACTCTTCTGTGAATTCCTTCACTTCCTTGCAAGATTCTTCAAATGTATCTGTGTCCTGGTCAAAGTCTTCTATGTCTTCCTCATCACTTGAGTCATAGATTGGAGGTTAAGAGAAATCTACCTCTGCATCATCCTCGTATTCACTTGGGGAAGATTCTTCGATCTCAGAGAATTCACTTGCGGATGCAAGTTTATTACTAAGAGAGCTAGACTTGTGACTATCATCATCAAGAGAATTTGCTTCTTGGATTATTCCGTCTGATTCTTCGTAAACGACTTGCCTTGGGGATTGTGCTCTATCCTCCTTAGCATTAACGATGACGTCCTTGACGGAGTTTTCCTCAGCTTTGGATTCCCATGGAGGTTCAGCATCTCCTAGATCTTCAACCAACTATTCTTCTTGTACAATGACAGCTTCTTCTACTTGTTCTAGTACGAATTCATTCTCTGCCTTGTCCACTGGAGTTTCGAGTATCTCCTTCATGCTACGCTCTTCATTAGATTGTTCACATGGGGCTGTGGTTGGTCCTTGAATATTTGAGCGTCTAGAATAGAATTGAATTACTGCTTGCTCCAGTTGTCGAATGGTTGTTTGAAGTTTATTTACTGTTTCCTTGAGGCGAATCTTTGATTCTCTGGGTGATGGATTTGGACATGATATATAGGGAAGTGGTGGTGATTGGGAGTGAGAGGATTGGAATTGGGGTAGGGAAGGATCATATGGTGGCGAATGGTGAAGAGAGGCTTGTGAGTGTGGTGGTTCAAGGTCATGTTGATAGGATGGTCTATAGGCACAGGGTGGGGCATGTTGGTAGTTACAAGGTTGTCCACCATATCTTCCAGCTGGGTATGCATTGTAGAATGGTTGTTGTCCATGATATCTCGGAGGGTGTTGTTGCCTAAAGGGTTGATTAGATCCTCTTGGCTCCATCCATCCTTGATTGGTCTGACCTTGATACATATTCCTGTTGTAACTTCTATTTCCTTCAACAAAGTTAGAACCAAACTCAAAGCGAGAGGGGTGAGAGTTCATAGTAGCTAATGCAAATAAAAATAAAAATAAACAAATAAACAAGTAAAGGAAAAATATTTACAATAACCAATAATAAGGCACACGTTAGCAGTTCCCCGGCAACGGCGCCATTTTGACGTTAAGATTTTTGTAAGTAAAGGATTTTGTAAAAATAGTTGCGTTGTAGATATAGATCCTAAACCAACAGAAATCCCTTCGTGCAAACGTTTTGGTTGTCACAAGTAACAAACCCCTTAAAAATTGTTAACCGAGTATTCAAACCTCGGGTCGTCTTCTCAAGGAACTGCAGGGAAGTATGTTCTTATTATTGGTTATAAAGGTTGTAATTCGGGGTTTTGAAGATGAGGAACAAGTAATATAAATGGCAAGTAAAATAAATAAATACTGTAAAGCAACTTTTGGCAAGGTAAGAGAAATTAGAAGTCCAACTTAGTTATCCCTCTCAACAATAATGAAAGTAGCATCTTAATTCCACTCAGTTAACCTTTACTAAAGCAAAGAAAAGTCAAGGGACTAATTAGTTTGACCTTCGAATCCTATTTATTTCCTAAGAAAAAGTTGGGATTATTGAAGTTCAGTTCAATTAGCAAGATAACGATTATCAATAATGCTGAGTTTGATATCTGTTGAGTTACTGATTTCTTAACCAAGACCAAAAGGTGAAAAAGTAAATTGCTGGAATAAAAATGTCCTTAGATGGGAAGCAATAGTAACATAAATTAAAGAGAACAATAAATAACTGAAATACCTCAAATAATCATTAATTCAAATCATAACATGGAAAAGGTTCATAAGCCAATTGGGCAACATTTATAGATACGAATAAAAGCATTAAAGTAAAAGTGGCATAAAAACATAAATTAAAGTAAATATTAAACCTGGATCGAGAGTCACTCTTAAAAACTAAGAGAAGTCCTAAATCCTAATCCTAAGAGAGAGAGGAGAGAACCTCTCTCTAAACTAAATTTAAATCATCGAAAGTAATAAAAATTGCGAGCTCCCCCTGAATGGATGCATTCCCTCACTTTATATCCTCTAATCTGTGTTTTCTGCACTTGGATCTGGGCCAAAAGGGCTTCAGAATTCGCTGGGGCGTATTCTGCAAATTCTGGTACGAGGCCTCTGTCACGCGTCTGCGTGGGTCACGCGTCCGCGTGGGTCACGCGGTCGCATCATCTGGAGTTTTCCTTGTGGCGCGGTCGCGTCAGTCATGCGGCCGCGTCGCTGCTTCTTCGCTCTTGGCACGCGATCGCGTCGTCCAAGCGATCGCGTGGATGCCAGTTTCTTCAAAACTCCGTTTTACGCTTTCCTTCCATTTTGTATGTTTCCTTTTCCATCCTTTAAGTCATTCTTGCCTTAGAAGATCTAAAACTACTCAACACACTAATCACGGCATCGAATGGAAATAAAGGTAATTAAAATAATTAATTTTAAAGCATATGAAACATGTTTTCACATACATCACATAATAAGGAAGAGAAAGTAAAACCATGCAATTAATATGAATAAGTGGATGAAGGATTGAATAAATCACTCAAACTAAGCACAAAATACATCACAAAATATGGGTTTATCAGTTACCTGCAGTATTTGTAACCTTCTTGTGTTTGCCTTTATCTGTCTATTTGTCTGTGAAAATACATGATGGAACTGGAGGTATGGAGGAATGGCAGTATGGGACTTAGATTTAAGGTTAAGTTAAGTTAGGTTTAAATATCCTTAGTAAACCACCTTTTATGGCTTCTGTTTAATACTTTAAGCTCTATAGTCTGAGTGTCGGCGTTCTAGGATTACCTCTGGCATTCCCAGGACCTTATATATTATGTGTGTGGCACCTTTACCATACTGAGAACCTCCGGTTCTCATTCCATACTATGTTGTTGTTTTTCAGATGCAGGTCGAGAGGCTTCTCGTTAGACGTCTGGACTCTTGAAGCGAAGTAGTTACTGGGTTATTTTGTTATGCTGTGTTGTATATATATATGTACTTAGCTTTCTCTCCGCATAACTTGTTCTTTTTGATCCTCTTAGAGGTTGATGGAGAGGCAGGATTGTGTATATGTACTTTTGGGTTTTGGATATGTATGTCTATATGTGTAAATATTCTCTGGCCAGTCTTGACTTCGCAGGCTGAGTTAGGAGCTTGTTATTTTGTATCTTTGGCACTCTATTCCTACTTCTGTTATCATATGTTCAATAGTTATGGTTTCCTTAGCACGCAAGTTAACTCGTTGCTTGAGCGTTGCGCTTTTATTTCGCGATTTTTGTTTTCTCTATTCTTCAAGGCTCCTAGAATAATATAATTCTTCTGCTATTATATATACTCATTTTATTTTAGAGATCGTAATACCACACCACCTCTGTTTTACGACTTAAGCGTAAAGCTTAGTGTGGTAGGGTGTTCAATGTTCAATGTATTTGTTGTTGTGTTTTTGCTTCCGATTTTTGAAGCAGAAAATGTGAGAAGGACAATGAAAGAGAGTGTTCACTGGGAAAGAAAGCTGTTTGGAGTGTACTGTAAGTTAAATGGCTTGTTTTATGTTCAAAATTTTCTTTTAACGTAGTCTAAGATTTCAAAATGCAAAAAGAACATAAGGCGTCTTACCTATGTGCCAATAGGTTTGTGGTTCTCAAATTTTCTCCATAGATAAACTATCAATATGCTTTTTTACTGGCCATCTGTGTTACTTAGAAGTT
Organism: Arachis hypogaea; assembly: GCF_003086295.3. NCBI lineage: Eukaryota > Viridiplantae > Streptophyta > Magnoliopsida > Fabales > Fabaceae > Arachis > Arachis hypogaea. Next base: position 14,831,050 of record NC_092046.1, on the reverse strand, counting down.
CACATGCTGTTTGAATGAAAAACTGCAAAATAGCTTTGGTGAGAATTTATTGAGACTGATTTAGATGCTGAAGTTAGATTCATATTGGTGAGTTAGCAATTGGCTCACTGTTGAGTTTTGTTTGAACTTTGAACTTTTATAAAGCTGTAGAAAAGAGAAGTGCATATATTCTTAATAAAGACTCTTTTCCTGCTAGCTGGAAGCAGTAGATTTGTGTTTTTGAGTGTTATAGAGATTTGGTGAAATGATACTGTGAAGTATGTTCATGAAGAAGTGGGAAAAGTTGCACATAGTTGCTAAATTCAAAACACATCTAACATATATTATTTGAAAAACCGAACAACCGAACCAAACCAAACCGATTTCAATTGGTTTGGTTTGGTTCGGATGGTCTTGATAAAAAACCGAACCAAATCGACCGCAGTTTAATTAAACAATTGGATTGGATTACTTTTTTCTAAAAAACCGAACCAAACCGCACTGTGAACACCCCTAGTATTAGTGCACAACGTTTTTCTATACCAAGCGCCCGCCATTCACAAACTAAATATTTTTCTTTTTCAAGGGTTTTGCCAATGTTTTAAAAACCGGTTGGGACCGGTCAGTCGAACCAAACCGTGACCGGCCGATTTTTTTAAGAAGGAACCAAACGTCGACGTTTCACTGTGCTGCACACTAACTAGCCCTGACCAGACTCCATTGTCTAGACTCCAGAACCGAATCTAGATCCAGAACGCGCCTCTACCTCAGTGCCTCTCTCACACTCAGTCCAGGGCTCCCTCATCGATCTCCAGGTCGTCCGTCCAGCCCCCACCTGCTACCGCCGCCGTCGGAACTTCGAACAGCCAACGCCTGCTCCCTCACGTCCCCTCCATAGCGCCGCAGCCATCGCAACCTTCTCTTCCATTGTGCAGCCATCGTGCGAACGTGGAAGCCTCCGTCGCGCAGGTTCCCCACTTCTCCTCCTCCTCATTCAGATACATGTATACAGCCCCCCACCCCCAAAACACAAACCCTAGGTTACTCCCCCACCGCCGCAAGGGTCTCACTTAACGCCGCCGTCTGTTGTGCTTATACACCATTGTGTCTTCGTCCGGTCGTCTGCGGCTCTGCGCTTCTTCCTCGTTCAACAATTGGTGCGTCTTCCTCGAACTCACGAAGGCAATGGCTTCATTTTTTAAAAAATTTTTGTTCGATCTTTGCCCAGAACTTTGATTCAATGATTTTTTTTTGAGATTCTCCTAGAACATTGATTTTTTTGGATTCTATTAGTGCTACTCATATTGAAATTTGAATCATTGATTAGCTTTACTCATGTGCTGTATTATACTGTTTTCTTGTTTTGGATTGAATCATTCAATAATTAGTTGATTTAGTTCCGTTAATCTTGTTAAAATTACGCTGATTTAGTTCACTGCTTAACCTTGTTAACCTTGTTTTAGTTCTCAAGTTTCTTGCTACTTCAATTTAAAGGGATTGTGAATTTTTGTTTAAGCTGTGATTGAAGTTTCCTTTAGTTGGGTGTTCTTCACTTTCCCAGTGAAGCTTAGCCTTTGATTCTTTGAGCATACACGTTCAAGTTATGTTGATTCTTAGATATTTCTTTCTTTGTTGCTTTGTTTTAAATGTTCTTATAGGTGTTGTGTTGTTGCTATGTTTTTAAATGTTCCTTTGATTCTTTGTTGTGTTGTTGCTGTGTTGTCTTTCTTTTTCTTGAATGTTTGTATTGATTTGCTGTCCGAGGACCTGCACACCGACTTGAATTCTTGCATTCTTGCAATGAAGCTTTCCATGTTAAAACTGTTTTTGCATACAAAATTAATGTGGGTTGATAATTTCTAATTGATATAACGTATTGTGGGATGAGCTAGAGATTACTTTGAAGGTGTTGGGAAGGAAAGGAGGTTATTAAGCAATTGGAGAGTTGACAGTGCTCATTCAGTGTCTTTTTTTTCTATAGGGGTGATGTTAGAGTAAGGAGTTTAGGCTTTTGTGCAGCTCAATCCCTTGCTTTGTTCTATAGTAAGGGACCTTTTCAATAAGGCTCGCGTAGGGGCGCTCAAGTTTTTTGGCCAACAGCCATCAGCTGTCGGCTCGTTGGTAAGGCGAGAGCTTCAAGCCCGATTTCAGGTTCAGGTGGCACACCCCCCACACAAGCACCCCCCGACGAAGGGGGGACGGGGAGAAGGCAGTCACTGCACACTCTATATCTTACCTCGGGGCCCAAAGTTTATTCCCTCGCCTTAATCTTTAATAGAATTAAGCCCCTACTAGATAGATTCATTTTATTGACCTTGATGTGTTGAACTTGTTAAAATTGGTTTGAAACTCTGTTAATTTTTTGTTGAAGCACGTTAATTATTGTGCTGATCTTGTTAAAATTATATTTGAAAATTTTGTTAATCTTAGTTAAATATAGTTAATTTTTGTTAATCTTAGTGTGTTTATTTATATTTTATTTATTATTTAATTATAAAACGGTTATTTCGGTTGAACCACAGTTGACCGGTTGGACTAATAAACTAGTCATTATAATAGTTTGATGACCGGCCCGGTTTTCAAAACCTTGAATAGGAACGAAAAAGAGTTACACAATTCATGACAAAGCAAAATACAACTGTTCAAATAGCCAACAGAGAAAGAAAAGCAAATTGTTATAATTCATTATTTCATTATGTGCAATAGTTAGCCAGTTGGAAATATTGATTAAAATAAGTAACATGTAGAACTGTAGAAATAGATGTACTGTTTTCAAGTTAAGTTATTTTCGAAAATCTTGGTACCAAAGAATAAGGTGTTTTAAGTTTTAACAAATACTAGGAAGAATATTCAGTAAGTTTCACTTTTATAATGTGAAACAAGCGCCTATGAGCAACTCCAATAATATTAGAAAGTACTGAAATGGTGTATATATACCTACAAAACCATGGAGGGCATTCGGACAAACCGACATTGATATCAACAGGCTTTTGCTTGTTGCCATCCTTGTTAGGCTTTGCAGTGCACCATTCTTGACTTGCTCCTTTGGACCATACTTTTCCTGCAAATAAATCAAGGAGCCAGAGAATATCAGATTGCCATACTCATAGTTCATTAGTTAACATAAGGTTTAATTACTCTGTTGGACGCTATAGTTTTGCGAAATTTTCAATTAGGTCCTTATACTTTTTTTCCTTTTAATTGGGTCCCTATATGTTAATTTTTTTTAATTTAGTCCCTATTAACGTTAAACGTCAAAAAAATGTTAGTGAATTGTAAAATTACTTTTATACCCTTAGGGACCTAATTGAAAAGAAAAAAAAATATAGGGACTTAATTGAAAATTCGGTGAAACTATAAATATTCAATGAAAGATATTCCTATAATTCCTATTCAATGATTCTAAGACATGAAAAATATTCCTATAATCCTTTTTATTTTGTCACTATCATTCTTTTGCTTATTTATATACAAATTGTACCAAAAATACCTTCTCTTTTTTTTTTTGACTTTCAAAATACCTTATCTTAAGAACTTAAAAAAAAAATGGATAAAATGAAATAGAAATAGAAGTAATAAGCATATATAAAATTCAGTTTTCATCCTTCAAGTATTCATTATGATAATGTAACATTTTACATTTGTGTGGATTCATAGAATATAATGTGTCTTTATCAATCACACACACATTTGATATAATATAATCTAACGAGTAATGACAGCATAATAAACTTTACATTAATACTTAAGAGCATACTTACATCTAGTTTGGAATTGGAGGAATGCATCCACCAATTGATATTATATACAAATAAGCAATAATCGATGTAAAATAAAATACTACAATTTTGTGTGTGCCCTTTAGCAAATGGGCAAAAGATTATCACTATGAAAATCCATGCTATGCTTAATGAATGCAAAATTGGGTGACTTCAATTCAATAGGTAGCTACTCATGCCTGTCTGAGAACTTGTCTATAACGACTGAGAATGCCGCAAAACCAGCACAACCAGCACATGCTGCTTTTGGACCACCTACAATCATAAAGCAACACCAAAGCATTCTGAAACAAAGGCAGAGAACAGATTTTTTAATTAAATAAAAAACATTTAAATCTTAATTGAAAACAGTGTATTCATGCCACATTTAGGATCAAAGTAATTATAGTTCTTCAGATCATCCTGGAAATCTCCAACCCATTTTTATCCTCCAACCAAACATATTCTAGTATTAAATTTTTAAGGTAATTTACACGTTCAGAACTACAGATTATGTCAGAGGTAGAGCAAAGCTTGAAATCAATACCTTTCTAAGTTTATCAATCTCCCAAACAAAAGCATAAGACTAGAGATAAGACTTCAAATCAATGGCTAGCCACAATTTTGTTCAATGGTTATCTAAAGGTTTAGGACCTTACCACCTAAGACTGCAAAATCCTTAGGCTTCAGTTGCCACTTCTCGTGTATAAACACATTCTTCCAAGCACCAAAAATGTCAAGAAACTAAATATTCTAAATTCTTAAGGTAAAGTATAAAAAGCAAACTGGAACTTCAAGACATCCAAGTCTGTCTTGTTTACGTATCTAGTGCGGCTTCAATGGCATAAATGAATGCAAATAAGGTTACCTTTTGCTGATATTGAACCTCCAGTAACACACCCAGCAACAACAGTATTTGTCATGTCATGTTTCGCTCGTGCCCGCAAAACATTTTAATGTAGTTACTATCCAAGTAAATTAAGTATAACCAAATTATATATCAACTCATCAAAAAGGTTTTACTGTTGGAATCCATGTCTCGGCAATCACACATACATTTGATATAATATAATCTAATGAGTAATGATAGCATAATAAACTTTACATTAATACTTAAGAGCATACTTACAGTATTCAAAATTAATCACTAAACCTTATTGCATTTGCACACCAATCGAACTTCACAAGTCATAACTACTACTACTACAACAACTAGGTTTGATCCAATCACTTTAAGTAAAAAACGAACGATAGTATCTAAGCAAGAATTATCCTAAAAAGTGTTACTTCAAAACAAAAAATCTATATGAATATCAAACACTAAAACTAGAGCAAACCAATTTTAATCATCTTCGAAAAAATTGACATATGCATAAACACATTTCATCAACATCGAAAAAATGAAAAAAAATTAATTTTAATGTCACCTGTTTTGACAAATCGAGGCAGCGCGGTGAGGCGCGACACGGTGAGCGCGACACGGCGAGGCGAGGCGAGGCGAGGCGAGGGCTTCGACGGGCAAACAACGCAGAAGACCACAAAACAGAGCAACGCAGAACAGAGCAGCGCAGGGAGAAGGATGCGACAGACGGACGACCACCAAGCCTCCGCCACGGACGACGACGACTATGGATGAAGACTACGGACCGATGGAGAAGAAGCGCAGTGCACACGACCTTCAGAGAGCAAGTTAGGGCTGGATAGGGTTTTTTTTTCTTTGGGATAAAATATCAGGGGTTCTTTTGGTATTTTAAAAAAATAGATGTATGTTCAACTAGCTATTCTAACTAATTCATAAGAATATTCGTTTTTTAAATGGAATATTCCATTATCTTAAACGTTATCCTCACGGTAGGGACTTAATTGAAAAAAAATTTAACGTATAGGGACCCAATTAAAAGGAAAAAAGGGATAGGGACTTAATTGAAAATTTCGCGAAACTATAGAGACCAACAGAGTAATTAAACTTTAACAGAACATAGGATCATTCAGAATGCACTAAAGAGAGACGCACCACTTTTGTCATACACTGACTGTGTTTCTGAATGGTGTCTTGGCTAAAATATGAATGAATGAACAGTAAATGAAAAAGAAAGAAGTAAATGTGAAATTGTACTACTTTATGTCCCGTGATCCTTCTTCTGCTCTAATATGGTTTACTCTTTTGTGTAGGAGTGGAAGCTAGGGGGATTCATGTTTGGTATGCAATTGCATTGGCGATCGGTGCAAAATTTGTTCCTTTACATAAACCACAGAAGCTGCCAGGTATTAACTCTCTTTCTCAGTTAAAAAAGATTCTGGATATAGCTTCTGGTTGATTAACATACACAGACATAGCTTCTGGTTTCACCCTGCATATTTTATGCTGTCTCATTTTGTCTCTTGTTATGCCATAAGACAAAACTACAAGGCTTTTTTTTTAATTCTATTTAAGGGGTTAAGTTTAGTGAAAATGGCACTTGGTAGACTAAATTCATCATATAGTTAGAGGCAAAATCTATTTATAGTTTAAGATTGTTCATTTTCAATGAATTATCCATTTGAATAATTTTGCGAACCAATTTAATTTTTTAAGAGTATGAGTTAATTAATATTTTTTCCTTAGAATTGTTAAAGTTAAAATCTTTTATAACTAGAAATGCGGGCCTTTCAAAAAAGCTTACAAGACCCAACGTTATTTGTATCTCCCTTTTTCTAACTCTTACTATAACTTTAAGATGGTGCACCATGACAAACTAAAGCACTTGTTTGGTGGCTGTGTGGTGCAGCCAAAGGAATGTGACTTGATTGAGAATTTTGGATCCAAAGGCAAAGGCAAATAAGTGTAGCCTTTGCCAAAGGCATCAAATTTGTCTGATGAAGATATAGATGCTAACTTTGAGATTATTCCGTGGACTAGATTTATTTATATTGCTTCATTTAAATTGAGAAAGTATTTGTTTTAGTGGCTAGTTTATTTTCTATTTTTATATCATTAGCTATGTTTAAGAATTGACATTTGGTTGTTATTAGTGTATTTGTGAAGACACATTTTTGAATTTTAATTTTCTAAGCTTATTTTTTGTAATTTTATATTTATATTTAATTGTGACCTAGTCAACCAGTTCAACGAGTAATCCATCGGTTGAACCAGTGAACTAGTGACCTAGTCGTATGACCGGATCGATTACCGGTTTGGTTATTCTAACTATCGTATAGCCTTAGGTACATTGACTTGTAACCTTTTTTGTTGAACTTCTGCATGCATTTTGCTTTCCCTCATTCCCCTTGTACATCAATATTTTTGCCATTTATACTCAATTTTTCTAGAATTTCAATCTCTTCTATCATGAACATTTATTCGAGTTCTTGTTTTGGGCCGTGGGCTCCTACTCTTATTATAATTCTCTCTCTCTTTAGTTGAAGGTTCTCTCTTTGATTTTTTCTTCCTTTGAGCTCCAATTAAGATTCCGAGATTGCTATTTGTTATTGGTGAGTATTAGTTTTTTAGATTAGTTAAATGTTTTTTAATTGGTTAGTGTCTGAATTATTTGTCATTTTGACTTTGGTTCTAATAATTGTCCTTTGTTGCTGATTTTTAAAGGTGTTGGTTGCTGATTAATATGGCTTCAGGTCAGTATGTATTAAAATTTATTGTGTTTATTTTCATTAATCACTAATTGAAATTGAAAATAATAAATTAATATAAGTTAAATTAATATATAAATTAAAAGAATTTAATTTACTAATTATTGCATGTTTAAAATAGAGACAAATCTGCATATATATCAAAAGAAGAAAGATTAGATACATTAAACACAACTAAGACATAATATTTATCAATTAAATTAATCTTGTGTTACTTGCAAAATAATTAAATTACAAATTTTAAAATTGCTTGTGTCTTAATTGTTGTAATATTCTTTATTTTGATGTCACGTGTTTTAACTTATGTAGGATTGAGATCCCTGCTTAAAACATGTGAAAAAGGTCAATTCTATTACCATTATGAGGGTGTGCAAGAGGGGATGGAAATATCAAGGCAAGAAGTGGTTTTTCAGATAGATATGAACTCTTTCCTCTTCCACATAGTGTGAGTGTTGGTCAATATTTTAAAAATTGGGACTTAGATAAACTGAAGAATTGATACGAGAGACAAGTCTTATGCAGTTATTACGACGGCAATCTCTTTCTACAAATGCATTGTTTGTATTTGTCAAAGAAAAGAGTGGTATCAGATAGTTTTGAATATGATTTGTCATCTTGGCTAATGAAAAAAGAGAGTACAGCTACTTATTCAGACGCTGATTGCATTAAAGTTAAAGTATATAATAAAAAGGTAACATGTGGAATTCTCACCAACATGAAGCAACAAGGTGGATCTATATCTTATCTTCAAGAGACAGATGCCCTGGGGTTGGGGAGAATCATCAAGAAAGTTATCACATTCCCATTTATAGGGACTTCTGAATCTGAATCATTTAACAAGGAAGTTCGTGTTTTGTGTTTACTGCAACTCAGCGAATATTTGCGATATTTTTCTTTCTTTTTACTTTTTTTTATTTTTATTTTTGTTTAAATGATTGAGAAGTATTCTTAAGCTAAAATAACTTTAATTTAGGACAACTGACGTAGCGCGATCAAATGGAGTCTTGATCCAATCCTCTTTTGGGATGCAAGGAAAAGGATACAATTCTTGGAGGCAATCAATTGGTTGTACCACCGTAATGTACCCCCACCGGCAATCGTTAAATCCACTCACAATTACTGGAAATGGGGTGGTGAACTTTGCAATGAGAAGGTGTTAGTTGATGTTTATTTCTATGAACAGCAAGATTTTACGGTGAGGCCTCAAAAGTACCGTCAGAGTCATAATTTAATAAGATTTTATAGGAACTGTATTCACCACGCTGATTTCGGTGGAAACGGAAAGGTAATTGAAATGGCTGATTTTTTGTGTATATGTTGTATGATTGATTTTTTTTATATATTTATTTTTATGATTTTTTGCAGGTCAATTGTCTTTTTAAAATTCACAAACTGTTTTTCAAGCATTATGATGTTTTTCTACCAAGCATACACACCGCGATTAGTATTTTTCAACATGAAGCAAACTATACATTGTTAGTAATTTATTATTTTGTTGTTTAATTTGTATTTTATTTTTTTACTTATTTTAACTTTTTTTTTTCAGTATTGAAGAATTAATACAGTCATTCGCACAACAATTCAACCTATAGGTTGACAGCATATGAGGAATCTATTGTATATTGTGCTAATTCCTTTAATTTTATGAGGCTTTTGAAAATGCATATGTTGCAGTCATCTTGTTTTTTGAATTATCACTTAAAAATGATATTTCAACAAATCTGAGGTTATCCTTATCATTGCAGGGTATTGCAGATGCTGTGAGACAATATTTATGGCTTTCTGAGGAGCAGAAGCAAAATATTTTGGAATTCTTAGTTTTGGCTAGTCACTATTTGTATACATATTACTTTTAAAAAGATAGATATTTGTTATCGGAGTTGGACAAATCTACATATTTATCTATTGTTTTCATTTATGCATTTTTTTAGTTAACATGCTTAATCTTCTTATGTGGTGGCTTTTCTTTTTATGTTTATTCTTATGTGGTGATAGGATAATTAAAATATATTAAAAATAGTTAATAGGCAGGAGCTGAATGGCACCATGACCAACCTCCTCGCCCTTTAACAGAAATTGAGGCTTATATTTTCTGTCAACCAAGCTGTTTTCTGCTCTCAAATTGGTATTTTTTATTACTCTGTTTTGTTTGATTTTCGCATTGGGTCTGATTTTTTGTTTGTGGGAGTTGCTATGGTGCTGAAGGCAAATTCTTCAGCAGGTGCTGATGCTGATGCTGCGTGTTCCAAGGTGGTGGGAACACGCGTCTACCTAAGGAAATACAGAAGCAATATGAAGTGACGCAGATGTGATGGGACGAGTAGGTGCTATATCAGTAAGGTACGCACGCTAAGTACACAACCTTTACTTCTTATAACTTATTTAACCATTTAGCACTCTAATAATATAATTAAAGATATTGAGAAATTAACTCTACAAATAAATATATCTTATTCTACAAATAAAATAAAAAAATATATCACACATCTAAAATAGGTTTTTTATAATTACCCGGTATTGATACAAAAAAAATGACCGTAAAACTAAAAAATATAGTGCTTAATTTTTTTATTGACACATATAAAATAAAATGTTGACTAAAGGTATTTCACATATTATATGTTATTTGATATTTTTTAACGGTTGTTTTATTCTTATGTATTACCAACATAAAGTACTTTAATATTAAACTTGGTTAGAAAATTTATTTGATTTAGTACTTGCACAGTAGCATGGCTCCATCGTTATTATTCATTATTAAGGTCAAATCTATATCATTTACTATTTAGCTACTGTTCAGTATCACTTTAGACAATTTCTAGTAGAAAATTCATCTCAATTTCTATTTATAACCCACTTGTATTAAAAAGTAATTTTAGATTAATTTTTGTATTATAAACAATAAATAAAAACATAACGTGTCTCTCTCTTTTTCATTAAGAGAAACTAATTTTAGTCCTTATTATGGTTCTACTTAATTAATTAAAATAATTAAAAGAAATATAATTGTATTAGTCCGGTTGTATTTATTTGATGTCTATTTTCAGCGGTTTTTACTACTGTATACAGTAATAATCCGACAGAATTAAGAAAAATTTAGCTCATATCGTGAATAGATATTCTTTTTCACTAACATTTTAAACATAGTCAAATAAAAATTTTACTCAACAATTGATAATCTAGTTATTACTTAATAAGAATATAACATTTTAGTATTTTTTCATAAAAACACAGTTTTAATTTTATTTTTAAATTAAAATAAATATTTTTTTTATTAACCAACTCATTAGTTTATATTCATTATATTATTATATACTACATATTATATGTATTTATCGAAAAATAATATTAATAAATATTATATAATCTTAAAAAAATTATATTGTTATTTACTAAAATATTTAATTTTTTTATTAATACATATTTAATTATATTTATAATAATAATCATGACTAATAAAAAATATACTTAATTTAAATATATGTGAGTCTAAAATTAAAATAATTAATAACAGGAATTACTACACATATTGATACAACATTTTTTTTATTTTCTTTATTTATTTATTCCACAACAATATATATAATTTAGTATAATTACATTTATTGATCCAATATATATCAAGCAAATCTCAAATGATTAATTTAACGCACGAAAATGACAACTGCTATAATATCATTAAAAAAATTATTCATAATTTTATTCTCCACGTTTTTAAATTATTAAGATATTAAATAATTATTTTAATATTATTATTTATTAAAGTCCAAAAATAATATATTATATTTTTTGTATAATATTAAAATCAACTATTTTAATCATTCATTTTTTTTAATCCCATTTCATTATTTGAGTTTTAGGATAGCGTTATCATCCCTTATTTTTTTTAATGTTTTTAATTAAAAAAAAGACAAACAAATTACAAATTGTAAGATTATCCTATCTTTTATTAAAAATCAAATTAAAAGACAAAAAATATCCCCTTAAACTTATCTAAACATTTCAAAACCTATAAAATTTAACATACAAGTTAACTTAAATTAATTCTACCATTGGACTCGGATAATAAAAGTAATGGGACATGCATCATGTATACCTATTATCAAATATACTGTGTCCACCACATCTATACTACCACATCTACATGTCAACTACTAATCACTTTGGTTAGCCCAGCTTTACCAAACAAAAAAGATTTTACAGCCCCGTCTATTTCACATAAAATATTATTAATTACAATAATTATATTATCCTTAACTGCATTAATTATCATCTTTAAACCATTTGCTAAGTACCCACAATTTACAGTTTTACACAGATACTGTCAACTGAGGGGGCCACAATAACTTTTGTTGGCTTACACAGACACTGTCAACTGAGGGAGCCACGATAATTTTTGTTGGCATCATCTTTGGACACGCGTTTGAGCGACATGCATCGTCAGCGGGTGGGGATGGATCTTCACTCAGCACAGGAGAATTTTCCTTTGTTTTTAAGTAGTTTAGTTTTGGATGTGATCCGTTATTAGTTGGCCTGATTGGGAAAGACTGAAGATGAGGTTGGCGTTATGCATGTAAAAATTTTACAAAACAAGATATTAAATGAATCTTAGTTATAACGGTAGTTATCGAATGGGTTTTCTTAATTTCTCGCTGTTGTTTGGCTTTTCATGTTTTCATCTTTCTTTACTGCTGTGATGCAGCTTGTTGCATCGGCAGATAGTGCTTGGGCGCTAGATGTAACAGACGATTTGCAGCATTTGCTGGTATTCTTTAATCAATGAAATCTTGCTAATATTATTATTCGGGTTAATAGTTAAATTCGTCCTAAAAAATCACTCATGCTTCATCTTTTGAATTAGTTCTCAAATAATTTTTTTAGTCATATTAGTCCCTAAAAGATAAAATGTAAGTCAAATTAGTCCTTCCATCAATTGGACGATGACGTATCATGTTAAGTGCCACGTGTCACAAGTTGATTGGTTGACATGTCAGGTCAGTAACACGTAGGTGACATATCACTTGACATGTAAAAAAAGTTTAATTATTTATAATTAAAATAGTTCCTGAAAGTCCAGACGTAAGTCATTTTTCATTCCTAAAATTTTAAAATTAATCAAATCAGTCCTTATATAATTTTTTTCTTCATAATATTAAATTTGAAATATTTTTTGATACTACTAATTTTAATAGAAATGTAATTGACAAATAAAAAATTAATAATTGTATCTTTTCTTTTTAAATTTTTTTTTAATAAAATTATCTCTCTCATTTAATTCTTCTAAAAATTTCTCTTATTCTTTTCTATTCTAAAACCTTTTTCTTACATTATTACGTTTTGCTGGAATATATATATGCTCAAAATTAAAATGTATGTATTTGTTAACATAAACAAAGTTATATGCTCAAAATAAAAATTTATATATGTTAACCTAAAGTTATACCATTTTTTTCTACTACATTTTTTTCCATACGGTATTACTTACATATAGGATCTAATGGTAGTGATACTTAGAGTCAAAATTCAAGATCTACAGATTTTGCTTCAATTCCAAACTTTACAAAATATTGAAAATTTGTTGCTTAATTATTATTATTATTACTAGCGGCTTCAGCCGCTTTTTTATTATTTTTAAAAGATTAATTTTTATTTTTAAAATTATAAATTTGATAAAATAATTTAAAAATTTAAAATAAATATAAAAATTTATAAATGATTTAAATTTTAGAACATATAGAATTTATAAATTTAAATTAATAAAATATTTAAAAATTTATTATATTATTATTATGTGTAACAAAATCAAGATAAACATTTAAAGTAATTATTTATAAACATTATTTAAGTTTATTTATTTATTTTTTCAACCGTTAGGATTGATACTCAAATCCGAAACCTCTAGGTGAGGATAGGAAGACTATGTCATTTGAGTTATGAAGCAAAGTTAAAACATTATATTTAAAGCATTCTTTATTTTCATGAATAATTTTAAATTTTATATTCAATTATCTTTAATTTTATTATTTTTTTCAAATTATTAATTTATACTTTTATTATATTCCTTCATTGTATCACACACTATTATTTCTCTTACTATTATTCTCTATACACATATCTGTCATTGTTTCAGCACAAATGTTATATTGCTTTGTTCTCCTTTCTCTCTTTTTTTCTCCCACCTTTTCTTTCCCGGAATGTAATTAATTATCACCAAGTACTATTATCACAATTTTCAATCTTATCTATCACTTTGATCTATAACAATCCATTATGTTAACTTTTATGAGTTGTTAAAGTGTTATTAAAAGAATTCATTTTTGTCTCTTTTGAATATCTAGATGTATAAAAGTAATAATTTTTTATTTGACGTGCGTGTTAAGTAATTTTATTGTTCTATTAATAAAAAACTTAAGACATAAAGCATTAAAAATTTTGTTCAAATTATCAAAATTTAATGTTAGTAATCCTAAAAAATAATATAAAAATATATTAATTTAACTAATATAATAAAAATAGTATATTATTGTAAGTTTTTAACTAATAATTATAAATTTAAGGTACAATTTAATATAATACCTTAGAATACAAGGTTGTTATTACTTTTCATATTTGACTGCTATTATATCATGTTTGCTTTATTGTGCACATTAATTAAATCATAATTTATTATTTCATTTTATATGTTTTGAAAAGATGCGATCTTACTATAAGGATGACATTAGTTTTTATAACTAATACAAATCTTTTTACTATTTTATTTGTTATTTAAATATTATCCATAAAAAATAATTACTTAAAGTAAAACACTATATAAAAAAAAGATAGAAAACCTTTGAATTTATCATTTTGGTTTGTTTTTTAATTCTCACTTGATATTACTCAAATTTAATAGGTTGACGGTGTTAATTTTTTTTATTAGTTAAAAAATTTTAACACCCTCTCTCTCTTTCTCTCTCTTAATTTTATTAAATAGTTTTTTTAAGTTAGAATATTTTTAACTTCCTCTATAATAAGTATTTTTTAAATTATTTAATTCATAAAATATCACATCTTTTCATTTTATCTTAAAAATTTTATATTTTTTTATATAAAAGCATTATGGTTTATTATATTATTATATATTATTTTTGTACCATAAAATAAAAGGTAAAATTTTATATTTTTTTTTACTTATTTTAATTTATATCAACATATTTTTTATTATTTATGTAATATTTTTACAATATTTTTTTTAGTTCCAATCAATATGCATTTAAAAAACCATATTTGAATCCTAAGTTATATAATTCAAAGATCATTGCATTTATATTTTCTAAAATTTCAAAAAAATAATTTTTTGTATTATTATGATTAGTTAAATGAAAAAATAATAACAATCACATCATAATTTTAATTAATAAAATAAAATAATTATCAATTTATATTAAATTATTAATTTTAGTTACACTTAAAAATGAATAATACTTTAAAAATAACTAAAAAAATTCAAAAATCTTATGTAAATCAATATATACATAAAATATTATGTGAAGATAAGTAAACATCAGGATAGTCAAATAAGTAATTATGGAAGAATAAAAAAGAGTAAAAAATAATTATAAATTTTAATAGTTGAAATAGTAAAAAGAATGAGAAAAAAATGTGAGATATATATCAATTAAATAATATTATAAATAAAAAATTTAATTTATTATTTTATAATATCATTTTTAAAAAAATACATGTATACATATAATGAATTCTCTATTTATATTTGTTAAAAATTGAGATCGAATTACAAGTCAGTATATCACATAATATATACCGAATATTAATCCATATAAATTAAGACTATTTTATTTCCTTCTCTTCATCGCTTCTAAAGTATACCTTTTTTTCCCTAAAAAATTGCTTCATTCTTAATTTTCTATGTAAATCATATGAATGCAAAAAATATATACTCCATTAACTCTCAATCTTTCTTTAACTGTGTCTTAATCTAGTATAAATAAATATCTTTCATATTATTACAGATTGGTAAAAAAAAAATTATAACCACTTTTCTTATAATTATCATAAAAATGAAAAAATTTTTGGCATATTATGAGTCATTTTTTTCTTGCAATTTCTTAGAGACAAACAAAAAATAAAAGTAATATATAATTAATTTAATAAATAAAAAAAGATACAAAGAGATAAAAAATTAATAAAAAATAGACAAATACCTAAAAAAATGGGATAAGAAAGAAGACGAAGTGATTAGAAGTTATGCGTAGAATAGAAAAGTAACCGAAATAAAAGAAGTTAATTGATAATTTACTTTTTTGGCTTTTTTTTTTCAAAATAAAAAGATATTTCAGTTGCTCTTTACTAATAGGGTTAAGATGAGGAAGCGAAAATTGGAGACCAAATTTTTCTATTTTCTTTATGTATTGCTATAAATTATTATTATTATTAAAAATAAAAGTAGTTTAATGTTGTAGATTAATTTTAATTATAAATCCCATAATAAAAAATAATAGCGGGTCATTATTACATGTGCTTTATTATTTTTGTTGGTAGATCGTTCTATATGGATGAATAAAAAACTTTGTTCGGGTGGTATCTTTTTTTCTCTATTCTCAATAACTTGTTCGACATCGTTCTTTTAGGAGAGAAAGAAATGTTCTTTACAAATTAGGTTTATATAATGCAGGGACATACCTCCAACTTGTCTCTTATTAGTTATTAGACATTTTGTCTTTTCTAGTCCACATGAAAAAATAAGCACAATATCCACAAATCTAATTAAATTACTAAAATAATAGAAATAACTACAATGGAAATAAATTTCTAACTAGCCACAAAATCCAACTTTAAAAAAAAAATCATGAACTCCTAAAAAAACGTTCTAACTAATTACGCATCTTCTATTTGATTTTTTCTTAATTTGATTCCAACATTATGAAATTTATTTAAACAAATTTGTTCTCCTATAGTTTTAGCAAGACTGCACACTAAAGAAATACAAAATTAAATAAATAATTCCTCTCTTTTTATATACAAATTCACTTAAATACACCACATTATATATACATACATAAAACTAAAATACAATTATACTTATATTTAATTAAAACCCAAATTTCTGGCAAAATTACTACTACTTCTACATCAAAATATCATCAATTATATTTATATTTAATTACTTATTATTTTCATATTTGTATTCAACTTTATTTGTAATATCAAATTGTAATTTACTATAACATTTTTCTTAACTTCATTTACAACTATGTTTAAATTAAAATAATCAAAATTATTCTGGTTAGATACTATCACAACATTACTAAATGTGGCATTTTATACTTGTTCTATTTTTTTTTCAATTATTCATTATAATTTTTAATAATCTTTCTTTTCATTTTGCTTTCATCCACTTTTATTTTCATCCACATCTTTAATCAAACTACTCTTCTTTTCATATAACTTTTTTATTTTTGGTATTATCATTTTACTTCTTTTTATTATATTTTTCTACTAAAATTATCTAACACAATTTATCTATATAATTCTAACAGCATCGTTAATTTTTTGTTTCCGTTATCCAAGTCCTGTATTTTTTTTATTTAAATTTTTTACTTCAAATGTGTATTTTTTATTTATTTATTTATTTTTTAATTTTACTTTCTATTTTTTTAAACTTTCTTTCTTCAACTCAAACCACAAAATAAATTGTAACGTGTTAACGTACTCCGTACTCAAAGAGAATGAGAGAAGGAGAAAGCGGGAGCGAGCGGTTGAGGGTGAAACACGGTGAGAAAGATGGCCATGCCATCGGAAGAGATAAGGGGGAGAGCGTGGGTGGGTATGTATCTGGTGTTAAGGAGGGTTCTTCTCGAGAGGGGTTAGGAAAGCCATCCAAGGTCTCTTTTAGAGATAAAGTCATTGGTGCAGAAAAGTCTAAGGCATTTGCATTAGTAGGGTCTTTATCTGGGGATGGTATCGCGACGGTGACAGGTAAGCAGGGTGATTCTCGTCCACCAAGTGTCAGTTTTACCAAGGAGGCAAAGAGCTGTCTAGCTGAACCTTATAAGGAAGCCATCGTGATCAAGGTGCTGGATAAGTATTATGGCTATACGGCTCTCATGCATAAGCTCCGGATAGTATGACGCATCAAAGGAGGGTTTGATTTGTTGGATGTGGGATTTGGATATTTTTTGGTTAAATTTGATATTGCTGGGGATCGTGAGAAAGTCATTCTTGGTGGCTCGTGGTTGATAGACGGTCACTATGTTGCAGTAAAGCCATGGGATGTGGATTTTAGGCCATGCGAAAAATCTTTTGGATCAACGCTGGTATGGATTCGAGTCTCGGGACTTCCAATTTGGTGCTACCAGGAACAAGCAATGCTGCGAATTGCTTCTGCAATTGGGATTCCGGTGAAAGTAGATTTGGCTACTAAGCTTGCAGAAAGAGGAAAATATGCCCGAGCTTGTGTTCAAATTAATCTTGAGTTGCCTGTAATCAAACATATTATAGTGGAGGGTGTGACTTATGAAGTGGAGTACGAGAGTTTACAATTGATTTGTGCTACTTGTGCACGGTATGGGCATGATAAATCGTTGTGCATGGAGAAGGAGTCCTTGGAAGGAAACATAAATTCCTTTGGTGATGGAAAAAATAATGAAGCCCCAACACTAGTGCCACACAACAATCATGAGATTCAAAAAGAGGTTGAATCAGAAGCTCGTGATTTGGGTGAGAAATTAGGAGTTGTTAAAGGGAAGGATGTGGTTACGGAATCATTGGCTCCTCACGTGCCTGATGGTCTTGTTAATGAGGCATGCATGGATGATGGAGAGGGCTGGCAACAAGTGCTACGTAAGAAAAAATTTACAATGGGCCAGTCATCAGGTTTGAAGGACCAAGATGGAAAGCAGCACAAGTTTGGTTCGAGAAGGGTTCCAAGGCCCAATTTGCATGGTGATGGAGGCAAATCAACTGGCATTAGGATGAGGAAGCAAGAAAAACATGAAATTGCGCCATCTCCATCGCGCAGAACTCCTGCACGTCGTGGAATTTCTCTACGGAAGCGTCCTCGGCCTTCCTCCTTGCAGAACTCGCCAATTGATAAAAATGGTGGCACAACGGAGGAAACCTTAGTAGATAGAAGCATGGCAAGTGCAGTGTCAGGGGGTCCAAAGGTGGCAATTATTGAGGATCAGAGTGTGCCAGTACCGCAGGACAAACCACCTATTGAGGTTGGTAATTCTGTTTAGAGTTTATGTTCTTATTTATTCTGTCCCTATTATTTATGGATAGTTTAAATATGATTGTTTGGAATATTAGGGGTGCTTCTAATAAGTTAGCCCAGGTGCATTGTAAGGAACTTGTTAGGAAATTTAGACCTGTTTTCTTTATTGTGGTTGAAACTCACTCCCCTTTTCAGCATTTAAAATTATTTTGGGAAAGGTTGGGGTATCACTCTGTTGGTATAGTAGAGGTAGAGGGGCATAAGGGAGGTATTTGGTTTCTATCCTCTATGAAGGGTGTTTGTTGTAAGTTCATTGATGCTTTTGATCAGGGTGTTACTGTTGAGGTTCACTTTGATAATTTAATTTGTAGGTGTAGTGGTATTTATGGCAGTCCTCAATTCAATAAAAGGGTTCTCCTTTGGGATTATCTTGTTACACAATCCATGGTTTTTCAAGGACCTTGGATTGTTCTTGGTGATTTTAATGAAGTCAAATTTTCTCATGAATCTAAGGGCTGTCAATTTTCTCATCAAAGAGCAGACATGTTTGCTACTTCATTAGGGGATAGTGGTTTGTTTGATCTGAAGACTATCGGGAGGCAGTTTTCTTGGTACAGGAGGGTGAAAAATTATGTTGACGTGGCAAAAAAGCTTGATCGAGTCTGTATAAATAGTAGTTGGTTATCTATCTTTCCAGAGGCTTATGCAGAAGTTTTAAATAGGCTTCAGTCTGATCATTGCCCTATTCTGGTGCGTTGTAAAGGTCGTCCTCAGCCTAAAGGAAATCGACCTTTCCGATTTGTTGCTGCTTGGGCTACTCATCCTGGGTATAAAGATATTGTGAACCAGTCATGGTGGTCTGGTAATAGAGGAATTCATGGCAAGCTTTCAGAAGTACAGAAGAATTCACTAGAGTTTAACTCGAAGGTATTTGGTAACATTTTTGTTAAGAAATGTGAATTAGAGCAGCAGATTAATTATTTACAAAAGCGTTTGGAAGTGGTGGATAGTATTTATTTGCGTCAGAAAGAGCAACAGTTGCTTGATGATTATAATAATACTCTAGTGCAAGAAGAGCTCCTATGGTTCCAAACGTCCAGAGAGCAGTGGGTAAGGTTCGGGGATAGGAATACAAGATTCTTTCATATTCAAACTCTTGCGCGAAGGAAGCATAATAAGATTCATGGCCTTTTTCTCAAGGATGGAGTGTGGGAAACTGATCCAGAGGTTCTGAGTCAAGAAGCAGAGTCTTTCTATAAAAGCTTATTCTGTCATTTGGATGATGTTGATTTGGGTTGCCTTGGTGATGTGCCTCTTCCTTCTCTGAATGAGGAAGCTTGCAATAATCTTACAGCACCAGTTACTATGGAGGAAGTCAAAACAGCTGTTTTTCACATGAACTCTTTTAAAGCTCCAGGTCCGGATGGGTTTCAAGCTTTCTTCTTCAAAGAATATTGGGAGATCATTGGTCTTGATGTTTGGAAGATGGTTAAGCAGGCATTCTCCGGTGTTACTCTTGATCCGAGAATGTTGGAGACTTTACTGGTTCTCATTCCAAAGGTTGAATCACCGGTATCTATGAAAGATTTCAGGCCGATTAGTCTCTGCAATGTAGTTTACAAGATCATCACGAAAGTCCTTGTTAATAGGCTTCGTCCTCATCTTGCGGAGATTGTTGGCCCGCTTCAAGGAGGATTTATTCCGGGACGAGGAACTCCTGACAACATCATTATTGCTCAAGAAGTCCTCCACATTATGAAGAAGACTAAATCAAAGAAAGGCACACTGGCCTTTAAGATTGATCTGGAGAAAGCTTATGACAGAGTTGACTGGAGGTTTTTAGCTCATACCCTTAAGAGCTTTGGTTTTCCTATTCCTACACTTAATTTGATTATGAATTGTGTCACTGCTTCTTCCTTATCTATTCTTTGGAATGGGAGTCGTCTGAATGGCTTTACTCCTAGCCGAGGTCTTAGACAAGGAGACCCTATGTCACCCTATCTTTTTGTGTTGTGTATGGAGCGACTGGCATGCTTTATTAGTCATCAGGTTGATTTGGGCTTGTGGGAGCCGGTTGCTATTTCTAGAGGGGGACCAAGAATATCCCATTTAATGTTTGCGGATGACTTGCTTCTATTCTGTAAAGCTACAAAGAGACAAGTGCAAAATGTGATGTTGGTTTTAGAAACTTTTTGCAAAGCATCTGGGATGAAGATTAATGTGGAGAAGTCTAAAGCGCTTTGCTCCAAGAATGTCTCTGCAACAAGAAAAGAGGTTTTCACTGGGGTATCCTCTATCAGATTTGTCCAGGATTTGGGCAAGTATCTTGGAGTTACCCTTAGCCATTCTAGGGTGACTCGTTCAGCTTTCAATGGTGTCCTGGATAAGATTCGGAGTAGGCTAGCAAGCTGGAAAGTGAGTTTAGTCAATCGGGCTGGTAGACTCTGCTTGGTTAATTCTGTTGCCGCTGCTATTCCCACGTACCAGATGCATGTCTCTATTTTTCCCAAAGGAATCATTAGTAAATTGGAGTCTATGATGAGGAATTTTCTTTGGAAAGGACAAGTTGATGGAAGATGATTGAATCTTGTTAGTTGGAAGGTACTAGTTACTCCAAAAAAATATGGAGGTTTGGGGATTAGAGATCCTTATTGTGTAAATATTGCTCTTCTTGGGAAGCTAGTTTGGACTTTTTTCCAGCAGCCAAACAAGCTATGGGTCCAATTATTGGATGCCAAATACCGATCATCTCTATATGACTGTTTTAGTTATCCTAAGAACAAGGACTCTCCCATTTGGAGGTGTCTTTGCAAGGCTTGGAAAGTGTTGAAGGATGGGTTTGCTTGGTGTATTGGAGATTTGAACCAGAATTTTTGGTTTTCTAGCTGGAGGAGAGAAGGACAGTTATCTAATGAGATGGATTATGTCCATATTCAGATTCGAATCTCCGGATACAGGATATTTGGTTGGTTGGTAGGTGGCATTTGGATACTCTTTATTCTCCTTTATCTCAAAATCTGAAAGATAATATTCTCTCTTACAATCCAGATGAACAAGCAGGTCCGGAAGTGGGTTGGTATTGGAGTGAGTCTGCTGCCAAAGTCTATGACTCACGCAATGGTTACTTGTGGTTGTGTAAGCAGCTGTTTGGTTGGGAGGAGAGGGAGAATTGGCTTTGGCTTTGGCGTCAGCTTGTTCCGGAAAAGCATAAGTTTTTGGCTTGGTTGTGTCTTAAGGAGGCTCTTCCTACTGCAAGTTTTCGCTTTAGAAGAGGGATGTCGTCATCAGATAGGTGTCCAAGATGTCTTTCTAGCCAGGAATCAGTTATACATTGTATTCGGGATTGTCCAAAAGCTCAGCTTGTCTGGCAAAGGTTGGATATTCCTTGTCATCCTTTGGATTTGAAGAACTGGTTCTTGTATCATAGCAGAGAGCACCCGTTCAAGTTCTTTTCGGGACTTTGGTGGATATGGCGAGCAAGGAATAACGACATCTTTAATCCCCATGAAACTTGGCCTCCGGAAAAAGTCATTTGTCTGGCATTAACTTCAGAAAAGGAGTTTAGAAATATTTTTGAATTACAACGTATGTCCCTTCCCTCTATTCTAAATGGTTTTTGGAATCCCCCATCCATTGGTACTTTTAAGATTAATTGTGATGCTAGTTATTTTGGTTCGGGTGATAGTGTTGGTTTTGCTTGTGTTATTAGAGATTGTAATGGGAGCTGGCAAAGGGGGTGTTTGGGAATGATTGAGAGTAATAGTATTCTTCAAGGAGAATTGTTTGCTATTTGGAGAGGATATCTCTTAGCTTGGGATGTGGGTCAACGAGATGTTATTTGTGAGACGGATTGTGTGGAAGCATTTAATCTTGTTACTCAAGATGGTTTTGGGTTTATTGATCCAATGGTGCTCAAAATAAGAGATATCATGCATTGGAATTGGTGTGTTGACTTTCGTTTGATTATGAGAGATGCAAACACGGTGGCAGATACTATGGCAAAGATGGCGATGAAGTTACAACTTTCGCATGTGGAGCTTCTTTCACCTTGGGAGGAGTTTAAGAGTAGTCTTAAACGGGACTGTCCCTCTATTTAAGCAGTTCCTTGTTTTGTTTCTTTTGTTTTTCTTTGTTTAATTTATTTCAGTCACAAAAAAAAACCACAAAATAAATTTTCTTTTGGGACTAACTTACATGAGCTTAATCCACTTACCAATACTATAATATATGGACTTATGGCCGTAATTATTACATTTTTAATTACCGTTAACCCATTTAACTTCCAATAGAAAACTATGACACTCTATCACGTGCTACTTGTTGTACACGTTTTACATATCACTGTAACAGAACAGAAGTTATTTTTAGGGCTGTGAAACAGTCCATTTAAGTCCGGGCCGTTAAGCCTGTGAGTTAAATGGGCTAGACCATTTAAGTTC
Organism: Arachis hypogaea; assembly: GCF_003086295.3. Taxonomy (NCBI): domain Eukaryota; kingdom Viridiplantae; phylum Streptophyta; class Magnoliopsida; order Fabales; family Fabaceae; genus Arachis; species Arachis hypogaea. Next base: position 14,808,032 of record NC_092046.1, on the reverse strand, counting down.
GCTTCATTTGAGGGCCATAATTTTTTCGCCTGAGCCATTTATGGTCAGCTTGATGGATTAAATGAACCAGCTCGTTTATCTTTTTATTTTATTTTTTGAAAAATATTTTGATAAAAAATATCACTTTTAGAAAAAAAACCTTTAAAAAATAATATTTGTTTAGTTGATGGATCGAAACGAAAAAATATCCTCTAAAAGTGCTATTTTTTATTTTGAAAAAATGCAAAAAAAAAAAAATAAATAAACAGATCACCCATTTAACCTGTTTAACCCGTCATTTTTTTCAGATTAACCTGAAATTTAAACAGGTTTAACTTTAAAAATAAAACTCACCTATTTAAATAGGTAAACAAATTGGCCCAATAAATTTATCCCATTTTAACGGTCCTACTTAATATGCCTTTATATATATTCAAAGCCAATTATATATATATACCAATTATATATATATATATATATATATATATATATATATATATATATATATAAATAAATGGTTGAGAATTGATCTTAATATTCTTAAGAATAAATTAAAAATATGTTTTATCATTATGTATATTTTAAGAATAAATTCTTAATTTTTAAAATAATGTTGACTAATTACTACAGTATTTAAAAGTTATTATTTAATTATTTAAAAAATTAAATAATTAATTTTAAATTTAAAAATATGAAAATTAAAAATATTTAAAATTATTATAAAAAATAAATTAGACATCAAATAAAAGATATTATAAAATTAATTTCTTAAAATATTCTTAATATAAATAAAAGAAGAATTTTTTGATAATTAATATAATAATTAAATGATAATTTAAAATTTTTGGATAATTTTATCAACGAAAATCTATTATTTATGACTATAAAATTAGTTTTTTTTAATAAATTTATCAATATTTTAAATATTTTTTAATAAAAATGGTAGTTTAATCTAAAAATGTTATAATGAAGAGGAGGGGGTCTGGTGTCATACTTATTCTTTTCTCTCATTCCACCGCCTCTGTTTTGCCATCAACGAACACACACCGACTCTCTTCAGCAACTGGGGAAAAAAAGAGGAGGGGGGGTGGAAAGTGGAAACCCTCTGAAGCAGAAAAGAAATATGGCAATACTTTCGTTGTTGTCGTCGTTAGAAGCAGATATTTCTGTACCCTTGCTCTTGTCCACCGTGACCGTGGTCTCGGCCACTGCCACAACCGTGTTATTAATCTGTAAGCCTCGCCTCATGCGCCTCTACTCCCACAAAAAGAACCTCATAAGACTCCATCATGAACAACCTAAAAGCAATCCAACTGGCAAGATTCTATTTGTTTCCCAAATCGGAACCTCAAAAGCCCTAGCTTCGTGCCTCTGCGATTTGTTCGAGTCGTTCGGCGTCGTTACGGAGCTCGTAGATGCCAGGGATTACGTGCCCGAAGCCCTACCCAAGGAGAACCTTGTCGTCCTCGTTGCTTCAACTTCGGAAGTTTGGAACCAATTTCTCGGACAAGATTTCATCTCCACTGACAACCGTTCTCTCGGAGCACAGATGTTCGCCGGTCGGATCGTCAATTACGCGAAGGGCTATAAGTTTGGATCGTTAGTTGTGAATGCTTACGGTTTCAGTGCGTTTGTCGCCGGCAAAGGGGCTTCTGGAGATGACACGAATTTGATGGCTAAGGCTGCCAATCATATTAGGGATTTGGGGGACACTGCTGAATTGAACGCGGATTTTGACAGCTGGTGGGGAAGTGTTGTTGGGGTTTTGCAAGGTGCTGTTTCGGGAGGTGCTGCTGATGCCATGTGCGGGGAATATGATCCTGAGGTCGGTTTCTGCATCCTCTTATCCTTATAAACTTAACTGGATAAGTATGACGTTTCAATTTATCATCAACACACTGCAAAGCTTTCTATTTAATAGTTAATTGCTGTAAACTTATGGTGATTTGATTCTGTCGTAGATAATATGATTGTTTCCCTAATTCCAGGATGTTGGTTCTTCTGATCCAAAGCTATCCATGACGCAGCGCTTATACCTGTTTGTGGAAAATATAAATCTTGAAAGAGATCATGTTGGGAAATCAGCCATCATGCGCAGGATGTTAACTATAACTGAGGCCAACTTTATTAAGAATGGCACTGTTGATCTTGAAGATGGAGGTCATGTAACTGCCAAATGGCCTCTTAGAGATGGTCTATTGGTCGATTGTCCATTACCATATATGCAAGGAGTTTGTTCTGTCCGTCACAGCTTCTTCTTTGCTGGTGGTGGTGACCTGAATATTATTGACCCAGAATTGTGTTTGAATTGGGATGATCATTACCCCTCAAGGATGTGGTGCCTCAAGTATGAGGGTTCTAATTGGAGTTGGAAGTTTTGTGGAAGCATGTTCTGCCGCCGAGATAGACCCTTAGTAGTCCCCTATGATGGCAAATTGTACATCTTTGGGGGTACTGGAAGTGCAAATTGCTGGGTTGATATTTACAGCCTAAAATCAGGTCTATGGGAAACAAGGGAAGTGCCCGAAAGTGCTCTCTTGTCATATTGCATGAACCCTGACTCTTACTTTCTGTGGGAGGACAGCACCAAGCCTCACAAGAAGACCCACATTGTATTGTATTCTTGTGGTGATAAACATCAAGGGCTCATGTCATATGACGTCAAGGCTAACAATTGGGAATACCTTGATTGGAATTTTCCGCCAGTTCCTGAATCTTGTCCAAGGAAACTTGTTCGTTTGGGATGCAGTCATTATCTTCTGATTGTTGACTTCGCTCCAATGTGGCATATTTATGATTTATCTAAGATGAATGTTGTGGCAACGGTGGGGGTGGATGGTTTGGACAAGACCGCAGAAGTAACGTATATTTTTTGTTGCCACAACACTAGCGATGAAAGTTTGATTTATATGTTCATGGAACCTGGAAATGTTTTCGAGGGAGAGCCATCTACTAACTCTGGTTCTGGGGTTGTTTCTTATGCCAGAGTCAAGCTCCAACTCAAAACTTTTTCTGCCAAGATTGAATCCAAGGGTAATCTTAACCTTGGTGATTATGTAAATCTTTATATGTGAGTATGCCCCTCTTTCTCTCTTTAAACTTCTTGACCGTGTTCATTGAGCTTTGATATTTACTTCTTTATCTCTGTGGACACTGGACAGGTTTGCTGTTGGAGATGAAGACCAATAATTGTAAGAAATTCTTTGTTTAAGACATTGAAATTAAAGAAGAATATTTGCACAGTATCCTAAAATTGAAAACTCCCAAATCCTGAAAGAAAAATTACACCTTGAATGGCCATTATTTTTTAATATTTTAACTAATGAATATACTCACCATAAAATTGTCAGAATCTAGCAACAAATAAATGTATATTCAACAAAATTAATGCTATCCAATTTTATTGAAAATGTGCTTAAATTTAATGATAGGTCTGCTCATCTTCGCTTAATGGTTTTACTGATCTGTATATTTTTGCACTTGGTTCCAATATTCCATTATGTTTGAGGGTGCTTCTTGTTGGTGGCACTCATGCTCCTGAAGAAGGAAGGAATGCAAATTAATTTGTTAATTGCTATTGTACTCTTGATTTTCAGGTTTCAATCTTGATCTCCAAACTATTAATGATGATGGGCAGTTAGAAAGCGACCAAGATTAATTGTGTTAAAGTAATTACAGTGACTGTCCTTTTGCAAATTGATAAATCAGAGAAGAAAACAATGAAAAAACACCCAATAACACATAACAAGATGGAAAACCTTGAACTTTTTCAACACCACTCACCCGGTATCTTGAACATGCATGGAATAATCTATCTGGGTTTTCTGTTATCCCAGATTTTTTTTATCACAGCCTTCAACCCGCAGAAACATGATTCCTCATGAGTCTTCCTCCTCATTCGCATTGAAGCGTTGGAACCATTGCTGTCGTGTGACGGAAACGACACACCACCACTACGACCTCCATTTCCCGTCTCCATCCTCTCGGCAACACAACAATTCCAAGTTCTACCCAACTATATGGCCATATGATTGTTGACCGTGACTTATTTATCATCAAATTTAGGATTAGGGTTCATCATCCAAGGGATTAATTTGAATTGTTTTCACATACTTATCTTGTCAGCAACAATAGCGTACACGTAGGCGTCGTCCACGTGGGTAGTTAACGAAACACGTCACCCAATGTTAGCCACATCAGCGAAGGAGATGACGGAAGGACGAACGTGGTCATGTCCGTCATCTTTCAAGGACGATTTTGATTAACTTTATCTTTCAGGGATGAATATGGAGATCGAGGTATCTTTTAGAGACGATTTTGACTATTAACTCATAAAATAACATAACAAATTTTGGACTCTTGGTCGATGATTATAATTCGGTGATAGTATTTTCTTAATGTTACGAATTTTCTTTATCTTCTTAGAGGTTGGTTTTGGTTTTCTCTTTTTTGTGATTTCTCATTTTTGTTTGCCTGGGACTGCTGGTTGTTTCTTCTAAGATTTTTTTATCTTGGTCTTTCGAAGAATTTTGCTTTTGCCAGCGTGAAAAGGATCGTCCGTGTTTTTGCTGTTTAGACGTGCTTTCCCTTTTTTCACAATTTTCTTCGAGGTTGGTTTTCATTTTCTCTTTTTCGTGAACTCTCATTTCTGTTTACCTGGGACTGCTGGTTGTTTTTATTGAGGTTTTACCTCCACTATCATTGTCCTTTTTCCGTTTTGTTGAAAAAGGTTTGCCTTTTGACTTTCTTGCGAGTTTGGTGCTTGAAACGTTTAAGGAAGTTTAATGATGAAAGATCCTACAAGACTTCTCTTTATTATTGTGGCTGTTACCTTTTTGTTTATGTATTGTATTGCCCCTAATGATGTTGCTTTAATGCAGCGATGGTGCATAAGAGAGGCACTATTTGGCTGCACTGTAGAAAATTTTTTGGAAAGAGCAGCTTTCTTTTGGTTTGGTTGATTTACTCGACCTGCTGTGTACGAGGTTCGACCTCTTATAGTAACGATTTTTTTTTCTTTTCCATTTGTAGGTGTAGTCTTTATGTCTCGTAGACTTGTACTATTCTTACGAGTATGTCAACCAAAGTCCCCCCTAGTCTTCGAGTTTAAGTAGACACCACTGTCCTTTCTTGTGTTCCTGTGACTGATAGGGAGTATTGTGAGAAATTTTATAGGCATCATAGCATATATGAGAATAAGGAGGATGAGAGGAACTATGAATTAGAAGCCCCCTTGTAAGAACCGAGAATTAATTAATCATTTAATTAAAATAAAATAAAAATATGATTTAGGTGCCTGGATTAGGTTCGAAATTTAGAGATATTAATTAGAAAATATAAAGATAAAATTTGGATTCAGTGAATTTTTTCGAGCGGGAGAGTACTTTTCAGCTGAAAGATACGTAAAAACGCGTATCGATTTAATTGGACTGGCACTGTGAGTAAGAAAACAAATTTAATTATGAGTAAATAAATTTAGGAAATTAAATTATTAATTTGAAAGATAAAAATAGATTAGAGTTGCAAATCGGGCACTAATTCTAAAGGTTCTGTCTAAAGTTAGGTCAAACGGACAAAAAACACTAACGAGTTGAATCGGGCCTAAGTTGGGCCAAATCCAACTTATAAACACACATTAAATGAGCATTTCAGCTCATTCACTCACCAAAGAGGGTGAGGGCACACTGAAATTAGAAGGAGGGGGGGGGGAGGAGAGAGCTCCATGTCACTATTCATTTTCTCCTTCAAAACTCTATAACTTTTGATCCGGAACTCCGATTGATGAGCCATTTGCGGCCACACAAATTTCTCGTCAGACTCTTCATTTCTAGCTAAACAAAGTTGATAAGAACTCAAATCTCACACTCCAATTTTTTGCCCTATGTAATTCTGTGATTTTGGGTTTTGATTTTGAGAAAATTGTGATTTTGGTTGTTTATGTGTGATCTAGTTGCGGATTATTGTTGAATTTTATCCCAATTCACAATGGGTAAGGTAAGAAAGCTTTATACCTTTGTCATTTGTGTATTTGGAAATTCTAGGTATTGATCTTTATGAATTAATTGTGTATAGCTTGATAATTGTGATATTGGGAGCAAGTGGAATTTAGTTGGTGGCCTGATTGAGCTTGGTTGTGGTCAATTGGTGATTTTTGTACATATTGGGAATGGGCCAAAGTATAGTTTCAGTTTTCTTTATGTAATATGTAATATTTCGTGACACTTAGGATAGTGGCTTTAAGATAAGATTGAATGATGTGGTTGTATGATTAATTGCATGTAAATGTTATGGTTGATGATGATTTTGATGAAGGTTAAAGAAGTTGTATACAGTGGAATATGAATATTGATTATTATGATGATTGTGATAATTGGACAAATTATGATGTTAATAATGGGTAATTATTGATATGTTGATGATTGATGATGTTGCTATTGATAGATGATGAGAAATTAGAGAATTTATGATGATAAATTGATGATTGAGGTAAAAGATTGATTGAGCATGGCTCATGTGGTTGTGAAATGTTGAATGTTGTTTTGTGCATGTGAATTGATGTGGTGAGTGAGAGTTGTAGTTGTAAAATGTTAGTTGTTGTTATGTGTATGTGAATTGATGTGGTGAATGGGACTTTATGATGGGAATTATGAAATTAAATGCATAAGATAGTTTTGGTATGTGAGTGGAATGGTTTAAAAGTGAGAATTGTTATATTGAGGTTTGGTTTAGTCCAAAAAAAAATTGAGTTTTGCAAAATTCTACATAAACAGATTTTCTGGCAGCAACTTTGAAAGTTTTTTGAGAATGATCTAACCATCACAATTCAATGGGATTAGTTTTTATTGACTCTTTGTGATGTGTAATCAATCTTACAAAATTTGGTTAACTTTTAACGGTTAGATTAGGAGATATGAGTTTTTGAAGTTTGTTTCTTCAATGCTGATTTTCTGCTACTGCATAATCAAACTAGCAACTTTCCAAGCTTATATCTCCCAATCCTGAGTACATTTTTGAGTGGAACCAAAATGAAATTGAAACTGAACCTATTTTCTTGTTTATATAAAAATTTTAGATTTTAATAAATTTTTTAGAAGTTGTGCTTGTTTTAAAAATAGAGCTCTTAGTTGTGTTGACAGCAAAACTAGTTTTTGAAAGCAAACTTGTAATTAGTATAACTCTTTCCAGAAAAATGATTTTTTTTATGGGACTTGATGTGATTTAAAACTCTATAAGTCCAATTTATTTCTGGAAAATTTCAGATTCATCAAGTGAAAATATGATTTTTGGTGAATTTTCTAAGAACAGGATACGTGCTTTCTTAGTGCAGAAATTTTCAAACCTGAAACCCTTGTTTTGCTGAAAAATGGTTTTCTTCACTTTTTCAAGGATTCTCTAGCTTTCTAAATTTCTTTAATTAATGTTTAAGATTTATATCTAGTAATTAGATCCTAAGACTATTAGAGGTGAGTTAGTAAATTAAATTGATGAATTTCTGTTATAAGTTTAGAAGACGGTGATTAGGTGGTACACGAAATTGACTCCGCAATATTCGCACAGATAGACCGGCAAGTGCACCGCGTCGTCCAAGTAATACCTCAGGTGAGTGATGGTTGATCCCACGGAGATTGTTGGTTTGAACAAGTTGTGGCTAGCTTGTAGATCTTAGTCAGATGGATAGAAAAGATGATTGTTGTTGTAGAAAACACATAAAATAGAATTAAATAAATAAAACGTTACTAGATAGATGCGAAAGCAGTGATGAGAGAGTGGTTGAGGCTTCGAAGATGCTTCTTCCTTCTGGATCAACTTTTCTCACTGTCTACTCCAACTTCTGATGATTCATTCCATGGTAGGCTGTAGATGACTAACGCCAGGTCAGTGGTCATTAGCCTCCTCTGCTTCAGATCAAATGCCGGGTCAGCGGTCATCCAATCTGAACGGGGGTGAAGCTCCTGCAGTCCATTTCCTTGGTGATCCTACTCAAAACACCACAGACAAGGTCGGATCTTCTGGATCAGGGAATGCTGCTTCTTGGTTTTAGCCTATACCACACAGGTCCTAATCGCCCCGCACCTCGGCTGCATAGATGTCTCCAAGTACCCAACAAAGTCGTGGATTAGTCGTCTAAGAGATGTATAATCAAGCTTGTGGTTCAATACTATCCCGTCATGGACTTGCAAGAACCCATGTAGAATAAGGATGATTGTCTCCAGTCATCCCATTCATAAGGTTGAAGAACGAAGATACATATTAGAATAGAATCAAGACATGATTGAAATAGAACAATGATATTATTAATCCATAAAGGTTAGCAGAGCTCCTAACCTTAACTTAGGAGGTTAGTGACTCATAGCTTACAAAAAGTAATGTAAATGAAAATATGGCATAAGGTAGAAGATCCTAAACATGGTTGATCTTCTCCTATATATACTAATCTAATAACTAGGAAGTACAAAAATATGATAGAATGGTTTTGTAGTGCAAAAATTCACTTCTGGGGCCCACTTGGTGAGTGTTTGGGCTAAGCTAAGGGTGTCTCCACGTCCTAGGGTCCTTCTTGGGCGTTGAACGCCAGGTTTGGACTCCCTTTTAGGCGTTGGACGCCAGCTGCTCCCTTTTGGGCGTCCAATGCCAGGAATGGGTGAAGAGCTGGCGTTGAACGCCAGCTTTGAGCCTTCATTTCCAGAGCAAAGTATGGACTATTATATATTGCAGGAAAGCCCTGGATGTTAGCTTTCTAATGCCGTTGAGAGCGCGCCATTTGGATATCTGTAGCTCCAAAATTTTTCTTCGAGTGCACGGAGGTCAGATCTTGACAGCATCTGCAGTCCTTTCTCTATCTCTGACTCTGACTTTTCCAAACCTCTCCAATTTCAGCCAACATTTACTTGAAATCATCATAAAATGCACAAGCTTAAAGTAGAATCCAAAAATGTGAATTTTGCACTAAAACCTATGAAAATATAATAAAACTTAAACAAAACATAATGAAAACTATATGAAAATGATGCCAAAAAGCATATAAAATATTCGCTCATCATAACACCAAACTTAAAATATTGCTTGTCCCCAGGCAATAAAAAAAAGGATACAATAAATCTCAGAGTTTTTAATGAGGCTCCCCGGGTGGACGCAAGGGTTGTGATTTCGCCCCACTTGCCCTGGGTTATGATGAGTGATGTATAAAATGTGCAATTATGTGATGTATAGGTGATGATATGGTCATAATGAATGATTATGGAATGTTATGAATGAATATTAAATGACTATCTGAGATACGAGTTTCCCTGTGTGAAAGCAGTGGCTAGCCACCACGTGCTCAAGGTTGAGACTCGATACTCTACTGACCCTATGTAGTAAGTATGGCTGGATACTGTGAAAGTTCTGGATGAGCTCGCCCCCGTGGATAAACACCAGTGTGAGTGTTGTATGATTATGATTATGTTTATGATTGAGAATTACTTGAGTTAGGGATGCACGACAGAGGGACGGCCCAATGGTTAGCTACCAGGACTTGTCGGGTTGGCTTTATAACTGACAAATGAGACTCATCAGCCACTAGGACAGGCATGCATCATATGCATCTATATGTCTTGTTTGGATTGCCTAAGTGATTGCATAACTAAATGCTACTTGATTATCTGCTATATTTGAATCCTATTTATGATTTTTCTGTTTGTAATAATTGTGTTTGTTGCATTTGGTTCTGCTATATTTTTGTTTTTATTTTATTTATTAATTATTTTTTAAAATTAAGTTAATTAATTTAAAAAGATTTAAAATTTAAATGTTATATTTTCAAAAATAAAAGAGAGAGAAGAAGAAGAAGTTTTCAAAAATTAAGAGAGAAGAGAGTTAGTTAGGAAGTTTTGAAAAAGAAGAGAGAGAAGATAAGATATTAATTAAAAAAAAATTTGAATTTAAAATAAAAAAAGAAATAAGATCAGAAAAGATTTGAAATTAAAATTTGAAATTAGAAAAAAGATAAGATAAGAAACTAAAAAGATTTGAAAAAGATTGAATTTTAAAATTTGTTGTTAGAAAAGATAAGATAAGAAATTATAAAGATTTGAAAAAGATAAGATTTTGAAATTTGATTTTGAAAAAGATTTGATTTTTAAAATTTGAAATTTGAAAAAGATAAGATAAGATTTTTAAATTTTGAAAAAGATAAGAAAAAGATAAGATTTTAAAAAAGATGAGATTTTTAATTTTGAAAAGATTTGATTTTTGAATTTTGAAACTAAGATATGATAAGATAAAAATTTAAAATTGAAATCTGAATTTTTAATTAAAAATTTTGAAAGATAAGATAATGAAGCTGAATGAGATATGGATTTCAATTCAACATTTTCAATTCCTAGTATAGTTTCGATTTCTAAAATCAAATTTGGTTGTAGTTCAGATTCTTCATGTATTTCCATTCCTAGGACTAATGTTGTTGACCAATCTTGCGTCGATGTATCCCAAGCTTGCTTTGTAAGTAATTCGATTCCTGATTCGGTTGATAATAAAGTTTGTTTTCTTCATATGATTCAGTTGATCTTTCTTTCGATTGTATTTATGATCTGAAATCTTTGGGTTTTGAAAAAACTACAGTTAATGATGATCATATCAAAAAGGGTTTTGAATCTCAAGATCCACTTGAAGAAATTAATTTAGGATCTGATTGAGATTTCGGACCTACTTATATTTGCAAACACATTAACAAGCAATTTCGAGCAAATTTGATTAGTCTCTTGATTGAGTACAAAGATTGTTTTGCTTAGGATTATGATGAAATGCCTGGTCTCTTTTGTTCTTTAGTGGAACATCGATTGGCATTGAAGCCATTCTCGTGACTAGTAAAACAAGCACCTCAACGTTTTGCTCTTGAAATCAATCTCAAAATTAAAGAGATTAAAAGATCCACGTGCTATAAGGTCTCTGGGTGTTTGGACGCTGGGCTCTGCTCTTTGGGCGCAGCTAGCGTTGGACGCCAGTTTTGGGCTTTCTAATCCGAAGCAAAATACAGACTATTATATATTGCTGGAAAGCTCTGGAAGTCAAATTTCCATAGCCGTTAAGAGCGCTCCATTTGGACTTCTGTTGCTCTAGAAAAGCTCTTTCGAATACAAGGAGGTCAGATCCGGACAGCATCTGCAGTGCTTTCTCTGTCTCTGAATCAGACTTCTGCTCCAACTCCTCAATTTCAGCCAGAAAAAAATCTGAAATTGTACAAAATACAAAAACTCATAGTAGGATCTAAAAATGTGAATTTAACACTAAAACCTATAAAAACTTAATAAAAACTAAATAAAACATACTAAAAACTATATACAAATGATGTCAAAAAGCATATAAAATTTTGGAAACATATATCGACGATGTGATGATAAAGTCGAATCTGATGGACCAACATCTCGATTATTTAAGCCAAGCAATTAAAACGATGCGACAGAAAGGTTTAAAGATGAATCCTTTGAAATGTGCATTTGGGGTTTCGGCAGAAAATATTTTAGGATTCGTGGTACAAAAGAAAAGAATTGCTATTGATTAGAATAAAGCTAAAGTAATTTTAGAGTTGCCATGCCCTATGTCGAAAAAAGAAGTTCAATCGTTTCTAGGAAAAGCTAACTTCTTACGACTAGGGATGACAATGGGGCAGGGTGGGGGTGGGGGAAACCTTCTCGCTCTCCGTTCTCGCCCCCTAGATTTGCTCTTTGTCCTCGCCCCAATCCCCACTGTAGGGGAATATTATCCCCCATCCCTATTTTCTGTGGGGTCCTATTCCCAATCTTCCTGTATTGATCATTTATATGAAAGTTCTAATGAAAAATAAAAAAAATATTATTACAACATACAAAGACACAGTCATGCAGTGTTGAAAAGGGGAAACAACGCCGCGATCAGAGACAATAAGGCAACGAGGGGGTGACGACACGATGAGCACTGAGTAGGAGTGGCTAGGTATAAGGTTCTGACGCTATGGGAGATTGGGATTTGTGAGTTTTGGCCTTCTGGGGTGACTGGGGAGTGGGACGACGCAGTGTTAAGTGTTATGGAGAGAAGGGAAGACACTTTTGAAATTAGGGTTAGATTTTTCAATATATATATGGTATGTAAAATGACTAAAAAATTTATATTAGAAATAAATTATTAAGGGTATTTAAGTAAATTTAATAATTCGAAGGATTAGCGGAGACGGGACGGGAATCCCCGCTTGGGTCCCCACGTCTGCCTCGGAGAAATGTTGGCCCCATTCCCATCCATGCGGAGAAAATTTCCCGTCTTCGGGTCCCCATTTAGCGGAAGTCCCACAGGGATCCCCATGCTCCAGGGAGTTTTGCCATCCTTGCTTACAATGATTTATTTCTAAATTGTCTGGTTGAACCCATGTTCTCTCACCTTTAGTCAATCTTAAAGATGAGTCCTAATATGTGTGGATGAATGAACATCAAAAACCATTTCATTTGGTCAAGAATTACTTGTCGAAAGTACCAGTAATGGCAATAGTCCGTCCTTTCGAGCCTTTGAAATTGTACGTTGCAGCTTTGACAAATACAATTGGGTGTATGTTGGCTCAAGATGATAAAGAGGGATGAGAAAGAGCAATTTATTATCTAAGTCGAGTGTTGTCTGATATTAAGACAAGATAATCTCCTATTGAGAAGTTATGCCTTTCTCTTTATTATGCGTGTACAAAGTTAAAGTGTTACATGGTTGCGAAAACCATAAAAGTAATTGCACAAACTGATTTGGTAAAATATATGTTATCTTATCCAATATTAAGAGGTCGATTAGAAAAATGGATGCTTGCCTTGACGGAGTTTGATTTACAATATGTCCCAGCCAAGGCTGTTAAAGGTCAAGTCATTGCAAATTTTCTGGTTGATCGACCGAATAATCTCAATGACCGGGGGCAAATATCGTTCATATCGTAGTCAAACCCTGGAAGTTATATTTTGATGGGTCGAAACACAAAGATGGTGCTTGTGTCGGCATTTTAATCATATCCCCAAAGGGGATTCCATCGGAATTTTTGTTTGAATTAAAGTATCCATGTTTGAATAATATAGCTAAATATGAGGCTTTGATATTAGGATTGGAAATTTTAATCGACAAGGGGACATCGGATGTCCAAATTTTAGGAGACTCTCAATTGGTTTTAAAACAGTTGTCGAAAGAATTCAAGTGTAATAATGAAAAATTACAAAAATATTTGTCGACAGCATGGGAGTTATTAGTATCTTTTCAAAAAGTATCATTGGTTCATATTCCAAGAATTTGAAATGAGTTGCTAATGAGCTGGCTTAAATTGCGTTGAAGTATAAGGTCCTTCCTGAAACTTTAGGAAAGTTGGTAGAAATCCAACAATTCTTGTGCCTATCGAAGAAAGGAAAATCTTGGTCATCGACGAGTGGGATGATGATGATTGGAGAAAACCAATTGCAGAATATTCAAAGGGTCCTAATATTCAAGTTGATTGAAAGATCAAATTAAAATCAATGAATTTTGTGGTGATAGGTGATGAATTGTATAAAAAACGCATTAAAGGAAGTCTTATGAGGTGTTTGAGTTAGTCTGAAAAAATAATTGCTCTAGTCCATAAGTGTATACGGTGCTCATCAAGCTGATGAGAGAATGAAATGGGTACTTCGACGTGATCGAGTGTATTAACCGTCAATGGTCAAAGATTGCATTAAGTATGCTAGAGCATGTCAAGGATGTCAGAAGCATGGTATAATACAACAAATTCTTGCTTCTGAATTACATTCAATTATAAAACCTTGGTCATTTAGAGGTTGGACTTTGGATTTAATTGGAATGATTCATCCTCCATCGTCTAAAAATCACAAGTTTATCTTAGTGGTGATTGATTATTTTATAAAATGGGTTGAGGCTTTTTCTTTAATAGATGTTGGCCAAAATGAAATTATCGATTTCATAGAGGAACATATAATCCATCGATTTGGATTTTCTCATACTTTAAGTACTGATCAAGGTATTATGTTTACTGGACAATGTATTAAGAATTTTGCAGCATCGAGGAGTATAATTATGGTAACTTCGACCCATATTATGCGCAAGCAAATGGTCAAGTTGAGACTGCAAATAAAATTTTAATTAATTTGATTAAGAAGCAAATTGGTCAAAGACCTCGTACTTGGCATGAAACATTAAGTCAAGTGTTATAGGCTTATCGAAATTCACCAAGAGATTCAATAAATACATCTCCTTATAAATTAGTTTATGGCCATGTTGTAATTTTACCTTTAGAAATCAATCTTAATACCATAAAGGTTACGAGACAAGATGAATTGCTAGTTAAAGATTACTAGAATGCAATGTTTGATGAATTAAATAACTTAGATAATGAGAACATTTTAGCACTCGATAATCTTATTCATCAAAAAGAGAATATAGCTCGTATCTATAATCGACGAGTACAAGAAAAAGTTTTTGGCATCGGTGAATTAGTGTTAAAAGTTATTTTGCTAATTAATAAGAAATCAAGAGTTTATGGAAAGTGGTCCCCTAATTGGGAGGGCCTTTTCAAGTAATCAACTTGTATTCAAGAAATGCATATTGAATTAGGCATATTGATACTGGAATTGAAATCAAATTGATAAATGGAAAATCAAATAGTATCGATGTTTTGAAGATAGTAATTAAGATCGAAGCTAAAATTCTAAAGGCAAATTCAAAGTATTATGAATTCAAAAGAAATTGTTTAGTTACAAAAAACTTGGCATGCCAAGCCTTCAATCTTCATAGAGTTGTAAGAGTTGGTCCGGTTGCTCTGTTATCTTTGTACGATCTTGTGCAAGTAATTGAAGCTCTTAAAGTTGCTCATTTTCTATAGCATGATGTTGCAAAGTTTGATTGTCCATATCGCTCTTTTCTTTTGATAAAGAAAGGACTTCTTTGTTGAGCAATATTTTCCTACTTCGGAGCTTTTCAAGAGGATTTTGAAGAAGAGATTTGTTGTGTCTAATTTTAGTAAGTTCTTTTTTGAGTTCGTCTTCTCTCTTAATTAGTTGATCCAATTCAACAGAAGCCATAGTCAAGTGGCTTCATAAGTTGATACCTTTTCTTGTCAACTAAGGGACTTCAACTTTAATGCTTTGATCTTTGATTTCTTTTATTCTTTTTTTTTTATGGAATTCAAGTTTATCCTGACATGAAAAAAGATTTTTGGTATGATCGATGAAAGACACAAATGGTTTGCATGATCAGAGGATTCTGGGTAAAAATATTAGAGCTTAAAATTTGGTTAAGTGCAGCATCTAGACCATCTTCCGAGAACCATGCTTCGACGGGATTAGAAAGCAGTATTTTTAGTTTTTGAAGAAGCCCAAATATATCAGGATTGACGGAAGTTTTTGTCAAACCTTGATTCTTTGTGTTTTCAAGGGGATTAGAAATTTGTGGGCTTTGATCCAGATGAATCGATTTCTTTTCAAAACTTGATAACCCAGTCTCTTTGCTTTTGAAGATTTTCGAGATGGCCCTAAGAAGTTCACTTAGGATATCATCATCTTGATTGAGATCGATTGGTTCTTCTCTTTGGTTATTGATTTCTGCAATCCCAGTTTGAAGCAAATGAGAAATTGGATCTTGTGCAAAGAGTGTGAGCTCGGCTTTGTTGGCTGAAGTAATCATAATGATGTCATATTTAGTTGGTGGTGGATTAACGATGTTCTCAGTTTACAGAAAATTGAGATCATCATTTGTTGTCCTTTCTTTTTCAGCATTGGTGTTGAAATTGAATTGGTACTCGAAGATGTAAAGGATAGTTGATGGATGGTAGGTCCAGTTTCAATTTTTTTTTTTTTTTGGAGAAGGTATTGCCTCCTACCTATAAATTCTTTTAATAAGGGTGAAACTATTTTAGTAATTACTTTTAAAACACAAAAAGGAAGCGTAAATACCTTGGTAGCTTCAGAATCTGCTATATTGTAAAAGCTAGAGGAGATGCCTTCAGGATCAGTTTCGAAATCTTTAGTGTATGGTGGAGAATTCCTGGTACCTGAATCTTTCGATGGAAAATTGACAGAATTTTGTGTGTGTTGTTGTTTGGCCTAAAAAGAGAAGTATTTATTTAAATAACATTAGTATTTAATATGTATAAAGTGTGTGGAAGTATTTAGATTTGTTGTGATACCTCTGCTAAACTTGAGGCTGTAGAAGAAGCATTTGAAGCTTTCAATTTCTTTCTTGGAGCTTTCAAAGACTCTGCTTTTCGTTTCGAGATGGCTATACTGGCAGGTTTTTCACCCATGGTCAGGCAAACTCTTAGCATACCTTGGAGGGTTTCTTCAAGACTGCGGTTATACTGTGAATAGTATTTTTTGCCACGAAGCAAGGAAGGATTTTGTCACATAATGACTAGGAATAAAATCAACTGCTTCATATTTAGATCGAGGACCCTTGTTATGCTTTAGTTCTTGAGTTATAAGTGACATGAAATTGTAAATTTTCTGGCCAAGTTGGCTTTACAATTTTGAACCAAAAGAAGCTGGTAAAGCTTAAGAGAATCCCATTTGTCGAGCCACAAAATGAGGAGCAAGTAGAGGAACTTGATATTGATCTTCTTTGTACATGGGATGCCAGTAGTAAAGACTTGGATGGTTGTGTAATTACTCCAGTTTTTCCAGCTATGCGTCGTACTTTTTCATTAGTCTTGGAGATCCTCGATGCTCGAAACCATGTTGGACCACATTTGCAATCAACAAAAGGTGCAAAGTTGAGATCTTCATTCTGAAAAGAAGTTGCGTGGTAGAATTTGGTGAAAACTGCCCAGAAAAGATCTCCAACTTTGGGACCAGGAAAGGTTGGTTTCAAAGCTAAGAGTCAGATGCCATCAACTTCCATAAAATTTTCAAAAATTGAATTCAACCACAATTGGAGGAGCCAAAGTGGTCCTCCTACACTAAGAGGAGTTCGATTGCGGAGACTTTGTGACCATGTAGCCGAGCTCATCGTATAAATTGCCTAAGAGTAATTTGAAAAGGCACAAAACTAATGAACTTTCATGGATCAAAGTAGTAAGAGGTTGATAAAGTCTTTGCATAGTGACACTACATGAGCAGAAGACAACGACATTCAGGCAAAAGCATAAAAAGCTACATGTTTATCATCAGAAATGGGATTGTCACCTTGTCCCATGTTGTTTTTTTTATGAATTCTTTATAAGATGAGTTACATGTCGGGGGAAATATTGATCCCTAAAGGAGGTAGTCTTGTGATAGCTGCCACATCGAATAGAGTCGGACCAACCATCCCACATGGTAAATGCAGATTGTTAGTCGATTGACTCTAAAAGTACAGAATGGCTCCAATCATTCAATGGTGGGTGGTGAGTTGGTATTGAGACAATTGAAGCCGATCATATATACCACGCCAAGCCCAGAAATCCTTTTCTTTTGTTCGATTCTTTTGAACCAGGCCAGGTAGTTAATACTTTTGGATGAAGTTTTTGGGTTATTTTGAAATCCCTTGGTATGGTCATCAAAGGGAGCCATATACATGTCTCTTTTTATCAATAGTTCTTGATCAAGAAGAAAAAGGGAAAAAAGAACTTTATTAATTTTAGATGGAGAAAGTAGAGGGCTCAAGAAACAATGCATTTGGTTGTTAACGGCAAACGGAAAGAGAATTTTTTGTGCATTAGCAGCATCAACTGGGTCTTCAATGATAACATCGTGTCTTGAGCTAAAATTTGAAGGTTCGCATATGGAGTTTCTTCCAGTGTTTCTTTTCTTTTATTGAAAGGAGAAGAGTTGCTACTTGTGGCCATGGCGATTCTAGAAAATCACAGTAATAATATGAGTGAAGCAAAAGAGAAGAGTACTTTCTGATAAAATATATATATACATAAACATATATAATGAATGAAAATACCTTGGAGAAGAAGAGTTAACGAAGTTGAATCCTCAGAGCAGTGCAAAAATTTTGAGAAAAGAAAGAGGTTTTTTGCTTGCAAGAGCAATATAGGAAATCTATGAGGTTTATAAAGGGGGTATAATGGTGTTGTGACAGAAAGGAAAGCGTTATGAAGAAGTTTCTAGAAAAAGTTTAAAAGATTAATGAAATGAGATATTTATAGAGGGAGGCTGAAAAGATAAAGCTAGTAGGAAGTTGAATGTCCGGAATCAATGGGAAGTGTGCATCATGGGACGTGCATGTAATGGATATGATGAGTGTAGCGATTTCCCGAGTTGGTGTTAGTTATGGGCTTCAAACATTTTTAGATTTAAACTTTTTCGAATCAACTAACTTTTTATTTTTGATTAGTTGGAAGTTGTCGATTAAGGGGCAAATTGTTGGTTGAATATTTTGGTAGATCGGTAAAGTGTATAGATCGAAAGAAAGAGAATCGACCTCAAAGGACGTGATGTACTTGAGTTAGTCGAAAAGATAAAGTCATTAATTTAGTTAGTCAAAATCGAAGGTGTTATTTGTTACTTGTTTGGATCCTGTCAGTGGGTTTAGGGTTCATCGAAGGAGGGTTATCGATAAGCAAAATAGGTTTGATCGATGAAGCTTGTCGAAACAGATTAAGCAATGAAGTAATAATAGGGTTAATAATCAAGTTAGTTGAAGACGATTATCCATCATTAAGTGGCAGGAATGGTTACGCTCAGATTTCTCACATATGAGCATATAATGAAATTTGATTGGTTGAAAAAAATCTATAAATAGATAAAGTTTGGAAGGAACAAATGTTAGAATTCGGTTTCAGAAAACACTCTCGCACACTCACATTCCTAGAGACTTTCTGAGTTTGCAAAGAGTTTTATTTTCTGTAAGATTCCTTCTATGTCTTTACATTTCTTTTAATTTTCTTGCAATTTATTACCTTTTCTGCAATTTACTTTCCTTTGGCAAACCTTTTCTTTTCTTCTTTTAACATTTCTGCATTGTATTTGAATTCAAAGTCCTTCAACCCTGTTGAAGATATTTTATTGCTTTTCTTTAATTTTAAAGGTCATTTACTTTACTTCTTGTGTTTTTTATTTCAAGTTGTTTAAATTCTTTTTACTTTTCAAGTTTTTCTTTATCTTTTCATCCAAGAACGAAATCTTTGGTGCACGTTTAAAAAACCGTACTCACAAAAAAAGAATAGATTTCGTACCCAGATATTAGATATCGAACCAACCACGATTTGCTAAAAATCTGCATAACAGTATGTTTGGGTATAACAATATAAAAGTACTTTTGCTTATTTATTATGTGAAAAATATCTTTTTTAAGAAATAAAGATCTTTTAAAAAATAAAATTATAGCTTTTTAAAAAGATGTTTTTTATTTTTTTAGTGTTTTTATTTTATTACAGAAAATTTACCAAATACGCTAAAAAAAAAAAATTTATCAACTTAATGACATCTAAACAAGTACTTATAAGACAAGCATACTGTATTATCTTTAGCGAAATTTATAAATTAATATGAAGTTAGAATACAGATATGCCTCTTGTTTATGATATTGTTCTTCTTAATATTTTTATGTATAGTTGAGGAAAAAAATTGTACTGATCATGTAAATTATAATGCATGGGCAAATTAATTGTGGTTTCATTCTTATCGTCACTCACTCACTAATTGATCTTGTTATTTCCTTGCTTGAAATCTAATAATTGCACAAGTGACTATGACTAATGAGTCTCACGGATTCACAAACACAAGATTGGAAAGATAATTAAGTGCTTGCTGTTCCATCTCAGATGATTTAAACAAAGTGATGAAGGTTAAAAAAAAAACATATTAACCCCATGCATTTAAACAAAGATAATTAAGTCTCCTCTCTTCTCCCTCTACTATCTGTTCTCTTGTGCTTGTTTCACTGCTTTGTTTTGTCATGCTTAAATCTGCTTTGAATTTGCTTTCTTATCTTTTATCTGCTTTTAAGTTTTGAATCTGCTCTCTATACACATAATATTAACATATATTCAGCATTCAACTATTTTTTTTCTATTTACTATGTTATCTCTTTCTAATCTCCTTGATTCTTCAAATTTTAGTTTATAAACCACCTTCCACCTTAACTCATGACAACAAAAAGATAAGATAAAATAAAACTAAAATTACAATTGAATTTGTGTATTTGTGGCGAATTTGTAGCCGTAACTCTTTATGTGTCAGGCTAATAGAAAGATGGTTAATAAGTTGAGATTGGGAATGGCATCAAATGAAGCATAATGATATTTCTTTATAATTTATGATATTTTATCTATCTCAGAATTTTACAAACTACGATTCTGTACCATCTTTCTGAATCAAGATAAAAACTATGAGTTCACTTGCTTCTAACATTACTTGGATTCATACACAAGTTGAAAATTAAATCATTCACCTTCTTAGTTGTTTGTGATTCTCGTTCCATTCTCGTTGTTCTTTATATTTGATTAAGTAATTAGCTGTAAATTAATTGGTGTATATTTTACTAGCTTCAACTTTACTATAAAATATTGGATAAATTGGATTCACTGCAAAATATGATATCATTTACAAAAGTCAATTTTGTTCACAGAGTATATTTGAACCCAAGACTTGCTAAAGAAAAAAATGAGCACATCTACCGGAACAACTTTTGTAGTAGCTTCACTGTTAATTATGATTTTCCTTAAATGAGTATCAGTAATGATAAAAAGTTAAGAAGAAAAGTGTGTAATTTAACTCCAAGTAATTATCTTAGAGAAAGTAATAGAGCTAGACAGAATTTAAGA